>NC_047129.1:11401528-12046528 GCF_009829125.3 Periophthalmus magnuspinnatus | reverse complement strand
CTTCTCAAAATTCAGTTTAGGTCAGCCTTCTTTTACTCTACAGCCTCAGCAGCTAACCTCTCTATTTCACCTTTCTGCCGTACACATATTTCACCTCAGTAGGATTGGGCGATGTGGCAAAAAAACAAAAAAACAAAAACAAAAAAAACATACTGAGACCGACAAACAAGAACCTGTCCTCAGCAAGAGTTATCTTCTCAATGGTGTACATGTGAACTATTTCATGCAATTTGAAATAATATTACACTGTTTTATGTTCTATGTTATAATGTTGTGTTTCTTTCTTGTGTTGTTCTTTTAAACAGAAAACACTGTGTTCCACCTTGTGATGTCATGTGGTGATTGCACATCTCTACTGAACAAAAGGAAAACTTGAAAACTATGACTTCATGACATCACAAGGTGGAACAGGGCAATTTGAGCTTTGGAGATGTAGACAGACTAATAATAAAGAGTTACTCAAACATATGTGAATGAAACAAAACAACTCCAGGTCTGTTTTTTTGGGGGGAAGTAACAGCATTAAACATGGCGAAAAGCTCACAAGAGTCATTTTCATTCTTCTATAAAACCTTTAAGCCCACAAGCTTAAATCAGCATTTGTTGAGTAGCTCTGCAGTATCTAAACCACCCGCAAGTCTAAGCCAGTGTACATAAAACAGAGCCAATATCGACCCATAGTTAAGGCGTCACAATATATCTTACTTTACGCCAGGGAATCTCTTGTTTAGGATCCTCGGAACATTTGCTGACGTTACAGTTTCATATCTATTTATTCATTCACAAGATCATCACTCAGGTCTGAAATCTCCTCCAAGTTGTGTTGCACAGAGTGGATACTAAACACCACTCGGCCCATTGAATGTCAGTGATTTATTAGTTATATTTATGGTGGAAGTATTTGGCTTTCCGGGATCTAAATGTGAGTCGTTCCTGGAATGAGTGAGGTCACCCAAACAGCATCTGAGAGTGTGATCAGGTTCTGAAATGAAGGTGACACAGCCTCTGGGAAACCTGCCAGGGACTGATCTATGTTTTAAGGCTGGCCAGAATAAAATACTACAATGTCATATATTTTAACTATCACTACATTCTGCTATTACTGTCATTTAGGGTTTTTATGCATCAAATATACATGCACCCATAACCTGACCAGATCACTTTTCATAACAATGTGATGAGGAACAGTTCTATAATGGGTGTGTAACACTCTAATGTACTGCAGATGTTGTGGCGCTGCACAATGGATGTAGTGGAATCGGTGTGTTATTGTGCTGTTTTGGAAAATTACTCTAGAAGCCCTTCCTCTCTCACCACTCAACATAGTATTTGAACATTGTTATCCGAGCCATTTTCCACAGTGTAAAACTATATTTATATACTGTAAAATGATATAGTTTAGTACAGCCACTGTGTTCTGGTTGTATGTCTATGTCCAGACATTTTCACTGGTATTATGCAATTATTTATGATTGAAAATGTATTTGAAAAATAATTTGGATGGCTATCCAGAGTGACTCAGTTAATGACTCAATATACAGGTGGCTTTCTCTACAGATGGCAAATAAAAAGAACTACTTTATGAGCATTTGAACCTCAAAATGAATTAATACAGCCTATTATACAACTAAGCCAATTTGCATCGATAAATCTATTTCCAGTACAGTACATGCTTGGCTTCAATAATGTCTGCCTCCACTTACTCCAGTTAAACAGCGATCAGTCTTTGGCTCCATTATCATACGGGATAAAAGACAGCATCATACAGAATTACACATGAAGCCAGGCCATTAGTCTAAGGGTCTACAGGCTTCAAACCAAAGAGGAAGGAGGATATGGTTTAATGGACGCTTCCCTGAATAGAGGCAGCAGGAAAGAAGTGATCTGTCTGTTACTCTTCCTGGATGAAGCAATATCAAATCTTACATTCAGTCTGTGTACATCATCTTACAGTCTATCCATTGCTTTTAATTCATTCAAACAGAAGACTGAGCATATAGCAAATATTTTCAGACAAGAGGGAAAATCCAATGTGTAAACAATGGGAAACATAATTGGAAATCAGAATTTGTGTTGAATTGAGAGCAACTAAACCATGTAAGGTGCTTTTACGTCTATACGCGGCTTGTCTCTGAAGATCCAGTCTTTTGTGATGCGATTTCTGGCGGGGATAATTGCATGCTAATTTGAATCTGTCAGGCGGAGAGTGACTGGACTTTAAATCATATTTTTCAAGTGAAATTATCGTTTGTTTTGTTTCTCATTTTTATCCAAATCTTTCAGATGTCTGTAATGACAAGTTTCCTCTGTATTTAGCCTCCTGGCCTCAAATGGGCAGCTCCATCACACACACACATCCATGTTTCTCCATGACTGCGCTTGTTCTTGTTTTTATTATAAAGCTCTCGGCGCTAACCAGGAGGCCAAGGACAATCTCTAGCTCTGCGCTCAGGGTCACCTATTGCCTGCTAAGCACAAAAGATCTGCTCTTGTACTGGGACAACAAAGAACTGCAGCTTCAGCTTGTTGATTCTCACAAGGTCAGTCGGCTTTGACTCTGAAAAGGAACTTACAGCGATGGGCCAAGCAGCAAAAACTTACAATCACTCTCATTAGTGGATGGTCCAATAAGTATCGATTGGGCAGTTTATAGAGGAAGTCTGATGAGTTTGGCTCTATGGCTACAAGCTCTCTGGGTTCTTGTCTTTATGTAGTCCATAGAATTTAAATCCTTATATTTGACCCTTTATGTTTACAGTGCTCTTTACATCCTGAGCCTGGCTTACCTCTGTGAGTGGCATAAAGAGCTGCAAAGGTGACCACAAAGAAAGTGGTGGAGTATTTTCCGGCGTTGACCAGATGTGGGAAGGCCCTCTTGGTGTCACGGTAACGCCTGAGGCATTGAATGAAGCGCAGCCATGCAGGCAAACACTGTATAATAGCGCGCAGGCCGTACGAATAGCTGTGACAGACGTATTCATTAGGACCTGGAATACAAAAGAAAAGACAGCATTGTGTTCAGTCTGTTCTGTTAATGCTCTGCTTTTCATTCCCGGTGAGCCTCTACATTCAGAACAGCTTATCATTATGGCAGTCACACTGTGACCTTTGTGCGACCAGCACTTCTGTTGCATTAGCTTTGTGCTAATTGGCTGCGCTGAGGCCAAAGTGACACTGCGGCAGCCAGCGAACAGCAATTAAAATGTCTTTTCATGGTAAATTTGATTAGAAAAAAATCTGAATACTGCTTTTATTAGAAATTTGCATGTAATAAACATTGTTTTATGCTGATTTCGAATCAGGGCTGGTTCTTACTCTTAAATTTGGGCAGTAGTCCATTGCTGTTGCTCCACTGCAGCTCAAAGATGTAGAAGCAGATGAGATACTCCAGGTCCATCAGAACAAACACCAGAGAGTTGAGTTGATCAGCCAGCCAGAAGTCTGCAAACTCCACACGGTGAAATGGAGCCGTGAACACACGAAACTGGACACAAAAACAGGCAAAATACAGTTTAGTCTTTCAATATGTGATTTTTGTCAACTATGTAAAATTAAGTAAAAAAAAATACACTGAATTCAATTTGATTATAATTAAAGAGTTTAAGTAATTATAAATGTGCTTAATATCTTAATACACTGGGCCTTTGTGGACCATGCTATTTGCAATATGACGTTGACAAGAGTTTCCATATTGACAACGCTTTGTAAAATGATACATCCATGCCTCCCTTTTCCACACAGGCCCCCGGCTACATCTGACATTTGGCTGCTACTCGTTGCTTCTCTCTATGCATACACTTAGATGGAAACCCCTAAACACTTTCCCCACAGAAAATGCCACTTGATATTGATCGTCATATTGCTTGAAACCTGTCAGTCAGAACATATATTGATCCACAAATCATCTTAGCGGTATGTGCTCATATATAGAGCTATCTCAAGGCTAAACCCACTGCAGTGCCAAGGTGAGGATTTGATTTCTAGAGCAAACACGAGTAATCCTGATGGATCTGCAGTTTGTTCCACAATGAAATATCAGTGTGGTCTTTGAGAGACGCTGTGATGGTGCATAGATACACTTTATCGGACAGTTGTAATACATCTGAAACATTATAAAATATGTTATCAGGACCCTAAGCATATTAGCAGTACATCACCAATAGAGCTCATTCAATATTACTAATTAAGTAGGCTAGTCATCCAAAGGAAAATGTCAACAACAGAAATAAAATTAGGTGGAATAAAGCATACATGTCTAGCTACAAAAGAAAGCAAATAAACTCTTTATTTGAACCTAGAAACTACTATAGTCCATGGCCACATCATTTATGTTACTGTAAAAATGCGTCTCTTGAGTCTGTGCGTGGGCAGTACAGTTGATTACCGAGCCATATGAGGGAAGCACTGTGGAGGATGAGTGGTTAGAAGCTATAAAGTAAAGGACGTGAGTAGAAGGTGGTCCATGCGTAGGGGGAGGCAGAGAGGGGGGCAGCGAGGGGTGGGTGGAGGATGTCATGATATGGGGTGGAGCACACATACTGATGGAGCTATGGCCATAATGATTGCACAGTCACAGCCACAGCTCCCACGGGACAGGGATCCATTCTATTACCCCTCCACTCTCTGCCCCGAGCCTGTCTGCACACACGCACACACACACATGTGTTGAATATCCATGCTTCTTGGGGACATTACCGTGACATACATTCACTTCCCGGAGACAGATCCTGACATGAACCATAATTACCAGTTGCCTAACCTTAACCTAAAACCAAACCCCAAGCTATTTTAACCCATATTTCTTTATAAATGAAGTTGATCTAATAAGAAAGGATTTATATCATGAGGACAAAATAAAGGCATCATGTCCCCATGATGCGAGTGTGTATACAGATTTGTGTCCCCACAATGTGATAAATACTCATCTACACACTCGGGGTCATCCTGCAGGCTTAGACAAAGGACAGAGTAACGGGGGTTTGGAACATGAGATGGTTATCCCAATGATACACAGATTCTTTGTGTCAGGCACTTGTGTTCAGCACGACATGTACAGATGGTATCCATTAAGGCTCAAAGCAGTGTGCCAATCATAGTCAACACACCCATAATTAAGGACAATGCAAATACTGCAGCAAAACACACTGGTATTTTTAGAACCCTGTCTCACTAAAATGATTATATTATAGAATACAAATACATTTTTTTTTTACATATTGTATGTGATCTGTTTTTCTCTATTACCTCTCTCTTGTATGGATTTCAACTTCCTGTTTATATGCAACATTTTGAGGACTGTTGACCACTCAAATATTGTGCAATATGTATTACCTGAATATTGTGTTTTGGCTTGCTAATTGCTATGGCAACAGACAGTGCTAATTTTTCTTCACTCTGAAACAAATTGATACAAGCCACATAAATTGCAGACACAGGTTTTATACTAACCAGTAATTTGAGGAGCCAGAAGCGTGATTTGTAGTAGCAGGTCTTGAAGGGGTTGATGAGGAAAAGAAACATGAAGCCGTAAAGAACGAGAGGGTTAATCTGCATGGGGATGTAGGTGTACTCCCAGAACAGACAGGACAGGATACTGATGCACCACAACACCCCAAGAAATCCAGCAATCTGAAAAAAGAACAAAAGTACTGTATACGTTTTCCAGGCTTTTGACATTTTAAGTAAAGGTCTGACCTCAAACAGGTGCTGGTGTGAGAGGTTGTTTCGGGGATTTATCTCAAAAATGAGGACATGGTTGACTCCAGCCTGTCTCCATCCGTACGTGTTGATGCCCAAAAGGAACAGGAACTGGATCAGGAGAAACCCACCCCGGTAAATCCGCACCAGAGGCCAGACATTCTCGTATCGAATGAACACAGCTCCTAAAGAATAATAAAAGATCAACTTGACTGTCACAAAAACATTTCTTATCGTATGAAATGAGACAAAAAGCAGGAGACGTACCTGTTAGAACAAAGGCAATTGCCAGAATAATGAAGAAGCCACAATAAAGACCCACTCGAAATGTTGTCCAGGCTAAAGCAGGCTAAAAAAAGAAAGAATGAATGCATTTTTAGGCTTATTAAACTAATATACTTTTCAATGACTAAACTAAACAAATCCACTAGTAATAATGTCAATCTGGCACCAAGCAATCACAGCACAGTTCAATCTGGACATGACAGTAATTAATGTAGTCATATTGGTGCATATAATACAGAGGAGTAAAGTATCTGCAGATGATTATTTCTAAAGGATGTTGCGTCTGTGCAGTGATGGAGAGGCACTTAGAAAATCAATACTATAAGCTCACATCTCTTCTGCAATTTGCTCTTCCTGGCTTCCCGCCTCTTCTCATATGCCAAGGTTTTAAAAGTTACCCACCAAAAGAAATATACAGGTCTCACAAAACAAAACTCATAAATTGTAAATATAAACAGAATTACATTATATTATGTCCATGAAAACCTAATAAAAAGACTGAAAATGTTATATTTTCCAACCAGGTAACCATTTAACTCTATATCCTTACTGACCTGAGCTGCCCCCAGTGGAGGCACTCTGAGCCTCTTCATGGCCTTCTGACGATCCCCTCCCTCCAGTTCTGAGGTCACAAGTGTCTAAACATAACACAAGAGTTAGTACTTTGAGTCCTTGATATGTTGCAAAATATTACTGGAGAATTGCATTGGGTATAGACAGAGTATATGTAATCAAATGAAAAAAAATCTAATAAAAGAAATTTCACTTCTAAAAAGGATCAGGCAAACTACGATATATACACATAAAAATATCTATTTCTATATACATTTTGTTTTTATTTCAGTTGTCTTGTTGATGTGTTGTGATGTATTATTAATAATGTGCTCATCATGATATCCCATTATGCTGCCAATGTCAATTTTAATATAGTAAACAAATGTATGGCTTTGCATGTACCCCACCTCTGTTTCAGAAATAAGCTGTGTGATCTTCTTGCAGGTGTAGAAAGGAGCCACTTCCACATGGGCCACGCGCCAGTCTGCCCCTCGAGACGTGTCCAGGATCTTGTCATGTTTCTTTAGGATCTTTCGGAAACCAGTGAAGTTCAGGTTCTATGGAGGGGTAGGAGATAATATTTACTCAAATGTTTGTATAAAAATCTATAAAAGAAGAGCTTTGAGTAAGTGGGTGATATTGACAAAAATGAATATCCCCATATATTTTAAATTATCTTGATGATATTCAGGCAATATTATGCCAATTAATCAAAACCATGATAAATATGCCTGTATGTATGTGTTCTTATTCTATTGCTTCTGTTGCAGTGTTTTAAAATATTTGTACTATAGACTTTATATTCGATATTCAAATTTTGCATATCTCCAAAACAACAAACCGTTGCTCTAATGCTTTCCATACATCTTCCAGCTCTACCTTAGAGTAACTGTATTCAGACCTGGTAGTTCTGCAGTAGGATGAGGCTGAGGTAGAACTCGCTGAAGGCCAGTTTGAGGTCCTTGATGTTGCGGTGTTGGCAGCGCTCCTCTTGGGACCGGTTGAAGACGGTCTTGCGTCTGCGGAGACCTGGAGGGGTGACGCTCTCCCGTTGAGCATCGAGGGAGGACTGCAGCTCATTTTGTAATGTGGCAAAGCGCCTCTGGGCTTCAGCGAGCTTCTCTACAGGATCACAAAGGTTAGGATAATTAAAAAATAGCCTTGGCTCCACATGAGAATGCACACATGCCTATTATAATAGGTCAAACCAAGATAAACCATTGCATCAGGTTTTATGTTGTTATTTCAAGTATTTGAAGGTGGAGGTTTATTGGTGGAGAGTCTGGTACTTTCCTGTCTCCATGGAAATGTAATTGTTTTGTAAAGAATGTTTCACTATCCCCATGGGGACCAGCAGGTGACACTCACAGGCCAAGTGTTTTTTCGCAGCAAAAATCCTGTAATTAAATAAATGCAATAAGTTCAAAGCTATACTGTGGAACATTTCAGGTAAAGTAATAAAAACAATGAGACAAGCATGTGACCCTCCACCAGAAAACTTACATAGTGCACATTTAAAGCTTTGAAATTACAGTTCGGTCATTCTCGGCAAACAGTACAAGAAAACAGAACTGGGCCAATCCTTACAGCTACAGCTATCACATATTTCCTCTGACAGGAAGTATTCGGCAATGGACTGAAGCTATTAAGGGTATGTAAATGCTGCTCTGTAAGGAACGATTATCTGGGTCATAGTGAGGTTAATCCAGTAAACAAGAGAAAAACGAGAGACACACTTGGAGAAACTAAAAGCTTGTGTTCAATGAGAGAGATACTAAAAATAGCTCTGCTATAATCTAATAATCTAACATTACCCTTTTATGAATTTATCCTTTTTATTCCTACGACATAATAGAATTTGAAGTATTACCATTAAAATATTCTCTGTGGTAAGCTGCTGATATGTTAATATGGACATGCTCCTCTGTCACTGCCCCTCAGGGATGCCCAAAAGAACTCCTCATAATTTAATATTAGCATACCTCAATGTACTTGGATAGCCAAATCACACAGTCAAGTCAAATTCCCATTCCAGACATATAAGACAATAAACACATCAGCTATTTGAATGTGTGAAAAATGAATGTGATTTTTCCATGAAGCTGTTGCCCAGTGCAAATGAAAGTGTAGCCCAACAGGCAGATTTCAGGGCAGTGTGGCGGCTGCTTCTGAAAGGTCGAGGACCCCTTTTAGAGCGAGGTACAAAGGGAGAGCCCAGTGTGGAGGCAAGTGTTTTATAAAAAGTCAGCAGCCATTTTATCTCCATCTCTGCAGCTCCGTCTCTCGCCCTGACCACACAAACAGAGAAACTGGCACCAGATAACGCTGCCTGTCAGACTACAGAGCGCTCACATTTACCGCTTTACCTCCTGCGTACAGAGGATAAGCAGGAAGAAGATACCACCTACCATAACTCAGTTGGAAATTATGTATTTACTGGATGCAATATCTATATAGGCTTATGATGAGCAATCTGAAATCAGTATTTTTTATCAATAGGTAGATGTATTGAGAACAACTATTGTGCTTGCATCTGCTATATAGTTATAATCTATGACACCGATGGATCATTATGTTATAATTTGCACATTTGAAATCACAATATTAATCTAAAATGACTTAAAAGAAATAAGTCTGCTGAGAAAGCCTGCAGTGCGCAATGGGAGCTGACGTCGCTGTAAACATCATCACAACAAAGAGCGGTGTAGCTGTCCACCCTTTCTATGGAAAGCTGCAGATCACACTATGGATTAGCAGATAAAAAATAAAAAAAAGTAACAAAATGACTACGCAATGCTGCCACATCCTACATATTATCGCTTAAGAAAATAAAATTGAAGAACAAAGTAGAGAGCAGTGGGCTATGCCTGTGCCAGTGAAAGCGGGGGATGACTGGCAATATGGAGTCTTGAAAATAAGCAATTAAAGATTTTTCAACAACGAACATGAACAAATTATTCTAAATACAACTTTGAGAGGGTAAATAAGAAGGGGAAATAACTATAACATGGTTAAAAGCTCTGAAAAGTCAATTTTGCATGACAGGGCTGCTTTACTTAGACTGTCCAAGTAATGATAGCTCTTTCCACTTGCTGTCAATCTACTGGTTTACCATTTTGTTCAAACACAGCATACTTTTTGGGGCTAGTTATCTTCAATGCAATTTATTTTTGTATAGCTGACAACAACAGAGCTTAGCAAAATAGTTGATTTAACTAACAGTTATTGCTGAATATAGTACAAGAAAATTTATCAACATTTGCATTCAGCAGATGATAGATTGGGGAAATACAATTTGTACTACACATCAATCTTTCTCTTAACGTTTCCTCTCATTGAGTTATCAAACGATACCAAGGCCTGTAATATGCAATAAATTCCGTGCTTGCTGACTCCCTCTTTGCCATTACATGCATGATTATGAGCTGAAACACTCATACAGTTAACCTTGGCCTTGAGTTGACTCTGAGGAGACTGCAGTTTAACTAATGGCCAGTAGGGGGCAAACATTAACCCCCTCTAGTGATGACACAGGGTTCAAGAGGAGTGGGCTCCCTCCTGGCACCAGAATACCAGAATATGTAATGGCCCGTTCTCATGTTACTCAGCACACCCAAGCCCCGAAATACACACTGCTTTTACTAGTGGCCCAAACAGTCAACCACTTCAGGTCAACACATTTGGAAAGAAAACAAAGCAAAACATCTTGACAAAACAACAACTCAATAAGAGCTTGAAGTTTTCCTCTGAATTGAGGTTTTGAATGATAATAATACTCACCACTATTGGAATAAAAGTTGTATTATTGCATCAAAAGCAGCTTAAGTCAATACAAACCTGAATAAAACGTGTTGATTTTTAGGAGCTCCTTCTCACACGTTTGGAAAAAGCTTTCTTCAAACTTGGCGTAGTACCTCTTCACTGTGTCATCATCTGTGACTGCAAAACAAGAAAAGACAGGGAAATTGAGACGCATGTCAACCGTCAATATTAACTTTTTGGATAAGCTTAAATGTACTTCCAAGATGTTGAAGACAGATCTGCAAGTTTCAGTTCAGTTGCATTTCAGAAACAAGTATAGATTTCAAATATAAAAGGCAATATAGATTGTCACTATTCATTTTTGTTCAAGAGGAACATGGTAAAGACAGTATGAAAGCATAAAGATGTCAGAATACAGCTAACAGCTACTATGCCATCTTTGGAAAACACACATTGATAGAATACTGTGATCATCCACAACCATGGGGTTTGTACATTTAATTAACTAAAAAGGGGAGAATGGGACAAGCAGCAGTTCTGTAGCAACTCTTCTGCACTAGAGCAATTTGGAGACAATCTCTACTTAGGCAAAAATTCTTTTTAAACATGTTCAAGGGCATCACAACAGCTAAGAATCATGTGCATTTCTGAAGACGTTTCATACATAATAAGACTAGATATTTTAGTTCTTTTGCTACTGATATAATTGTAGTCTCTGATTTGTTAATTGCAACCACAAAAATTCATTATTTGATTTAATTGTGATCAGAGTTAGACTGATATATCGGTTGGCTGATATAATGGACCAATATTTGCTCTTTTCTCCGGCCTTAAACCTCAAGTAGATTTTGGCCAACCTGCTGCCTAAAGAATACACACAAAGCTCAATTTGAACACTAATGAGAAAAAAAATAACACAAAACATGACTACACAACTCTTATAAGTTTGTAGTGAAAAAAAGCTGTTGGTGAATTTGCAGTAAATTTAAAATCCCAAATTTATGCAAAATAATCCAAACTGGACCCATGTATCAACCCAAAAACGTCATGTTCTCTTGATTCTAAACAATCAGCATCAGCCATGGAAAAACCCATATCGGTCCATCTCAAATTGTGATATATCTTGTGATACTATTCTGCAAATTTACTACTGGACTAAATTTGACCTGAATAGTTCAACTTTTTACTACTGAGCACATACAGACGTGCAATTAGATCAACAACTTCCTCCCGTCTCTGGGAATCAGCCGGACCAATTCAATCAGCATCAATGCCTCGTCTGTGAGCGTCTGCCCATTCACTACACAGAGCAGGTAAACAGGCAGTACACAGAGTGAATGTCATGAAAAATGAATGCATTTATGTACTCCAAATGTCAGCTCTATGAACCATGAAACCACTGTAACTAACAAAGTGAACACAGCCCACATCCTACAACAAGCTTCATTTGTCTTTCCATTGCTTCCATTGAGCTACAGTGATAGTAGTACAAGCTAATAAAAGGACCTTCACCGCACACAGAATTAAGTGGTTTTGAGCGAGCGAGAGAGGTTTTTCAGGATAAAGTTGTAATGTCAGCTCAGCAGGCATAGACCTCGTAAAACATTAGCTATTATATAAAGTGAGTCCAGGCAGCGGCCGCAAGATGGAGAGGCGTTCAGTTCAAGTCAGTAATAAAAAAGAGCTGCCCCGGGCGTCGTCTGTCAATATCGCTGCCTCAGTCTGTTCCACACAAGCACACACCTACAACTGCAGAGCTACACCGACAGCTTTACAAGGAAAATAATCACATTACTGGGCCTTAACATCAATCAATTGTAACTTAATTAAAGTTTGGTCTAGTAATGGCAAAAGAAAAGTAAATTTCAAAGACTAAAACGCTCTAAAGATTCAGATTATTGAAATATAGATGTAATTGGAACATTAAATTTTTTATTTTATTTTTTATTAATGCAAGACATACATACATAGTGACCATACATATACAACAGTGACAAGTGATGATAAGAGATACAAGACATATCAAGACATACCAAGGCATAACATGATTTGTGAACATAACAGCTGCTTACAATTGTATGTGACAAGTCTGTGTTGTGTGTGGGTACCTATGTGTGTGACATTTCCGTGATTTTGGGAAGGGGGGGGGGGGGGGGGGGGGGGGGGGGGGGTAAGGCAAAGATGCGAGAGGAGAGTGCTAGTACTAGTCATTCGTAAGTGAGAAAGGAAGGTACAGAGAATATTGATGGGAAGAAAAAAAGAGAAAAAAATACAAAGATTAAATAAATAATAATAATAAACATTACATTTAACATTCTAAATTATTTCATATCTCACCTTGAGTTGTCATTGAGATATAGTCAGCTTTCTTAATGTGCATGATCACATAATTTATAGGCTTTGGGAAAACTGAGAAATGAAAGTCAAAATCCACCCAGTTTTTACCAATACAATACTACTGCTTCTATAGAAATGGAAAGTGAATCCGACTGAAGATCAAGGTACAACAGTGAGAGGAATATCACACTTGTCATTCAATGAAACACAAATATTGACAACACAGTGGTGGTCAGGGCTACACATATGGCTGTGTATATAACTGAACGTTTTTTATTCTACACTCTTCTCTTTTAATGTTACTTTTATGATGATTATTTATGTATATATACTGATTTGTTTGTATTGTGATTTTAATGTCTTTCTTATTCTGTAAAGCACTTTGAATTACTTTTTGTACAAATTGTGCTATACAAATAAACTTGCCTTGCCTACATACTCACTGATGAACTCACTCACAGAACACCAGAGTACCTGAGCCATCACTGAGCCATTACTACATGAGTAATGATCCAACAACATACAGCAGGCAGACCCACAGGCCACAGCTCTGGAGCCCATTGTAATTTAAAGTAAAAGGTCACACTGCTAATGACTGTGCAGCATGGTTGAATAGAGACCCACTAACATGAGGGAACTGTAAAAGGTTCTTAAAGGTGCACTGTGTAAGATTCCAGATGGAGCGTCTATCACCTATTCATCGCATTAAAATGATCTGCCTCCATGGTGACAAGTCAGGTCTGTGGAGAGGTGATACTATTCACACCTGGAATAAATACAAAACTACTGTCATACTACGCAACACTCCAGACAAAGGAATAATATCTCTACAAGACAAACACATGGCAAACCCATCACCAGAAAAGTTACAAGTTGCACCTTTAATTATTTTATTTTATTTGTAAAAATACAAAGATTTACTTTGACTTTTAGTAAGTGTCAGTGGGTAAAATGCTCAAACTTGCCTTTTAAATACCGATGCACTGAGAGTTGTTTTAGACTTAAGTATCAGAAGTAAAATAGGAATAACATTAAGGAGTTATTTACTGTACTTTATTTTGATTTTGTAAGACTAATGCAAAGTGGAGTGTACTACTGTAAGGCAAATTTATCATTTGACTCACCAATATTTCCACTTCCATTTGAAACCTTTTGAAACCAAGACAATTTAAATATTGACTATTACCAGCTAGAAAACCCTTTATCTAAACAAGGGCTTGATGATCTATTGTAAAGCAGTACTGATATTTGCGAGGCTACATGACGTCTAATTGAATCTTCTCTACACGGTCACCTACCTCCTCCTCTCTAGCTCCACTGTCACAACACATCAGCACAAACCAGCATCATAAACATCTCATAATTATATTGTCTGAAATCCATCAGGCCCAGTGTGAACTGCTCACTGTACATACAAAGAAACCTAATTACATGACGATCCTCTGACATTCACTACAGCTGCAGATGTGTCCATCTCACAGTATGGGCTCTCATTATCACCACTCTGCGTAGATAAAGATGACCACAAAGACAGCAGCAAGTGATATGCACCAGACGCGACAGGTTCAAAATGGCTGGCTGCAAAAGTGTTGCATGTTCTAAGCATTTTCTCTTTTGTTCAGAAAGATTTATCAGGGGATGGCTGATGGGTTTTGTTAAAAGGTAATTTCTTCATGGACCATGTGGCATTCAGTTCATCCAGTATGTCACAGTGTGTGGCCAAATTATAAAAACAGTGGCGCACCTGATTACATGTGATGCTTTCTAGGTGCCTGCAACTAAACATGTGTTTTTAATTAAGTACAGTATACAATATATACCAGGTGTTCTTAAACGTTTTGACCTTATAGTAAGACTTTTTGGTAACTTGGGGCCTATGTCATATTAAATGTATCATATTCTTCTGATTTCAGAGCCCTTAGGTGGGTGTCCGCAGCCCTACTTTGTGCCCTGGCCCTGTAAGAATCACTGATATATAATCAAACAAACAGGGATGCATTTGTATAGGCAGGAATTAGCATATTGAATTTAACATTGTGTTTCTCAATAGCGTTATTTAGTGCCTCTTCAATTTGCATATAATGACAACAGGGAGACAACTTTGGGTGTTTTTTTTTTTTTTTTTTAATAAAAAAAAATGCATTTGACTCCTCCTGGCATTTAAAATATGCTCCTATAGTTTCAATCCTGGAGCTGTAGGCAAGACAATGTGGTGGCTCTTATTTGCCCAAGGTCAAAGGACCTCTATGTAGAATCTAATTTATAGAATGCTGCAAGAAAATCAATAGATGGGTTCAGCAGTGCCATTTGAACACAGTAAATCACTGCTACAAAATGAATAATTAAAAGCACTCACAAGTCCTTTCATTCAGATATAGACCAGAAAACACAGCAAATCACAATTACTTGCTTTCATAAATTAAATCATTGTACAGCTGCATTTACAAAAACACCTCACAGATCCTGTATTTACTATAAACATTGATAACTTACATCCCATATTAAATATGTCAAATTATTATTTTAATAGTACAGTCAACTAGTGCTGGTAAAGGATAACCAGACACTCCATTAGTGTGAGTATTTTTTCAGACAAAGAAATGCGCTGGTAGCTAAAAAAAAACATCCCTTGACCTGCAGTATTCCCATGGCACTTGTAGAAGACAGCTCCTCCTTTGGCAAAGCCCCTTCTTCTGTAGATTGTATAAATAAATGATGAGGCGCTTCTCAAGAACCCCACTCTCTTCACCCCCAAAACCTTCACACAAACAGAGAGAGAGGGAGGCCCCAACCCCCACCTCCTTATATTCTTATACACGCATGACACCGGGCAATAAAAGCTGTGTGTAAATCTATCAACAGGACCCTGTAAGCTACTGATGAGAGGCACCAAGAGCAAAACAAGATGCAATGTTTGTCCAATTGCACCACAGATACTTTTTTTTGTTTTACATTTTTATATGTTTTCTAACTTATTTGTTTTTATATATTCTAAACATTGAATCATTAAGTTATTTTAATATGTTTTGTTATGATTAAATCAAACGTCAGACTCAGTAACTTTTATTTGGCTTTGATTTAAATGCCTCAAAAAAAGATCATTGTAATGATCTGATATTCTGTGTGTCGTTCAGAGTTGGCTCCTTTTGTTGTTCTCGTAAGTGTTTATGTGTTAATGTAACTGCTGTTGCATGTGACATTTGGTTGCTATGATGACAATTTTAAGTGAAGGTTGCATTGGTCAGTTACTGGTCTGTTTTAGGAGACCGGCTCTGCTGAGAGGAGACTACTGTTGTTTTGCTCTCGTTTTAGTGTGGGTTACGGCCTACAGGAGCCCCTGTGTTCATAAAATAAACAACCACAAGAAATTCTGTGTGTTTCCTTACACCAGAACAATACAATATAATATAAACCTGGTCTGTACAGGAAACAAATTCAAACTAAAATAATAATCGCAAATCATTAAATGTAATAAAAAGGAATTCAATACATTTCCCATAATTGTTTTGCCAAAAGCCAACCTGCTCGGAATTTCCTATTTGTGTCTCCATTTGTCTCTTTAATGACACCTCCAGTACGGGACATAAACTCCCCTGTTATAGTATTAGTGTCTCGGGAGCCGAACAGCCCATTACATTATGACTGTCATTGCACGAGACTGCCTTATCTCACTGCTGCCAGCACACAGGTGTACACTCAATCACCACTTTAGACTAAATGAACTAATAAACTTAAAAAGACTCCAGTGACCGTGTTAACAACGGCATAAAATGAAAAAAATATTAGCGCAACATCCTCCAGCATCAGTCCCAAAGCACATAAACAAGACTAAAACTAGCAAGTGCCCCCCCCCCTTCTCTTCCCCTCTCCCACCAGCACCACTTATTCCCTTTTCGCCTGCAGCCACAATTAATTCTACCAATCATCGTTCTCACCGAGGCCAAGGGAACATTAGGAATGCACACTCACTAGGGCAGTCGGTATCCAGCGAGGACCGGAGACAGCCAGAGGAAATACTAGAGAGTCTATTGTGAACACCAGACTGCAGACTAAGCAGCCCTGGTTCTTTATAATGTGTTGATTTGTACAAATGATACTATGGAGACAATCTCACATTCACTGAACTGATAATGTATAAGTGAATACTGATGAGATGGAAGAGTAACAGATAGAGGCCAGATGGGCTGAGAGATGGAGCGGCGCAGCAGAGGGACAGCGCATACATGGGAATATGGTGGGGTGACGAAAGAGAGGAAGAATAACAAGTGGTGTATTATATTTGTATATATGGTTTTATTAAAGTTCCTTTTAGACCAACAAAAAGCACTGGAAAAGTCAAAGGAGTAGGTCTTAAATGAAAGAAGACGGGCACAAGCAGTTCTGTATATTCACTGTCAACAATCACAATACAGATTACAGTGTGTTATAATGTAAACAGTGTCTTTTATACTGCGGGCTATGTTAATATTCAACAGGGCCACACATTGTTTGCATATTTAAAAACAGATGAAACCTTGATAAAACTTGTTCCTCTGCCACTGCTATTCACCACCAGAGGGTCACAGGAAAATCAGACTGACTATAGTGTGCGTGCGAGAGTGTTGTAAACATTATCGGCAGCAAAAGAGGCTATAAGTAAAGAAAATTGAAAGGGCTGCAGCACAGTAATAAACAAAACAGACCATATTGACTTTTTGATATAATAGATTCTTATTGTTTTTGTCCATTATAAATATTTGAAAGGTTGGTTTAATCATACCTACACTTAATGAGAATAGATTTGAGAAGGACCCAAAGGAGGTCAGGTAAAAGATTCTCCAGGCAAGCAAGCTCAGTGTTAAATGTTTGCCAAACATTGTTAATGTTTTGGTTTGAACCTTCTTAAACCCTGATTTTGATAAGCTTGGAATGAAGTAAAGCGCAATGTGGATGATAATAAAGGAGAAAATGATTGGTGAAATTATTACATTAGACGTGGGAAATTTATCAAAAAATGGACAATATACGCAATATTTTAATTTTGCATATCTTAAAAATAACAAATGCCATATTGTCCGTATAAATACATGTGGCTGCAGAAATAGCTGAAAGAAAATAAAATAAACGGACACTTGCAGTGAAATCTAAAAGGTACTCATATTTAAACCTGTCACGGTCACAAATTTTGAAGCTTGATATATCGCTACAGAGAAATATTGCAATACACGATAATAATGAAACTACTTTGTGACATGAGCTGCAACAAATAAACAGCAGAATGTACCAATAATTAGCCATAAAAAGGGACTTATTCACCCGCTACAGCTCAAATCGTATTGTATTAGAAAAAACAATACCTCAGATCTCCCCCAAAATATATTATTCCAGCTTTCATAAATGGAACAATAAATCAATATAGTAATTACCATGACTGGCCTAGTAATATTTGTATGCGTTTGTGATAAACTGTAAAGCCCATTGAATTTTTACAGACCCATTTTGGCACATTTCTGATGGACTGCCATGAAATCACCTGAATATCATGATCGGTATAATCCAAAAAGATATTAAGACCCCTACTAGTCCTATTATCTTCTTTATGTACTTATTTCACTCTTCACTTTTCCACTCTCTTTCCTGATGCTTCTTATCGTTTCCCTGAGCTGAGGTGTGAAACTGTATCTTTAGTAAAACACATTTTGGCCCGGCTGTCTCCATCCTCCCTGCACCACGCAGTCGTTGAAGATTACTTTATATTTCCTGACCACATAACAGTGGGAGTTTAAAGCTGCCTGATTCAAATCACCATGACTTAGCAACTAAAGTCATCCACTCCCTGTCAATCAAAATTCTGATTTGAGCTAAGCCATAATTACATTTAACGTGATTCTAATTTCTCTTATTACATTATAGCTATTGTATGTCTGCGTCCGCCTCATATCAAGTTATTCATTTCTGTTGGTAGCTATTGGATAAAAGATGCAAATAATTATCGATGTCTTTGTATGCGGAGGCACGTACACTGCAGACCGCTTTGTTCAAACCTAATTGAAGCAAATCTAATTCAACAAAGATCAAGTCTGTTTTAAAAGGCAAAGGTATGCTTTATGTATAAACCTGCAGAGGAATGAAATAACTGCAAGATGTTGGATCATTTCTGAACTACTGAATCCTGATATCTTTACATCCCACATCTGTTCTATATGTATGAGGCTGCCATGGGTGTGACTGGACAATATGGTGCACAGCGACTGCAGAGGAAAGCCACCCCGGTGCTTGTGGGAAATTATTCAATGAATCACTGAGCTGGAAAAAGGAGGTTGATCTGAAGTGAAAACTAATTAACATAGGTGTATAAAAACGGTGTGCAGGGAATATAGTGGAAAGTTTCTAAGGTTTCTAAATCTGATTCTGCAAAGGCACTGGTCCCACAAAGATAAAGATGTATTCACTCACAAAACTATGTTGATTCAAACTGTTCCAATATGTATAATTGTTTTAAAAAGTACAAACATGTACATAACACATCATGATAATCTTAATAATAAATCAAAAACATGTACTTTGATCACTTCTTTGATCTACGCATTTTATATTTATTTGCTCATAATTGACAAAAAATGTAACCATTATTAAAGCCTACTATATTAAATAATTTTCTTTGCATTTTTACCTTTCATTAAAACATAAGCACAGTAATATAGCTCCATGTTCTTTACACAAATGCCTGGGGAAAATGAGAGTGACAACCTGCAAAATTACACTTCTGCTGCTAAGTTAATTTCTGCACTCACTTCTTTTCAAATGCATCAGGAAGCACTAAATGACATCCAGGGAACATACATAGTTCCTTGTATCTTGTTAGGACCACCAAATAACGGCTTAACCCTATTAGTCAGGGCTGGTCCACACGGTCACGCCTCATTTAGATCACAATACGCTTTATGTTCCGGTGTGAGCGTTACCCAAACACACTCATATTAATCATCATCATCTGGTCTGTGGAGACAATGGAGCATGAAAAAGCCCTGCTTGTAACAATGATGTCTTATTTGAGCGCACTGCAGGAGAGACAGGGAGTAGCAGGTTAGCTAATTACTTGTGTCGGCGCTTGCTTTTATTGCAGTGGTTGTGTTTGTATTTAATATAGAGGCAGAAGAGGAAGCTATAAATTTAAAATATAAATGCCGTTTTAGAAATATGGTAACCAAGAATATTGTCTATTCATACAATTACTTTTAATGTGATCTTAACCACAACAATTCAGGTGCTTTAAGTTAAAAGTCCTAGATTACTTGTGAGCTTTAAGCTATGTTATAATGTTACTACCGCATTAAAAGCACACCTGGAGTTTTTTGTTTTTTTCTTTTGTTTTGTTACATTCACACATGTTTGACTAATCCTGTATTTATCTGTATAAATCTCCAAAGCTCAAATTGCCCTGTTCCACCATGTGATGTCACAAAGTAGTAGTTTTCACGTTAACAGCTATCTTTTATTTTTAGTTCAGCAGCAACTGGCAATTCCAGGGCTGAAAACATCCAAATGATTCTAGTGAAGGTGTATGAAACTTAAAAACACAGTGGAGCACTTCCTGTATTTCCACATGACATCACAAAGTAGAACAGTATTTTCTGTTTGAGAGAAGAACTCAGCCTAAATAAGGAGGCTTTGTGTGTTAAACATATACATAAAACAAAACACAACTCCAGGTATGTTTTGATAAGAAAACAACATTATAACAGAGATCATAAAATAGTGTAATATGGGCCCTTTAAGTTACTGAATTCTCACAATACTTATGATTTATTTTGTGACCTGAATCATGATTATCAATTAACCAAATAATTGTGACATTGTGTGAGTGTTTTGTTTTGTTTTTTGATAGATTGCCAAAATATTGTCAGATTATCAGCAGGACAACCCCCAATAAATATAGATAGTCCGTTCTGTCAATCTCACCCACCCTAGACTAGAATGTAATTTTCCTGTGGTGACTCTTGGTATTTGACTGTGATTGTGCAGTTGTGTGGAAGAGACACGAGCTACATTTCAGACAAGGTAATAAAAGCATCATGTCTACAGTGTGGGCCAGACTGAAAGCCACTGGGATCCTCTATGGCCGTGTTGTGAGGGTTTGGCAGTAGAAGACTACCACAAAAGGATTTACTGAGAAATACAATATGTCCAGTACAAATCCTGCAGCAGTGTAAAGTAGCACCACGTCTGCTTTCATTTTGTTCACAGGGCTTAAAGAAACAACAATGTGATATTCGCACATTTGAGGGGTAAAGTTAACCAATGATGTTCACATGTATTAGCCACAATCTACCAGGCACTTCCCTATGCATTCACAAATAGGGGAAACAAATAATTGCGGAGTCACTACACACTAGGTAGCCTAATATTTATAGAGAATGTGCTGTAGTATTATACCAGAAAATACAATAACATCTCCATGAAGACAAACAGGTGGCTGACCTTCCACCAGAAAAATCAGGGCTGTTGGAGGTACTGTGCACAAGTAAACTTGGTGAAAGAATGACAAAGGAAATAATGTTGATTAAGCTTAAATCAGTTTTTGAATGTGATTATAACTTGTACTGAGACACTGTCCAAAGGGTTTGCTTGAGCTTACATCATATGTGACTGCAGAGTGGTCGGTGTTACATCTAGAGCAAAAAGGTTTCATAAGACTATGGTGAAAATATATTAAATCAAATTGGCAGTAATGTTCCAGGAAAAGGAACAAAGTAATTGAGTTGCACCTGATTTTATTGCACAGATAAACACTGTCTCTGCTGATGAATGTGGTCAGGAAATGAACTGTGCAAGCAGACCTAAGACAGTAAGCAGGCAAAGGCAGCAAAAGAAGCCAGCACTGAACCTCCATCAAGTCACACTTAGTCAAAAAACACTGTGATTTGAGCACCATTTAACCTTGAACCTGACATACTAGAATCAGAGGGAAAAGAAAATAGTTTGTTCAAACCAGACCTGGAGCTAAAATGCCTCAGGGAGGAAAACGTTTTTGTGACAGCTCTAATAGCACACAGCACCTTGTTGTAAGAAAATTGCTCTGCCATTTCACCAGAGCCTCTCCGTGCATGTGTGTTAAAGTGCACCCATACATTTGCACATGCTCCTGTAAACCTGTGTGTCCTGTCCCATTTTTGGAGCTGGTTGGCTGGGAGTGACATTGCCATTATCGACATCTCTCCCCTGGATCCTGTAGCCATTAGCAACCAACTACGGGAGTTGGCCTCTCTCTCACTGCAGCCAATTGCTTTCACATCACTGGGATTGTGCACATGAATGCGAATGAGCAGGTGTTCCTCCACTTTTGTCCCTGCCCTCATTTCTGGGAACCACTGTGTGATATCTCGGTGATTAGACGTGTCGCCAGTTTAGATTTTTTGATACAATGCAGACACGCACTGATTTGATCCTAATGTATTTGGCAGAATTAATAGAGGAAATACAATTCATAGGCAGACGGTAGGACCACATCTGGTTGAGCAGTCTACAGAAAATAATCAATAGGTGTTGATGAGGCCTGCTCAGTACCACTGTATTGCATGGCAAGCAGCCGCTCTTTACTGTGTTCTTGGTGATCAATACTGCTGATCTCTGATTAGGCTGGCCATGCACATCTTACTGTGTTTGAAAAGAGCAGCTCACACCAACTGACTGTGAAATTAGAGCACAAATGTCACGCCAAGATTGATGACAAACTGAAACAACACTGCATCTCATCTTTCACACAACAATGAAGGATGAACGCCTGGATCTAACTATCACAGAAATGGATCTGTTCTGGATGTTCATTTACACATTTTTTTTGTTTTATCTGCATTCGTTCATTCACATGAAATCACACACTGGTCTTTCTATGGCAGTGATGCTTCAACTACTTGCTTTTAGAAAGTGCATTGTTTAAAGTAGTGGTAATAGTATTACTGTAGTAATACTATGGTAGTAGTATTTACTGTAACCATATACTGTACTGCATTAAGAGGTTGACGCTACGCAGAACACCCATCAGCTATGATAATGAGGCTTTGTTTCTGTTACCATGGGAGCGGTCATGTGACCCACGGAGGGGCGTGTCCATGGCTCCCCACTACCTGTGGGGAGTGTATGTTAGAGCACACACAGCGATACATGAGCGATACATGATGGTGGGGGTTTAATCAGTCCTGTAATAGAAGCAGGGCGTGCTGATGGAGCAGCGTCCCACGGGACCAGCTCTTTGTCTTTACAAATCCCTTTGCAAAGGGACGACCATGTGCCAGCCGCAGCATCCACAACAGTGTTAGCTTCTTTGATCATGTTTTCTCCATGCCTTACACTCTCTTGTTTAGAAGTAAACAATGCAACAAACAGCATCACAGCCCTCTTTATCCACACCTGTGTCTTTTGGTGAGGGGCCCCAGTCCGATGATGGATGGGACAAGAATGGCCCCCTGGCTGCTCTGAGCCTCTGTCCCACTGTTGAACTATTCATTAGAAAAGCCCTTAAACATCCTTTAAGGACCCTAAAATGCCACAGAGCTGTGCTCCACAAACACGTTTATAATGATCGATGTGACAGCTCCACTGAGCAGTATCTACAGGTATCTCCTCATTCTGCCAAAGGACAACATGGTTTTACACCTAAAATATTAAGATTCAAATCTCATCCTCAGATGATTCTAAATAAGTGTTTGGTTTTTCTGTACAGAAGCAATGTATTTACAGATTACACAGGGCATAGGGGACGATAACATGCCCTGAGTTTGTTGTTTTCTACAAACACTAATCTAAAGTTCTTCGTCCAGGTTAACGTCAGTTAATGTTTTACAGAAGAGAGCACTCTGGACTCAGGGTCACTGCCAATTTTTATTTAGCAGCTCTTTGGAAGGATATATGCTCTGTTATGAACATTATTCATTATATTCTCCTCACTCTACTTTCACCTACACAAATAGCTCGATACATGAACCATCACAACCATCCTATGAACTCTCTGCCATGGCCTTAAGTGCAGATCCAAACAGTGTAGTGTCAGCAGTGACAGTGTAAAAGGTCCTGTGTGGTGATATTTCAGCTCACTGAAATAGTCAGAGTGCAAAAAGAGAAAAACAGAGGCCAACCTGTACCGTAAAGGAATGTCATTTTAAATTTAGAGAGAAGACAATGATCGCTACAGACTGCAGTGCACTTGGCAAATAGAGGAAACAATATAAGTGTGAGAGTAGTTGCTGTGTCCTCTACCACTGTGTTCAAATACCAATATAAACCTGGTGAGCCGGCTATGGCAAAATAACTACATGTAAGGTCATAGGTCAAACTCCCACTGATGAAACGATTAGATTCTGAAGGTTAGCGCCATAAAACACGCCCACTTTGCACACATCACACTCTCGTCTCCTTATTTGACAGAGGCAGATGAAAAGGAGCTGGTGGAGGATGGGAGAGGAGAACAGAGGATGAGAAGACAGACAACAAAAGACCACCACTGCCCCAAAGTTCAAAAGCCCCCTTTCAACTGCGCCTGTGCCAGTCCATATGAACAGTGGTGATGGCAGGATCCTACTGAAGGGCACAGAGTGGCTTTATCTGTGAGATAAGAGCACAGTAGCAACAAATAGACTGTACAACAATCAACAATTGGAGGTTACAAAGGTCTTGGTTACAGCATCACTTCCCATGGAGGAAAAGGATGTTTTCAAGAAACACAAGAAAACACAAAAACATGTTTTTAAAAGTAAGATATACTTGTATTCCTCCCACAACAAATATGAAAACATTATAAACTAAAGTTGAAAGTCATAAGGTCGAAATAAAAATCAAAAATCAATCCCAAAACGTATTTGTAACGGTATATTTCTCGCAAGGAATAAATCGGTGAATAAACAGTTGAAGTCCAATTTCCCAAAATGAACTATTGTCACAAATACAACAAAAATGAGATACAGCATTTCAAATATAGTGGAACCATATCACTGTCATACTGTGTGCATTGTTTTTTTGTTTTTTTTATTTGTAGCTATTTAAAGCAATTGTTGTGTTCTGTAGCTTCAATGATACATCTGTAAACATGGCAAAACAAGATTTATACCCTTGCATAAAAATCAGGTCCATCTTCTTGGAAAAATGTACACATTGTAATGAAAGTTTGTTTATGCGCTGGATTTTAAAAATACATAATGCATGATTATCTTTCTTTACTATGCTGACTAAACAGGCATTAAGCCCAGTATAAAAGCCTAGTTCTGCGCTGTTGCCTCAGGGACATGGTCACCTGGGGACTAGTGATCTTCACAAACACAACAAAGGCTCTCCAAACTCACAAAACACATGCAGGACTAACACAGGGCTAACGCAGGACTATAGCAGGGTTATTGCATACAGACTAGGGCCAACAGGATCGGGAAGACAGTGGAGAGTTTGGTATGAACATATTTTAGAGTGTAGTGTCTGACATTAAAATAATTGTCTAATAAATAAAGGCTTAACCAATATTTAATATCAAGGGTGCAAAAAAAAATAACTAATGGACTGGTCTTTACAGTTTATAAGTTACAGTTTTCAATGCAAGTTACGCTGTGTTAGTTACACAACTTAATTCAAAAGTAGGCCTATTAAGAATACTATTTTTAAGATTAAAAAGGATAAAGTGTTGTTTTCTATCTGCACTATGTGCTATAACAATTAAGTTCATTTTTTTCTCTGGGCCCTGGGCTGGTGTCCTGTGGCTGCGGGTGACCCTGCTCCTGGTGCAGATGGTTCCTCTGGTGGCGCTCTATCATCTGGTTCATCTTTATCCAGCCTATGGCATTTAAACATATTTTAATGAAACCAAAGGTATTTTAACATGTGTTGGGGTGGGGGGTGGGAGTGTGCGTTGGGGTGGGGGGTTCTCTGGTTGTGTTTATTGATGTGTTGGGGTTGGGTTGTTTGGCTGTGGGGTGGTTGGGTGGGTTTGGTGGGTGGGACTGATTTTAATGCACTGTAAAGCACTTTGTGTTACATTTTTCTTATATGAAAAGCGCTTTATAAATAAAGTTTGTTGTTTTAATATATCCCAAAGATCAACTGTGTCATATTTTGAATAAAAGACAAAAATCATTGTTTTAATATATTGTTTGTTGTTGTTATAATATATTGTTGTTTAAACTGAATTGAAATATTTTCCATTATAATTCCTTAGCTGTGCATATGACTAAAGGGTTTTTATTCTGTACTTCTCTTTTAATGTTAATTTTATGATGATTATTTATGTTTTGATTTGTTTGTAATGTGATTTTAATGACTAAAGAATTTGAATTACTTTGTGCATGAATTGAACTAAATAAATTATTAGAATTATGGCAAGGCAAGTTTATTTGTTTAGCACATTTATGCACCTTGGCCTAAATAAATAACCAGATTTAAGCAAAAGATTAGAGACAAATGATTGTGTGAAACTGGCTAAAGATTGAGTTCAGTTGCCGCAGTAATACAGATTGGCCTGTTAGTTTTAGATGAAAAACTGGCTTATTCTGTGTGACCAACGTTCAACATGAAAAACACTTTGAAGAGAATTTACATAATTGTAGCACTTATCGCACCATCGCAGAAAAAGTGATTGGTACACACCCAGTGTGAGAAGAGTTGTCAAGGCAACGGAGGCAAGGGTTCAACGGGAACATGTCACCGGCCTTGAGAGACTGAGGAGAGGGGAGGGGCTGTGTGCTCAAACAACAAGTGATGCTTAAACGATATTGTTCAGATAAGTTCAATCCACATATTTTGCATATATATATTTATTCTGTAGTATTTTGAGCTTATACAGCCTAACAAGAGGCTGTGATGCAGGTTAATGGTCCTTTTAACAACAGTCTGGTTTGTCCACAGGCAGCTGGCGGTTTATAGTCTTCAGGACAAAAACAGATCATTAAGTTTGATGATTTAATTTACTTTACAGATACATTACTTCAAACCCTCTTCTATTGTGCTGCTGTTTTCACAAAACACAGGGCTAAACAATGAAGACTACATTGTCAATGGTAATACATTTATATGAATAGACTTAGCAGAAGAAAATATTAATTTAATTATAGCACCTTCCTGGTGTCCTTTGATTTGATATTCAAAAGTAATATATACGAAATAAAAAATATACTTCTGTGAAAATGTAGAACCTGTTAATTAAATCCACATTAAATCCATTAGGAAAATCTGTCAACATACAGATTCCTTTGCAGAGTGACACCACTTTGCCAAGGCTGCTCACACACAGAGCTGTCTCCAGGCAACCTGAAGGCCAGTTTCTGTAGCTTCAGTGTAACTGCAATCAACCAATCACAAACTCCGACTCCACCTTGACCAATCATAGCCGATATCCAGCTGCGACGGAGCTCAATTTGTCGAGGCTGTCTTCTCAAAATTAGAATTAAAGAAACTCTGAATGTTGTACAAAAGTAATTTAAACTCTTGATCAGCAACACTGGTGCATATATATTCTATGTGAAGAATATATATATATATATATATATATATATATATATATATATATATATATATCTCCACTCTATATAAATACATATACCCTTTGTGTGTGTGTGTGTGTATATATATATATATATATATATATACACACATACACACACATATATACACACACACATATATATATATACATATATGCACATGATATGTAGCATAAAATGTGTACTAGCTAAAAAACACCCAAAGTTATTCAGATGTGACAGACACAAACAGTTCAGTTCAAGCGTATTATTGAACTGCATGTTCCTGTGACAGCCTGTAAATGACAGAAATAATGATTTCTCTTGCAGCAGTGTCTTTCCACCTCTCGCTCTTTGCTGTTCCTCACTGATGCTGCTTTGACAGACATAAGTTTGGGTAATGCAATCTGTTAGCGTAACAGTAGGTGGCAGCTCCTGTGATGTTTGCTTCACTCACAGGTTTTGATCCTGAGGCACAGAGGAAGTGGAGTCAGGGGGGACATCTCATCTGCTCGTCCTTATTGTCTGCCTCTGTGATCTACAAAGAACAATAGAACGAAACCAACAGAAGAGTCTGAAGATCCCCATGTATCAAACTGTTACGCTGCTCAAATGTCTTTGCTGAATGAGAATGTATGCGCTATCCCTCAACACTTTTAAATTATGACCGAGTCAGTTTAATTATATCAGTGTAAAATTTATGCACATTTTAGCACATTGCAGGTAAACAGGAAGCTTATGAGAACTGGTACTCTAGTCCATAATATAAAGGTCTTTTTTTAAACCCTTGCACACAACAGATACATGTCTTAGTCCATTTGTTTTTGACACTAGGACGATGCAAAAATTAATAAATGACAATTTTTAATTTTGTTTTGATTGATAATGTTTTTGCATTTTTTTTACTTCCAATAAGTGCCACAAAACTGACTGTATAGACCTGTCAATTAGAAAGCCTGAAGGTGATCTTTGATAATTTGAAAGCATTGGACCTTGATTTGATCAAAAGAGAATCATGGGGTTTTTTGGTGGACTTAAATGACCAGTATAGCATATTGTATCTCCATTAGTACGACTTAAGTTGGAAAACTGAATTGAGTTACGCTCAGGTAAATGGCCCATAGACCTGTAACTGATCAGATGAGAGGTGACTGAGCACACGTGTGGGGTTTGTGTAGAGGCAGCTACACTCATAAAAACAAGATAAGTGTTGTGTCAATAGTCCAACGTGGAGCCATTAATCAAGACTGAATCATCCACACTACAGGGCTATAGAGAAGGTGAACCTGCAGACAAGGGAAACTCAAGGTAATCCTCTACACGGAAGACTATGAAGACTCAGGTTAAACAGGCCTACTGCAGTGACTCCAATGGCCATAAATAAATAAAAATACAAAATGTGAATGATACAAATGTATTTAGAAATAAAGTAAGGACCAAACATAAGCATTTGGTTTCATAATGGAGAAATTAGGATTGTTACCATAGTGATTAACAATTTAAAATAAGATATAACTTTGTGAAACAATCCTCAAAATGTTGCATATAGCAGGATGTTGAAACCCATAAATAAATGGGAAATGAAATATAGACATTTAAAAAGGTTTACAATTGCTTCACATAAAATGTCAACAAAAACAAATGTTCAGATGATACACTACATAGGAAAACAACAACAAACCACCAAAATATCCTGTTTAGCCAGTGTTAAATGCCTTGAAGAGGTGTTTTAGTCTAGTCTAAAATGCATTAAAGCCTGCAAGGATCAGACAGGCAGAGGGAGGCTGTTCCATAGTCTGGGTGTTGCCACAGAAAAGGCTCTGTCACCTCTGGCCATGGGCCTGGCTTTGGGCATAGCAGCAGGAGCAGGTCAGCTGACTTCAGGGCTGCAGTTACTCCCTTAAATAAAGATAACCCATAGAGTGCAGACATTTAAACACAATCAAATATTTACCTTTAGTCTTGATTTAGGACTGCATGCATCTCAAATGAAACCATTTTACAAATTACACATTTTTCCCACAAGAGCATCTCAGAGCTAACAAGCTAATGACCTACATTAATCCTCATTTGTACAGGATGTATGTCAGCGCAGTGTTGCCAATTCCAGGTGTGTTAGAGTGTGTGAAAATGTCTCTGTAGGCTGCAGCAGCGTTTTCACAACAGCAGCTGCAGACACTCGATAAGAGCCGCTGTGGAATGGCTTCGCTTTGAAACACAAAATGAACTGAAATATAAAGAGTAAACACAGACACACATTCACACAAACACACAGCACCAGTCTCTCAGAGGGAAACAGATTAGCAGACATTAAACAAGACATTTTATAGAGAAACAAGTCATTTCTCACATTGACTGGCAGCAGTTCACTCAGGCATAGCTCAGACAATTACAATTATGACAATTCCAGGCATTGACAGATCAGCTATGTTACAGTATGTTACAGTGTGAATGTGAAAAATTAAGGGATTTTATTGAACTGTTTGTTTTTAGCCAGTAACAATATCTCAAACATTTAGTACATTTCAACACCGTTTACGCAAGCTCAACCAGGCTGTTCCTATATCTTTACCAAAGCAGGAGTGCAGTGCAGTATGAGATTTGATAAGATTAGTGGCCATTTCCTGTCTTAATTGTGTTACAACACAGCTGTGCTTGAACCCTATATCATTAACTTAATTTACATGCACACAGGAAAGCTGCATATGACATGCCACACATTGCAAGACTAGACACATGACTAAACAATTTAGTTTGAAAACATAGTATTATGTCATGCATTTTTCATAGTTGCACACCTGCAGGAGTCCATCACATCCAGTGTTTAAAAAAAAGTAAAAAGGGACACGTAAAATATCTAAATAGACAGAAAGAATCTGTCATAAACATCACATATCTTAATATTTAATCATTCTTAAGTTTGTTAGTATCAAAATCCCACAAAAGTTGAAGCTTGGTCCAGCCTGCTCACCGTGTGTCCTCAAGTGTCTTTGAAACAAAACAGACCAAGAGTGTTTGGGGGCTGTTTGTTTGATTCCATGGTAACTGAGCTAAAGACACTTTAGTTTGTTCAACTACAAAGTAAAACTTAGAAGGCAGTTGTTACCGTTACCACCACCACCACGTTCTGACATGACAACAAATCACATTCATTACAACAGCCATAACCATTACACTTAAGTCCTAACAAATAGCATTTTACAATAATCTTCCTAATGGCCAGGGCTCACGCTGCAGGAACAATAGGCTGTTCTCTGCTCAATTGCTCCGCATACTAATGGGCTGATTATGAGACCTAATTATCAGATGGCACTTGTCATGGAGCCATGGCGTTTGCCCTCAGGACAAAATGCTAAACAGACACAAACTGTTGTTTCTACGTACACAAGCCATCTCTCTTCCCTTTATTTGCTGCTACCGGAATCGCAACTTCTCTGGGAAGTCAGGAAGCATGCAGCGCCGGAACACTGACAGTAAACTCACGCTGAAGTCAGCGGTTATTATAAAGTCCAGGACAGGTACTGGTTAGTCACATGTTGAGGAGGACATGAAATATGTATAATTCCTGCCCGAGGCCAGCATATGGTAACATGAGGGTTCAGGGACACTGTTCACAATAGTAAACATTTATATTGCTGAGATGGGCACATTTTAGCAGCCAGCAGAAAACACTGAAGTTTAAATCTGACATTTTGAAATGTTTTGAACATAGTGTCATAAAGTTTAAAAAAAACTAAGTTTTATGCTGTATCCAGGCCCATTGGTAGGGCATCTAGTCTAAAATGTATGCCAAAATGTTAGATGCTAGGTATAGTGTCAAATTCAGTGTGGAAAATAGAGAAGTACAATGTGCATAATTCTTTCATCACATCTAAAACTACACATCAGAATCCATTTAGCGTCTATTTAAGTGTCTGAGACAATTCTGTGGTTTCCCCTGAGAGTTTCCAGCCTCATCAGCATCAGGAGGAAGATCCACTATATTTCCAATTGTGGACAGTGTTAATAATTCAGCGTTTAATATAAAACAGACAGGCCGTCCAGGAGGGAACAATCGTTGTGAATTATTGATATCTCTCCTCCCTCCTGTCTCCAGTTGAAGGTGATATAGTGTAAATAAGCTGAAATATCTGAAGCAATATCTCAGCTCCCTAGAAGAATAGCCCCTGACCCCAAATTTACGAGAGAATCTCTAGACTTAACGCATTTTCCTTCCAAACTGAGACTTTTTATATTTATGTATTGCCCATGCCATATTCTGTCAGTTTTTTCAAAATACAGATGTACTAAAATACTGTGCCGGTCATTGTTGAACAAAAGGAGTAACTCCGTCATTTCATTTATACCATATTACTCCTACCCCTACCAGGACTTCAAATAAAAAAATAACTTCATTTTCTGCCATATCTTTCAGTTTCACACCTTTGAGAAAATAGTGGCAGTGGAAAAATCCAGTTTCTTTTCTCCAATTAGTTTCAATGTAACCGCCATCTTTCACTCTCTGTCTCCCACCATTTTACCTGTCATACTGTGCCAAAGGCTAACCCTGAACCTTCACTGTACTCTCTTTTCTGTCAGTCATAATTGCCCAAAGTAAAAACCAAAATGTTACCATATTTATTATGCTGGAACAACCTTTACAAAATTCTCACTTTTATGAAACCTGTCACTGACGCCAAGTTTAGTGGAATGCAATGCTGTTGACAACATGTGAAAAGCTGACCAAGAAATCCAGGAGGACATAGGAGACAGGCAGGCTTCATGGTGGAGCGCACTTTCACAGCTCACAGCCAATCAGAGCTTAGATCTGCAAACCTCCAGAGATCCACTGCAGCAGCGGGCACTGGAAGGACACACTGACTTTTACAGTGGCCCTCTTGCCTATTAATGCTTTTGCTAAGAAATAAGCCTTTCTGTTGGGGAATCAAAATCGGAGTTTGAATTGATGCGATTTTTACATCACAAAGGTTACAATTATTTAGATAAGTAGAATGTCCTCTTCAAAGACCTTTTAATAGAAAAATGTTGCTGTACCTGTAATTTAGACCTATATAAACATGTTCTTAAAAGGATGGGATTCTTGTATTAGTTTATCAATTCATATTTCAGACTTTATGCATCTTCTCATGAAAACCAAAACTCCAGACCAAGAAGTCTAGTAGAAGCGTATAAGCAGCTTTGTTTCATTATCTGCCCTCATCAGTGCATTAAATTGACATAGGATTATCTGATGTATTTTACAGTCAAACTTATTGCCTGGAGAACTTAACACATTGAGAAAAGATAGATATATATATAGATATATATATATATATATATATATATACACACACACACACTCACTGAACAGCTCATTTCCATTATCCAAAAATACAGTAGCATATGGCCCTGCTGTTATCGCCTGTAGGTCACCATCACACCTTGCAACACACAGCCTGCACCACTGTTGTCTACAATAACAAACACTATCTCTGGTGACGTTTAGAAGCTTCAAACAGTAATTCATATTAAACAAACTTAAATAAACTCATACGGTGTTACCAGTGTAATTTGACTCCAAGCTTGATCTAAGCCATGCAGCTGACAGACGAGTTTGGACCTGAGCCAGAGCTGTTAAAAGGCTTTTCATTGCACACTCAAAACAATAACTGGTCTTACAGCAGAGGAGAGATTAAGGTTACTGCTAATGCTAACAAGTCAATTAAGTAAAAAAAAATCCACAGCTGTTTCCTGTTCTTTTTTACAATCTCATATTTGGCATCATTGAAATACTTCTGCCATTGTCCAATGTTTTGTATGTGAAGAATCTGTATTGTCTCCTCCGTAATGACCTTGACCGAAGTTTATTTTCAACAAGTGCATAAGAACTAACAGTGAGGAAGGCAAAGCAGATATGAAAGATCTTATCGACCATTTTAATCATAAGCTCTGACGATCAGTGTGCCCATGTCAAGGCCAAAATAAAAGACCCAGCCAGTAGACCGTAAAGGGATATGTTTATGAACACAAAATACATCAATCTATAGATTTCATGACTGTACATAAGCTGTAGAATGCCCTCCACTCACTCCTGCCCTCTCCTTCACTCTCTTTTATGCACTGTAAACAACTAGTGTTCCTCGATCACATCTCTATTTTACAGGCTGCTTCTGTAATGTCTTCTAATCCCCCTTTGCGGCCATGGGATATTCCTTTTTTTTTTGGATAACCCAAAATCACAGCAGCAGTCACCAAATAGTCTTAACTCTGCTCAAAACCACATGCTTTTACTCACTGGGGCTTGACTGTAGATCTCTAAATTAAGAGCAATTGAAAATTAGTAATGGCCAACTGTTGACCTCAATCAAAATTCGATGAATTGCACATTACCCATTGAAGTCCTTGCCCTCTAAAACTCTCCAAGACCACTCCCCCTTCATGACTGACCCATACCCTTTCCATTCTCACACTCCTTCTCTTCCTCATCCTTTCATTCAAGCGAGATCTAATTCAGCAATGAATAATGGATGTATGGGTAGCAGACTTTCATCTACGAAGGTTCCCTTTCTCTTGCGGGATGGCTGCAGTGCTAATGCAGGGCAACATGCATTGGAGATGAGCCCAGGGACCTCCCACACAGTCTGTTTGTTGCTTCACGGATCTCCCTCTCTCAGACCAAATATCATTCAATCTCTTTTTAAATATGGATAATGCTGTTTCACTCATTGCTTAAGCTTCATATTAACCAGCAAACGTCAAACATCTTACTTTACTCAGTTAGCAATCAGCATCTTATCACTAACTAAGTCTGTTCGATTGGACTGTGACCTTGAGATAGATCTCCCGTCATTGGATTGACCCTGGGACCCCTCCTTTTAATATCCTAAGACACAGCCCTCAAAGCCCACACCATACAATAATCGAAAATGGGGCTAGGCAGTATGACAAAACAAATCATCACATCATTATCCAATTGGAAATTACTGAATCTTAATTAAAATATTATTGCAGCACTAATTAAAAACATTAACTAAAATAACACTATTACATTATGTGTTATTACTGTAGATGTGGTCTGCAAACTACATTACTAGAACAGTCTTCTATAAACATTAAAATGTGGATATTTCTCATTTCACAATGTAAATTTAGCCAGTGAAAACCAACCCCCACAAGGATCCAACAATTAGTGCAGGAGCCAAAGACAGCAGCCCTGTCAGAAAGCCATCAATAATGCAAACGGGCAAGAGACCCCGGACTCCTCTTGCCCCTGTATGTGCCTATACCTGCACGTCAATCTCTCAATCTCTTTCTTGCATCAGGTCCTGGATAGCCATAAGCCTGTCACAAAAATTACTATATTGACTTATCGTTCCACATATCATAGATAGAGCAATTGTTTTTAGGGTCTATATTTATCGTGGGTACTTTTTCTTTGCTTTAGTGGGGATATTTGTTTTATTTTTCTGTACTGTGATAAGATTTGTGTTGAAAAAATGTTGAATAAATAACTCATTATAGGTACAAACTAACTATAAAATTGTTTTTTTCTTCTGCTGTAGGTTTAGAATTTTTTTTCTATTTGTTTTGAGGTCATTATGTTAGTGGCATCAATTAGTTTCAATATAATCGTTTATCATCTGTATATACACTTCAGCAATATTTCGCACTTCAAAATTTGCAATTCTGACAGGCCAATGGATAGAGCCTGTCCATTCTGCAGCATGGTGCTGGATGGATTGGGGACTGTTTGTATGCATCATTGGAGGTATACACTATATAAGCTAAATATTTAAGTTGGGTAATATACTAAGTAAATACTATATATATATATATATATATATATATATATATATATATATATAAAAAACAACATGGAAATTCTCACCAAAAGCACAAAGGCAGAAAATGACAGCAATCACAAAGGGAGTGAACAGACTCCAACTGGGACAAACTCAAACTGCAATAATAAGCAGCTGTTCCATCATAAACACCAGCAGAATGACAATGAGCACAGAGCAACAGTGTAACAGTGGTGCAGACATTCAGAGACACCCTTATGGTCAACAGCAAAAACACATAAAATGGCGGACGGCATAAGTGGCCTCTCAAAGAGCACACAAAAGGTGCTTACTGAGGTATTAAGTCATTTACAGGCTAGTTATTTATGTTGATATAAAAACATGTTTGACATCAGTTTATTTTCTATGTCATAAGTGTATTTTTCAAAAAGTGACTGCTCTGGGTCCACAAAGTCTAAATCCAGTGCTCACTTCTGTTATGATTATGGGCTTTATAAAATTAAATTGAATGTAATAAAAGTAACTGAAGTCCTCTAATGGCTTCACAAAACTGTTCATTTAACCAACAGGTACAGATAGAAAACCAGACATGCTTCATGTGTTTTTCATCATAGTTTTGTGCAATGGAGTGGAGTGTAATTTTGAAACTCACAAAACATTCAGAGCTTTTCACCTAAAGCATCATTTGGTGCAAATAGCTTTGGACACAAAGCATAAGATTTCAACTGATTTTATGAAATGGAAAAACCATTGCCCACCACCACTGCACACAGCCAAGATATTTTTACACACATTTTTATATCATTATTGATTTGGCTGCATAAAAGACGCCCCTGTAGGGATCATGTGCCGAGCAAAACACAAAATCAAGATGGATACTCTGTAATGTGAGAAGTCGTTCCTCTATCAGCGACTACTCTCTTCCGTTTCCATCATGGGCTATGAGTTAAAAAGAAAATCATTGGACAGTGCATTTGGAGAGGCTCCGCCCTTTGTTTTGTATGAATGAAGAAAGTGCTATCGCAGCCATCTTCACCCAGCCCCCCTCAGACCACCAGCCTGTACTAACAGTATTTCTCAAACAGGTTGACCATAGACACAGATGGAGAGTGGACCACCAAACAAAACAGAATGAATGGCACACATCAACAATCCAATCCATTACATTTGATCCCTTGTGATGTAAAGCATGCAGGACTACACATCCACAAATGTCATGTCTTTAATATGTACCCATTGTTGATGGTCTCTGTAATCATGTGCAGCTTTAATTGAATTAGTCCATGGCATAACTCACTGAAAGGGTTACAACAGGAGACCCATAGATTCAACAGCTGTTTGCCTGCTGAGAACACTGGCTTGTTATAGAGCACTTGTGGTGTTGGGTTCTACAGTGAAGGTGACATAAAAACACAAGACCACACATTTTGCAATAACACCCTGTAATAACAGACCAGATGTAACTTACTGGCTCTAAGGATGAGCACAAAAACAAGGACTCAGCTCATCTATCCAGTATTATTCCTTTACAGCATTTTTATTGCTCAAAAATAACTGAAACATGAATTCATTCCACAGATCTGGATTGTAACTTTGTCTTTGTGGAGACAAGCAGGTGATGCAGACTCATTTTATGCCACACTAGAGCAGGCAAAGCAGTGACATGTTCCTTAGAGACAACCTGGCAGCCTCTCCTCCACCAAAAAAGTGCACTTTTAACATTTTTATACATTTATAACCCTAAATTTAAAAACCAAGCCAATATTAATATCCCTCTGATGATAAAGACAGAGAAAATCAGGTTAATATTAAAAGGATGATTTTTTTTCCAAATACTTTTCTCCAGACGGGACACAGGCATAAATAATACATACCCAGCAGACTGCAAGTTCAATCAGGAAAACTGCTGCAGTAAGCACGTTTCATTGAACCAGCAAATCCGGTTTCTTTTGTGGTCAACAAAATCTCATCAATGTTTTCTTCTGTCTATAATCTACATCGCTGTGAGTCACTTTCAGATAGCTATCCTGAATAGATTTTTACAGTTCAATACAATGTACAGTACAATTTATAGTCTTAAGCATTGGGACAACATTGGACACATCTGGAAAGTTTTATCTGTCTTGAATTCTGTGAAGCCTCTTTGAGTGTCATGTAAAACGCTATGCAAGTGTTATGTATTATTATTATTAAAAGCACATTTTTGATATTGATATACAAGAACTGTAAGATCATCCAATTTAGATTTCTTAAAATTACTAATTCTAGTGATGTGACCTAGAGCTAAACAATTTTTTTCTCTTTTATCAATGAACTTTTCTAAAACGTTCCAAAAGCAAATTAATATGAAAAAGGTAGAACGAATAGATTGTAAACTCATCTCTTAGCATCAAAATGAGACTGCTGTGTGCTGCCTGCAACCATTTCCATGAATGAGAAAGTAGCATTACTGCAAAACTCTGCTTTGGAAGTTGAGAAAAGGCACTAATAAACTCATTGCAGCAGATAATTGATGCTAGGAATACATTACAAAAATCAAGGAATATCTTTGGATCGCTGGAAACAATTTAGAATAAACTAATTCTGTTTTTCACGTTTTTGATACTGTAAAAATAGGGCCAGAGCCTTTGGATCATCTTTGTAGCATGCATAACAAAATACATATCTGTATTCCACTATGCAAACCTTAAAATTCTGCTAAATGTTCCACTGTCCTGTCATCTTAATAGATTGATTGGCCTTGTCTATATCAATAACGTGTCCTCACCTACATCTACAGAGAGAGTGACACGTGCAGAGCAGTGACCCATGAGTATAGCTCAGAGTCCAGACACAAGGTGATTTATCATCCACTCACAAGCACGCAACCAACAGCCTCAATGGTCCCACATCAAGATGTAGTGCTGCTATGCTGTCATGAAGGGACACAATAAACACACAGTACACACGCATTTTCACCTGTACTGAACCAGATACAGGTGAAGATGTGTGTGTTGTCAAATTCACACAAACTACTGTCAATAAATCCAATATTATGGACTCCAAGCATCTTCCTGACATATTTTACAGCTTACATTGAAATTATATAAGCACATATCACAGCAGCATACATTCATTCACACTACTGAAGCAAATGATCATAAGTCACTGACCTCTGGTGTTGTGTCTCATCAAACATTACTTCTAATGTCTGCAAGTCTACATACATGTTGCTTCACACTTACACATGAAACCAAGACTGTGTTTCAGTTCAGTTATTGACTTAATTTGGGTCACATATTCCGTAGTAAGGGCCAGTGTGTTGGTCATGATCCGAGTCTATTTTTAGCAGATGAAGGGCTGTTATTTCGGGGGACGCCAAAACAAGTTCAAGACTATGAGTGCATGTCTGCCTATGTGCCTGGGTTTGTTTATGCAGACACTGTCTCCTTACCTTCTATGGACGGAGCTTGGTCCTGGGCAGCATACAGCATATCCTTGAATGCCTGAAGAGAAATAAAATCAAATCCCAATTTAAATGTAAATAGTCAATGAGCATTGTGTACAACAAGCAAATTCAGCACAATACAAGATCCAGAACTGTCAGCACCATCTGCTTTGCACTGAACCAAAATTCACTGGAGAGCAATTAATAAACCACTTGTTCTCTACAAAAGCGTATGTTACAACAACAGGTATACAGCTGTTTAAATAGATTATGTATATTTATTTTAAGTCAGGTTGAGACTCAAACTCATGATCATAAATGAGTTTGTTTCTTTCACTGTTTGGGAAACTAATGTTTAAAGAGAGGGGTGTTATGAATGTGAAACCATCGCCATGGTGATGCCTTTGATGGGAAATGAGGAAAGACAGGTCTTTGGGGAAAACTGATAAAGCTGCACACTCGGCATAATCACCACAGTGAGCCCAGTCTAATGAGACATCAGTGTCTATGATGCAGCCACTGACCTGTGTGTAGTAAAACCTGTCAAATATGCCACATTTACTGGAAAGTGTCCCGATTAAAAGTCAAGTAAATGGAGCATAAGCACTAAATAACAAAATAAGCTTGATGAAACACTACTGAACAGTCAGATCCTTCAGTAAGAGATGCTCATGACTTATCTTGTGCTTGAAAGGATCTCACAGAATACATTATTGATCTAAAGAGATCTGTGGCTCTAAATGAAAGCCTATGGTGGATCACTTGAGCTGTGTGTCTGAGTGGATGAGTGTGTGCAGGGCTGAGTGGAGGGGATGGAGAGAGGAGGAGGAGAGCAGAGGGCAGGGCTGAGACCAGATGTCCTCCTGGTGGGGGAGGAACGGTGCGCTGAGGAACAAGAGGACCATGCCAGAATAGAGACAGGGGCTCTCAGTGGTGGCTGTGAACAGCTAGTGGTATACATCAGGTTCATACTGCAGAACATACTAATATTCATATTATTGAGATGTTAACTTATATCTTTTAGTAAACTCAAACTACAGTGAACAGTATGTAGTTCACAAAGCAGGATGTGCATTCACAAACAAATGAAAAATAATTACAGATCTGTTGTAATGCTCTCATCTCTTTGAACATCTGTAAACAACATAAGTTGAATCTAGTTTCATCTGCTGTATGTGAACTGTAATTAGGCAGCAGCATTAAATGCGACCTGACCACACACACACACCTGTAACTACCCCCCTTTTTACCTGTGTTATACAATAGGAACCTGTTCGACAGTGTATTCAGATCTATATTTTCACCGAAAACCATTTTGTACATGGAGTTATAAGATACGTTATGAATATAATACAGATACATCTGATGCACATCGGCTGTCCTCGACTGACTGAGCTACACCTGCACATCAAGGGCAGTGGCTGGAGCAGAATATGCCCATGTCCATATAAAGTAGTTGTTTAGCATAGAACCTTATACCGACATCCCACAGGATGAAGAGCACACCTAATCAATCAATCGGCTATCAATGTGGCCCCTCTGTAATGAGGTGCTTTACCAACTCCGCCATTTTCTTCTACAACTAACCTGAAAGCATTGTTTTAGCACAAAACATAAGTTCAAGAATCTTACTAGAACTGGGAATAAACTAAATATTTGTTTAAGTAATAAACATTATCAATCAGGTGCCAGTGGATTATAGCTGACAGCACTCAGAGGATCATATTATATATAAAGACATCCCTGTTCTTTTAGCCCCACCCACTCAAGAAGAAGTGTTTATTGCAGGCAGCAGACAAAACACTAACATAAAAAAATACTTCTACAGCTACAGAAAATTCTAGATTATTGTTATTATTTATTTTCAGACAGCTGAATTTTTTTTAACAATAAGGACAATGACCAAAAACATAGATTATCATCGATCTCTGGTCTGAGGACCAAACAGATTGAAGGTGTAAAATGGCTGGTATGGCCATGCGTCTGTCTGCCACACTCACTGTCTAGAAAAGAGGCGTTAGGGGTCTACAATAGAAAACATGTTTTTATCTTTGCATAAATATTATTAATTTGCTAAAATCCAAAATGAACAAATGTTTCAGAATATGTACATGTTTAAATGCGTAATATTATAAATAAAGTTCAATGTTTCCGGAATGAGTCGTTCAGTAAGGTTGTGTTGGTCCTGCAGTGGTGCAGAAGTCTTTGTCTATAATTCATAGAGCTAAATGGAATAGAGCAGGCGTCCTGTCATTATACGTCTTCTTTAAAGCTCTTGTGCTCAACCATAAATGTGGTGTGAAAATAAAATACCCTCAACAAAACAAACAAAAACCAAGACCATGTTTGCACTTGGCCCACAGTAAACCTAAAGGATATGCATAAATCATATCCTAAAGACCCCTATTATTTGAACAAATTGTGCAGATCAATGCCCTTTTAGGAAAGAAATAAAAAGGTTTAAATCAAGATAATTGCATCATATATATATATATATATATATATATATATATATATAAAGTTTTAAAACTAGCCTACTAAGCCTATAAAATATAAAGGCTGTAAGTTTATTAATATACAAATATTTTTAACTGAATATTTTTTTCTACATATTATTAGTGCTGTTTAATACCTTTGTAGGCAGCTATCATTTTAAAAATTAAATCTTCCCACAGTTAGATAGTTAATTACGATATGTGAAGTGACAGTAGTTTGAATGGATGTGTTTAACTCAGAAACAGTAATAAAACGTGAACGCTCCCTGTGGCTCTATACCGCAGTTTTCCCCCCATAAACAATAGGGCATCCCCTTTTCTGTTTATAGCTCTCTAGAGTGGCTTACAGTTCAACTGTTTAAAATATTATTTTAAATGACTCAAATGTATTTTTCTCCTTGATATTTTGTTTTACATTATTCTTCCTGGACACAAATAGCCTGTATGAATGCCTTGGCCATTTTGGCATCACATTCGCTTACAAAATAAAATAATAACTTTACCTCATATTGAAGGTATTGTTTCCTCCACTCCGGTGTGATATGGGAAGAAAGATGCTCTGCGAACTTCATTTTGCCAGAATAAAAAGTCTTCTGAGCTCCGTTAAATCCAGGAGCGGCGGTCCCTTCCCGTCAATGCGACTTTTAATACCTCAGTGAACTTGCTGGCTCAACATGCGGTGGCTCCGCGCTGCAAACTCCGGCTGTTTTCACTCCACTTCTGGTCCGTCCCAGGGAGCGCACTCGGGGCTGGTTGCATTCCACATAGCCTCACAGTTTTCACTCTAGAGGAACGGCAATGGCAGGTTTCTCCTCTCACAGGTGTTGTCTCAGTGACTTTGTCCCGTCCCTCCGTGGGCAGGACTGGGGACACTGCGGTCCGCCATCGCATTGACTCTCGGCTACGTGGTTGCGTCAGCAGCAGTGCGCGCAATAGCACCGGGCGTTGTTGGGACCTCCTGTGCAAGTGAAAGCGCTGATGTCCAAACAGCCCAAGACAAATCTATGCGTATTTTATAGATCCCTGGTCTATCTGACTGTGCAAGTGCAACTCGTGCAGCTCAATAGTTTTGTTTACACTTATAGGCCTACTTAATACAGATCCATGTACCTATGTTATAAAGGTGTACAGACCGTGTCGCGTGCAAAATCAAAAAGTTGATGAAACTCAAAGGGACGGTGAAGCGCAAGCTCTCTGCCACCCTTCAAAAATGTGTCTTCAAGTTCAGGTCTGGACATTGGCCCTGTTTCCAAAAGGAGGTTTAGTCTAAACTTAAAGCATGTTGCCCCGGAACAGAGCTCAAGTCAGAGTTTTCAGTTTCACAGAGAGAGTGTACTCTAAACCCTGATTCAGTCACCATCATAACTCAAGCTTTCAACCCAGCCTGGTGTAGAGCAGGTTTTATTCTTCTAACCCGAGTCTGCTCCTGAAGGAGACCTCTGATTGGTCAGTCACAGATGTACCAGGTGCACTTAATAAGGCTTGGAAAGAGTTTAATTATTTGACTTGCTTTAATTTATACTTTACACGTTTACTTTACAATTTTACTCAAATACTTCTTTGATCATCGTGTGCACTAAAGTGTCTTGGGAAGTGCAAATCATTAGCTACATGGATCACACTTTATGCAATTTAATTCATGTACACTTTTAAAATTTGATTTATGCAGGATACATTTAAAAAATCAATGAGCTACACAGCTCTCAACATCTTAGATTAGTTAAAAAATCGAATCTTGAATTTTTGTAATCTGAAATCAAATAATAAAATTGTCATTTTAAACTTTTGATTGGACAATGTGCTTCTCCACAGTCACATGACTTCTCGTGCCTCTAAGCCTCCTGGTTTTATCGTTGCCACGGTGGATGCTCTTTTCTGGGATCCCTTGATGAAGTCTTGTGTCCTCTGCTAAACTCAGAGTTTACTATCTCTGAGTTTTCAAACTCTGCTTCAAACCTGCTGAAACAGAAAACTCTGAGCTGTCCGTCTCAGAGGAGATTAACCTTGAGTTAACGTTTAAACCCAAGGTTTATTGAACCTCCTTTTTGAAAGGGGGCCAAACGGGGCTAGAATCCCGAAAACAAATACATGACAGGGCAGAGGAACGGCCAGCGTGGATACAAAAGAGCCTCGCTACGCCATCTGCTGGATGATCTCTGCTAACGACGTGAAAAAAAAAATCGAAAATACAATACAAATGAATTGGTTGAATACTATACAACTGAGAAATAATTGCCTAGTATTTCAGAGAAAAACAGAGAAGGTTTTGTCAGCAACTGCGCCCAGATGATACCATTGTATAATAGGCCTATAGCTTAGTTGTTGCTGAGGTAATAATTAATGCGGAGCCAAAATAAAGAATTGGACAATCTATCGTAATGTGAATTGTTGTTGAATTGTATTATTCTTAAGTGTCATTAAATAGGCTAATATACTCGTCACTAAGTGGGTCAAAAATTTTAGCGGAACCATTCCGCTCGCTGTTTCAGACGGGATATTTTATAAAACGGACCTTAGACGGACCGACAACAGAAATAAATCCAACTGCATAGGATAAAAAACAAATTCATCTCTTCATTGTTTTGCGATCATTTCTTCGGTTTTTGACATACTTTTATCATAGCTTGGTATTTCTAGATTCTGAACATACACTGTCAACAAAGCGATGGCTTCTGGGTCCCCGTCGTCCTCTCCGGACACCGCGACGGGCTCTGGTACGGACCCAGCTCGGCCCGACACCGGGGAGCCTCTCGGTGGAGCAGGCTCGGACTCGGACTCAGACCTGGGCGTGGGCAAGTTTGACTGCAGCGTCATGGCGATGGAAGACCGACTGGAGGGAGAGGAACTGGAGCAGGAGTTTGAATCTGCTGCGGATCGTGTCAAAGATCTGCTTCAAACAGCTAGTAGAGATCAGCTGCTCTACCTGTATGCGCGGTACAAACAGGTAACTTACAGTGGGGTTGAATTGATAGTCTGTCTGTGGCACACTTAAATGCGATTAATATACCATAGCCTACTGTCTTTGGTGAGAATTATTTCCATTGGCCATTGTTAGATTGATTATGAAAATATCCTGTTAATAGCGCAATAGTAATATACAGTGTCCTTCTTGTACTTATCTACACTTTATATTTACTTTTATACTTTATTCCCAGGTCAAAGTGGGCAAATGCAATACTTCTAAACCTGGATTCTTTGACTTTGAAGGACAGAGAAAATGGTTTGAATATTTGCATATATGTTCTTTTAAATTCTATTCATTGACTGTGTGTACTATTAGTGACATGTGTGAACTGCATTTCTTTAGGCAAGCGTGGAAACAGCTTGGTGACATGGATCCTGAGCAGGCTATGCAGGAGTACATTTCCCTTGTGAATGTGCTGGATCCAGAAGGCACCTCTAAGGTAATAAGAGGCTACTGTTATTGCTACTACTACAGACTCCCAATCAATATAAAAATCACAATGCACACAGGATGACAGAAAATCCCTCCTTGGCTCTTTCCAATCTTGATTATTACATAACATGGGACAGAGATGGTCACAAAGAGCTATCTGAGGATATTCACTTTTTATGATCCTCAAATCCTAGATTATATTTATATTTTTACAAATCCTGTCTATTTCAAGGTGTAAGAATGTTTGTTTCTGTTGTATGCATCAAAGAGGACCAAGAGTCTGAAACATAAAGTCAGATGGGTTTAATGAGTTTTGCACAGGTAAAGTGAACAATGAAGCAACGGAAAGGATAGGATAAGAGTCTTGAGATGTGCATGTTTACAATTTTTGATAGTGTCTATTGGTGTATGAGTGAGTGTGTGTAAAGGAGGACCCTCTTCTGCTCAGCATAGCATCGTCTTCGTGAGCTCCCACACAACGACACGGCCGCAGGAACTCAGCTCTGTCCTTGACTATGAGCATCAATGTCTCCTATTGTATTTTACATGTCTGCACTTTACTGATATTGACGTGTAATTAACTTTAGCATTAGTACAGAGATAAGTGCGAGTAAGATAAAAGTTTAAAGTAGTGTGCACTGCTAAATGTAGATACTTTATAAAGGTATATTAGTAACCATTGTGGAATAAAACTCACACTTTGACAAATTCAACTCTATAAATATGTGGTTTACAGATATGTTTGGTTTATTTATTCTCAAAAGTTAAAGTCAATTAATAGTTTAAAAGTAGCATGCAATACTGATTGTTATCCAGTAGATGTCAGTGTTGCTGTAATTTAGTCCTTGCTCATTCATTGTCATGACTTGAGTTAAAAATTAGTATATGAGTTTGTATTATGACGGTATGCTATACACGTGCTATATAAAGTCATGAGTAACTGTTAAAGTGGACGTTTCACAGTATGTAAGTTAAGTTCATTTTTATGAGACATTGGTCTGTACTAAACAGGAGACATAAAGAAGTTGCAGCCATACTCATTTGTCCCTGGTTAGTTATGATTCATAAAAGCATTTACATTAGTAAGATGTCACATTTGAGATCACGTGTTGAAATAAACAATAGAATATGTTGTTGTGTTATGTAAATTAACATAATTTCAGTTTGTGTTAATAATGAAGTGTTTTCTGTTAAAACTGCATACAAAATCATAACTTTCAAGTGTAGAAAAAACTCATTGGCCAAGTAAACTTAAATTTAAAATTTGTTTGGTTTTGTGAACAAGCACCATTATGACAAATATCACTTTCAGTTTCCATTTCAGCACAGGATCTTGTTTATTAGCCATTACAATCATCCCTTCATATTATGACAAATATCTCTATCTATTTGAATATTCTCTTGCCGTTACCTGATACAGCTGTTTCTTATAGGTAATTTTAATGTTATTATTTAATGTTGTTACCGATGTCACTGTTTGTGGAGTATCAAACTCAGACACTTTCTCATTTCTCTGGTGTATTACTCACAGACCCTCCTGCAAAGCTCAGCTAAGGAGTCCACTGGGCCACAATAGCTCAAATGCCTCTGAAAAGAAGTTAATTGTGTTAGTGTTAACAAAGCACTGTGGCATGGCAGCAGCTATTCTTCTGAACACACAGTTAAATGTTGTAAGTATAAGTGCATAGACTGAGACAGAGGACAGAATAATGGGCAGAATTTGACCTCTGCTCCCACCACAATTGTTAAGGAGACTCTATATTGTATTATAGTAGAGGAGCTGCGCCAGTGCATCAGCGAATATTCTGGGTTTCAGAAGTGAATTAGGTTGTCCCAAAAGTGCATACATAGTTGTTTTGCTTTGTTTGTCATGTTCCCTTCCACTCTCCCTTTTTTCAGAAATCTGATTTGTGTGGGTTCCTTTGTGAGTCAAGGTTGGCCCACAAACAATGGGACAGTAATAAAGTTGGGCTAAACTAAAGGTTTTATGCAGCTCTAATTTATGATATAGTATGAAAAATGATACCGAAGATTAACCTGGGTCACAAATTAGAGCACTTTAATTTTCTGTTGTGCTTCTGCATGTTGTTGGTAATTTATCAACAGTGAGGTCATGTCTAAGCCAACGAGACATGTTTTTCTACCTATAGTGCATGTCTAAAGGTACACTCAACGTACATAGCGTAAATATCTACTTGCACTTTTAACTTTGTTTAGCTAAAACTAATAACGTACTATTATTTGACACACTGCTTTAAGTGGTTTACTGTACAGTTTCTGTTGTAGTATTTATTTAAAGCCACTGAAATGTAAATACCTGTATTTACCGAAATGTCAATTCCTTGATTTTTCTTTTTTGACAGGAAAGAAGAGGAGCAGAAAAGAGAACAAGCTTTGGAGGAGCAGCAGTCAGCTCGCTATATCAGGAGGAAACAATAAGGTAACACATACTCAACTATGATAATTGCAGTTAGTAAATCTTTTGTAAACACTTTTTTTTGTGTGTAATTAAACACATTAAAATGCATAGGTCAACGTAGGAAGAATGTGAATCCCCAGTCTAGGTCCTGTATATGATTATATTCAACAGACCGTAACTGCTGTAAGGGCCTGTAGACGTCATACACTTCTGATTTATGTTAATGAAATATATTCTCCATTTAGTCTTTCCTGGCAGACTTACTCAAGCTTAAAAAGCTCATCTTCATTTCAATATAAAGAGCTCTTTTGGAGAGGAAAATGAGATGTGTGAATCCTGCAGGTTTTGCCCCTAAATGCCTGTATGATTAGTATGCACATTGAGAAGAGACAGTCAGAAACTCCCTTTTTTAATTACGTTATGATTCAGGGATAGTTTCAGGGTGAAGAAGGTACGTGGGGTGAAGCAGACTGGGACAGGTGGAGTAGATTCCCAGAAGGGTGTGCTCCTTGGTGATATCCCGTAGCTATCCTATTCAGAAGGGAAACTTGCAAAAAGAAAGTCATTACCATGGCACGTAGACACTGCTTTGCCCATACACACACATAAACATACACTTACGGCTTTACATTGCCACGGCTGGATTCAATTCAGGACATAACCTGCCAGAACTGTCACACTCACTGCTCTGCTGCATTTCAATTTTCCTCTTTCTCTCTTACACACAGACGAGTTCCATATTAAACAGCCAAGCACCTGTTAACCAATCTGAGAGTTAATTGCATTTCTTATTCCAGATCTTGATTTCCAAATGCGTCTCTGTGTAACTAGAATTGACAAATGGGAGATTGATTAGCAATATCCCTAAAAGGAGCTGATCAGGTGGTGGGAGCAGCTTAAATGCAACATCTGAAGTTCTCTGTTCACCTTAAACAGCTGATCAACAGTTTTGTTTTCCAGCTCTCTTCAGCATACACCACAGTTTTCATTGTTCCTGGTAGCTCCATGTGGAGGGTGCAGACCAGGCCCTATAGGGGTTGTGATGACAGATTGTGTGGGCCTTTGGCTCTGCTCATGCACCTGTGATGGATGGTGTGGCCGTGGTGTTGATCAGTGGAGCTCAGGTCAGGTAGATGAACGTTCTCCAGCTCTGTGGCCAGTTTAGTCTGATGGATGAAGGACATATCTGCCAGTACACCAGACTGGACACACACATGTTTGTCTATTACACCTACACACACACACAAAGAAAACACACACATTCAAAGACACACTGAACTCTTTGTGCCACCGCTGTGATGATGACAGAGTAGCCCGTGACCTTCCCAGCATGCAATGCGGCAAAGAGTTAAAGTCATATTGTTTGTAGGATTTCTATTAATCATTTATTTGTTGTTGGGACCATTTTGTTTGACTTGCTATTCTACATCTTGGTATTAAGCCATTTATGTGCTAATTTAATAGTTATTTTACATATATGACACCATATATGCTGTAATGTTTGACACAAGTGAGGGCAGCCCAGTCCCACCATCAATGAAAGACTGATGAGCTGGCCTATTGATTAGTTGCTGGCGAAGACGGATGGCAGCCACACATCAGGGACACCTGGGGTCACCATGGCCATCAGACAAGGAAGTGGGTGTGGTCCAACCCCTGCACTCATGAATAAACATAGTGCCGGTAATCAGGAGTATGTAAATGAATGTGCTCATACATAACCTAGAAGTAATAAAAGTGTAATGAGTTATTCATAATTCATCACAGGCTGATGAGGGGATGGCAGAAAGAGGGGGATTGAGGGAACTTGGAGAAAGAGAGGGTAGATGAATGCCAAAGGTTCATTAAAGAACAAATAGAAACAAAACTTTTCTTTGTCTGTGCCTTGTTACTGTCACTCTAAAACATGTCCACCTTAGTACTAGTCTGAATTCTAAACCACTATATTTAAACTTATAATTGGATGTCCTACCAATTGGTATATGAAAGCTTTTGAAAGTAAATTTTGGAAGCACGATATCATGTATTTGTCTAAATACTTTATTATTAGAGTTCCCTGTTAATGAGTGTGTTTAGAGGTACCAGAAAGGTGTTAATTAAAAGAAAACAAAATATTGTCCACAAGGGAAGAAGTACTTTGTGTCGTTCAGCTTCAATATTTATGAATGTGATGTACAGTGATAATTCACTTTTCTCTTGGGCATGTGTTCAAGCTGCTCACATCTTTTAACTTTATTTCTCAGGCATAAATCTTTATGTGTTATGCTTCCTAAACCTAATGATAGCACTGTATGCCACTAGGGTCTCTCTTGTTTAGCGGTATAGTGGGGTTTATGTGTTTCTGGAAGAGCATGCGTTTGAGGCAGAAATGGAGGGATTTGGCCTTGGAGATGACAGACTTACTGTGTCGGAGTGGTGTGGCCATGGTGGGACGAGAGGCTTCTATCAGACAATACAGCGCTATATTCAATTAATCAGAACGGCTGGCGCGGGTAAGAGGGTGTGGAAGGCGTAAAGCTCCAAATGAGATTTGGCCCCTTTTCTCGTGGTTGCCCCCTAGCCCGCTGCCATAGCATCGTTGCAGCACCCACGCTGTTGTCTGTCCCCAGTGGCACGAGGTGATTAGAGGCATCAGATAAAATCACTGTTTGTGTGATATCACTGTTCCCCAGAGACCTGGCACGTGCACAGCTGCTGGCCTATGAAATACTCACTTCAGATACTCATTCATGTTTTTTATTAGATATATTAGTATATGTTGTAACAACAATGCCATTCAGATAAAAATACATCTGTTATGTACATAAGCACAAGCAGGATTTTTTTGGATTCACTCTTTTATCCCTTTTTCCAGAGAAGAAGATAAGAACATCTTCGACTACTGCAGGGAAAATAATATTGAGCGAATCAACAAGGCTCTGAGCTCACAGAACGTGGATGTCAATACAAAAGATGAAGAGGTAACTTAACAGCACAGTGCCTGCACAATACAGTCCACCAGCGTGATTCACTGTTTAAATACTGTGGGGCCGGGGGTGTATATTTAACAGTGATTGTGGGGGCCTGGAGGCAACGTGGAACTGGTGAAAAATTAACCTTTCACTCAAGGACATGCTGTTTGTTATGTATGAATGTTCTACTGTTAATACTTCCCAGAAAGGTATTGACTGTGCTTCTGCTGTGGTCCTGTCCACCTCTGACCTGTTTCACTGACAAATACAGGTCAACCTAGAAAGTTTATCACTAATATGGTACCACTGCTCCGGCCCAAGTGTGTAATTTGTGTGTATAGCTATTAAGATTGTGAGGTGTTTTTTGAATTGATTCTGAGATTCCTTCCTCTTTCTTGATTCATTATCAGCTGGACCAAATGGTTAGTTTCCTGCCTCTCTTTCATTGCAGTTCTTCTCCTGATAAGCTGCATTCGGCCACCGAATCCCAGTTCAGAGCCAGATGGTCCAGAGCCTGAGAGCTTTGTCTCTTCCCTGCCATTGTTTTTGTGATTCTGGATGTAGTTCAACCTAGCAACAGCAGAGGGCAGTAGTGAAGTTTCACTTTACATTAGTAATGAAACCAACTAGTGACTGCATACTTCTGCCTGCAAGCCACAAGAAAATTCTCATGAAATAGGGCAAAAATACTACTTAAAGTCCAATAGATTTAATTTACGCACTGTAGGATCCTTATGTAGTTTCGGTGGCACTTTTTAATAATGGTCCCATAGAAAGCACTCAGGAGCTGCAAAAACTTCCTACGCTGTGAACAAAATGTTTTTGGAGTGGACTTAACCCATGCCAAGAGAAACACTGGAATCACGTCCAGTGTAAAACTAGTCCAAAATGAATGTGTCCTATGCAGATAATGTTCTGTGATTTCTATTGAATAGACAACAATAGTATTTATTTTCATTTGCATTGCTAAGTCTAATTAGAAGTTGATCAGTTGGCCACGTTCTAGCCTAATCTGTAGTATAAGTAATGTTTAAAGAGTTGGTCTTATTTATCTCAATGCCTTTCACGTTGTATTGTGGTTGGACTGTAGTTAAAATCCCATTCAAAGCAGTATGATATATGAATTAATGTTGTCAGGAGTCAGCAGCCGCACACCTGAGCAGAGAGCCAGAGAGTATCTGATTGGTATTCTGGCCTGGCTCATAGAGATCCATTTTAACATGCAGACACTGTGATCAATATGATTTAAGCAACAGAATTGGACTCAGGGAGTTTGCTTTACCTAATTGGCCTGACTGAAAAATGAGCTTGCATGGTTTTATTAGAACAAGGATCTCACAGTGTGTCTGAGAGACCAGTGGTTCACTGATCCTGGTTTGGGAACAGGGTTTCATCAATCACACATATGAGGCAAGTTTATATGGGCAGGAGTTCACTTTTAGGGCCTTAACCACAACTTTGTCATTTGTCAAGGCTCATATTGTCATTGTTTGTTTGCTAATACATTATATTGTACCAGACAGCACAATAGAGAAGGGGCATTTCTATATTAATCCATGATGTCTGTGGACTCAGGGCCGGGCACTCCTACACTGGGCCTGTGACAGAGGACACAAGGAGCTGGTGTCAGTATTACTGGAACACAAAGCGGACATCAATGGCCAGGTAGGTCAAACATCACCTGTGGATTGTGTGTGTGCGCATCCATAGATATAAAACAATTATGACAAACATGAACATTGGTTGGTTTAAACCAGCAAACAAGCATCTGATACAAAAACTGACATTTTTGCATCAGATGCTTAAATTGAGTAATTGCAGAGCTTCGTAAAATAGTACTGTCTCTACTTTGTCTTGTGACACCATCCAAAATGTTGATACAGACAAATCCCACAGAGCCCCTGCCGTCCGTTAGCCCATGTGTAGCATAGTCTTTGGCCTTACAGGGTTTAACTGCATTGGAGGTTTTATCTTTGGCGGTAAGCTGGCTCAGCTGCACATTGAAGAAATTACTCTGCTGGCCACACAGAGACACAACAAAGTGTTTCCAATGCGCACATAGAGGCTTTAACTGTAATACCAAATCAATTGGAAGTAATCAGGCAAATTGTTTGATGTTGCACAGCACACAAAATCATTCAACAGATGAATTTATTTTGTGGTGTTTTGGACTAGAGGTTGGGATATTTTAAAAGAGCAGATTAACTGGTCTAAACATGATGTGCAGCGTATAGAGAGTCCAGAAGAGAGGCTGCCATGTACTCTGATGATAACAGTTGTTGGTGGAGTCATGTTTCATTACCCAATCAGAGCACAGACACGTCCTTATTCATTCATTAGGCGCACAAGGACCTCTTCACCTGCCTGTCTCACAGGTGTCAGCGCAGGCGGCTCTGAGGAAGACTGAATATTAAAAGAACTGGACTGTGCTGCACTGTTACTGGGAGCAGATTTATGAGGTGGCAAAGGAAAATATAGTGCTCTAAATCATATCTCAGAGCCACAATGCCAAATTATTTGCTCACTATGTAAAACTGTAGCTCGATATGTTGCACATTAGACAAGCACAGACATGAGACAAAAGTAGTTTTATACTGAGGGAGATAAATGTTTGATGCACACTTTTATGTTTGTGTCCTTCAGTCGTTTTATCACTGTGAGGAAATGGAAGTTTGTGTATTCTTCTGCAAAGGCTTGTGCAGGCTTGGTTACAGGCCTGACCTGTAATCACTGTTGACCTCCACCAACTGCATAGCACTGGTAAATACAGCTCAAACCTGATTTCTGCTTAATTTGTTGATTAAAAAGGGGCAGGGGACTTCAGAGATAAAACAAAAAGTATTATTATTCCTTTGCCTGAAATGGGAAACTGTTAAAATTAATCAACTGATTGCTTGAGTGAACTGTTCCCAAACCCTGGTAACCTGCATTAGGGCTTGTTTGATAGTTAATCCTGGATCAGGACAGTGACAGACTACAATAGGTAGCAGTGAGCACAGCTCTGCCAACTGTGGGCTGTTCCTGATGTGGCCTGTACATTAAGCCCCTGTCTCCTCATCCATACACTGCCGTGCACTCAGCTAATACACCCAGGAAAGTGGGACACCCCACCGCAACTGTGGGACGAAGACAATAAAAGCCCACTTAATGTATTAATGAAAATTACAGCTTAAACACAACAGTGTGTACTACAATACATTTAAGAGCATTAATTAAGCATTAGTTAAAGGGCATTCCATCATATCAACTGACCAGATCACCAGAAGTTTAAATACTTCTGATTAATTTAATAAAATGGGTTCAGATGGCATCTCTTATTATAACATTTGTAGGAGGGGATACGCTTTGTTCAAAGTGCAGGGGCATTTTTCAGGTATGGTAGTGATCCTGACTATGGCATGGCGGAGGGCTGGGCCATATCATATCGATTGTAATGATTTGTTATTTGTTTTGGGAGTGATGTCAAATCCAAATGTTGTGATATAATGTGCAGGCACACTCTAACTGCCTCCAATGCCTGAAAACATTGAGAATGAGAATGAGCTTTTAACTTATAACAGTTACTTTATATACTTTATATTATTAACTATACCATTGCAGATTTCCTCTTTTTTGATAAATGTTATATTTTAGGACATTGCTCTGTCCTATGTGGTAAACTTTTTGCTTAATGAGGCGCTCTACACTGCTGCATTGACAGACTTATCTGTGGAGGCATTTTATATGTATCCCATTTTAAAATAATGAAACAAAAGTAAAAAAAAAAAAAAAAGAAGTAAAATGTGCTTTGGTCAAACTAGCTGGGGTCTGTATTTATGCGCATGCATGTGCACTCTCCCTGTGGTCTCTGACCAGACGCTGTAATCCCACACCCTCAGCTTATCCTCATTCCACACTTTTGTTTTTCTGAGGTGGAAATCCTGCTCTAACCTTTTTCCAAACAGTTGCCATGGGAATATGGACATTCATGAAGTGACTAAGTGAAGAACTGCAGTCTAGACTTTGCTAAGCAGGTGAATTTAAAGAATGTTAGACTTAATCGATTCTGCCATGAGCTGTGAAATAGCTGGGATTAGTTTAACAATAAGAAGGCACAGGTGAGATGCAGGTTAACACAACAAAAACAGCCCGGAAGGAAACACAAGTTTAAAAAAACAGACATTTTCTCTGTATTTCTGTCCTCTTCCTCTTCTCCTCATTTGTCTCCTACAGCTCCCAGTGCGTCGTTCCCTCTCACTCCATCCCTTCACCCGCCTTTGCCCATACTTTGTATTAAAACAACATGATCCATGAGACGGGGTGGTCGACTCGCTAATTCTAATTAATCCAGCGTAGTAGCGCGCCCGCACAGGCCCCAAGCGCTCCCAGTCTATCAGATAGAAATTCATAACTTAATTGAGGTCAGAGCCTCGAGTCGGCAGAACAAAAGTCTTCAGCCAGGACCAGCAAGATCAATAGTAATAAATATCTGACTTGGGGTAGCAACTATTGGTGGCCACAGAGCAAAAAACAAGATTTATACACATAATCTGAAGGGGTGGCTTTAGAGACATAAAAACAATCTTTGAATATGTGTATTTGCTTTTGTTTCTTTAAAGTAGAAATTAGTTTTCACTGAACTATTGATTTATGATAAATGCCACTCTCTCAAAGCAAACATACCAGTGGCAATGAACACTGCCATGTAGTGTTCATTAGTTCAGTCATTGCACTTGTGTCACTCTGAAGATTTAGATTTTATCAGAAATGGTGAAAATGGTGAATACAGAATGAATACAGACCATGGCAATTATCACACTAGAATTGTATTTTTCTTCATACCAAAGTATTCCTATATGATAATATATGCACATTCCTCTTCCCAAATCAGATGGTTTGTCTGGAAGAATATTTCATTTTAATCAAACATATCCGGTTGTATGCATTAGCATTCGTTCATGCACATTTTTCAAAAAAAGCATAGTAAAACTAATATCAATATTTATGACTTTTCCTCCTGAAGTTGCTACATTCAGCAGAAGGCGAGTATGGTAGCTGTGATGTAAATGTGTCTCTGTTAGCAGAGAGTAGCATGGGGCTGCAGCACACAAAGCCTTCTCATGTGTGTCCTCTACTGTTGACTGTAGCGCTCAGTAAACCACGTACACACGCGCCAGCCGGGGCACTGAGCTGATTGAAATTCTATGGCAGAGGCATTATTACACGTTGGTATCCCTCCCCTTTCCCAGCACTAGCTCCTATAACTAATGGCTCAGTCAGCCCAGTCATAACAAATATCCAACCAGATTCGTCATAATTGTGTGTATATGCATGTGTGTGTGCAAGTGTGTGTTTCTTTGTAATTGTGCAACCTACCCCCTCCAGAAAATATGGGGTCTTTAAGAGGAGAAAGGCAAGAAGGTGGAAAACTAAAAAATGGCTGAATATAAATTAAGTGCAAAATATAATTGTAAGGCCATAGCACAGAGTAAACAAAGGCGATGACAGCAGCAGCAGCTCCATACCCCTCCCACAAACACATTTTAGGTCTCTTTCTGAACATTTTTTTTAAAGCATTAAGAAGCAAATGGATTTTTGTTGAGCCTTTCCATGCCCTTCCCATTCATGTGCAAACTTAAAAGAATAGTAACTACTGCATACAGCACCTGACATTTTATCGCCCACATTGTAAGCACTTCTTATGGGAGCCATATTTAGTACCTGCGGCACATTAGGCCAAGTTGAGGAAATGAAAGCGGCTGTGTTAAAAGGGCCCATAGCACGTGGATACAGTTATGAATCTATTATATGAGCACTCAGAAAGGAGCCGGTGAGCTGACAGTAATAGTGCAGCCTAAAGAGGCCATTGCAGCAGGTAACAGTCCTCTTTGCCATCATCAGCTGTTGTTTCTTTCTTATTGGCCACTCTCTGGGCCTTGCCTACACTCAACTATTTGATTTCCATCGTTCTTAACCGTCCACATAAATTGTCGGGAGCATTAAAGCTGTCCTCGACCATTTGAGGCGGAGGTGGAGAGGAGAGTGAGAGAGTGCAGGCTGGATGCAGACAGCCGGGGAGGGGATGGTGAGCCCGGAGAATAAACAAAGTAAGTGTTTTCCCTCCATCAGTCTCCTGCACTACTCAGCTTTATGGGTCCCTCACTCCAAATGCCTCAGCCCCCGCGCCCGCACCATTGATTTTCATATTACACTCTTTTATGTATTTATTTATTTCATATATTTCTTTTTAAACGTCATCGATGAGTCGCAGGAAAACAGACGGGGCCTCTGGTGATGTTAATTCTCAGCTCTGGCCTTATACTCTTCTCTGATGGCCATAATGGAGGCTAAGGTGTCCCCAGGGAACAAGCAAGTGCCATGACACAGGAGGCAAGCAAGTGTCCGGAAAACAGGGATGGAGAGAATAAAGATCAGCAGAAAAGAGAAGGAAGGAGTCCTCTCTTTTGAATATAGAAAAGTAACACATTGAGGCATTAATACACTTCATATTCGAATGTCCATATTCTGTAAACCCAGAACAAAGAATGAATATATGAATGAATATATATACAATTGTCTTACTTTTCACAAGGAAAGGAATGGTCAAAATAATCAAAACAAGGAGATCTTTGTAGTCTGTATAATGTGCCATATTTATATCATCTTTACACAGGCGATATTGTCCCACCTCTGGACTGTGGGTCCTGTGGCTTTAACACTAACTGAAGGTTACCTCATTCACTCACAGAGGAGACCTGATCTAATTAGGGGTGGCTGGGACACTACATCCTTTTAACAGTGGGGCTCCCTAAAGAGCATCCACATGTGAGGGGAAACACAGATGAACCACTGAGGGCAAACTCCACAGAGCTGTGTTGAGAGAGTCCTGTTGGTCATTGGCTATAGTAAATACAAGTGCAATATGCTTCCTATAATAAGAACTCTTTGAAGACACTTTAGAAGGAGTTTTGGGCTGCATTCTGTTTTTATCAGTAGAATGAGACAGAAACGCATGTTCCCTCTCTAAACCTACACTAAACCAAAGATCTCCTTGTGCTTTGCGCAGGCTCTCTCATGTGTCAGTCTCAAAGTTGAGTGGTGTGGTGCAGTGCTTGGCAGATTTATTGTAGTGGCCTGTGGTGTTGCTGCTGGTTACAGATGGCTCTCCCTGAAGCTCTGCTCGCTCCTCTCCATCTCTCTGCTGTTGTCTGATTAATGGCACCTGCTCATCATAATGCTATCTGCTGGAATCTGCATACCAATGATCCCCAGTGACTATCGATTCACCCCTCATCTTTCCAGCACACACACTCTCTCCCTCCCTGCACCACTGTCATTATAAAAGTCAGCAGCTGCTGCATGCATTGATCATAAATCATAATTGCTTGTCCATTTTTCCCCACTTGGTTAATGTTGCTGTCAGGGACTGAGGCAGGGTGGGCATGAGGGTAAAACGGAGGCAGGGAGGGAACAGAGTTGCTCTCCAAAACTTTTATCAGGTGCACTTAAAAAATAAGGTTGTAGGTTCTTAGTGACTGTATAGTTACTCTCAAGGCTGTGGTTAGTGCACCTGTAGCTCAGAATGTGAAATGTGGCTGGCAAACTGTCAGGTGCTGCTCACAGTTGTTGCTATTCTTTTACATTTACACATTAATGAACCTATTTGCGTCTTACTCTTGCAAATTCTATACTTGGGTGTAAAACTACTTTTGGACAATCAGCCTTCACTGTGCAAGGAACCAAATGGAGCTGTGCAACAGAAGGGAGTCGAACTGTGTCCCTTTCACCATTAGTCACCTGGTTTTCAATGTGTTATTTAATGTGTATTGTGCCATTCTGTATAGGGTTTAGTTTAGTTTAGTTTAAAAGCCTAATAACTTTTCTGGTTGAGGATTTTAACTTCGCAATCTCTAGGGAGACAAGCAAGAGGGGCGAGTTACCAGGAGTGGAAGAAGTATTCAATATTCAAGTATTCAAGAAGTACAGTTGACAGAGCAAAAAAATACTCAAATAAAAGTAAAAGTATCATCTGAAAAAAATAATTAATTAAAATTAACTTAAGTAAAAGTATTAAAGTACCCATTTAAAAATTTACTTCAGGAGTAAAAAGTAAAAGTATTTCACACAGATTCTGAGATCTAATGAAGCTTCAAATGCACTGATTTTGATAAAGATTTGTGCTGAATTTTGAAACGGTTGAATCGATTTTTTTCCTAGCTGTTTTTATTTGTGTTTTTTTTTTTTTTTTTTTTTTTTTCCTGAAACTGTGAACATGTTAAAAATAAAGCCCTCAAGCTTTTCAGCAGGTCTCAAACAATAAAAAAAATACTTTTACTTTTCAGTCCAGTTAAAAATGTAGTGGAGTAGAACATACAGATACCTGCTTTCAAACGAAATGAAGAAAAAGTAAAACATTTCCACTTTAAAATCTAATTGTTTAAAGTGCAGATACCTAAAATGTTTACTACTTTAACCTCATACCACCACTACACGTTCTCCATCAGGTCTATATAACCCCAATAACCCAGCTGACAGTAACAATCCATGTTTTTCAAGGCATATTTTTATCCTTGAAAACATGGATTGTTACTGTTAAATATAAGGTAAAGAAAATTCTATACCTGATATTTAATAAATGCTGGATAGCAAAGTACTAATATTTCCAAGGAGATAAGCAGGCAGTAGACCCCCACCAGAAAAGTTACATAGTGCACCTTTAAGTTGGTTAAAAGTAAAGCATGTGTTGGTTATCTAAATCTATAAAGACATCAAACTACAGATGTGGGTACCTTTTGATTCATTCTCCTTCTTTCCTCCTTCCTGTTCTCCTTTATCTTACTGGACATAGTTTCTGTATAGAGGAAATGATAGATTAGTGGGACTTACATTCAGCAAAACTGCAATTGTACTAATAGATCAAGGCCTCCCCATGCTACCCCTAAGCATATTGGCCCACCCCATTAGAGTGATACACTGCACAGCTGCTATTGTGCAAGCCACTGCTTTATTGAGCACTATGCTGACATCCAGTCCAGCATTTCTGCACCGCAAGGGGAAACTTTGGATGACATGTAAAAGCAGAGGTTCTATGCGACATGGCTCCATAATGGGATGGGTACAGGGGTGCACTGGAGTTAAAGAGGAACAAGGGGGGTTGAAAACTGCTACGGTAGCGAACAGAAGGTATTGGGGATGTACGGGGGAGTGTCTCGTCCCGGCTGCTTCCAGAGCAAATGGAAGACAATCCAATTTCCTGTGATTCCATCAGCCTCCGTCCTGGATCCAGGGGCATTAGGGAACGCTGAGAGGACAGGCCGCTGACCCCTCACCAGAGCAGGCATACAACCGGAGAGCGTAGCCTCATGTACACATGTGCAGCCAGCGGTGTGCAGGCAAGGCTTTGTGTGTGTGTCTGTTTAATGCAGATTAGCGCCTGCTCAGATTAGCGCCTAAAGCCCTTACACTTTAATTATATTGTATGCCTTTATTGTGAGGGTATCTAGCAGGACTGCAACAATTAATTGGAATAATCAGCACTAGCAATAAGCAATATATGATTTTCAGCAATAATACACTTTCTAAACCCCCAGTCACCATATTTCAACCTTTTATTAGGCAAAAATGTGACCAAAAATAACAATGTACAAAAGAAATAATAATTTAATAATAATTGTTTGCCGCAGTCTCCTGGGCTTTCTCTTGACCCTATTTGTATCTTTCCAAATACAATATATCTTTGTGTATTCTGAAATTCAGCGGTCTGAGACTGTTGTTTTTGCAGGCCAGCAATGGTGCCTCACTGAACTGCTGGTGATTTGCATCTGTGTTTAGTGATCTGCCCAGTGGGAATAGAAAGCTCTAATCCAATCAGTAGGTCCCTGAAGTGCTGCCCCTCACAGTGAGAGACACAACAATGGGATCACTCTGTGCTGGAGTTAAACAGGAGAAGAAGAGAAGAGGGTCAAATTTAAGTCTAGAACATCTTAAGGGGATACCATTTTTTGTTTAAAATATATATGTATTTCCTCACATAGGGACATAAAGATCAGCCCTTAAAGTATACCAATTTTAAGATCTAGTTCACTCAAAGACTAAATAAGATATCAAAACCCCTATATAGATTTTACAGGGCCCAAAATGGTATAAATCTTCTAATGTCTTTGGAAAACTTGGAGGTGTAGAGAGGTCTGGCTGATAGTAGAGCAAGAGCTAATGAACAGTTTGCCCATAATGGCTTTTGTGATTTTAGAGTTTTTTCAACTCCAATGACATTGAGAAGTGTGGAAAGTGCCTTTTGACTTTTAATCTATCTCACAGCATAGTCATTGTGCGTGGCTGAACAATTGCTTCTGTTCTGGGACTGGAGGCTACACTTTGTCCATTCATCATCATTATAAGGTGCAAAGGCAGGTCGGAGCTGTGATTAAGAACTGAGTGTGCTGTTGATGATGCCTGTCATAGATTGGGCCTTATTACGCTCGCTCCTGTCCCAAAAGAATAATACAACAGCCTGTGACCTCTGGGTTTTAAGTAGTTTCACCACTTCACTGGACAACTGCATGGAGTAAATGTTGTACAAATTGTTATTTTTTATTAACAATAGCTGTCCATGTCCGTAGATATGGAGAAACATATGCAAATGTGTTTTTAAATTCTGCTCATAACTATAATCATTACAAATTTGTGGTTACAACCTTCATATATGGAAGCTAAAGACAACCCTGGTTAAGTTGTAATTGTAGTGCTATTTCTTAACCAGTAGGAGCGCATGGTTAATCACTATGAGTCAGAACCTGCTCATCCTCTGATCTGACATCAATGTGACCTTATGTTTATGGCCTGACCCAAAGACTTTGTCCATTCTCTAATTCTTGAACCTTTTTTAACTGGTCAGTTTGTGCTCTATCTTCACTACCTCCTAATGTTCAGATCGTGAAACATTTTCTATGTTCATATGTTTCATTGTCTGCGTTAACACTGGTATCTGCTCTGAACAACACATTTGAATTGCATGTTCTTAAATCTGTTGTGTACTTTTATGAGTTTTGTCTTTTTTTCATTTTAGGACAATGAAGGACAGACTGCACTACACTATGGTAAGACACTCTTATGTGAAGACAATGTCTAACTGATGAGTGGACTCGAATGCCACAGCAGTCATTGGAAACATAGTTTTAACTCATTGCCTACTTGTGCGTTACACTTGCTTCATTTTGCACCCCTATTGTAACACATGTTACACATTTGTGTGCACTCGTCTGGTTTTGTTGGGTGTGTAATAATCACAAGGCCTCCCAGAGGAAATCAGCAGTGGTCCACAGACTCCCCTGACCCTCTCATGCCCCATCACTGTGTCCCAGAGGGGCGTTCCTCCACCACAAGTGTGTGTGTGTGCGTGCGCCATCTGTCCCTGAGCGCGTGGGGCTGCCCTGATGCTGGTATGTTGCATCACCTATTTGATATCCACACACAGAGCACAAGAAGTCCAGAGATGGGGCATAAAAAGATGACTAATAAACATAAGCGATGAACTCCCAGAGACAAATAGCAGAGAATGAAAATTCATTCGCACCTCTCTTTGCACAGGGCCACACTGCTGGCAAGTGATTAATTGAGGGTTTACTGCTCACCATAAATTGTGCTCCTCCTCTACGGCTCCCACGAGGGCTGGACACTTTTTACAGCTCAAGGCCCAGGCGAGACACCCCAGCTCAGGCACACGTCGCCCAAATAAAACACTGTTTGGAGCAACAACCTGAGCTCTGCATTGCCTCTTAAAATCTGCCTGTCAGTCACATGTGGTGAATCATTAGTGGTCTGTGCGGTGGTCGATATAAGTTACCCTCTAAGACTCAGCGTGTATGGACACACATGTATATGATCATATCTCATGCATACACACTCCCAGCAGCATGCCGCAGCCGCCCCCAGGCCGAGGTTAAGAGGCCTGACTGTCAATCACTGGAGCTGCTGACATCAGCGATCAGTAGAGGCTCTACCAGTGTTTTAAATGGACAGCGTTTGACACAGACACAGAAGCACTCAGAAGAGCAGATAAAGGGGATGAGGTGCCAGAGAGGCGAGAGGTGTCTCGGGACAGCCCGGACCTGCTAACTGGGTTAAGAAAGTGCAAGTCACCCTTCTGCCTATGGTGAGAGAAGGATAAGACCCTTTTAGTGGGCTTCAAATGGCCAACAGGCCACAAATGAAGTGTCTGAGAAGCACAGGTTCAGCCAAGTGTCAGTGCTGGGGCTGAGATGTGCTTTTCATTAACTATAAAACCAGACAAGATGTTTAAACTATTGCACTTCTTAACTGTAAACAATGCATTTACATGATCAAAAAGTGAATTCACCCTTTGTCTTACACTACATTGTAATTCACTCAAAAACATGAATCTATTCCTTGTCCTTTATTCAGTGGTTGCTGTCTCTGTTCTTTTGTTTCCTCAGCTTCCGCATGTGAGTTTGCCGACATTGTGGAGCTGCTGCTAAACTCTGGGGCTGACCCTTTTATCAAAGACATGGAGGGCTCTCTTCCAGAAGAAGTCACCGAGTCCAGCGCCATCTCGTCCCTCCTGCGCCAGTATACTGCCCCCAAAGGCTAGATCTTCCCTCTTCCTTTTTTATACCCTAGTGAACTCATCCAAACCATTCATATCCTCCTCAGAGTTCTTTTTCCCCAAGAGACTATATTATCCCAATGACTTTACTCCAACAGGTCTGCAGAAGTTTTTTTTTTTTTTTTTAATCATTCAGCTTGTTTCTTTTCATTGAAAGTGCATATGACAGGTTAGATTACTCATTTCACTAAAACAGTTGACAGATTTTTTTCAAAAAATCTTGCCTACTTTTCCTTAGTTTTACCATTTCTTCACAAACTCCCTCTAGACTGTAAAATTATGATAAATATTTACCACAGGCATTATTCCTTTAAACAAAGTCCTGTCATGTACACTTGAATGGTAGTGTATTAAACTGTGTAACCTGTAAATATCAAGTTGATTTGAAGGAGTATTAATGTCAGGTCTATTTAATTCATTGACAGGAACAGAAACATTCTCATAATCACAAAAATATTAAACAGTATATTATATGGTGATATGAAAATCTCCTTGGCTGTTTTCTGTTCACACATCTGCAGATTCTTTTGCAGATTATTTTATTCTAGTTTAAACTTTAAGTGTATTTCATGATATTTTTTTTTTTAATTTACAGTGGTGAATGCTTTAAATCATGTTAAGTATAATTATTAAAGTCATAGATAAGAGATTTCTGGCCTTTAAAAAAAAAAAAAAATACTGATAAAATGTATGTGTGTGTGTGTGTGGGGGTGTGTGTGTGTGTGTGTGGGGGGGGGGGGGGGGGGGGGTGTGTGTGTGGGTGTGTTTGAGTGGGTGTATCAGATCTAATAAGACTACAGTTTTCTAGTTTTAGGTCAATTAAGATTACCAAAATTATTTCCATCTGCTAAATGCCAGAATTACGAGAGAAGACAATTTTTCATTACTTTCTTCAAAGTCAGAGGTTTACATAGAGTAAGATTTCTATGCATTTAAACTATTTGTGAAAACCCAGATGATGATGTTTATGTCTTTAATGACAACGTTTGAGTTAATAGAGACACACCTGTGGATGTATTTGAAGAGACACTTGAAACACACTTCTTCTTTGTGTAACATCAAAACTCAAAAGAAATCCACCAAGACAATTGTGGACTCGCACAAGTCTGGTTCATTCTTGTTTGCAATTTCCAGATTCCTGAAGGTGCCACGTTCATCTGTTCAAACAATTATACGCAGGTATAACATCTTGGGATTGTCCAGCCACCACTCAGGAAGGAGACGGGTTCTGTGTCCTAGAGATAAATGTGCCTTGGTCCAAAATGTGCAGATCAACCCAAGAACAAAAGCAAAGGACCTTGTGAAGATGCTGCTGAAGCTGGTAAGAATGTGTCATTATCCACATTGAAACGAGTACTGGACCGACATGGGCTGAAAGGACACTCTGCAGGAAGAAGCCATTACTCCAAAAGAAAAAAGCCAGATGACAGTTTGCAAATGCACACAGGGACAAAGACCTGAATTTTTGGAGACATGTCCTACAGTCTGACAAAATAAAATTGAACTTTTTGGCCATAATGAACATCATTGCATTTGGAGGAAAAAGGGGGAAGCTTGTAAGCCTAAGAACACCATCCCAAATGTGAAATACGGGGGTGTCACTGTCATGTTTTGGGGTTTTGCTGCAAGAGGGACTGGTGCACTTCACAACTAGATGGCATCAAACCAAAGGCAATGATACCAAATGCTAATGAAATGTATGTAAACGTCTGACTTTGAAGATAGTAATGAAAAATTGTCTTAAAAAATCCTTCTCTCATTGTTCTCTCTATTTAGCAAATAGAAATATTTTTGGTAATTCAGTGAGAGAAAAAAGCACATGTCTTTTTATATAGTGTATGTAAACGTCTGGTTTCATCTGTATATATAATATGTTAGGAGCACCCACTTGTTCAAATTCTTAAAGATGAGAAAAAGTAAGGGCCTTGTGAGCAAAACATCACTGGTTTATTAAATGCAGGGCTAATATGATAGCGATATTCAGACAATTATTCATACAAGTTGTATAAATATTCATTTCTATATGGCTCAGCCCAGCACATACACTCTTTGATATAAATGTGAAAACAAAAACCTAAAAATAAAAACTCTCCTAGCACTGTATCCTTGGGCTCAATAAAGATAGGACCAACTTTAATCTCAGTAACACAGTGTTTGCTGTGGCCCAGCCTCATTCTCTGTCAGCGGCCTCCAAGTTTAACTCTTGGAAATCTGCCTTGACAAAAGGTGTCAGATAAGTGCGTGGAGATGTCTGCTCAGGGCCGTCACTCACTCACCTCGCTCCTCATCTGCAGTCATCGCCAGAGCCTCACTTTGTCTTGACAACTGTTTTACAGCACCTGCAGTGAATCAAAGAGTGTGCAGAGGATCCGTGCATGAGGTGAATCAAAAGCCTGACGGGATTTTCGTGTCGGCTGCCATGTCCTGTTCCTCACTAAATCATCCTAAATGTAGAGCCTCATTTTCTCCAAAGAGTTTTCAACAATAATTGATGTTGTTATTACATTAAGAGTATATGAAAATTGGTTTTGTAATAAGGCAGACATGGCATAACAAATGAGGCAAAACATTATGACTACTGACAGGTGAAAAGTCTAGCGCATTATGTAAACAGTTTGAAGGTCAAAGTAGTTTGATGCCAAGTGAATGGCCAAGAAATTGTCAGTCTGTTTATGAGTGCAAGTAATTTAAAGATGGTCATATTGTTTAGTGTTAAATGCACTTTATAAAAACTTTAATTAATGTGCTATTATGTTAAGGCTATGTTTAGGTTTAGGGTTAGACCAAGCTTTTGACTTGATCATCGAGGGGGTGGGGTACTGAGCTTAGTTTTTGCTATCTACTTTGATTTATGTTTGTACTGAATACCCTGAAAACCCTTAAACAGTGCCTGACATTGTAGTTAATGATATCAGGCGTGTGGTTATTGAAATGATCTTTATATTTATTGTCAAAACTCTTTTAAGACTGTCCAGTATTCACATTTTGAGTGAACTTTTGGAGGAACTCTTAAGTACATTGAGAGCATGTTGTGTATTCACAGTGAGTCAAAGACATGATGTTCCACAATCCCACAAAGAGGCCTCCTTCCTATTGTTATAAATTCCATGCACATGCTGCCATTAGGCCCTTGGTGTATCTCTAAAGCCTGTTTGTAGCCCAGCGCCATCTCCCTGTTGCTCCGTAAACCCCGTTACAAAGGCTGGAGGTAAGAGAGGGTGACGTCCCCCTCCAGCTCGTCTGCACCGCTCTGACACTAAGCCCATTATGCTTCCATTATGGAGCTTCAATTTTCCTCTGTGCTTTTCACTTTTGACACTGCATCCACCTCCCTCTCCAAACCGCAGACTCACACACCCCCGGGCCCTGGCATTACTCATTCAATCACAACTGTCACAGATGTTTGTGGGTGGACAAGTTGCAGACATCCAGATAAATACTCTGAATAAAAGTATAGTTTAGAAGGATTGTTTTGGCGCCATTGGATTGTGTGACCTTGTAGATGCATCAAACTGTTACAAGTAAGATTTGGCAAGGTATAGTTTGTATTTTTGATTCATATGTGTATCAGTGTTTCCCAGCTAGGGTTATGGGGACCCCTGTCTGTATGTCAGAACACATTAGAGGGTACTTGGAGTGATTTGTGATATAAAGGAAATAGTACATTTTACATCCTTGGGGATATTTTATAGCTTAAAGATAATAAAAAACAAGAAAATGTAGTATGCATTATTGACAATAGACTGGTAAACAGATTTATACCTATTAAAGAATTACTGACAGGTATAGGTTTCTTGGAGTGTGAGAAAAAGTTTAGGAGGAGCCTATTTGAGACAAAAAGTGTTGGGATTTGCATCTGGCCACTGTGTCGCCAAAGGCCCATAGTTGCTGTGTTAGACTCCAGTAGCTATAGTAACCAAGAGGGAAAAATAGAAGAAGTCGGTCTACTCCCATCTCACATTTTTAGTGTTCCCTTCAAACACACAGTTTTATTTCGTCTGGTTATTTATGCAACAGTCTCCCCCACTCCTTCCTACAGCCTCCTCCAAGACGTGAGGGCTGAGAACCCAACAGTAAGCACAAATCCCACTAAGCCTCATTCAGTGCCTTCCAGTATAAAGTATGTGTGTTTGTGTGTGTGTATATGTATGGTGTGTGTGCGTGTGTGTGCGCCCGCACACAGGTTGAAGTCGTCTCTAAAGCTTTATGTGTAGTTTATGGTGATGAACAAGCATTTCTGCTCCCCACTGACACTTAAGAGCTGAGCTTTCAGACTTCAGGTATATGCCAACACACATTACACAGTCTGGTTTGCCGTCTTTAACATAATGTTAGTGGTAAATAGAAAAACAGCTAAAGCTTCCAACACAGACAAAAATATGGAGTTGATGTGTAACCCCAAACACAAAAAGTGGAAACAGGGAATATCTTAAAAATAGTGATGCAATGCTTTGTAAATCTCAGACAATGCACATTTTTGTAGTTGAACAAACAAAACAACATTTGCCCCTTAGGGATAGGCCTGTCACAGTTTTGAAGTGCAACACATTGCTTTAGAAAATATCTTAATAAACGATAATATTGAAACTACTTTATGCCACTGATACAATAATTCTATAGCAGGAAAACCCCTGTACACCTTTTTTTAAAGGTACAAATTATTCAAGAAAAAGAAGAAGAAGTTACTTATTTAACTCTATAAAATCTTATCATTTACAGTAAATCCCCACAAGTGCAAAGAAGAGAACCAAAAATGTTCTTTATTGAACAATAAGTTGATATAGTAATCATTGTGACAGGCCTACTAGGGATTTGCATTTTCATATGACATGGGAGCTTATTTTATGTCCTTCCTCTTCTTTGTCCAGGCTTAGGAACAGCACAAATGATCCTCTCTGTGTCTAGACCAATACCTTTTTCATGCTCCACATTAAAGCAGCTCTGAACCCACAACCTTGAGTGTGTCATTGAGCGGCCATGTGTGGCTCCAGCCCTTTTTAAGACTCACTTTGTCATTTTAAGCCGCATTGTTCGCCGCATTTCGGACAGAGGAGAAAAATGCTCTGTCTTGGAGCTATAAGATTGACTTCAAACTCCAAACAAATAATGCCTATTTTACATGTTAATTTATTCACTTAAGCTTCGGACCCAAGAAACAGTTTCCTCCAGGAAGTTTGAAATAAAAGCCTCAACGATCGATGATAATGGCATTTGTGCTTGTGTTTGTCATCTTCGCAAAAGCAACAGTAGTGGAGTTTGTGTAGATTTATTTGTATACTAGTGCTGTAAGTGGCGTGTAAATTATCCTAACTGTCCGTGTGGCTCTTTATCTTTGTAAGCCAGTACTATTAGACCCTATCCATTAATGCACATATCCCAGCCAATCAATGCTTAAATAAAAATCAGCTCAATTTGTGGCGTTTTATGCAACGTGCTAACTCTGTACCAAGCATATACTCTTTGCTTTTCTTTTTAATGCAACAGGAATAGCTAAAACACAAAGGAATCGATAACACTTAAGTTTGGTTTAGGTTGGCCAGCTCTCAGACAAATGCTGTGCACAGCTGCATACAAATGAGCCTCACACAGATGTAGAGCGTGGTGTAATTTCATTATAATTCTATACATAGTTAGACAACACCATAGTTAAAGGGAATAAGTCCAGGCAAACATGAGAGGGGTTTTAATGCTGCAGCTTCATGGATGACCTGACCTAGGAATACAGACAATATTCTTCATATTTAAAATGTGAACTTTGCTCATTTAGGCTTACTTTGAATAAGTATGTTCTGTTTCTGCACCTTTGATTGAGCTTCTTATATAGTAAATGCAACTGTCATTTCTTTTAAATCTCCCTGTGTTGTTCAATTCAAAGTTGTCTGAGATGTGTCTCCTTAATAGTATTTGCATGAATACCCTTTTGTCACTTCTGAAGTTCTGCATGTTGGTAAAATGCTGGCATCCTTAGAGAAGATTAGGACTACACTTTCTTGCAGAGTAGCTGATTTGAGTGATCAAGCTAAATCTAAACTAACTGGCTATGGGCTATTTTTCTCTCTCCAGCTACAAAGCATATTTTTCCATATTTGACAAAGCGCTGTACAATTAGTTAACAGCCTGGGGATTAGGAAAAGATTGGAGTGTGCTGCAGTGCAATCTGCTGCTGTGGCTTTAGCTCAGAGAGGATCAGCATAGAGCCAGCGTCCTGCCAGGCAACTGTCCTGTGTTTGTATGTTTTCCTGGTTCTTTCCTTTTATCCCTTTCTCCTCTCTCTTCATGCATCTTTCTTGTCACCCGCAGACGAGTCACGCCAGAGAGGAAAGCAGCATCAATCACCGTTAACTGACTGACCACTGTCTGCTGGTGGTACTAAATGGATCTCCACAATTGAATCGAGGCCTAAGTGTGTGGTAAATGCTCTCAATGGGTAAATGAATTTGCGGGTTAACTCCCTTTAAGAGCGTTTCAATAAGGCAAAATAATAAAAACACCTTCTACAGGGGATATTTTCTCATGATGTATTGCACATAAAGTTTAGCTGAAATTCTTAAATGACCTAGTCATCACAGGGCTGTTTCAAAGACACCAACACAAGCAGATATAACCCAAAGACAATCCAGCTTTATTTGCTCATATAGATTTGACTGTACAGTTCATACCATTACACAGAAGGCATAAATGAATAATTCAGTGCTCTCTTTTACATCTTTTTCAAAGACACATGGCAATAATCATAATAATTAACAATAATAAATAGTGTTCAATGAAACAAGACAGGAGACACAGCTTCAAACTGTACAAAATTTACAACACTTAAAGATGTCTGAGGCAACAGACCAAACTGAAATGGGGATGATTTTAACATGATTTTTGTTTGTAGTTGTGAGACTGTGAAAAGGGACTTTGCCATTTTGATTACAAAAAGGTTTCTTGATATGTTTCCCCTGTCCCCTCAAACAAAACATTTATTTTAATCAGTAAAAGTATATGGTTTGCAGCAGAGTTCAGACTTTGGAGAAAGAAATTAGACTTTTTTTTAGTTAAATTGACCTGAAAATCTGAAAGTCTGTCCTGTGTTCAGAAAATATATATTTAATAAAATAAGATTGCCTTGAAAATTGTGATCAGTGAAAAAAAATCATGATACATTTTGTTGTCTTATCGCACAGCTCTAGTCCCTCATATATTTTTGGACATCTGCCCTCCTTCTGTGGGTTTCAGCTTGTGTGGCCTGAACTAAGAATCCACTCCTGACCCGCAGTACGTGGCCCAAGTAGAAGGAGGGACAGTCCTTTAATCCCTCTGTGATGGAGCCACGCAGGGCTGCCACATCTGGGGTTAGTAAGTAGGTTGATATGGGGCAAAGCCAAAGCCCTGCAACACTGAGTAGATTACCACGAGAAGCCTGGATCAGACCAAAGAAAGACAGATATCTCAACATAGTCCCTGCTAATACTTGACAGCTTTTCTATTCCAATACATTAGAAAATATGTGAATTTGAAAGTAAAATAAATAATATAAAATGTATAACTTGATCAGTGTATGTTTAGATCATCAGATGTGTTTTTCTCAAACTCAAATCTGTCATTTTAATAATAAATGATAACATTAAAACACAATGTCTGCTCTGAGCATACAGCCATTTTACAAGTCCAGCACCTCCTCAGATCTTTGAAAAACACAAAATATTGTGAGATGGACAGACAGACACACTGTGGCTACCTCCAAATAACTGAAGTGTTCAGAAGCTTCAGAGATACAATATAAAACCTTTTCATGGGTCAAAATTCACACTTGTGCCACTGTTTTTTGTATTTTTTCTCCCAATAAATCACTGTGATTCTGCCTTGTGCATACAGATAGTTTCTCCTCTTCTCATCCAGACAATGGGAAAAGACAGGGAGAGTAAAGTGCAAAAGAAAGGCTTTGATGTGGCCACAGCAGTTCCTCTGACATGAGTGAGAGACCACGGGGAAGGAGTCCTTGTAGCTGTAACACAGGCATGTGGCTTGTCGAGGTTCACTCTTTTTCCAAAGTGAAAAACAAAATGAAGTTGTTTCAAATAAAAATGGGACATGGTACAGTGTTGAAAATTCAGCTGCACTCTCTCCAGTCATGTACTAAGTGATGAGACAAGTCTACAAATCTGGACCCCTATTCTCCTTCTCTTTACCAAACTCCTGTCTGGAGAACAATACAAATGTAAAAAGCCTTGAGTCTTTCCCTTGGGTCCCCATAGATTGCACTGTGCTCTCAGAGGCTCAGAACTGCGAATGGTCCATCTCGTCGAGCCAGGAGGCGGGACTGGTGGGGAAATCGGGGTATCCCGTACTGCTGCCTGTGGACAGATCTGAGGTGGGGCCTCCTGCCATGGCTCTAAGGGCCTGGCCCACCCCCCCAGTCCCCCCTTGTGCCACCAGACTGTCCATGCTGAAAGCTAGGTTGTTGAGCAGAGGGGTGTGTCCGGGCAGAGAGCCGATGGAAGATGGCGATTGAGGCAGACCGTAAGGACTTCCTGCTCTGATGTCATGGTAGGGCTGTCCCGCTGCATCCACAGTGAAGCTCCCATTAAGCACCGCTCCACTGGTCACGTCCCCCACGCTGCCGTAGAGGCCGTTAGTGTGGCCCAGGTCGGACAGCACCTGGTCATCTGAGGAGGAGACAAGTCAACTTAGTTTCAGCACAGTTATATAAACATTTCAGTCCTGTCTAGTATCAACCCGAAATGTGCTCTTGAACTCTCAGAAGTAAGAGGAGCCAGCTCCTTGTCAATTTTGAATGAATATGAGGAAGGGAGTGTTTTAACTTCTTCTACAGTAAATCTGTGTCTGTGCAGTTACCGCAGCACAAAGTATTTGTTCCATCTCCATCACTCTGGAGTGGCCTCAGTCACAACAATAGCCCAGAGCGCTCGGCTCTAATTGACTAAAAGCCTCACATGCTTTATGGAGTTTCTGTCGCCATCTTTTCATTTCTCATAAAAAGTGCCTTCTTTTTAAAAGTGGCCCACAGACTTTTATGGCTTCCCAATATGGGCATTGTGGGCCTTAAATAACAAAGGCATGTCTAAACTATCATTTGCATAGCTCTAAGTACTCGCTGAGTTTTCCAATAATCTCCATCACTGGACTAGGGCAGGAGCATAAGGCGGTCATATCAAGAAGTGTTTGCAGTCAAATAATATGATTTAAATTTATTTTTGTCATACACAGGATTTGCTTTGATTTGAACAAATTATTTGCACTAGTGTAGACTTTCACATCATGTTATATATAATGTATATGTATTGAAATAGTACAAATATTTCAGTGACTAAACAATAGTTTTAAATTTTACCTCTGAAGCTGAGTTCACTGTCACTGAGGCCTGCGTCATCGGCTGAACTTTCCTTCTCTGCTTTCGTCCCTCCTCGACTGCGTTTGACGCTCTTATAAAACTGAGTCCAGCGATGGCGTCCTGCGTCCTTCTTCAGCCGCTTCTCTTTTGCTCGCCTGTTCTGAAACCAGACCTGAACAAGGCAACAGAATCAACAATCCGTCCAACTAAAGTACACGATATGTCATATTTCATATTCATCGTGAAAGGGCTACCTGCACCACTCTCATGTCCAGGCCTGTTTCTGAGGACAGCTGCTCCCGGACATGGCGTGCCGGCTTGGGCGAGTTCTTATAGGCACTTTTGAGCGTCTCTAGCTGCTTGGCTGTGATGGTGGTCCTGGGTCTCTTGGTCCCTGCTTCGGAATCATCTGCAAACAGCAGCACATGTGTGAGTGAGAAAACAGTCAAAACTATAGTGCTCTGTAATTGTTGAATGGTCATTTAGAAAGGTGAGTTGTCCTTGTGCATCTGTCTCACTGCAGCAGCGGGACATAAATTTAGTCAGCTACAGAGCCAAAGGATCAGAGTTATTGGTACTGCTCCATATTGGAGACTTGCTTTACATAATCAATCTCAGATGCATAAAGAAAAAGGAGGACGACAACAAATACACCCCCATGACAAACACCATAGGCCCACTGTCACTTCACTGCACAGAGCAGAGACAGAGATTGTAATTCTTTATCAGTTATATATTTGACTTAGGGCTAGGTGTGTATGTGTGTGTTTGTGTTTGTGTGTGTGTGTGTGTGTGTGTTTGTGTGTCTATCTGTGTGTGTTATTATGGACACAAAAAGCAGACCTACCATTCTGTTTGGCTGTCTCATAGTCCACTTTGCACACCAGTCTCCCATCCTCCATGAGATAAAACTCGTCCCCAGTGGCCAGCTGTCGACTGCACATTATGCAGGCAAAGCAGTGCAGGTGATACACAAAGTCCTGTGCTTTCCGCACTACCTGCGTGGGAGGAATCCCCTGTTGGCATGACGCACACTTTGTCCCAAAACGCCTGCACCAAACACACACGCAGGACAGCCTTTAGTATACGATGTCAACACAAAGAATATATGGAGAATATGCAATGCATGGTCAATGGAGATCAATGTATAGATCATTATTTGTGCCAAACTGGAGGTAAACTTCCTTTTTAATGATAGACATTGTGTGATGAATGGAGGAGAGCAGTGTACTATGGGGCTTGAGATGTTTGCATGTTTATATTCAAAATGAACAGAGACGTGGGGGGTCCAAACAGCCAAGGAAAGAATGATTCAGATACACACAATAACACAATAAAGTGTCATCGTATCATCTGCAAAATGTAGACCCATCCACTGACCCCAAATCTATCCACTGACCCCAAAGAATCTCTGCAATAAAACTTCAAATATGATTCAGGCCTATAGCCCAAATCCAGCTACTGATCATGTTGTGAAGAGAATTTAACTCAACTGAGCAAAAACAAATTCAATGAGATTGCATACAAATACTGTAAGAATTGTGTTTTCTACTAATTGAATTCATTTTTTTATTTTAATGTTAGTTTAAGTTTTGGATTATTTTCTTTTGTCTTGCAATGCAATTGCATGCAATAAAAGCACACATTTAGCACAGCTGTACAGTAAACCACAGCACTCACTTGAAGAAGTCCTCTTTGCAGTAGACACTCCCTGCTCTGGAGAAGCACTTGTCGGCCAGCGGGGTCTGGCAGTCTGCACACTTGAGGCACTTGGAGTGCCAGTGTCTGTCTAGCACTTTGAGGATGAACTTGTCCAGGATGTGTTGACTGCATCCTGCGCACTGAGGGATCTCTGCAAAGCACACACCCAATATAACATAAGGACTGGTTTCATATGAGGTCAATGCAGAACACAGCAACGTTAATTTACGCTTTGCTCTTGTGTGTTGAATGTGTACATCTGTAAATATAAATAAAATATCAATATCATCCTTCTTAAAACGTGCTGAAATAATCTTACACTTTCCCATAAAGCATACATTAAATTTGGTGGTCTTGAGACACTTCATAAACCCTCTTTAGCAATTAGATTTAGCAGAGCATTGTAAAATTGTCACATTTTTCCAAACCCAAAATAACTGGTTGGCTGGTTAATAACCGTGTTCGACTAATTCGCTTTGTTTCTCGTCTCTGTCCATGGTGCTGATTTTTCTTCTCTTTCTCTTTTTCTTTTGGTGTGTGGATGATAACATTAATTCCGATGCCAATAAGAATATGCTGCACAAACAATAACATAAATAAATTTAAAAAATTAAAAAATTGTAATAAATAAAGTGAGTTTAACATTTAAAAGTAAATTCTTCCGTGGTGTTAAACGGAATGATCCAAGCAGCAGCTCATGCACGCGCACCCCACGTTATCTTTAAGACACGTCACAAAAAAAGCAAAAAACAAAAACCCTCTCATCTCCAGCATTTTGTGTCTGATCTTATCACTGTTAGTTTGCAAACACACACGCAGTTCAGAAATCAGCTGGCGCACAGATATACCAACTTGTTTTTAAAATAATGCAGTAAAACATATTTTTATTTAATTATTTATGTTGAGATAAATCGTCTTTTTTATTTATTTATTTATTTTTTTACAAACAAAAATGACCAGTCCTGCTAAACGATGCGAGACTAATTTTTAGAATTGTGTTCGGTTTGCTCCCTATGACATTTTTTGACAGCTAAAGAAAAAGAAAAAGTAAGAGAAAGTAGGCCTGTATTTTAGAAAGTGTCGGAGTATGTGACACCACTTTTATAAAACGCGAGCTGAATGTTAAATGCGGGAATAGATGGAGCTGCTTTTACTGAGGAGTGGTGCTGAAAGGAAAGCAGCGCGAACTTGGCACAGGCTCTGTCCTCGTGCAGCGTCCAGCTCCGTGCGTGCGCGTGCGTGCGTGAGGAGAGTAAAGCCACGAGGTCAGACTTTCTGTCGGTATTTTGGCCCCTGCTCGTCACTTTATTTTGCATGTGGAAATGGTGCACGCCTTAGACAAGATGCTCCTGTCTTTGCCCTCCGCACTTTGTTTTGTGGATCATTGGTGAAAACACGTCGCAGACAAATGTGCTGCAGGTTTTGCTTTTGACTGCTCTTATTGTCCCGAGTCAGCAACACACCGCTGTGGACACATTTACCAAAATAATTACCAAATATATAGGCCTAACCCAATCGGGAGAGTACAGTTTATCTTTGTTTATCTTTTGATTGAGGCTTCTTCAAACTGTATAATTCACATATTATTCACAGAGTATAACAGGTTGGAATGAACCTAATTGTTTCCCACAAACCACATTTTAAAATTAATAGTTATGATTAGAATAACATTTTATATAGGCAGCCTAATAATCTACATTATTAAAATATAATAATGACAATATAATATATTTTATATTAGTATTAGTCTGTCTGATTAGTATTTGCACGCGCTCTTATGATCAAGTTCATAAACAACTAAAAAGATCTCATTCAATTTTTTTTTAAATTTCCTTTTTTTTTTTTTTTAATGTTTATAAAATAATAATGATAACGAAAATATTCTAATATGTTGGGAAGGATTCAAGGGTTCAAGGATGTCATTAACATCGTTTGATCTTAGCATGGACCACAAATCAAACCAAACGAAGAGAGACGAACCAACATCATTTAAAGTGCGCGCACTTTACCTCATGGTAATTCTAGGAAAAAATAACATCAAGCAGCACGAGGTCATGAAATTAAAGGTATTTTTTCCAGGCTAGCAGTGAGCAGAAAATATCGTAATAACAACCCTCACAGTATTTTGGTGGATTTTGGTTCTTAGTGTCCAGATATTACACTAAAGGCCTTTATTAGTTTTTCTTTCTTGGCTTTTAGTGTCAGGAAATGTCATTGCAAAGGAAACAAGGATGAGACTGCCTTTTCATCCCTTACAGTTCATTTTGTGGACCAGGACACTGGCCTGTGGTGGCCAGTAGACCGTCCATACCATCACTGCACAGTCAGTCAGTTTCACTCTTTTCTAACGCACGGCTGTATCCTGACCTGCCGCAATGCATACACACTAAAATAACACACAAGAGGAGTATGGCTCTCTTACGTTGCAGTGGCACTCCGAGAATCTCTGGTAAACTCTTCACAGGGCTCTCTGTCGGCAGCACTGCCGCGCTTTGCATCATCGTGATCCAACGCGGGAGACGCACACCCTGCACACCCGCTGCAGCCGTCCGGTGTCCCGAACAAGGAGGCTCCTGCTCTGCGCTCAGGCCTGTGTCGGCTGTCACTTAAAAGATGGGTACGATCCCCTTTCTGTAGCTCCTGTCCCGGGACGCTGCCCCTCTCTTTTGGATGGGCTCAGACAGGCTCTCGCTCCATTCAGCGCTGCAGGGGCGGCGGGCCGTGACGTCAGCGCGGCAGAGACTCATAACCGTCCAATGGGAAAGTGGCGCGAGGAAAGCATCCTCTGAAGGTGTATAACCCCCAGGCAAACAGACATGGACATGTCTTAAGGGGCGGGGCCAGGTTTCCGTGGAGACCATAAATAGCACTGCAGTGGATCCCCTGGGAGCACCGGCCCAGCAGGCTCCGGATGAGGCTGAAGAAAGAGGCTTTCTAGGACCGGACAGGAAATAGCCTACTCCAAGCATGGTGTACGTAATAGTTTAATATAGGCCTACCCATAACGGTCAGATTTAGTTTAAAGGCTGCATGGTCTAAGGTGTTTAAGCACACGCCCTCATTGTCGACAACAGGCTCATGTAGGCCTGGCTTATTTCTTGAGAGCACAAATAGACCAAAAAGTTGCCTATATCAAATCTAGGCTTACATAATTTCTCAACACAACAGACCAGTTGCTATAGAAATTGGCACAGAAGAGATACTCGGGATGTAACTGGACACAGCTCCTCATTTTCTCCCCGTGTGGCCCTGTGCGCGCGTGTCAGGTGCGCTTTTACTCCTCGTGACACTGTTGATTTGAGCTGCTACCTCGCGCGTGGCTCCTCTCGTAGATAACATATTCCCGACGGAGGGCCGCTGGTTCAAACATATGAACTCAGTCTTCTCCTCCAATTTACTTCAAGTGACAGAGGAACGCTCCAGCAGACGCTCTATACACGCGCGCTCAAACCAGCCCAACAGCACTTCCTGCAAAGCCTACCAGGTTATGAGGCTGATTTTTATTTATTATTATTATTATTATTATTATTATTATTATTATTATTATTATTATTATTATTATTATTATTATTATTATTATTATTATTATTGTCATAAGCTGTAGCCTAGACTAAATCACATAGAATGTAGTCTACATACAATCCCATAAGCCGTGGGCTGTGCTTACCGTTAGTCTTTGTATTTTAACCAAATGAAAATGCACATAGAGTTGATTAAAAAGCAGTATATGATATTGAAAGAATTTATCCAACCGATTTTAAGCCGCTCCTCAGAGCAGGGGCCACCCTTTTAGCATCCATCCATCCAAAATGCAATCCATCCTCTTCTCCATTGTGTTTGTCCTAAAAATCATCTCGTCTTACTTTATTTCAATTATACACTTTTCCCCTCAAGATCATTCTATTTATTCAACTATTCAATTAGTTTGAATGTTGCAACAGAGACCCTTTAGCTGCATCAGAAAAACAATGCAAATAGAAATGCTCTTAACCTGTCAGCAAAGGCCAATGCAATTAGAATAATTGACGGGCGCAAAACGCAAAAAGAAAAAAAGATGAGAGAGGGTTTGGTGAGGGGCTCCCCTAATGCGTGCTTAAATGATGGAGTGACGAAAGGTAGCGTGTCCTATATGTTAAACATTCATATTCAGGTCAAATGAGTAGGCTACAGGACGTACAGAATGGACGTTTTATCAATTTGACCTATACGGAATCAGACGAAATCAAGTAGAGCAATAGCTTAAGAAGCAAAGGGTGGGCAGGAAGCAAGGGGCAATAACTCAAGCAGAGGGCAACTCCTTTGCCACTGCCGCTGACCCAGCCACCTCTAATTAGATCTAATATTTCAGTCGACCCCTCCATAGACATGTGCGATTCACAGATCCATCTGAGTGAACGAAGACTCCACAAATGAAACATCATATCCATCCTCTTACTCTAGGCCCATATTATACAGTATTCAACAGAAGGCGCATGTGACGTGAGCTGCAGGCCGCTTTGCATAAACAACACGAGCTGCAAAGTGCCTTTTACGCACGACCGCGGTCTTACGTTTTACGCAGATAGTTTTTAACAATCCAATAGTAACAACAATAGTAAAATAAGCTAAATAACAATACTTTAAAAGTTTTCTGAATAATTGTCAGATATGTGGCCACACACCTCATTTGTCCTGGTTCTACCCCTCCCATCTTCATCGTTGCAGCGGCGGTGATCGAAGCAGAATCCGGATGGTCCACTGTCACTCCGAGATCCTCCGTGTCTGATGCCGGACATGGCACAGAGTACGTCCCCGAGCTTTGGGAGCAGAGAGAGGGAGAGAACATGGAAAACCTTACGAGAGAGCGCCGAGAAAATTAAATTGCACTTGGGGGGCAAATTCTATTAGGGAATAGTTATTGTCTCCTGACAGCTCCTGTCCATTTGGGTAATTAGTAGAAGAGATTGGTTGAAAAAACAAATCTATTCACGTCAGAAATGATATTTTCCAATTCCCTGATTGAACCTGACCCGTAAAGCTGACACCAGGCGCTAATAGGCTCGTTTGACTCCAATCACTGGCGCCATTGCCCTGTATTAAAAGTCCATGGCCCAGATAAAACAGAATTATATTATTTATTATGCAAATATAATAATAATAATAATAATAATAATAATAATAATAATAATAATAATAATACATGGATAATAAATAGACAATAGGACATATGTATTATTATTATTATTTCATGATCTTTATTATTGTTATTGTCATCATTATTATTATCATAATTATTATTATTTTCATCATTATTATTATTGTTGTTGTTACGTTGTTATTATTATGATTATTGTGAAGTTTGGATTGTCAAACACGTATGTCAGATGCTTTTGGAGAAAACCTGATGGACAGTAGGCCTTGAACTGTCCCTCCAGCTCCACAGAGGGTAAGATGTTTGGGAGATGCTCTGGTCAGTGAGAGGGGGAGGGGCAGCAGTAAAATGGGAGGACCTGACCCTACTTGACTCTCGCCTTTAAAAGGCTCAATGTTAAAATCCAAAAGGGGATCCGGCTTTAGTTTTGATGTGATATATACCAACACCATATATTAACCTGTTTTTCATAATTTATTCATCCCTCCTCCTCCAGCTTTGTCCACAGCAGGAAGCTTTATAGTATTATTAAAGTCAGAAAGAGAGATGACAGAAAAATGCATCTCGCTGCTCCTGAATTTTAATATCAATGGCCCAGGGCAATAAACATGGATGCTGAGTGTACAGCAGAGAAGCCATCATAAAACCCCACATTGTCTAATTTATGGAAGAGAACAACAGGGCAGCAAGGTGAGCTTTTTACCCTTCAGTATAAGCTCTCAGACAACTACAATGTCCAATGTTTGTGTTGTTGTTGTCTCTGCTCCTCACAATACTCCAGCGGTTGAATTAATCTAGAGCCACTTTCCTGGTCTTACTTGTACAGACTGTAATGTGTATATGTATATTGTAATTTAGTTATATATTTATTAGATTTTTCTATGAGCATGTTTTTGTCTTGATTTCTTAATAATAATAATAATAATAATAATATATTTACAAATGTATATTTTAATAAACGATTCAGAAGTAATACATGTCATGATTTATTCAAATGTGAAGACTCTGTCCTCAATGTGAACTACTGTCTTCTGGCAGAGCAGCAGACTCATACAAGTGCTGCCAAGTTCCTCATTAACCCTCATTATAGCGAACCAGCACCAGGCTCATGTAGTGCAGTAAGCTCAGACGCTTGGGCAAAAGCTTGTGTGGAGCCATAGCATCAGGAAGCACTAGGCCCAATCCATTTACAATTACAGGTAACATAAACAGATGAACTACATTGCTGGAGAAGCTCACATGGACAGTCTATACACAGACTTTGTCCTGGCTTGGGCCGGGTTTGACTTAGTTTGATCTTGTTCTAGTTTTAATTTAGTTCCGGTTTAGTTCCAGGCTTATTCCCAGTTTAGTCCCAGTTTTGTCTCCCAAGTGGTGACTGTGCAAAAGAGTGAATGTACCCAAAAAGTGAATGCACATTTAAGTCCTAATTATAGAGAAAAATTCTACAGAGGATCACAAGATCTTGTTCCAGTTTCAAACCATGAAAATGTGTGTCAGTTAGGGCATCTCGTATGAAACTTTTGCTAAACCAATATTTTAGTCACATGAAATGATCAAACATATGAAAAAGCAACAACGAAAGAAACAAAGAAAATGCTCTGTTCTGCCTTGTGATGTCATGTAATGGTAGCTTTCAAGTTAACAGCAACCTTTTGTTCAGTAGACTGGCAATCCAAAAAACACAGTGGAGCATTTCCTGTTTTACTACATGACATCACAAGGTGGAACAAAGTATTTTCTGTTTGAGGGATGAACTCAGCCTAAATATGCAGGGTTTATGTGTTAAAAATGTGTGAATGAAACAAAACACAACTCCAGGTCTGTTTGTGATGAGGAAACACCAATATACCATAGATCATAAAATAGTGTAATATGGGCCCTTTAAACATAGCCCTTGTTTTTTAATGGTTATATGCAAAAAGGTAAGTCCACCTTGATACTCCTGACTAGCAGGAATTCTCTTTTTGTAATGCATAAAATTTTAAATTTTAAAATAAAATGTAAAAGGTGCATTAGTAACATAACCGATTATCCAAATGACCAAAATCTGTGAGTGTTTGATTCACGCAGGATATTTGAGATTGATGGGTCAAGGCACAAAGGTCAGGAGTCAAGGGATATAAAATCTTCCTAGAAACACAGCTCAGCATCAACCCCAGGTCCTTCAAGTACTCATCCTACTCTTTCATCCAAATCACTGTCTCTCAGTAGTAACATGGACCAGTCCCTGAGGGCTGCTGTGCCCACCTCCAAGTGTGTGAGGGAAGAAGGCCCACCAAAGCTGATTACGTTTTAATAAAGTTTATTATCTGCAGGGAGCTAATCCTCAAGGGTAATCTCTTCCCCTAAAGGAAAGCTGGATTATTCACTTGCTATAATCCCAATGAAATTGTTAGGATTTAGTTTGTGCAGAACAGCAGATGGCAACAGGCTTTTTCCTTCAACCTTGGATAGTTTAACCCCCCATTTTATACATACAGCACCCTGGTACACTCGTGCCTCAATGATCTTCATCAAAACAAAAAACACAAATTTGTTATTCCCAAATTTAAATCCAATCACCAATAAAAATATTTTGGACACTCAAAGCATCAAAGTAAAATGGAAATACCAAAACAAACTGATCAAATTGCAGCCTTCTTTGGGGCTTACACCTAAAGATGACAGCCTAGAAAGGGTCTTTATCAAAAATAATTTTATTGATTTGGTGAGAAAGTGTTACCATCTACAAGTTTTTTTGGTAGATTTTTGGTTTATGTCAGACAGCAGTAATGTAGGTAGCATCTAGTGGTGTTATGTGAGAATGCAGGGAGTCACCCAATAATTACAAATAGTTTCTTTAAAGTGTGCCCAGTGTTGTGTATGATGTAATATTTAAAGTGGTGGCGTTCCATCCTTTTAGTTACCCCATAAAAGATGGACTATTGGACTGTTAGACCAGTTGAAATACAGATCAATCAACCACAAACAATTCTACCAGTAATAATAGGTAAGTGGTCACAATGTAAAGTCTGATCAATATACAAAAAACTACTACTGGAAACAGTTTTGTGCTTATTGTATATCTATGGACTGTGATTCTCCTCTAAACATTGACTATAAAAGACTAAAACAACATATCTTATAATCAATCGCTTTAAACATTGATTTGACAAAACATTCTAAGACGTACCTTCTTAAATAAATTACTGATCAATTTTAGAGCTGAAAGTGTGAGGTTAAATTAATCTAAAAAAAAAAAATCTAAAATACAATACAAATGTCCTGTCATAGTTTCATAATTCCTCACAGTTAAGTGGTCAAACTGAATCTTCTGGTCCGGAGGACTTGTTAAAAAGCTGCATTCATTTAACCTGGAAACGTGGATGGCAATGGTTAATGTGGTAGGAGGCAACGTTTAAGTAGTGAGCTTAGGAGCTGCTAATCTACAGTCATCCCCTTAGCCTGACACCAGACTGTAATGTGAACCAATTGCGAACTAAATGCAAATGATCATTCTTGATTTTCCACAATTAGTTCATAGTTGAGACACTTTTGGTCGTCGTATCCTTAGCCGGTTTTTAAAGAACAAGTACATGGTCAGGAGACACACTGAAGACAGGAAATAGAGGATGACACAGAGGCTTATGTCCACTTTGGAAAAGCCTACACTAAACATAGACACCCATCCAATTCTGTGGCTCTCCCCTTCTTTGACATTATAAACCTGATGTGACAACTCTCGCTTCTGTAGATGTTTTCTTTTCTGGTTCTCAAACTCAGGCTCCATAGGCTCCAGGCCAACCATACCCAGGCCAGAGTCTAGTCCCAGCCCAAGTCCAAATATGGGCACTGGTTCCTGTTCCTCCTTTCTCTGCAGTGTTCGCCGTTTAACTCGACTGGAGGCAGCGAGAGCCTTAGCCCTGTAGTGCTGGTTTACAAAAGAGTCGAGATCCACTATATCTTCTGGTTGCGGTTTCATTCTCATGCCGACAATTACAGGTCTACTGTGTGCCCGTTTTTGCCGTCTCTCGCCCAGCCCCATGTCAGGTTTGACCCAGGGAGTAGTGTCATAGTTTTTACCACCCGCCATGTCCTCTGCAACAGCTTCATCCTGTGGACCTTCTTCCTCTTCTTCCTCCTCCTCTTCCTCTTCTTGGATAGTAGGAAGTAAAGACAGAGGATTCACTGTTGTGGCCTCTTTGACTTCTCTTCCAAGGCGTTTCTTGGCCTCAGAAGCCTGTTTTTCTCTTTGTTTTTCAAGGATTATGCTTTCGTCATCAAGAAAGTCTAAAATAAAAACACTGTGTATAGTTAGGGCAATCTGTGAGATTAATTCTATGCATTTAGAGCTATTGTTTGTACCTGTGAGAATGCTGCTATTGGAAAAGTATGATGTGAGGAAGGGAAGCACCTGATCCAGATCCCACTTGTGGTCTCCATTGAGTTTGACTGTGTGGCACAGTGGACACATCTCAGGAGATGGCCACTGGATCTTTGGGAAGTAAGGGTCCTCACTTAATGCGCCTAGAAAAGTACACAAAAATATGTACAATGTAGCATTTTTAGTGATCATACATATCACTACCCACCACGTGCATGGTGAACCCAATTTCCAAATATACAGTACATAGTGAGAATTAACAGATATCCAACACCCACAAAATCATGAAAATACTTTTACTTCAGAAAGTTGGTTAAATGTTATTGGTCAATAAAAGACAAGCAGATTAACCAAGTGACTTCCCTAAATCCATATTCCGATTCCGCATATCAACCCTAACAATATAAAACGTCACTTGAAGCTAGTTGCGTCTCATTTTATAACAGTGACCAAAAAAGTATTATTTTAGGCCTGATTTACTTACTTTACTTATGCCTCATTAAAACAAATATCAATATTATTTGTTTAGATTCTGACACCAACAAAGTAAGACCACAACTTTGCATTTCAAGTTACGTTATAGAGCCAAACAACCGACTACTTCATTAATTTGCATGAGACCCTGGAGGTGAAGTCTGCACTTAGATTCATTGCCACATCCAGTAAGGAAAGGGCTCTTCCAGTCAGCAGCTTTATCTATTGTTGTACGTTCTGTGTGCCTTGTTGTAGCATATACTCACAGAGCTAAGTGCTTTGAGGACTGGATGCAATCTGCTGTTGAACCCATTTGATCTTGTCATGAGCCTCGTAAAAACTAAGTGCCTATATGCATATGTGTACGTATGTGCCTAAGTGTGTATATGTAAATCACGCATCACTGTGTGTGTAATCTGTGGATTGATATTTTTGTGTGTTTGTGTGTGTGTGACAGCACCTAACAATGATCAATGGGCTTGTGGGACATCCCAGTGGGAGGTCTGCTGAAATAATAGATGCGGCCAAACTGGACAGCTTACCCACGTACACACACATGTAATCCCCATTTAGAGGGAGCAGACCACGTGCTCTGGGCCACCTGTCCCTTCACAACATTTGGAGAGCAAGTCCAATCTCCAAATTGAACATGAAACTGGTGGAAAGCTCAGGGGAGGAGGGAAACCTTTTTCAATCAATTAAAACTTTTTCTTTTAACATGTTTTCTTTCATGTCTTGTCAGCCCTCTCACAACAGATCTGCACTATGCACTGGCACAACTGCGTTACAAGGACACACATGTGGCAGCTCCTGGTAATAAATTGCCTGTTGTCACCGACAGAGTATTGTGTGTTTGTGTGTACGTGATAAAAAAACAGCAGAGCACCAGCAGGTCTGTCACTTTACAACACTGTCAATTTACATCCTCTCGCACCTCTCCCCCGCGCTCCGCCACTCACGATTAATCTCCGTGATATGCATGTGTACGTACTCTGCATACAGTACTTTACATAAAGGATACATCAATTTTACTAGTGCCTGGATAGGCCTGGTTGGTGGGAGGGGGCTCTTATACATATCAGCAGGTAAGTGGACACACACACACGCGTGCACACATGTGCATGCACATGTGCATGAACATGCGCACAGACACACACACACACACACACACACACACACCCACACACACACATACACACACACTGTTTCCTTATTCTAATCAGCTCACCAGGTTTGCAGCCAGGGTGACTTTAGCCATAGCAGCGATATTGAGATTGCCACAATGGCCTGTCACAAGGATGTCATCACTGCCGTGCATACATATTCATCAGGTATAAATATGTATTGTTCAGCGTGTCCAACCAGCTTCCTCAGCACTAATTCTGAGAGTGAAGCATGCACGCTACACTACAGACTCAGCTGTCATGATAAGAGAGTTGGGAGTTTTACCGAATGATATAAAGGTGACAATATGACAAAATCATGGTTTTAGAATCACATTAATATGAAGCCGCTGTAGTAGGTTCGAGGAGAGGGGGGTGTTGCATACAACTTATAAACCGGAACATTGGGGCTGGGATAGATTGTAAAGTTTGTCAGTTTGTGAGGATATTTGAACACTGATATAACAAAAGGTTTATGTTATCACTCTGAATGGTAACTATTCAAATATGTAGGGATTTAAGTATTAAAGGGCTACGCATAAAGGAACTAGCACATTGAAGTATTGTTTATTTAACATTTGTGTATTTCAATAGGTTAAACTTCCAACTCAAATAATATATGAACTTTAAATTATTTATTATTTATTTATGACAAAACTCATACTGTGATAATCTCATACAAGATAGGGCTATGGCAGTATTAGTCTATCATTAACCTATTATGTATTAAGTACATAAGGTGCAATCAGCCTTAAGCCTCTGTTTCCTATGGTGCCCTCAGGTTTGTCTGTGGATATGTGAATCAGACTCCGCCTGTTGACAAGCAGCAACAGGACGGCGCTGCCACTGCTCTTAATTCTGCCCGTGCAGGACGGCTCAGGGCCCTGGGGCCTCTTTGTTGCCAGCTAAATTAATTGTTGGGTCGCTTTACAAATAGCTGCTCTTTCATGCATGGCTGCTCTCGAAAGGAGGGGCGGGCTGCTAAAGAGCTTCACTTTAGGACAGGGGACAGGAGGGGTAGAGTGGGCAGAGATGGAGCCTGGTGTCCACTGGGACATGCTGCCACTCACTGCTCTAAATACCAAACCCTCCGGTTCGCCTCTCTACTGCACCCCTTTTATTCCTGTAGACCCCGGCCCTCCATCATGACTACTCCACTCCTCACAACACGCCGGCACTTGACCCGTGCCGCGAACGCTTGTCGGGAGGCATATGACTGGTTAAGAGGAGGGGCTGCTGCTTGTGTGGTGGTCTCTGCCACCTGCTGCCACACAATACTACAGGCTTTGTGTGTGTGCCACAGGCAGCTGGGCTTCTGCTCTGTGAGGATGCTGTGCTATTACTTGTTAAGCGGAGAATATGAGTCCCAGGGGAGGAGGAGCGCAAAGAGAAATACAGCAATATGGAAAGAGGAGGAAGACGGATGAGACAGGACTGAGCACTGCTGGAGTGTCAAGGGAGCAGGCACCAAAAGAGAGGGGTGTCCTGGGCCCTGCTGCTCACCACAAGCTGTCCCTGAGACACGAAGGGACGCCACAAAACAGTCATTTAACAAAGTGAGCTGTTAATGACAGTCGTGTGCCTAATACATCAGATGAGCCTAGACAAAAGAACAAGCACACTCCGGAGAGTTGTTTAGCTCTTTGGAATCAATTGAGGGATATGAATACGGTGACAAAAGGAATTCCAATGGCATTCTAGATGAATATAAAATCTAAGCATAAGTAATTGTGCTTAGATTTATATGTGGAAACTCTAAATTGCTCAAATCAAGAATGTACTAAAGCAAGTAGTAACAAGGCCACACTGGATATTGTTAAGAGAGGCAGTCATGGCTGAGACTTAAACAAGTGATCCTGGAAAGACTAAGACCACACGACAGCTGGTGTCTGATCTGTGGATCCGTCTTCCCTCGACCCCTCACCCTCTTTAGTCTTACTACTAAGAACGCATTTAAAGAGAAAAACATTCATAAGTATGAACTTCCTTGAATTCCTTATTATCATATTTTTAATAGAAATAATAATTAAAAAAAAATACCTGCCAATCTGTTATTGACCCAGTTGTGCCTTGACCAGAGCCAGATGACTGCAGACGAGGAAGTAGAGACATCGAACAGGTTCTCACGGACCATGCTCTCAAAGTGCTGTGCACACTCTCTGCAGCCGAAGAATGTACGCACATACTCCCTCATGGCAGTCAGCACCTCCAGGGCATCTGAGAGGAAAGACAGTAAAACATCATACATGTAAACTTTAATATGACGTATGTGGCCTGTCATCATGATTACGTGTGCTAATGTACTAATTAATAGTAACGGATTAAACAACTTCAAGACATTCCCATTAAATTAGAGTACATTCATTAATAACTGAATGCAAAAACAATCTCAGTAAGTGAGAGATTACCTGATTTCATAAAAAGGTGGACTAGTTACTGATGTGTATACAAAACAGCTGCCAGTCCCATGCCTGGTTACTGCAGTTGGGACCATCCTTTTGAATTTGCTTCAGTGTAAAGTCTGGTAATGGCCTTGGATTCCCACGGTTATGTGGGCCAGGAGTCAGAGAGAGCTGGGTTAACCCCATATTGTGATGAATAATCTATGTGAATAGGATAACCCAATCTGGATATTAAATACAGTTAACACTCTGTGTGAAAGATGGTCCCACTGTAGTCTCAGGAGCTCAACAGTTCAATAACAGATTTTTACAGGTTTTCTGAATTTTGCAAAACTCTCAGATGAAAGCTTTAAGGATGACAATTTAAATGAGTAACAAGTCCCTTTATTCCATTTCACAAAATATTACAATGCAACAGTAAATACTGTTCACAGTTTAATAAGATGTTTAGTACAGTCAGCATGTCTATTATTTAATGTTGTGCGGGGCAGATGGAAACTCTTTGGACACATCCATCTGTAAGTCACTGGACGGTCTGTAAACCTCCGGATTAACCTCTGTGTGTTGTGAGAGAGATTACCCACTCTGGCGGGAGCCCAGCCTTCGGTCATCTGCCTGTTTTATTAACCACTAACATCCCTCTAATCTAGTATAATCCCTTCACACCATTACAATTAGGCTGTACTTTAGTTAGAACAAAAATAAAAAAGAATAAAAACTGATTATCATAACTGAGGGAGATTATTCCTTTTGATGTTAAACTGGGTCAGTGAGACATGACATTCCAGGAATATTTTGTTTACAAACAGACCTCATCCTCACTTCCTTCCCCAGGAACTCGGTGCTCATTTGGAACTAGGTGCGTTGTTATAGTATATATTTGATAGTATTTTTAATAAAAATAATAATAATAATAATGGATTATTGTAGAATCCATCACACAAACATTATAACTATTTACCAACTGTTGCTTTTTGTTTGTCTTATAGGTGGACAAAAATTCAGGTTTCAAGTTACTGTTTGTGGTATACACTCCTTGACATTAAACATTTTTATCATTTTATAAGTAGATAATGTTTTGGATGTGTAATCAATGTTCTATTTGTATTTTCCAGGTGATTAGATAAAGTTAAAAAGTTAAAATGTCAACAAGTCATTTGATTTTCTCTTGTAATGTGTAAATGCATGCTTGTTTGCCAATACCTGATGCCCTGGAGTTGATGGCTTGAACTGTGAGCACATGGAAGAGGGTCCACACTCCACATGGATACCCCCTGAAGTGTGGCTGGGACCCCTGGCAACCCACCCACCTCACCCCTTCAGGTAACGCTGTGTCTGGGGCCTGGAAAAAGATTAAAAGTAAAACAAAAAAACAAAAAAAACCAATGGGAAATGAGTTTAACACTTTACATGTCTTATCCTGTGCTAACCTGTTTAACCTGGGCGGGTCCATGTACTTTCCAAATCAATGACAAGTCAATCCCAGGTTAATGGCGCAGACCTTCGCTAATGAACCAAGCTGCCCAGATCTCTAACCAAGAGCCCAACTGGATTCCACAACATATTTTCTCTGACATAAAGTCGTTTCTTTCCCTCTGCTGGCTTGCAATTGCTGGTGATTGACAGTGTTACTCAGATGTCAATAGTAAAGATTTTGTATGTGCATAGCTCGTGTGCGCAAAGTCCATTTCCTCAGAGGCAAAGTCTATTCATACCTTCCCATTGATTCATTGATTCATTGACTTGCTTGCTAAAAGCTAATGATGTAAGTAAGTGACTCTTTCAATTTGCGTGAAGCCATATAGTGAAGGCATGCAGGCTTCATTCCAAAAACAACAGCACATAGATTTCAGCTGTGCGAGCTGGCACCGAAACAAGGGCAAAGTGCATATTGAGAGATCATACATTTAGATGGAGAATACAGAATAAGCACTGTGCAAAATTCATACTTTTCTGGTTAGGTATCTCACCATAATCAAACATGACTGCTCTGATTATTGTAGAAATATCACAACTTAACATTTATTCATGATTACTGACAGCATAACCAAACAATAATTAAACAATAATAAAAACCTTAATTCCCTTTGATTAACACTGTCTAATAGATCACAATTCCACTGGTACGTAGCTAGCTAATAAAGTGTAATAAAGTTAATGTGACACATAAAAAGCACTTTTAGGCTTTAGGCGAATTAAAATTACCTCTAAAAAATTATTGTTTTTAGCTGTTACTATTACATTGTTACATGAATAATCATGGTGAACCAAGTAATCTTGCCATCCTTATTCTTTTTTCCTTAAGTCTTTGTGGCCCATAGACTTCATTCAACATGGAAGAAGAGCAGAAAGGGCAAATAGTCAAAACTGTGAATCTTACACTGAGACTGGCATTAGTGCTGCAGCTGAGACCACTCGACCACAGGGCAACACTAGATCCCTATACTTTTTCACTTATGCACTAACAGTCAGAAGTCATAAACTGTTTTTTCTTGTTTTAATCTTTATGTGAGTATCACTTCAAAATAGGAATCTTTTGATCAATTATCGTACTCTGAGCTGATAAAATGTCTGCACTGACAGCGACCTTGTAACACAGTCAGATGACGAGACTACTTTTGGATACTCATGTAACAATATGCAAATCTCATGGCACAATATTATCACAGCATTCATTTCTCAGTATATTTATTGTGATATTGTGGAGAGGCTAACAGAAGTATAGAAATGCTATTTTTTCCTTCAATGCGAAGCCTTTGATGTAAATCATTAGGGTCATTTTCCAAAGAATTAACATATAGAAGTGCTTAACATTTTTCTTCATGTTGTCTGCACTGAAATGGAGCAAACAATCACGGTATACACTTCCATCTGTTTTTATTTTTTTAGGCTGCTGCTGCAACAAAACAATACATATAAGCAAAGACATTTCATATATCATATATATGACAGCCCACAATATTACTATGAGGTGATATGTTACTGTTACTGTTCCTGCTCTCTACTCTCACATTCTCATATCACTTCTTTTTAGATGACCCTACGCTCAACTCTTTACAGCCGTCTGCTTGTCTCTCATATTTCTTTTCCTCTGGGACATAAGACTTCTTGAGGCACAAAACCTCCCTCTCCTCCTATATACACTTTTTAAAATATTTTTCCCTGTTACGTAATGAATTACACTCTAAAACCACAAAACAGACATGTACATAATGTGCATGTTTGTTAATGTTTACCTGTGCTGTGTTATCCAGGGCTGCTCTGAAGGCATCATAAGACACCTCGTTGCCATACTGGTTTTGAAGCCAAGAGTCAATGTACCTTAATGAGTTCATTACAACAGGGCGGCCTGGGAAGTACTGCAAAAAGAAAATAAAGAAATTATTATTAATTTATTCTAAGGAAAAGGCTCAGAAATGAAATCCCAATTTGAGTTTAATCAAACTGCAAATATCCTCATTGTACCTGTAGATTAAACCCATAAAAATATATTCTGAAATTCATGGGATTCTTGTAATAGTTTATCAGTTCATATTTGACTCTCAAATCAAACATTAATGTGTGCTAACCCTGTGCACTCTGAACAGAATCCTACTTTTTAAACCTAAACTTATCGTATCATAATACTTGTCTGAAATGTTTTATTTTTTTTAGTGCATCAGTAACCTTCATTTTTTTCCTTATGGTTGCAAACTACAACACATCCAAAATGAAAATAAATAGGCCTTCACGTTACACCCGATCAGTGTAAACTCTATAGTGGTTTATTTATCTCTCCTAACGCTGCGTTACCATGGCAGCAGGCCACGGTGTGAGGAAACATGAGACTGTAACTAGCAGACTTAAGCACATAAAGAAAAGAGGAAATCCGGCTGATGGCTTTCTGAGACTACTGTTGACAGAGGCCGAGCAGACACAGCCAAATGCTTTTTATAAGTGTATCTGTGACAATGGAAACTACTGTGAGACCCAACAGTGAGCGAGCTACAATAATTTCATATATTCTACTTAAATGTACTCCCCATTGTTCAAAGTAAGCCTGAATATTGGAATAGCAGCCAATAATTATGTCACTTCCCAGAACAGCACATTTAAAGGATTAAGGATTTTACTAAAACGGGCAAATATTTTTACTGTTACTATAGTTTTTTTTACTTTGCCTTCTAAGTATCTGTCAGTTGCCCTATTATGTGATAACTTAACCAGGCCTCCACATATAACCTGTTCTACACTATTTTTAGAATTTAAAAAAAAATCATAATAATAATCAGTATATAAAATCACAAAACAAAGTGTGTATTTAAGTAGGTAAGAAAATCAGTGAGACGTGCATTGCTGACAACTTAAATGTGTGCTCCTCTAAGGCCCCTGTGTGCAGCCTGTATAGAGAAGGAGATAATAGGTTTATCCATGGGTCTGAAGTCTAACCAGTCAGAAAAGCCCATCAAACATACATTTGAATTTAGACATAGGAGAAAAGGCAGGTGTCTCCTCTGTAATGGACTTAGCTCATCCATGACCAAACCAATGTTATTCATGGACCTTCTGTCTACCTTCCTCGAAGGTTCTCAAGATTAGGCTCTTTTTGAGAACTGCACCACTCAATGTTTACACAGAGAATTAAAAAAAGATAAGTAATACTGGCTTCTTTTGTTGTGAATGATAAAGTACACAATATGTAAACTAATTATTATTTAATTTACCTGTGACGCTGTGAGAATGCATTTCTACCACCAATGACACCCATACAACAGACTGCTTCAAGAAATATATTAAAATTAAAATAACCTCTAATATTAGAAAGAAAAAGAAAAATGCAATATCTCATAAAAAAATATTTATATGAAATGTTTAAAAATGTGAATGGGCTACATCATTTTGCCTTACAATGCTGAACTGTACAAATGATTTTTGAGTCTTTGCTGCTACACTCACTCAGCACACCTCACCTCCCTTAACCCGCCTGCCTCCTGTCCCCATTCGAGCCGGACCATGACAATCCCCTTCACCCCAGCAATATGTCATCCCTGATCCGATTAGCATCACAGCACTTGAGAAACCGCAGCGGGCTTCTTGTGGAGAGGGTCCAGGGAGAGAGAGGCATCTGCTGGCTGTTAGATGGGCAAGCAATCTCCACATCAAGACCAAAACAACTGTCAGGTCTTTTGTTGAATTCCTTTGAAGTTAAAATATATTCCAAGCCACAAATAACAAATAAACCACAAATGACCAGAATAAAAAAAAAATTAAAAAAAATCTATCGCTGGGTTTGAGATGACATCACAACATTCTACAGGCCAATAATATTTAATACGGATGGGGCTGCAAAAATTGTAAAAATGTAGATTTAGTGAGTTCTATGGTCTAGTCAATAATTGAAATTATCAGGTTCGTCTGTGAATTTACCTTTTGGATATTTGATGACAAAGAACAATGTTATCAATAGGAAAAAATGGCTCTTGCTCCCTATTTGCATGTACAACATCATCACAACAAATTCTGAAAACCACCATTTGCGAAATAAAAAAGGCTAAATTTAGAGTCACTAGTTCTAAAACAGATCTGTGTTTATCTATGGCGTGAGAAGGTGTAGCCAAAGCCCCTAATTCTTTGTTTTATTCCCGTCTCCTCTTGGCTCAAGGGCTTCTTTCAAGAAAAGCAGGATAGAGGTGTAATCCTTAAAAACCTCTATGTAATGCCCTCATGCTTCCCAAGATCCCCCATTTTAATCCGCATCTGCATGTAGAGCATTCATAAATCCGACTTCAGCCTGACAAGACACTAAATCTAGTAATTTTATCACTGCATGCAAAACAAAAAGAGGAGAAATTACGCACAAACATGTTTATAAAGAACAGACAAAGGATATTGGAACATTGATTGTTGTTGCATTTTTATGCACTAGAATATAAAAAAATAAACTCCCAGTGCCAGGATGTTGTCACCAGTTGAGGTGTTCAGTGAAGATGACATCTGCACTGTGTCAGAATGGAGTCACTGATTTAATTAAATGAGTCATGTTTGAAGATCAGGTGTCTATCACATGCTCTATGAACTAGTCACTTCAGTAGAATAATATTATATCAGTTATATATATCTAGGGCTGTGCGATGAATCAAATCTTAACTGAGATAAAGATTCAGTCATTTATAATTGCCAATGCCAATACTGGTTGGTTCAGACTTAGGAGCAACAAATGTAACAATTTGTTGTGTTAAAATGGAAATGAAAACTCTATATTGTTTATGTTATGGAAATTATAATTGTCTTTTGTTTATTTTTAAATAAAACATAAAAATTAATTTAAAATTGAGATTGTCAAGTACAAGGAAAAAATGTATTTTGTGATACATTTTTTTGGGATAACATTATAAACTTGTGTGTAAAAATGCAATGTTACACTTACAAAATTAAGTGTCTAACAAGTCAGCCCATGAGATTTAGCCCTTTTGTTGCAGTCAAAAGTCAATAGGGGCGTCATATGCCTCCTTAGACAAAGCCCTTCAGAACAACTGGCCCATTCTGGTAGGGGACAAGCTAAAAATACCACTGGGACCTCCTGCTATTGACTAAACAAACTAGAGCTAATGGGAGGCCACAGCGAGCGGCCCCACACACACGCCCCTCGTAAACACACAAGCGGCACAACTCCTCCCCAGAGGGAGAGAGAGAGAGAGAGAGGGGGACCAGGGAACACAGAGCAGATCAGGGACAAGGGAGCAGTGGAGCCAAGGGGTACATGCACCTTTACGATATGGACAGCGGATGAGCCCTGGCAAAATTATAAATAAGTAAGCAGGAAAACAAATTTACATATTCAACAAATTGAATAAAAAATGTGAAGAAATTCAAGTTAAATGTAAAGTAGCAGTTGCAAAAATACTGACATACTCTGTAACATATTGTAGTGGTCTGATATTTTGGGGTTTTTTTTCAGAGTTGACGACTTTTGTTGTCCCTGAAACTGTTTATGTGTTGTCAATGTAACTTCTTTTGTATGTGAAATTTGGTTGCTATGACAACAAGTTGATGTGAAGGTCTTATTCTGTCTACACTGGTCTGTTTTGGAGACTGGCTCCACTGAATTGAGAATGCTGATGTTAAGCTCTTGTTTAAGCGTGAGTTTCGGCCTACAGTAGCCATTGTGTTCAGAAAATAAACAACCAGAACAAATTCTGAGTGTTTCCTTACACAAGAATGCTACAAAATCATGATGACTTTTTTTTTTACCAAATATGTTTAATTTATTTAGGCAAAAGGACAGAGTCAATAATAATGATAAAGTAAAGGGTAGTCCAAATTAGGTCAAAATTTCCAAACCTTATGACATGCTGTTACATTTTTTCTCTGCCAAATGAGTCATTTAGATTTTTTTTGAGTACAATGTTTTAAAATATGCCTATTATCAATAAAACAATCACTGGAACAAATTGCAAAAACTGGGCCAAAAAAAGTAATACACTAATAGGCTAAAGCTTGTTCTAAAGTAAGACCTACCAAAAGAAAATTATTATTTATAATGATATTTTGACTATCAACTATATATAAAAAGGAAAAAAAAACAAACAACTTAAGTTATCCAATTGCTCCAAAATATAGGCTATTGAAATATCTATGATATGATGACATTGAGGCCCTGTTGCATGGTCATTTGGTAAACCTGGGGTATGTTTTACTGAGAATACTACTGCAGTTTGCCAGCAATGCCCCTAATAAGATAGGACGCTAAAAGCTGAGTATGGCAGTTTTAATTCCCCTGGAAGCACTGATATGGTCAACAGTACCCAGGAGAGTGGCTGAGGTGGGCAAAACATAACATTTTTTTTAACATGCAAATATACAAATAATTAATTAAACAAAATAAATGTTGCAACTTTTATAAATAATGTTTCATGCTCTAATTATCTGACATTTTGTGTTTAGTCTAGACTTGACACCTTTTGTTGTCCTTGTGACTGTTTATCTGTTGTTGTTTTTAGTGTAACTGCTTTTGCATGTGGCACGTCGTTGCTATGCCGAGTTCATGTGAATGTTCTATTCGTCAGTTACTGGTCTGTTTTGGATACTGCCTCTAGTGAGTTAAGACTGTTGTTGTTTTGCTCTTGCTTTGGTGTAGGTTACCGTTAAAGTAGACCCTACATTCAGAATAAGCAACCAAAACTATTTTGACGTGTTTCCTTACTCCAGAACGTTACAATACAACCAAAATGTGCAAAAGGGCCACAGCATTGAGTCAGTACATAATGCTGTTTTACTCCCCATCTAGTGGTGAAATAGAGCAACTACAACATTACCTTTGCCAGGACACAAATGTACTTCTTCAGAGAATTTAGGTCCTTTCCTCTGATAACAGGGTAAGCAGACACTTCAACCCGCAGTGAGTAGTGCAGTGCAGACTCCAAATCTGCCATGTACACCCTAGACCTGAACACAAAGCCAACATTAACGTAAAAAATAAATGCAATATTTGATCTCCTGTCATGTTTGTATCTATTCTTACGCATTGAAATGTCTCCATGGCTCATTTGTATTGTTGCTCTTGAGGTTGACTTTATTTGGGGTTGGCTTTCCTGAACGCTCTACTCCTGGCAGCCTCTGGAGGGCGTAGGAGTAAAAAGTACGGGCCTGAAATTTTCTGTGAAAGACATAAGCCATTCATTAGATACATTTTACATAAATTATGAATATTTTGGTTGACATTAATAAATAAAGTCTAAAACATACTAATAAATCAATTAATCCTCAAAATGTGTTCAAATGTTTTGCGTACATTTCACAGCAAATATTCAATTGTGATTAATGAGATGATAAACAGTTTGTATTAGTACGCATGTCAAAACATTGATTATGTATTCTTATTATGCACAATACAAGTACATATGAAACAAATGCATACAGGAACTCTATCCTTTGCTCTCATTTAACTCTTGACTGTACAAAAAATCATTAAAAGCGCTCTCGTCTGGGTTAGCAAGCAAGTGCCATGATGCTAGCTCCGAATGGTAATAAGAAGGATGGATACGACAGGCCACACTCTCTCACTGTGACTCAATTACACCTGTGTGTGCGGTGGGTGTGTACAGATGTGGAGAGCACACCATTCATTCAGCCAGAGCTCTCCAGGGCCAGCCACTGCCACATGGGGGAAGGGGGGGGGGGGGGGGGGCTCTAGGGGGGTGAGCAGGGGGGGGGGGGGGGGGGGGGGGGGGCGCTCACCTGGGACCAACGCACATTACATGCATGACGAATGTGAGACGCCGTCGTCGCACTCCGCACCCTCTGCCTCTTCCACACACATCTCCCAGGATCAATCAGACATTCACTGATGACGGGAGGCCATCTGTCGCGGTGCGCGGCTGGGGCCTTGTTTGGCAGGTGAAGCCAGAAAAGCAATGGCATTGTTTTCATGCAAGAAATTAAAAATCCTCCCCTCTGTACAGTGATGGAGATGAGGGGGGCCGGTGGAGGGGGGAGCGACGGAGGGTGAATAAATAAATCAGCAATAAATCATTTCCTTTTTGCATTTGTCAACTAAAAAGAGTCCTCTTTGCATGCCAAGTTATTGAAACCAGCACACAAAGAGGCCGAAACAGCAGATGAATTTGCAGGGCGAGGGACGATCAGCAGCGCTTTATGATGTGAATAATGGAAGCGATTTTGATGCTGTGATCCCATTAAAGGGCCAGATGTTTAAAAGTATTTCTATGAATACGGTTCAGATAATGAGATGAAGCCTCTCGGCTCAAATTAAAGTGGCTGCATGTGGAACAATAAGAAATAAGGGAGGTGGTGTTTGTGTGTTTTCAAATGAGCACAATGCAATTATTTAGATTACAAAATATGTACATTAGATCTGCAGTCCTTTAGTCGTTTGATTAATCAATAAATCGGTAGATGGTGTCCTAGCTGACCAAATGTTTTATTAGTTCACTCATTCCTGAATTCTTGAGGGGGATCAAATACATATCTATCTACCTGTCTACCTACCTACATATACACTCATCTACCTATCAAATTGTTGTATTAGGGTAAAAGATCCTAATAATTGTGTGAGCTTTTGATCCACCGTTATGCACAGGCTATGTATTTGATCAAGAATTTCTTTAGCAGCACTAATGTACATATAGTAAAAAGTAAAAGTACACAATGTTGTAACTGTTCATCAAAAATACTGAGTAACTTTCAGAGATTGATAAATTGGTATGATATGTTCCAGCTATATGAGCATGATGGGTTGTTGACCGCATATTTAGACAATTACTACATTGTTTTACTCACAACAAACTCAAGGAACCAAACTATGCACTCTTCACTGCTGACAAGAATAACAAGCAACAGACTGTATTCAAAATAAATTTAAGCCATCGTCCCCTAATTGTTTTGATATAACTGAACCACAATAATACTGGTCAGTATGTGTTGTTTTAGAAATAAGTATGCATACATTCATGTTAAAGTGAAACACATCTTTTAAATACCAGTAAATGCTTACACTTTGAGTTGTGTGTAATTGCCTCCTGGATAGTAGAGGTAACAGGATGGAAAGTCCGTCACACCCAGTTCAGACACCAGAGCTTCCTCCGTGTTCAAGACTCTCCTCACTGCTATGTTCTCAAACTGCAGCAGGTCCAGTGTCACCTGAACAACACAATTAACAGAAAGAAGATTATATAATAATATAAAATAAATAAAACTAATAACAACTGATGAGCCTGTACCTCTCTGCCAATGTAAGACTTTAAGTCCTCAAAGATCAGAGCTAAGTGTTGGACATTATTGGTCTCGAAGAAACTATCAATTTCTGCTTTGCTGGAAAGAAATACAAGCAAATAACAATAAATACAAAATATAATCTGCACATTGTTTTAAGTATACAGCTTCATCATATTTTAAAATGTTAATTGATTTTAACAATACTATATTTTTCTTCTAGTTATTAATTCTTCAGTACATTTACTTGGGAGATTTCCCTTCATGGGATTTTTTGGCTTCCAAGGAATGCTCAATTCATTTTGGCAAATTTGTATTTTCTGATCTGTGCATCATTGAAATTCTCTTTAAGAGGAAGGATCCTTTGTCACCAACATTTGAGAAACTGGTACATTTCTAGAAAACTAAAGGAGATTTTGTACATGAGGAAACACAATTACTTTTTACAAACAATGGAATCCTTTTTTCTCTGCTGTAAAGTTAATGAAGTTAATGATGATAACACTAACTCTTTTACATATGTGTGCTAGCCCCGTTATTTGTTCTCCATGAAGTTGTTTGTCCTAGTTTCCCATTTGATTATTTTCACTTAATGTTTTTGTATTTTTATTGTTTGTATCATCTTTCTCTTTGTTTATTATTGTAAAAAGTACATCATTACCTGGTGGGCTCCAGTGGGGGGCAGGCAGGGGGCCATGGCTCCTCATGCTTTTCTAGTTTATCTATTATTGCCTGACGAAGACCTCGAACATCACGATGAGCTTTGAGTGAAACACCATTACATATGTATAGCTCTTACACATACATTAGAGCAAAGATATAATACTTGTGTCTTTTTACCTCGTAATGACTGTCCTTTAGAGTCTGCCTTTGAATAGGCATTGAAAAACTGTTAAGTAAAAAAAAAAGAGATGAGAGAAAGAAAAGCAGATTGGATATCACTGTCCTCACTCAACCATAAAGGACCATATTGTGTAATGTTGGCTTAAAAAACGTCTTCCTCTCTGCGTTTCTGGAGCCGAAACTGTTTCCTGGTTGAAATGAGTCGCAGATGTTAAAGCCCCATTGTATTTACACAGAAGGGGCTCTTGTTTGAGTGGCCTGTGCTTAATGACAGAGAAAGAGACATAGGGGAGAGGACCAGAAATGCCAACATCTGCTGACTAAGCATAATATGTACAAATGCAGATGCCAAGTGTGTGTTTCTGGGGGACAAAACAGAGATCATAGAATATCATGCAAGCTTTTAATTTAGAGGTCAAATTAACAAACACTGAAAATAAATATGTAAGTTTCTTATTCAACAAAATATATGTTCTACTTCCATTTAGTTTGTGCTAAAGTTTGTGGCAATATTAGCCTAAACAAAGACGCCTAAATGTTAAATAGATGCTGCAGTTAATTAAACATCATATCCAAACCACTGCATACATTGTTTATTTTACATGTCAGACAGGTTTGAGCAAATACGATAGATGCAGGTCTTGTCGAGTGATACCTTTAGAGTGGGGTAGCCTCTGATGCTGTAGTTGGTGCAAACTTTCCTGTTACTTTCATCAGCGCAGTCAATGGCGGACAGGTCCACAGCTGGTTTCCACTCTGTCACACATGCGCAGTCATGGTAAATATTTAATTTGATTTTACTTCACCTCATTTATTCTGGAAAAGTCATTGAGTGTAAACAAGCCTGCACTTTAATCTGTCAATAAAACTGGTAAGCCAACTCAATAGTCATGGCTGTCACTTCACTTGTGGTTTTCATATTTTTTTAATACTTCTATGGGCCTATTTTATTATATAAGCTTACAGCAGAATGACAAAAGGAGCGCTGGGCAATTAATAGACTTTTAATCAAGATTCAGTCATTTCTAACTGCCAATGAAAAGCGGGCTGTTTTTAAATCAAGTGGTCTACAGCAAATCAATAGAAGTACATAGTTGGGAGGAGAGTGCAGAGTTTGGAAGAATACATTTGATATTTTTTTGTGTTAAATTGGCAAGATAATTGTTTATCTTCAGGAAATTAATATTAAAAGCAATGTTTGTATTTTGTTTTTAATGAGTTAACATAAAATTAAATCCAAATTGTCATTGACCAATATGAGAAAAGAATTGTGATAAATAATGTTGTCATAGTGCCCTAGAAATGACCAAAAGACATGCACATATAATAGTGTCCTTGGACCATTACTGACATATCTTTAACATGTTAATTAATAGTCATAAGTAACAACACAGTGGCCTAGTAGAAAATATCTCCTCAACTGTAAGAATGATGTGCACAGAAAGATATTTGATAGAGGGCTGATGTTATGAGATCAGTGACAATTGTGTGTGAACCAAAGAGCTGAAATGCCCCATGACTGTGCCAGGGCCTCATAACAAGAAAACACTGCAACCAACTCTGCACTTGACATTCAGAGAGTTATCTGTCAGAACTGTATTTACTTTGGGGTAGGACTGTTTCACAAGAATTATGGCGAGTTGCACAAAACACACAAAATGAGCTCTAATGAACACCAGATAAAGATACTTGTGCAACTTTGTAACCCGTAGCCTAGATCTATGCAACCCAAAATAATAAACTATGCATGTGTAGATAGTTAACTATAACCTTTTAAAAGAGGAACAAGTTACGTGACAGTCAGCGTGGCTGTACTAACCTTTAATATCTCTTGCCAAATTTTTGTAAGTGGTTGAAAATGCGACGCAATGTCCGCACCACGAAGCGTAAAACTCCACAACAATCGCGGCTGTGGAGTTGACCAAAACGGACTCAACAGTCTCAGGAGTTAGCAATATGATCTGGTCAGTAGCGGTGTACAGCCCAGCCTCCGTACTCGAGGGAAAAAACAGAGACAAGATGCTAAAAACTGCAAACATTGTCATTTTTGCATGTCCTTGCATTTTCCTATATGACCGAGACGTGGCACGGCCGCTGCACCGCGCCATCTTCTCCGTCCAAGCAGCAGCAGCAGCAGTTACGCGCTAACCCTGGCTCTCACCTCGGTCAGAACTGAACCAGGCAACTTTCCACCAAAAGTTCTCTCAACTTTTTCCCTCCTCCTCCTCCTGCTGGTGCTGCTGCTCTACAGGCGGCCGAGGTACTCCCATAGAGGGGATTTTATAAAACGGTCCTCCCCCTCCGCAGGACAGCGCAGGAAATCAGACACTGCACTACACACTGATCCTTGTATATTTGTTTTCGCCAAAGATAAAATTCGACCAAAAATATTAAAGCTACAAAATGGTCAGAGACAAAGAATCAGAAATAAATTTTGAAGGTTTGTACTAAATATAGAGAAGTAGGCTTATTAAAGTTTAAAAAAGTATCAGTGTGTATATCTAGCCACTATCACTATTGGACAGTTCATATTCATTACTATGGAAACCGTTAAAATCAGTCACGTGGTCAACACATGAACCCCCGTCTCCAATGACTGGATATCAATAACAAACAGGAAACACTTTATTTACAAGTCCAAAGTTCATTTAGCAAACATATATATACTTTGTACATATTTGCAAAAGACAAATTGCCCAGTTTATTCAAGATACAATATCAACGGGCGATAATGGATAATGTTACAGTATATTTACACCCATACAAGAATATTACAAGTCTCCAAGTGCACTTTGCTAACATGGAGCACACCATTATAAATAATCAAACAATTTAAAACATTATGACCCAACAGTTGATTAATCTCAGATCTTGGAGATTTTAACAACTACACATATTTACATTACAGTTAGTATTTCTTTCTCATTAAAAACAGGAAAGAACATAGTTACATAAAACCGTAAAAAGGACACAAACCCTTCACAGATGAGCAAATCTACAGTCAAGTGTGAGTCAACTGGTCTTTAAAGTGTTAAATACACAAGACCAACAAGACAACTGCATAGTTACACTGGGGGACCCCAAATCCGCCATGTTACAATCATCTTCATACAACAGTTATACACTTCATACAACAACTCACAGACAAGCCCAGCAACCTTGAAATCCTGGTTTAGGGTTTTTGGTATTTCAGATGATACGGTTTGATGTAATCATTTAAATAATTTTACTTTTGCAGAATAACCCAGTCACGGAACACGTTTTAAGGCCACTTTGAGGTGCTCCTAAACTATTGGGCTATTTAAGAATAATATACAAGCATTGCCAGAAAGATTAAGTACAGTTCACTGGGTTAGAGAAATGCTGAAGAAAAGAAAAAACATAGCTCTGGAGAGGCCCCAGCTTCTGTAAGTTACAACTTCCTCAGTGCAGGGTTAGCGGTATGTCAACATAGTTCCTGATTAAAGTTATCAATACAAAGGATCTACTGTGTTCAATATTTAAAGAGACAGGCAGGGTCAAACAGAGGGTAGTCAGTTGAATAAAGATATCTATAGGATGAGGCACAGTAAAATATATTGCTGCTTACACAAAAAGTTAAGGCAATGGGCAAAAATGGAGCTATGAAGACAAATGTATGGATCAAAGGGTATAAGGAAACTCTACTAGGCTTTTTGAGTGACTGGCAACAATCCTATGCAAACATTTGCTCAATGCATCCAGTCATAAGAAAATATATTGTGCTCCGATTATGATTATTTGCTTTAGTAAATGTTTCAGGTCCATGAAGGATAAATATTATACCGACCATTTGAGATAAAGCTGATACATTAACAAAACTGTCAAAATAAGGTTCACAACCAGATTATATTGTGATTGGCCAAGCCTATGAATAAATGTTACATTTGGTCTACTTCTCAATAACCGTGTTGGCTGGCTACATCATATTATTGCCACATTCACATTTAGCTTTGTGCTTTTCCAGTTACACAGTACTTGATAATTTTAAGATCAAATATAATTCCAAATATTAAAATCTATACATTTGGAAAATAAATATTACTCTAGAGACAATTGTTTACTTTTACCATACACGCCGTAAGTAGAGCAGCTCAGTAAACCAATACTGGATAGAACTACAGTTATATAAAATTCTGCATTTCTTACATTTTTGACAAGCCTTACAATCACCTAACCTTTTTAGAGATTGACAAAGACAACCTGTGTAAAAAGAAAATGTACTTTTGGGATGAGGGGCTCCAGAAAACAAACTGCATTTTTCTGAAGACTCAAATCCTTAAGAGTTTCTTTATCCTTTCACTTAACTATGCGTCCTAATATCTATAATCGTAGTTAATCCATTGACAGTTATTACTGTGAAATAGCATTAATAACACCAAAAATAGCAGTACAAATTTACACTGGTTGTCCTTGTGAAAAGTTAAAAAGAGTTATTAAAATATTTAACTTTTTTTATAAATGTTCAAGTTTACTCGTAAATTATTGCGAAAAGTTTGAAAATGTGGAAAAGCAGCAACTTGATGAAAATAAAGGGATATTAAAAGGCTGAGTGGTGTGAGGTGATTGTGTTTAAGAATGCTCACATATTACAAGGGTTTTCCAGCAACGATATCGTAGAAACTACCGGTACTTTGAGAGGTAACGCTGAGTCTAAAGGCATTTGAGGGCTGACAATGGCACATAACAGCTGGAGAACAAAGTGGTTAAACTCTGCTTGTCCACTGGATTTAGGAAAGGATCATTATTGTATTTTTGCAGTGAATGTCATCAGGAAACACTTTTTCTTCTGGACCTTTTGTCATAAATCTGAGTGAGCACATTTGCTGTGTCCTTGAGCAAAGCGTCAAAGATGCTGTCGGCGAGCTGCATTTTAACAAACAGCTCATCTTCATCATAATTGACCCACTGAGACTCTTCCTCATGAAGCTCTTGCACCTGTGGAGCAAAAACATAAATAATTCTTCACATTAACACAGTAAGAAAGTAGTATATGTTAGGAGAACTTACCAGAATATTATCGACTCTGTCTCTCTTCTTTCGACCAAATTTGAGCATTTTTGGCCAGTCGGTTCTTTGGTATTGATCCTTTGCAAGACCATACAACTTCAGTACTTCAGTAGTAACAAATTTCTGTAACAACCATAGAATGAGACTATACAGTTAATATGAAAAGATGACATGGTTGTAATATTGTCACGAAATACACATTATTGCCATTTTGCAGTAAGCAGATAAAGGATTCGTTGGTGATACAATATTTAAATATTTCCATTACTGGGCTCTTCCTGATTCTTAAGGTAAAACAAAAAGTAAAAAGTGAAAGTTTTGTGAAGTGCTTATTTATGATGAAAAATTAGGATGTCTGGAATACTTTTAGAGAGCCGAGTGGACTTTTGCCATCATGGAAACGTTAGCAACAATTAGCATGCCATCGGCACCCCAGCCTAACATCCTGGTTTGCAAAAAATATAAATGCCTTATAATTAGATACAGACAGAATACAGTGATCTCATTTCAACCTAGATGACTAGCTTTTACAATTCTACTATCACAAAACAGAAATATTAAAAAGTCAAACTGACTACGATTAACTGTTGAATGTTGGTTTACCTGGATTCTGCTGATGTCTCCCGCTGTTCTCACTTTGTGGAAAGATGAGGACTTGACTCTTTGCGGCTTAACCCACTGCGGTTGGTCGACATTGGGATCTTCAGCAAAGACGTCCTGAAGGATCTCCCAAGTCAGATCAAACACAGCCTAGGCAACATGGAGGACTTTAGTTGGCAAAAGTTCACGGTCATGTGATTAAAGTAAATAATCACCTATAATAACCAATTAAAAAAATAACCACCGTTTTATAGCTCCTCAGACAGACAGCTTCCTGGTCCTCACTGTTGGGCTCTTTACCTAAATATTCTTGTGAGGGATTGGGTTTTTGCTGCTGTGTGAGGGCTGTAGTTCCCTCCTTGTCCAGGCCACAGGTTGTCCAGATCTCCAAAGCTGCAGCGTGGGTCATCTTTTCTATCTCTGCAGCAGAGTGAGGTACCACCATAGCAGGCTCCTCGGGTAGTTTTGGAGGCATGGGGTGAGGAAGCTCTGGCCTAGGGGGAGTTTTCACCTGCTGGTCCCCTGGTGAAGGGACAGTCTTCCCAAAATGACCTCCGAGCTTGGCCTGCTCCTCTTCCTCCCTCTGTTTCTGTTTAAGTCTCTGTTGTTCTCGACGAGAGCTGAGGCCATAGTCTTCATCAAACCAGTCCTGATCATCACCAAACTCATCCAGCTCTCTACTCAGTTCCAGTTCGGCCAAACGCTTGGCCAGCTCCTCTTGTCCACTCAGCCCCAGCACAGGGCTTTCCTAGAGAACAAAGCAAAACCATTTTAACAGTTGCTAAATTTAGCCAATAACTGAAATGCTTTTTTTTTTTTTTTCAAAATTTCACATGTACATATATTTACTTTTTTTATATTATAGAATTATAGAGTTTAATAAAGGATGTAATACTTACTGGGCGAGTGCACAGTTCAGGAGAAGACATTTCCTCCTTTTCTTGAGTAAGAAAAAAAGGCAGGCCATCTTTCTGATCCACTGAGGAAGCCAAAGCCTCTTCAAACACATTTCCATTGATCTGGCTGGCATCATGTATCTTTTTGGCTTTTAATTTTTTTAGATCTGCAAATTGTTGCAATGTGTCTTTTACAAAGTTATCCAGCATTTTATCCGCCAATGAGCCGAGTTTGTCCTTTAGCCCCTCATCACTCTTCAAGTCTGAAGAAATCACGAGCTGATTGTTGAGCTCCAAATCTGATTTCTCGAGATTAGTAACCTTCTGCTTAGCATGTGTGCTCAGGTGAACCTTTTCATTGTCCTTTATGAGGGGAGTGGGAGACACTTCTCCAAAATCCCAGACGCTTGTTCCATTAGGTACAGGATGTTCATGAGGCTCAGAGTTATAGAGAGCGTTATCCAACTGCTGTAAATCATCAGCACCCTTTGGGTCTCCTGATCCTAATTCCCTCAAAAACATTTGATTATTTCCAAAACATGGTTTGGTTTGAGATTTGGGTTCTTTTCTTTGACGTTTTTGGTTTTCTTCCTCTGACATGTCATCATGAAAAGAGTCATCATCTTCAGTGGTGTCCATGTACATTTCAAACTTATCTGTGAGATGAGTGACTTTGTCAGGAGGAGCAAAAATGCCATGTTTCTCAGCACATTCAAAGTATAACACGCCATCATAAGTGCCGTTGTTGCTTCCTTCAGACTTGTCTAACTCCACACCGGCCCAAAAGCCATTGGCAAAGCTGGTTGAGCCTTTAAATCTCAAAGTGCCAGGCTGAACTCCACTGACAACAACACGGTCCCCGATACAAAAGCCTGGCATTTCATCTGTGACTAGAGGAGTTACAGATGCAGAGTGGGTAGAGTCCACCCTGTTTCTGCTATCAGGCTTTAGCTCTTCTTTTACCTGGGCATTCAACACATCTATAAACTGGTGACTATGATTACTTGCTGCAGAAAGCCTGCTAAAGTCCTCAGGTATTTCCTCCTGTATTTCTTCTTCATGACTGTCAGTGCATGCAGTCCAAGCAAGTACATCCTTCTTTAAAGAGGTTTGATCTGAATTGTTAATTGAATTTTCAGCTGCTGGTTGTACAGTTGAATTATTTTCCCTCAACAATGTATCAACTGATGACTCAAAGGTGTCATAACTGTTAGCTAGAAGACGTGAAGGCTTACTGTCATTTTTGGATGTTTCCTCAAGGGAGTGTGCACTGGATGAGATGCGAGTTGGAACGTCTGCTGCTACAAACCTATCTATAGGTACAGGTGGGGACTTAGATGGTTCAAGGTCTTGCCTGAATGATGGAGATTGACGATTTATTAATTCAGATGCTGTGTCCATTTTGTTTTCCTTGTCCATCTTGAGCAGATACTTGGAGTCTTGATCCTTAGACAACTTGCTAATTTCTAATTTTAGCTCCTCTTGCATTTCAGATTCATGTTCAGAAGTGACACTATGACGTAGTGATTCTTGTGCCTGTGCTTGGATGTTTTTTGGGGTAAGGTTGAGGTCAGGGCTGTCAGGTCTCGGAGTTGATGCCACTGTTGGTGGTTCTTCATCAGAAATTGTTGAATTCATAGACGTAGATCTACTTTGATCAGGTAGAGCTGTAATATTTGGCAGAAGAGTCAAAAAAACATACATTACACAGAAATATGTTGCCAACAACAACAAACTACACACCTTTGTCCACCAAGGTGAGTATCCTTTCAGATTCAGAGTTTTTTCTAGGAAAACAGAATGAACATGTTAACTTCTATTATTTGACGCCAGTAATAGCAGTAGTGAAATCCACCAAAAAGGACAAACAGAGTTTCATTCAGCTCACTTACCTGTGACACGTCTTATCATTAGGATGATCTGTATTACAGGAGACTGAATCTGTCATTTGGGACGTGGTATCTGGTGCTGACTCTGGCTGTTTGTTTAACTCTGCTTTGGTCTTCTCGATAAAGTCATTGTAAGTCTAAAAATCAAGAAGACACCGATGTAATAACTTGTCTTTCCAGGATAACAAAGTACTTTTCCAAAAATGCTTATTTACCTCCAGTTGCTTCAGTAGGTTGGCCTCTTTTGCTTTCAGTCGCTCTTTGGTCCTCTTCTTCTGTTCTTTTTTCAGCTGATAGGCAGTGAACTTTCGTTTTTTTAGTTCTTCCTTGAGGGCCCTTATGCGACTCTCTATGTCACTTTGGTCTGAAATGTGTTCTGCAAACAAATTTAGAAAAATGTGAAACTTGTACAAAAGATCTGATTAGCAAACTATAATCCAACTTGTGCACTGGAACTCAATCCCTCCCAGGTAATTACACAAGTATGTTCCCCAATACATATATACATTACAATATTGTCTGCAAGTTACCAGTTTGTTTAGTGACAGGGCTGCCAGTGGTGTGTCTCTGGTTAGACATATGGTCATGTTCTGAGGGAGAAGCATCAACACTTTCTTTGATTGTTGACTTCTGCGCAGACTGGAGAGAAACACAGATCGAAATAATAGCATTAATATGAGAACAGTGTATATAGACCTAGAGAAATATGTATGAAAATCACAGCAATATATTTAAACAAGGAGACATGAAATCGTACTTGTCTGTTTGGTGAAGGGGATACTGAGGTAAAATCATCCGTGTAGGCTGGACTGCTTTGGATGGAGGTTTTCTCTTGTTGTGTCTCCACATCAGTGTGTATACTGGACTCTGGTGTGGCTGAGGAGAGATCAACATCCACCGTGATGTCTGTAAAAAGAAAAAAAAGATAGTCAAAACTGTATTTCTGTGACATTTTTGACATAACACTGTAGTTTTACCTTTCTGCCTTTGACTCATGTGGAAGTCCTTTTCACTCTCATCATGTTCTTTGTTTTGGGATTTTTGCTCATCCCATGCAGCCAGGGCCTTCTTCTCCATCTTGCGGACTTCTGCCTCCTCCTGGTCTAGTCGCTGCTTCCACTGAAGGAGTTCTTCAGCATGGCGACGCCTCTGCATCAGCTGCTGCTCACGTTTGGTAAGGAACCTACAAAGAGAAAAAAGTAAAACATATATTTAATATAGACTCTCTGTTTATCAGCCATCAGTTTAACACAGCACCGCAACCTCTGTCCAAAACACACACAGGCAAAGACACTGTTGCTTTGCTTGTTCCTGTATCCAGGCACAATTCAGGCACCCAAAGGGAAACAGTAATGCAATGTCATTCAGAGGTAAAGGAAAAGTTGAAGGCAACAGTGAAAATGTCACACATGCATCAGAAAGGGTCAGTCGAGTGAAATGCAGGTCACAAAAATAGAACTCAAGATTTTATACAGATAATTAAATGAAAGTATAAGTGCCATGTGCTTCGTTAAATATCTGAGAGATGGATGTGTGCAAAGAGGACAATAAGCACTCACTGGTTGCCCACAGATTTAGGTACCATTACAGTGTAGCCTTATTCAGAGGCTTTTTTATTTGCTATATACTGATGAGGTCAGGTACTGGAGAAATAGGCTGTTGTTCATCTCTCAAATCCCATTAAGGCCAATTGCCATGTGTACTTATTCTTATTCTGCAATTCAATGCAACAGATACTTAATAAAGACTGATAGTGAAGATATACTGAGCTCATTAAAAAGATGCAACACTCCATCTCTACTGTATTGTCTGCTTAAGCCAGTGCATTTGACATTACGGACTGATTAGAAGGTTGTTTTAAATATTAGATTTAAATGCCAACTCTACAGTTTGAGTTTCAAATCAAGAAATTTCCTTCTGAAATAATCCACAGAACAATGTTAAAAAGAAACATATGCATGATGTGAGTATTTCAGGAGGTGACCTTTGCTTGATTTTTCATTAAAACCCAAAAGTTAAAAATCACACACCCAGAAACAAAACCACCTGACCCTCAACATACACAATGCACCCCTTACTAAGCCCAGTGCCAGCGGATGAACACAAGCATGTTCCATGGGAGAGGGGCGGAGGGCTAACGGGTGGAGAGCATTACATAGACTGGTGTACAGTACCTGACCAACTGGTTGTAGATAAAAAGCTGGAATTTAGGGTGAAGGTTGGGTAGACAAACACTTAATGAAGCCCAGTGTTGGGCAGTGAACAAAGAGAAGAAGTAATGAACAGGAGAGCAGTGTCTAAAATATAGACACACAACAGTCACACACGTGAGAAAGAGACAAAGACATATGCAGAAGGAAACACATGTACACAGGGAGAAGAGGAGAGAGAAGACTGGCATGAGCGACGCATCATATGGATTGTAAAAACAAGACTTGACAATTATAGAGGCATGATACTTGTGAATTCAATAATGGCAACATCGAAGTAAGAGTATGTTATTTTCTATAAGGTAATACTCCTCTGATAAGGCATCTTGTCTACATCTAGGGCCAATATACAGCACCTACGAGAGTTTGCTTAGTGGTGTAAAAGAAGAAAAACATGGAAGCTCCAGATTTTTATCTATTTATCCTTTCACAAAGATGCAGGATGAACATGGGATTGTTATAGCTTATTTAATTAACTTGCTTCTTAGTAAGCTATTAAATTGCTGTAAATTGCTATTGGCTGCAAAGTTAAAAACTGTAGAGTAGAGAAATAAACATGATTCTATACAAGGATGGCTACGAAAGTAATGGTTAAGAACGTAATTTACTTTTCATCCATTTGAGAGCGCATTTTCTTCAGCTTCTGCATGATGCTGCTTGTCTCACTTCCAGATATAGAAACAGGGGGAGAAGGACTGCGGACATTTGGATCTGTATTTTCCAAGGTGGACGATGCCACTTCGGATAAAGATGTCTCCTAAAAAACAGAAAAATCAGCAGTCACATCAAGAATCTAATATACATTATGTTGATCAAGAGTTTAAACTCACAGAGGGCGCTTCAGTGGCGGCACTCCTAAGGCGTTCTTTGAGTTTGAGAGTGGACGACCTCATTCTTTCGATCTCCTCCTGTTGCTTCAGAAGCAGCTGCCTCTCCTTTCGTGCAGCTTTGTTGGCCTCCTGCAGCCGCTTAATCTCCGCCTAAGGCAACAAATCCATGAATTCTCAGAAGAAACCCCCAAAAATGACTTAAAACACACATTTTTGTCTATGAAGCCATGTTATTTTTTACCCACACTAGATTGGTCATTTTAACATAAAATCTAAATAAGAGCAGATACCAGACTAACCTGCTCTTGCTGGAGTTTGAGCAGAAGGCCTCTCTGTTTCTTCTTTATAGGAGGCATTTTGTCATCCTCCCCTTTGTCCCTCAGTTTTTTCTTCTGGTGTTCCAGCCAGGCCAGTTCAGTGCATGTTTTTTCTTTGAGGGCTTTTTGACGGAGACGCAGCAATGCGCTTTGATGCTGCAGTCTGACCTCTTCATCCCTCATGTACTGACGAACCATTTCCATAGTGAAATGAGAGAAGCTGTCCTGTCCCCCAGAGAAGGCTGATGACACCTCTTGGTGCTATTTAAATAAAAATGTAGGCAGAATTTACTCTATGTGTGTGCAATCAAAGGAGGAGTGACATTATCAACATACAACCAGCGAAGACGTTTACCTTTAGAATGTTGTGAGCCACCAAAGATGGTCTACCATTGTGGCATGCACCATCTTCCTCTGATTCATCGTGTTGCTGCAACTTCTTGTCCAAACTCTCTCTGCGATGGGCCTCAGATGGTAATAAGGAGCGGAAGGATCGTTCTTCAATCTCATCTTCAGTTATTGAATCCTCAAACTTGTGAGAATACTCTGTTGCAACTGATGTAGTGTCGCCTGGTGAAGCACAACACAAAAAACAAACAAAATATTGTCTATTACTGGTATAAACAATTCTAATTATGTGCAATTTCTGCACTTTTGTCAATAGTACCTTTTTCTTCCACAGCTGATAGAATACTGTTACTGCAGAGAGATTCATTTGCAGCTGTAGGAACTTCATCCTCAATGGAAATGCTGCCCTCTGCTCTATAAGACTTCTCTTTAGGTGGCTCATGCCTCCTTTCCTTATGCTCAGAAGATAAACTGTGGAGATAATTTGGGTCAGGTTCACTGATAAAATCAAGGTAAGTGTTAGTTTCTGTGATTTGAAGTGAAATGGTGTAACATGATGACCCATACCTGAGTCCAAGACTTCTGAAGGATTCAGAGTCAGAATTATCAGAGGGGTGCTCATCTGTTATGGTTCTACTTGATTCATAACTGCAAAGTCAAAATAGAAAAAAATAAGAAGGATGAAATATTCAGAAAAGAAGGTATTCTTTACTTTATATTTAAAAACTGAAGGCAGAATTGGTTCTTTACCTTAGATTGGCTTTATCTTTGGTCCTCAAGTGAGGCTTTTCCTTCAGTAGTTCAGAAGTATGCACAGAAGCAGGGTTATAAGTCATCAAATGAGCATGTGCCATTTCTGTCATCTGCAAAAACACATATACAAACATGGTGGTGGGTGATTTAGCCCATTTTACAATACTTTCCATCTTGAACATTTACTGTTAGCTTGTTTCCGTAAACCAGCAATCAATCAACTTTACTAAAAATGGGACCATGGGCTGTTTTCCAGACAGAGAAAAGGCAGTGATTGCTTACTTCTTTGATGTGCCGGGCAGTGTCAGCTGTGTACCGTGCTGCCTCAGCCTGTTGACTCATCATCTTTGTTGTTGCCTCCTGGAGGCCTTCCAGGGTCTCCTTGTGAGTTGCAGCCAAACCTTCCTGCAGTTCTATATGGGCCTGAAGAAATAAATATTTATATGAACAAATGTGGGGGTGGGGAGAAATAAGTAAAAATAACACTATAATATAACATGAAAAACCCAACAACATCATGCCATTTTATTTATACCTGGGCAGCTCTCTGCCGGTTTTCCTCCATTTGCAGCTTTGTCTCAAGAGCTTCTCTCTCGGTCTTGATCTTTAATTCATACAATTCCTGTTCATGTTGTTGTTGCTTGGACTAAACAATCAAAGTTTAAGTTCAAAAGCAATAAGCAAATTAAGTGTTACATTGTTTATAAAAAAAAAAAAGTAACCCCAGAAATATTCACCTTAAGCATTTGGGTCAAGGAAGCACTTTCATGTTGAGCTACAGAGACACACATCAGTCGTTCTATGTCACCCAGTTGCCGCACAGACTCTTCAATGGACTCCAGGTAATGGAGTTCTGCGGCCAGCCGCTGCTGTAGAACTGCAGGAGAATACTGCAATTCACCTGAAAAACAGACAGAAAAACATACATATAATGGACTGTCAGGAGGATAAGATGTGGTCACACTACTTTAGTTGGTGCTGGTGTAAATTACCTGATGCCTCGACTTCTACCAGGCCAGAGTACGCTGCCGTGTTTGTGTTAGCTGCCTTTTCTGCAGTGCTTCTACTAAAGGGTTCGCTAAAGGAATCTGACTCCACAGAACTATGATCCAGGGAACCAGAAGGGGATTGCCTAAGCTTGGATGGTGGAGACATCTTCTTGACCACATCAGAACTAGCAAAATAGAGTTGAAAATTACAAAATGAATTATTTACTCTAAAACACAAAGCTAGAGTTAAGTGGTCCAGGCTGCAGTACAAACAACTGGGTTCTGTGCTGGCATAGCATTATGAGATTGGTTCACAGCTCCATTACTAAACGTCACTCTTACTGCTTATATGTCCTATCCAAAAAAAATCTAAAAGCCAGAAAAAACAAAACTTTATTCCACTAGGTTTTTTAATTTACATAATTATTATGTGAGTGTGTCACAAGTTGAGTGTGTTTTGTGTGAAGTCTGTAAAATAAATCCTATGTTGTGGAGTAGAGGACAAAACATGAATGCTTTCATTGTTCTGCCACAGAGTAAAGGTCACTCTAGAAATCATGATAAATTCACCTTTTGACTTGTAGGAAAACATTTGCACATTTATCATTAATGATATATAAACTTAAGCTGGTGAGCTGAGTAGCAAAGCAGGAATGCGTTGTAATCATGAAAATACTATTATATGGATTAAATTTCACTAGAGGGCCGAGGAATTTGAGAAAAAAAACTTTCATCTGGCAGCAAGCCCAGGCTGTGGTAAGACTGGCTGACCCCAACAGGCACCCTACAGGCCCTCAAAACAAAATAGCCAGTGTCTCTGTGCTGAACCATAGCCTCCTTGTGTTTCTAGAAACTACAAACCCTTGAAATATTCAACCGTTTAACTTTGAAAATTGCAGTAAGTTAGTGATGGCATAAATTTAATAAAGCTGGAATGTATAATTTATATATACATTTAAATACTGTAAACAAGATCTTTAGTTTAATACAACTGAACAGATCTTTAACATAGATCTATTAAGCTGCTTGGATGAGGGGCAAAACATTTTCAGTCTAAAAACCTTGTGCTGTTACATAATTTGACCTTCTTGTGCCATGGAAACAAACCTCCATGACTGATGGATTGCATTCCCATCTGTTAAAAAATAATAATAAATTTACCTTTTTCTGCATTCAGACGATAGTGCTTCTGAAGGAGGAGAATTTATATGCTCCTCCACCAAAGTAGCATCACTCTGATCTGAAATCTTGCCTGAGCCGGAAAAATGAATAAATAAAAAGTGCAATATGCATTCTATGTCCTGGATAAATATTAAATAATATGAAGACTAATTTTATAAGAGTAAAATATATGCACCTCTTATTTTGGTAGAATTCTTTGAACGAGGTGAAGATCCAGGTGTGGAGCAAGACGAATGCTGTGACGATCGCACAGATGAATGATGGGTTGTACTGCCTCCTGTAGACCGCCTCAACAACTCTTCATAATGGTTATCAGAACTGTTTAAGAATAAAATATTCAGTAATTTTGAGTCTCATGTGTTAAATAGAGGCATCAATTGTTATTCCTAATAACATTTGTAGTAATGATAGTAATAAAGTAACTTTGAGTTAGAGTTTGAGTCCTTGCACAGACATTTGAGAGGGTCACCATAGAACTACAAATGAAAAGTGAGTTTAATTTACCGCAATGCATTGAAGTCCTTTGGGCCACCGGTTCCGCTGCTTTGAGTGGACACAAAGTCATCTAAATCTGCAACATGACTACCCGAGGGCTGCAGATGCGCAGGAGAGTTCCTCTCTGAATACATGTCTCCAACTATGAAACAAAAAGCACAGATAATTATTTTTATTATAGTTCTATCAGACAAGCTCCTCTGTAACTTTAGAGAAGCGCTTAATGAACTACTAACCTTTAACATTTCCTTGAAGGCTTTTGGTGAAAATATTAATAACGCTTAAAGGGCTTCCTTTGTTAAACTCTTCCCAGGCCGGTTTTGAGTTTTCCTGATGAGCAAGTAGTGAAGTGAGAGCTGCACATTTCTCAGCATCCTTTTGGAACTCTGACAGACGTTGGTGACTTTTTCTTACAGAGTGCTGCACTGCCCCCTGGTGGCCAATAGGCCTAAATGCATTTGCAGGTGGAGGAGAGCTGTGGTCGCCATCAGTGAGACTCCCTTCACTTAAGGGACCTTCACTGATGGACCCTGAGCTATCATGTCTATCTAGGTGTTTATCCTCTATACATGGTGCGTCATACTGTTGTCTGTTTGTCTTTGGATTTTTCTCCAAGTCATTGGCCAACCACTTTATGTCTTGAAAAGAACCAATAACTGAGCCTGATTTTGGGAGAGTCTGGCTGTTGACCCTCCTATTCCTTTCTGTTGGAGCCTTAAAGAGAACAAAATCTTGTTCGGGAAAAGCTGTCCTATTGTACATACTTCTGGTTCCAGACATTCTTTCAGTACTAAAAGCCATGTCCTCACTTTCAACTGCAGTCCAGCCACGGTCCTCACCACATGTGTGCGAGGACCTTGGTGCCAGTATGGTGTCCACATCCACAGCAGTTGTTAATCCATAATTAAAGCCCTCCCCAGCAAGCTTACACGCTTCACTCTCTATACGGTTGGACAAGGACATGGCTGTGGCCTTCAGGGCTTCAATGCGAGACATCTTCTCTGGTGAATGACTAGGTGCAGCGGTATGTCGTTTGGTTTGCTTTTCACTCGCCGCTATTGCACTCTCTAGTCTGAGAAGCTGAGAAAGAAGATGCTCATTACTGCATACAGGACCAGTCACCGGTTGTGTTGTAGGTATTAAATGTTCAAGGTGCGCTGATGAGGCTTCTCTAAAATCAAAATCATTTCTAAAAGGAAAACACAAAACATTTTAGCATTAGATAGACAAAATGTGTAAAAAAAAAAAACAGTGCAAGTCGTAAAGCAAAACAAATGACATTATTGCCCTCCATGGAATCACGAATGGCTTGTGACTTATCATAATTTTAGAAAAAAAAACAATCCCATTTTTAGATGTCAGAAGCACACTCAAAAGATATGATGATGAAAATACCTGGAGAGAGGGGGATGATTTAAAGATCGGTCACTGCTTGATGGGCTCTGAGCTTGCTCCAGTCTCATATTTTCTTTATCAGACTCTCCAGACGGTTGGTACAATGGTCTCTGTAAAATCAAATATTGAGGAAAAAACAATTACATTTCTGACATGGTGACTTGCTTGCCCCTAGTATACACATCCAGTTCTAAAAAAAAAAGAGGTTGTACCATTTGTGTAGGCTCCTGCTTCAGTTGTGCCCCTTCCAGCAGCAGTTTGTTGAAGGTCTCTTGAAGTCGCATTTGAGCAGGTACTGCAGTGCTAGCGGCCACTGTTTTAGCACCTTCTCTCTGCTTTCTATACAGCTCCTGCAGTCTCTGTTGCTTCTTCTCTGCCTCCTCCCTCAGTGCATTCTTTTCTTCCACCTGTTGCCTTTTTCTCTTTTCTTGTTGCTGGGCAATGTATTGACGAACTTTATCTGCATCATAGTAGCGCTTTTTCTGCCCTGTCTCCACTCTGTTGACAGCTCTTGATCGATAGGACGGACTGGCACTACGGCACCCTCGTGCTGATGTAGTTCCCCATGTTGAGACAGGAGCCCTTGTTCTTGAGCCTGAACTCCCTCGGCCTTGTCTGTGACTTGCCCCCCGCCGGGATGTGCCTCTGACTCGCTCACCTCTCTCTGTAGTTTTGCACTCGAGTTGGAGGTCGTCCAATATCCCTTTGATGTCTACAGACAACATGTCTGAGCCCACACGCACAGAAGATGGTTCTTGCACTGCCGTGGAAGAGGTTCTTGCATTATTGTGAAATTCACTTCTCTCTGGTTTCTTTGCTGTATTTTGAGGTTGATTTAGTTCTGCACATGGATCTGAACTGGATCTACAGTGGGGGCCTGGACAGAAGTACCAAAAACATTTTCGCATAAGTATATTTGTATGTACCCAATTTACAATTAAGTCATTCTACGATAAAGGTATATTACCTTTTAGATTTTTTCTCCTAGTATTTTGGGACTCCTCAGTTGTTACCATGGGATCTTTGCCTAATACCATCTTCACAAGCTTCTGGCCTTCCCGCCATGACGCAGGATTTATTACTGCATAAAAACAAAGAATATGGTCTGGATACAGACATACATAATAGAGGAAGAAGTCAACCCAGAAACAAATAAGCCCACAGTGACCAAAAGTAATATTTATTTGCATTTGCTTAATGGAGGGACATGAGGCATTACTTTTTAAAATAAAAAATGCTAACCCTACAGTTTTCTGAAATGCCTGGGATTCTTGTACAAGTTTAGCCAATATTCTTTCAAATGTTAAAGCTGTTAGAATCCTAGATGTGAACTAAATCCTGGTTGGAAAACATAAATTACAATTTACTTATTTATCCCAATTCATGTCAAAAGGAAAATAGGTTTTTTCCCCCAAAGTTTTGCGGAACTAGATGGAAATGCTATGCAGACAATTGTACACAGGACAGGTGACTAGATACATTTCCTTTTGAAAGTGAAAAACTAGTGAACAGCTGTGCATTGGATGGACAAGTCAGCTGTATCAGCTAGACATTAAAGAGACTATTTATAGCACTGCACAGGACAGCTCAACATACAAGTACTAAGAACACAAAGCTTTACAAACATCGAGATTACAAAGTCATCATTCAATCAAAATACAACTGTTTCAGATTAATTTAATGGTAACACTAACTATGAGAGCTTCTTAAACCAGACAAATTTTTAAAAAATTTAAATAACCTAAGGATCTGTAACCAAGAGAGCATTACTTAGTTCTAGTTACACAGCAAATGTCAGACATACTAGACATTTCAAAGAAGCTTAAGTCTAGCACCTAACCTTAGCAGTGCAAAGTTGCTCAATACCCAAGTCAAAGAAAAGCAGCAGGCATATACTAGTCTGCAGCTAAAACATATATGTGTGTGTGTGTGTGTGTGTGTGTGTGGTTGGTTGGGGTGGGGGGGTGGGGGGGGTGTTTACCTGGCTTTGCAAATTCAGAGGCAGGGACAACTTTTTGAACTTTTCGCACAGGTTTATGAGATTTGCTCTCTTTGGAAAGGTCTCTCTGTCCTTTCTGGAGCTGTGATTTTGTGCTTCCTGTAAAAAAAAATGTAATTAAATAAGAAGCAGCAGGCAAATAAAACAAAAGTGCAGACACTTTTGGGATAACACAAAAGGCACTATTCCATTGGCTTTTGGTTTCATATTGGCATGGCTTAGTGCAGTGTGGTTAGGTTAGGGTCAATGGAGGAGCGTGGAGGGCCAGGGTACAGGGGTCCACGATGTGTGGAACTGACATGACCCAATGCAACACATTTTTTTATTAAATAAATTGTACCTGAATTGTATTTTTTTCCATCATAAGGCAGACTACTGTGGCAGAATTACTTTTTTTTTTTTTAACAATACACAGTTAGTTGCGCTGTGAGATGTGGCTAAAGAGTAAACTGGAAACTGTCCTGTATATTGTCTACAGAATGTCTAGCAGGTGTGGGACTTTAGGATTTTAGGTTGTTGGGAAAGTTTGTCTTAAATCCTCTCACCTTCAAACCGTTGAGACAGGTCTTTATAAATTTCTCTACTGAGATTGTGAAAGTCCTCTTCATGCCAGATTTTTCCATCTGGAGTCTGTATTTTAGTTTCAGTAGTATTGAAACCTAAAAAACAAAATAAACCCAAAACACAGATTATGTAAATTGTTAAACAGTCCCACATAATCAAATCAAGTGTAAACCCACATACCTTTATAAATAGGTGCAGATGGTGCAGTTGCTACTTTCCGTACTTTCACTGTCGGAATGGTGCAAGTACCACAGTTGCCATTTCCAATAAGTGGCTGTTCTAAATAACTACCCAACTTTTCTTTTTCAGCAGTTTCCTCCAGATGTTGTCTCTGCTTTCGGATCCGCTCTTTTAGTTTTTCCAGTTTATCATCTGGTTGATGACGTCTTAGGTTTTCTAAACGTTGTGAAGCTGAACCAGGACTAGTGGATGGGGTACTTCCACTTTCTTTGCTGTCAGTGCTCTGTAGAAGTTGTGCTTTGAGAGAGCTGTTTGACTGTAGGGCCTCTCTAGTGAGTGCCCGAGAGTGGGGCAGATTAGTCCTCATTGTGTCCAGGGCTGGTAGATCATTGAGGTAGCGGACCTCCATACGTTCCATAGTGGAGGAGTGTGTGCTATCCAAGTCCCTGTCAGTCTGCTTGTCCTTGGTGTCTCTCTGGTACACAAGCTGACTCAGAGCAGGATTTGAATTAGACGGCTGGGATGAGTACGAAGACCCTGGCGCTGACTGTAGACTGGACAGGTCAGGAGGAGAGGAGGGATGTGGCGGAGTGGTGGCCTCTCTGTACAAAAAACATTACACAGGATTAGAAAGAAGCTCAAGATTTCCTCTTAATTTATCACTTGCTGTGCAGACTACGGTATATAACATATTTATATGTGTTACATCTTACAGCTCTCTACTCAAATATGTCAGTAATTTCAAAACATATATATATATATATATATATATATATATATATATTTATTTTTTTTTATTTTTTTAACTATAAGCATTTGCAAAATATGAATTATACTTAAACATTTTAAATTACCTGTAGGAGGCTAATGGCTCCCTGAATTCCACAGTGTTGCGAGTAGTGTTCTCCTGAGTGGAATTTCGAAGAGGGCCTCGAGAGTTGCTCTTTTCTGGACTTTGTGAATTATGACCCCTTATTTTTGTGGCTTTTTCTTTTTGATCACATTGTTGTCCATCTGTAGTGAAAAAAATATGAATACAAAGAAATGGTCGAACTTGTCGATCTGATATGCCTTTAATAGATGGATACCTTTGCATTCATCTTTTCTCAATGTTTTTTTCTTAGAAGGCGCCTTAATAGACTCCAGTAAAACCCCGGTTCCTGGACCTGCTTCTAGTTTGTTTTCTATCTGCCGCAACTAAAGGGTACAAACAAAGGATTACAGTGCTAACATACTGCCAAGATTGTGAACAATGTATATCAACAATTATTAACTTGTGAATTTGATAATTGGAATTTTGTACTTACAGCCGCTTTGGACTGTGTCAAGCTTTTCCATGCAGATGATAGCTCTAGTAAACAATGTAAAATAATTATCATGATAAGAATAACTAAACTCACCCATAATAATCTCCTTAAAATTCCAAATGTACACATACCAGCACTGACATCATGAGCTTTGAGATTTGGGCCAGACGATTGTATTACCGCTTCTGCCTTCTTGCTTCTCCTCATCTTCTCCTGCAATTAGATCTGGAATTAGACACATGCACAGCCGATATACTCACTGATTATATGTCTGATTGTTACTGCACTCATTCCTATACAATTCCATTCACATGATAGGTTACGTTTGCAGCCAGTGTACACAACAAATGAAAATGTAGTGTTTTGAAAAAGTGCCCTAAAGCAAAGCAATAAAATCTGGCAGGTGGCAGACCCTCCTCCCAAAAACGCACATACCGCACATTTAAATGAACTTGTAATTACAATAAAAACATTGATTGGACTTTCATTCAAATGTTTAGCTGCATCAGTAAAATCATTCCATTTAAAACAGGTTGTACAAGCTCACATTCCTCAAAGCTTTCCATGCTGGGTGGTTAGCACACAAGTGTCACATGTCACAATGCTTCCCTGAACACCTGTCCTACTTAACGGAGTATATGGTCATGGGACTATTTGAATTAATTGCAGTCCTAATAATCAATTAATTGCAAGTATTAAACCAACTAATACCAAAATTGCATAATTGAGACCAAGCAATTATTGCATGCATGAGTCTCTGTGCTATAATTTCATTGCAATTTATTATCATTATTTTTCATAATCAAGCAGCCCTAGGAACTATTAACCTTTTTCTTTAAAGGTGACCTATGTAACTTCTGAGGGTTTGTCAGCTCCTTGCTCCTGTTATTGTTTTTCTTGAAATCTGCATAAAACATTTCTATATTCATGAAGACAGCCAGGTGATGCCAACACTTAAAGTTAAAAGTTAGATTTGTGTAAAGGAGACCCTGGTCACAGGAAGAATCAAAAGGTATGATAAAGATCAAATGTATTAAATGCAAGACACTGTGACATTCCAGCAAAGGAAGAACATCTCCATGGAACAAGCAAGTGGTGGATCTTTTACCAGAAAAGTTACATAGTGCACCTTTCATACTGACCAGACAAAGCAAGAACCTGTAACTCAGAACACATAAAGTAGTATAAATGTTGCTTCTGCAATGTGGTAGAAAAATCACACAACAAATGTCAATCAGACATTTGTGGCCAGAGCCTTAACCTGCCCATTGCCTTAAAAAATCTAGATCGTCTTTGTTTTGTATTTTTTTTGTAGACATGGTATCTGATGGAGATTCAGCTTCCGCACCAGTAACTCTCTGGTAGTAGCCAAGTAAAGTTAGTCAGTAGGTGCTACAGACTGTTTTGCAGAAGTGCAGACTGCTGTCTATGTGACAAAGTACAAGAGCATCCCTACAGTAATTAGAACTTGGATTATGAAAGGTGCTCATGACAGGTTTTCTAACACTGGTGTCATGCTAACTACCACGTCTTCATTGGTTTCAGTATTTCAGTATTTTAGCATACGATGTTGGCATGCTATGTTAATCCCATGTTTAACTTTCTTATGGCATATAAATGAATGACACAAAAGGGACAGGAGCTTTTCATTGCTAAACTCATGTGACATACAGAGGACTTAACGCTTAACGATAATGACTGCCCCAGGCAGATGTATTTGACGGCGCAGCAAACTCGACTGAGTTCAGCTTAATGTTAGCTACTTGGCCGCCTCTCACAAAAGCTAATACTGCTGACTTTTAAATGGTGATAGTGTTTACCTTTTAGTTGGTACTTTGAAGAAGGAAGACACCCATGTCCATTATAATCCCGTCATATTGGTGAAATCCAAACTTCTTCCGACTTGCTCAGCTGACTGTTCGCTAACGTTAGCAGCTAAGTTAGCAAACCGATGTTAGCTAGTACTTATGCCAACTAGGCTAAGAACTTTTTCCCGTGACATGCGCTCAGTGTGATTTTCAAATTGGTCCGACGTAATTAAATATTATAGATTGGGTGTTTTTCAAAAGACTCGCGTAAATAACGCATGTAATAATACCTTTCCCGGGTAACTGTGTTGATGTTTCGAGTGAAACTAGTATCCAAGCAGTTCAGGACAAGACCACTGCTAGAGCGGTATATCGCGAGACTTCCGCACTGGCCCCACCCCGCGTACGTATAAACAAATCCAGCAACAAATTAGTAACGAAATAAAATGAAAATGAATGACTAACAATTGTTAATGATATTATTGATACAGTGACAGAATAATGTTTTAACCTTCAACCCAGTAGCTACTAACTATAACCATAGAGACGAACAGTCACTGCCATCTAGTGGCTGATCACACTAACTTAAACTACGTTTGATTTTTGATTTCTTATTGGTACAAAATATAAGGCTTTATGCAAAATGAACACAGGGATAAGATACAATTTTATATATATATATATATATATATATATATATATATATATATATATATATATATATATATATATATACGCGCGCGCACACATATAGTTATATATGTATATAGATAGATAGATAGATAGATAGATAGATAGATAGATAGATAGATAGACAGACAGACACATGGATAGATAGATATATAGATAGATAGAGCGATAAAGAGATAGTTAAAAAGATGCATGCGATGTGTATCCCTTGCCTACTTACTTTTCCTCCTCTCTCTCTTCCCTGTGCCCCAGTCTCTCTCTCTCTCTCCTCTGTACACTGTTGAGTAGGTACTGTGGCGGACGTAAGCTGCAACATCTGGAAAAGCCACGCGCCATGGAAAAAATAGTTCTTCATTTTTAGGTAAGGCACTTAACGCATACTTTTATCAGTCATCATGCTGATCATTGGCATTTGTGCCATTCTTAAAACAAAAAGTAGGCTTTCTGTTTGTGTAGACTAGGCTTTGCTGTAGATGCATCTGGCAGATTTGCTTTCTGACTTTTCTTGTTGCACGCAAGGTCTAATTTGTATAAAATTCTTAATATTATAAATAGCCTGTTTCTGAATGGCAAAAGACTGAGAAATGTGCGATTGCTATGCATACATTTAAAACATTTGACTATCGCCGGTCTATGCCTATGAGTGGAAGTGCACGTACATTACCTTTTACTAATTACCAATCGGACACAAACCAGATAATGATCCAATTTCCACTTGAGGACACAAAGAAATTTCCCATCTCAATCTCTGAAGGCAGAGAACTCCAATCGTTAAAATGCCCTAACAGGTATAATTTAACAGTGATGGTCATTTAGAGGTTTTAATTCATTTACAGACATTGGCTTTCATCTACCCTTCATTCAAATGCCTTTTGTTTCTATGGGATATTAATGGTCTCACTGTCAACTAGAGAAATGTACTAAGAAAGAAGCTTGCAGTTATTTGTTTGTCTATACTCCTCTTCAGAAAGTGCATCAGTGGCTGTTTTACCTGGAGCTTGTTAAAAAAGGAAGAGCCAGCTTGAATAATTAGTGTTTGTCTATTTTTATGATAGGCATGCTGTGGGTAAACACTGTAAAATAGCCTGATACAGTCTCTTAAGTTGTAATCAAATGACCTCATAATTTTGATTAGGTTGCAAAACAAACTCTGTATAGGCTTAATTTTCAATAATATGCATACAAATACTTTTCTTTAAATTAGATAGTAAATAATACAAATATTATTTTACAAAGACATTAACGGCCAATAATTACAGTTCCTTCATCAATCACTATTTGTTTGTTGAGGTATTTCATGAGCAACAGGTCACAGGGTTCTGGAAATGCTTGGATACAGAGATTGTTAGTATGTTTGAGAGCACACATAGGTCATTTAACCCCCAAACGACCAAGCTTGTCACAGTGTGCAAGTTCTAGCAGCATTCATCATTAACAATCTGACGTGTATCTGCTGTTATGTAACTTTTCTCAGAAGGTCAACCCAGCAGTGAGACCTCTTTGTGAGCATCTTTTCATTAAAACATGCATACAAATCCAGATGAACTGAATTAAGATAATATTTGAAAGTAAAATCTGCATGATAAACCTTCAGTTTCATCCAGAATCAGAGTGGGATTAGAATCAACACAAAATGTTAATTTATAATAACAATGTCTTCAGTCTATTGCCTTCAGTCACCTAGCCTATTTACATACCTCAGTGAGGACACTCATATATTTTATATGTTTAGAATGCACTGTGAAATATTTCAATGAATACAGACTGAAATCATGATAAGAGAATAATTATGAGTAAGTAAAATGTACATGATAGTAGTACCAGAAATATGTACTTATTTATGTATTTATTTATGTATTTATTTATTTTTGTGATCACATTTTTATTCAAGTATTGTTCTCAACTGCAGCTATAAAGGTTACAATCCAATTACATTTCCCCCCTGATGGGCATATACACAGAAGAGAAAAAAGTGTTTATAATATTAATAATAATAGTAACAATAATAAAGACAAAATAAACATATAATAATAATAATAATAATAATAATAATAATAATAATAATAATAATAATAATAATAATAATAATAATAATAATAATAAAAATAATAATAATAACAATAATAACAATAATAATAATAATAATAATTATTATTATTATTATTATTATTACATATATACTTTTTTATGTTTTATAAACATTCTCATTTTGTGTATTTTGCTTTGACTCACTTGCCCAGCTTTTCTGTTGCTGTCAGCAAATGCAACAGTGCAATAGAGAGCTGTAAATATGGAGGTATTAGCACTGTCCCGTGCACTCACTGTAAGTCATAGCAGTCAGTCAGTCTTAATCCAAAAAATAGATGTAACATGGTTGAGGTAATAGTCTTTAAACAAGTTTACCAGTTGTTGTTTTTCAGATTAGACAAAAATGTAACTTTTCTTCCTTTTTGGCCATTAGTGCAGATTTAGGTGACAGAACATTTCCTGGTTCTTTTTGCTCTGACCAGGTTGGATGTGGAAGAGAGAGCAGAAGTGGGTGAAATACGAAGCGTGATGAGACAGCTGAGTGGTTCCCGGGGGCAGCAGGTGTGACAAGGTTGCCTGGCTGTCCGGACCTTTTCTTCATTTCTCATTATTAACCTCACAAACACCTGGCTGTCTTACGTGAATGTCACAACAATTTAGTTGTGATACTACTTCGGTCTAGGGTGCATTAGGAGTATTTTAGTTTCTGTTGTATTTAAACTAATACCAAGATTCTATTATCAGTCAAATAATTACCTTTAATAGTTATAGGACCATTACTTGGAGAAACTCCTGCACAAAATGTAGGCAGAAGGCATACTGGTCTGATTTATCTTTCTCAGTGGGGGTATTTTAAACTTACATATCGTGAAACCTGACTCATGTTTGTTATAATTATCCAGATAATGGCAGGAGATATATAGTATTGTCTTTTATAGTTTTCTAAATCTCTAAATCTATTAACTTATCGTTGCTACTATAACACTGTGTAGCAACGTAGTTTCAAGTGGATAAGGTAAGAGTCTTGTGTAGGAAGAACAACTGCCACAAACTTATGTATTACTATATTACTGCTTACATCTGTTGCAGTTTATTTCCAGTGGAGAGCATGGCAGAAAAACCCCCAAAGAAGGTGCACAGAGCACCAGGTGTCCATAGTTGGATGACGTGGTACCAGGATGATTTAAACCAATGCAAATTTCTTTCGCATTTTGGGAGATTTTTGGCCTTGTACCAATTTAATTATAACGGTCTAATACATTTTGCTATGTTATTGCTTTTCTGTGGTTGTTTTATACCAAAAATGCATTTAGCTTAAATGGTCAGATGAAAATAGGACATCATTTTGTACATTCCCTGTTTCAGTAGGAATACATGTGTTATAATTACACCCCACCTCAATGCACAGATGAGCAGAAATTATTGCACAAGTTGTACCCATTGTAGCACCTTATTTTAAACCACAAGAATAGTCAAGAGCTATTAACTCCCTTCAAGAAACAATCTAACCCTTGCAACCTGTTGACACACATTTGCTTTGGCCAGTGACATCCTGACTTTATCTGTCACTTGTATTTTCCTGTTCTCCTTCAGTGCAGCTCAATACAACATGGTTGTTTGTTTTTATGTAAGTCATTGTGAATCTGGGCTCTTACTGGGAGCCTGTAATGCACACATCAACTGTTACACTGTTACGGCCACCAAATGCCTCACTCTCTTGATTAGCTCATTCATTTGGGCTGCTGGAAATGCTGGTGCTATATTATGGACATTTATGCATTTTCCTCATTCCCTTTTCTCCAGAGTTTAATTCTTATGTAATTCTGCTCAAGCTTCCAAAGACTATAGTTATTATGGAATGGGATTTGTGCCACTGAACTATATGTATTTTCTGTGAAGGTGTTACTCATTGTTATACTCTAAATCCACCTTTACTGATGTCTTCCTGGTCACTAAGTCATCTGCTTAATTGACTGTTCTTATGTTTATGCTGTCACATAGATCTGAATGATCAGAGTTGGAACGCTAGAGAAACGTTATTGCTTTCAGCTCCTTCTGTAATGCCATCACTCTCTACTGCAGCAATCCCAATGAGCCATGCTGCACAGGGAACTATAAACAAGAAATTGTGCAGCTAGAAGTCGCGAGCACTATAAAACTGAAACAGAAGCAACAACCTAAGTTAATTAAGGATGTGTATTTAAACACAACAGTTTTCAGTGTTACCTAGAAGTTTCTATTTCATAACTTCATAGTTTTAGAAAACATGCTACAAATAAAAATGCATGTATATGTATATATGTATGGGATTTATTTTTCTGACCTTTAGAGAAACATCTCAAGTTTGTATGTCTTTTCTTTTTAGCACTATGCTGATATCCTCTGCGGCCTTCAGACCATGCTGGAATTGGGCTCCTGTACAGTCAGCTCTCAGTCTGTGACCGTGGACCACAATGCACGGGGGCTGCCTGGAGCTCCAGTGGGGGTGGAATGTTGGGCGATGCATGGCAGTAGCACCCCCAGACACCACCTCCTTGCTCCCCCTGCACTGGACTGTGAGAGTTGGCAGAAGCACCGTGCAGGACTGGCATGTGGCTCTAGTCCGCACTTCCCCTCCAACCTCCTGGAGCCCCCCAACCTCTCCACCAGCTACGACACCATCTACCTCCCACAAATGCCAGGACAAATTCCCCAGGTCCTACACCCAAACAGGCTGGGGCTTGCGCTGGACGTGACCCCCGCTTTCGATGGAGGGGGGTCGCTGGGGGGAGAGGGAGATCTGGCAGTCAGCCCCAATGTGATGAAGAGGCGAAGGGGTGGCCTCATCGAGCAGCGAGACATCGTCAAAGCCCACCAGGCTCACAAGATTCACAGCACACCACAGGCGAGGCGCAAGGAGTGGGAGTGAGTATATATTGGCTACAGTATAGGTTATGTTTTAATAATTTACAAATGTCCACACCAACATCACTTCATCATTGACTTCAGTGAGTGTTTAAATATATATAATTCAATTGTTATGTGGCCTGAAAAAAAAAAAAAAACAACCCGCAAGGTACAATAAGACCAGAGTGTAATGGATATGACATAATGCTAGCCTTTCCAGCTCATTCAGTTCTGCACCTTCACAGAGAAAGATAAAAAAAAGATATAAAAAGATATAGATATAAAAGATATTAAAAACAAATATGCAAAAGTGTGGTATGTAGTTATTTCAATTATACCTCATTACAGACAGGGCGAGTATTCCATACAGTAAAAATAAAAATAGGAGAGGAGCTCAGACAGCACACTGTGCAGTCCGGTGGTGCTGGCAGAGGTGCCGCAGCACTACGGATTAAATCTGTTAGACTCTATTTTTGCCGGATGCCAGAACAACCCGCAAGGCCTTTCCCTTAATGAATAGTTTTTGCGTGAACACGTGGTCTTGCGCATGCTGCTTCAAAGATGGTGACCACAAATTATTTTAATAGATTCATACCACAACAGCACAGCAGAGCGTCCGGTTCTTACACATTGCAACTAAACCGGTCTGACACGACACAGGTGTCACAACTGGACCAGGTGCAGTCTTAGTGAATATTACAACACCAACCTCATTTTATGGCTCTATATTTGCACATATATATATATATATATATATATATATATATATATATATATATATATATATATATATATATATATATATATATATATATATATATATATATATATATATATATATATATATATATATGTATATTTTACCTTTTGTAAGTTGCATAAAGATGGTGAAAAGACAAAAAAAACATTTCAAAATGTGCCATAAATGGGCACATAACCATATGAGGATTTTCTCTAGAGTAAACTGGGAAGAATAGGCAGTATAAAATATGGTACTGCGAGTGTATTAGTGGTCCAGTCCCTGTGGTGCTGTGGAATTTCTAGCAGTTACCTCCCTCTGTTTTGCTGCTGTGGCTTCACCTCAAGTGTCAGGGCCTCCCCTCGTGCCCTCTCTGTGCCCCCTTCCTTTTGCCAAACCAGGTACAGGATGCTACGTTGAAAAGTCGTTGTCAATGAGGCAATGAGACAAATATCTGAATGATTTACCGCTTGAGATATAAGTAACAGAAATGAGAGCACGCTGACCATATGAATTAGGGCAGACTTGTTTGCCTCAGGGCCATTAAACCACAGGTTCACTGACAGGAGGATGGAAATCAGATGCACCTGAGCCAAAGTTTGCACCTGCTCCTGTTTTTCAAAGGAAATGAGCCCAGTTTTAGCATAAGCAGGTGCCTCAGGTTGGGGAAAAAATGGGCATGGTGTATATGTGTGTGCACTTGTGTATGCATGTGTGTGTGTGCTTTGCCAGACGGAATAAAAAAGTTCCAGTGTTAATAGACTTTTAGTGGCTAGTTTGTATGTATGTTATGTGTAAAGTACGCTTTTCCTGTCATCTGACACATATGTGCAGACAGTTTTTTCTGTATGTGGATGAATGAATGACGCCGCTGACAAATGCATCAATTTGGAAATGCCTGTAAAAATAATTGTATTCTGATGTTAATAATTACAGTGATTATAAGAAATCATTTTACTTGAGTTGAAAGAGCAGTAACCTTAAATTCAATGTTTTTATCACAGTTTGACTCTGTTGTGACTGTCAGATATATAATTTATTTCTGATTAACACTGAAAATATCAGATCACTCTAGATATGTTTGAGAATTAGTTACAAAGCATTTTACCTGGTAAAATAAAAGTCTAAAAATGTACAGTTCTGCATGTGTTCTTTAAAGTATAGAACTTGTCAGTCCTCCGGGGTATTGTTTAGCTTTGGAAGTAACCATATCAGGCTTTTTGAAAATACATGTATTTGAAATGAGGGAAGCAGCTGCCATAGTCATGTGTCATTAGCTGAGCTGTAAGTTTAAGCTCTATTTAGAGAAAAAAAACAACATGATTTTGCATATTTTATTAGTAGAACCATTAATAACTCTACCACAGAATACCCGATGTTTCTAGTACAATCAATAATTTAATAAACAGGGTCTAATCTAGAACTAGTCAAACTACTTTTTTGTCTTAATATAGAACAAGAGACAATTTCCAGTGACTTTTGACCTATCTTGTTTTATATAACACAAAGAACAGCCAGGTATTCCTTAGCAAGAAGCTTGCTTAAGAGCAGTGCACTGCTCGTCCACTACTCCTGATTGGTTGCCTAATAGATTTCCATTGATTTCATAAGAAATTAAATTTTGAAAACAGGTGTCAACAAAATACACTTAAACCCACTAGTGTATTTTCTTCCCTCTTATGTCTTCTACATGTATTTTACACTCCCGATCTGATTACTCTGCACTGACACTGCAAGTATTTCAAGACCAGAGACAGGGGATGCTCTGCCATCGTGCTGACAGGAGGGGAACATGCACTTTCAAACATGTTATGGGAGAATGTCAGATCTATGGCGGTGGTAATTTTTCAGTGTTGACACGGCTCTGGAAGCCCTCTGTCAGTAGTTGCAGATGACTCAAAGACAGATAGCTTGTCTGTGTATGTGCCATAGACTTTCTATGTGTACATTGTGTTAGTGTTGTTGGTTCAGGATCATTGTTCCCAGCAGGATGCCTGTGTAAGACTGATCATGTGTAATCCTTATTTCTTCTGATCACAACCTGAAAACACTAGCTGTGCCTCTAGCCAGCCATAAAACATCCGCCTGTGTCTTTACTCGCAGCAGCAGTCGCCAAATTGCCTGTTTTCTGTAGGGTCAGTGTGTTTAGATTCTGACACAGCAGCACAACTGGTATTTGGTGTCATTATGAACCAAAGGGTGCTTCAGTGCAAACTTTATGCTTGTGTTCATCACTCTGCGCTGTTGTACAAGACCTTTACCAGTGACAGTTAAAGCCAGCATATACCTATAAATAACTCTGAAATGTGCAATTGTGTTGAGCATGCATTATACATTTTTTACAGCTAAAAGTTGCTGTGGATATTTCATACACTCCTACAAAACACTCCAGTGATAGGAAACAGTGGATTGGTTTATTGAAAAATCCCTGCACCAGACTTTTTTCTGGAAGAGGAATTGTCAAATCAACTGATATAGAAAAATGCCAGCTAAGTGCAGGGTTTAACATGGAGCATGATTCATTATAATGAAACAGTTACACTGAAAGTTCCCAGTAGATAGATACAATAAATTATAGCTGTTTCTCATAACCATTTGTGTCATCCTTATTTCAGCAGGTCAGTAACTCATTTGACTTTCAATTCTGGGTCATGTGACACACTGTAGGTCATTCTTTGCATATTCACAGGAAGTATCAATATTTTCCTCCAGCAAAGTGCCACCACATGAGGCCTGTGCCCTGTCTAATTGCACCAGTGCACAGCTGAGAGGCTTTCCCCCAATCTTATAGTTTCTTCTTCATTATTGTCTCACTGTCAGTGTCAGACAGACACCCAGCGCTGCATAAATGTCAGGGCTGTTTGTCATAAGTAAATTATTAATGATAACATGCTGAAAAGCCATTTTCCTCCTCACCACAAACCCATGTGTCTGTCGAACAATATGTAGAACGGAGAAGATGCAATGTGTGAATGAAAGAGAAACTGTTGACACAGTAATACAACTGAATTCATCTAATGCTGTTACGATTTGAACAAACTCCTCATGATTTAAAATGTAATGACTCTATTCACCTAGTTCATCCCTTTCCTTGTTTGTATTTTAATAGCTCGCTGCTTCAACTTGACACTAATGATGACCGTCATGGTAGATAGAGTGAGACATGAATTATCAGGATGGGAGCTGTCAGGTGTGTCACAGTTTGACAAAGAGAGCCATTTAACTCACAATGATCAAGTGTCTTGTGTAAATAAAATTCCTTTCTGGCGCAGCAAATTGGATTATAGTTCTTAAATATTACAGTTGTATTAATAGTTTCCCCCTCTTTTCTTTATCATTTTTCTGTATATCCTCCCTTTCTGTGTCAGTTATTGTCTTTTTTTTCTTTGCACAAACAAGGCAAGGCAAGGCAAGTTTATTTGTATAGCACAATTCGTACACAAGGTAATTCAAAGTGCTTTACAGAATAAGAAAGACATTAAAATCACACAAATCAAACATAAATAATCACAAATAATCATCATAAAATCAACATTAAAAGAGAAGAGTGCAGAATAAAAACCTGTCAGTCATATGCACAGCTAAACAGAACTGTTTTGAGTCTGGATTTAAACATTGTCAAAGTAGAGGCCTGTCTCACATCTTCAGGAAGACTGTTCCAAGTTTTAGCTGCATAAAATTTAAACGCTGATTCCCCATGTTTAGTCCTGACTCTGGGCACCAGCAGGAGGCCGATCCCTGAAGTCCTCAAATTGCGAGATGGTTCATATGGCACTAACATGTCGGAGATATACTTTGGACTTAGGCCATGGAGAGACTTATACACAAGCAGAGCTGCTTTAAAGTCTATTCTTTGAGCTACAGGAAGCCAGTGCAGAGACCTGAGCACAGGACTTATGTGCTCATACTTCCTGGTTCTAGTCAGGACCCGAGCAGCAGCATTCTGGATGTACTGCAGCTGTGTTAAGGCTCGTTTGGAGAGGCCAGTGAGCAGGCCGTTACAGTAGTCTAACCTACTGGAGACAAATGCATGGATAAGTCTCTCTAAGTCTGGCTTTGACAGTATACCTTTGATTTTTGCAATGTTTTTTAGGTGGTAAAAAGCTGCAGATGTTATTGATTTGATGTGGCTGTTAAAGTTCAAGTCTGAGTCCATTATTACCCCTAGATTTCTAGCCTGATTTGAAGGTTTTAGAGAGAGAGACTGGAGGTGACTGCTGACACTTTCTCTATGTTTCTGTGGGCCAAAGATGATAACTTCAGTCTTGTCTGAGTTTAGCTGGAGAAAGTTGTTTTGCATCCACACACTGATCTGTTGGATGCAGTGGCAGAGTGAATCCACTGGTCCATATTCACCTGCTGCTAGTGAGACATAGATCTGAGTGTCATCTGCATAGTTGTGGTAAGACACATTATTGCTGCGTATTAACTGGCCTAATGGCAGCATGTAGAGATTGAACAGCAGGGGTCCCAGGATTGAACCCTGGGGCACCCCACAGGTCAGGGACATTTTATCTGATATACATTTTCCAATTTCAACAAAGTACTCCCTGTTTTCTAAATAGGACTTGAACCAGTTTAGTGCCGTACCAGAGATGCCCACCCAGTCCTCCAGTCTCTGTAAGAGGATCCCATGATCAACAGTGTCAAAAGCAGCACTCAGATCTAACAGGATCAAGACTGAGACTTTGCCTGCATCAGTGTTCAGGCGGATGTCATTTGTCACCTTGATAAGAGCAGTCTCAGTGCTGTGGTGGGGTCTAAAACCTGATTGGAAAACATCAAAGGAGTTGTTCATTTCAAGGAAGTTAATAAGCTGTTGGTAAACAACTTTTTCAAGGACTTTGCCTAAAAATGGCAGATTTGAGATTGGTCGATAATTGTTCAATATTGTGGCATCAAGACTGCTCTTCTTTAGGAGAGGCTTGATAACCGCAGTTTTCAAAGCACTTGGGAATGTTCCAGATTGAAGTGACATATTAACTATGTGAGTGAGTGGTGACAGCAAACTGTTGAGCACAGACTTTAAAAATTTAGTGGGTAGCACATCGAGGCAGCATGTAGATGAACTCAGACTGGTGACAATCTCTTGGACAGTTTTATCAGTTACAGGTGTAAAGTGAGTCAGCTCTAAGTGTCTAGGTGGGTGCTGGGTTGTTATTTGTGTTGTGGAATTTATGGCATTTTTAATACCCTGAACCTTGTCATTAAAGAATACTGCAAACTCATTGCACTTAGATGTGGAAATTAGTTCTAACGGCAGTGGAGCTGCAACACAACTTTTAATTTGAATATACATTATCAAATAAAATAATGGAAAATTAGTTGAGTGTTTGAGGACAAGATTCTATACAACCTTCCAAATTACATCCCCAGATAAAAAACCTTAAGTCAAATAGAAAAGTAGTAGTAGTAAATGAACTGTATCTGTGCAATCCCTTAGCCATCCAGGTAGGATCCAAAACAAACTGTGTTGGTTTATCTTGATTTTATATTCATTAATAACATACTATTTACAATTTCTAAAGATGGATCTTGATTATGAAATTGATTTTATTATATTATTATTTAAAGCAAATGTATTGTTTCTAAAAGCAATAGCAACACAAAACTCTTGAAAGTATTGCTGCAAAAATACCAACTTATTTTGATTATTATGCTACAGATACAGATCAATAATGATATAAAGGTTTATTTTTGTTTTTGTTATTTGCTTGTGTTGCACAACCACATCCAATGGCCTAATTTCCCTACACATGATCTAGATGCCCCCGTTCTGTTCGAGCAGTAAGTGTTAGCACCATGCATCTCTGGTTTGGCCTGCTTTAGTCTGTCACCACTACCAGCCTGTTCTCTCCAGGGATGTCTGTATGAAATATGTTCTCTGCATCTCCCAGCCTGCTCCACGTGATATGGCAGCATGCTTTATACCACATAAAAAACTAACCCAAAGTCCACAGTGTGACGCAGTCTTAGGTTTTTAGGCAGCAACATCATCTTTTAGAATCTGGTTAATAATTGAAGTCTATAGATGTGAAAATAACTTATTTAAAACTTGTGGCAGGTTAAAAAATGTTCATTCAGAACTGAGTCTCCCTTTATTGGCTTTTGTGTCTGATTTCATCCTGCTTGAACGAGTAAAGCTGCTGGAATGGCAAGAATGGCAGTAGAGTGATTAAAAATATAAATCAGCCATGATTTTTTGACTAGACCCTGTGTTATGTTATATGGGTTTCTACCAGTGGTGGAGTGTAATGGAGTAAAAGTACTATAGTTAAGCCAACATTTTGTACTTTAGTAGGTAGTGGTACTTTCTACTCCACAACATTTTTTAAGTAGATTGAAAAGTAAAAAGTACTTTCCATATGATTTGAGGGGTTATGTTTACCCTGGCAACATCCTGACTAAAGTTTTTGAGTTCAAGCTTTGGCTTTGAGCACACAAAAATAAATGGACAAAATTCATGATCAAAATGAAGAAACTGATTCCTATTTCTACTACCAAAATATGTTCACTTTTTAATCATCACTATAACAAATTAATTAAAAAACATACGTTTCCTCTTTACTCTAAAAGTAAAATTTTAAACGGGTACTTAAATACTTTTACATAAGTAGTTTTTTCCATGTGATACTTTTACTTGAGTAACAAAACTGAGTACTTCATCCACTACTCGTTTCTACTGTATACGTATTAGTGCAAAAAACATTATGTGCTGACGTTGGTTGTTGCTCTGTGATATGAAAACACAGGAAGTATTACGTGACCTGACAACCAGTCTGTCCAGTGCATGTGCAAACACTCGGGTCTAATGATGTTGACTTTGCTGGGTGTATTTACCACACTAGCTGATAGTAGAAATGGAAACGTCATAGAAAAATTGTAGCCCTGGTCAACCGATCAATAATATTTTAATGGTTGTGTTGAAGATTTGCTCATTGGAATACTGGATTTATAGTTTACAATAAAAAAAAACAACAACAAAAAGCTAAACAAAACAAACTACGTAAAAACCTGCACAAATGCTGTACTCTTCCAACTGAATAAGTATAAGTAGTTTTTGGGATACTCAAATATACTAAAAAATATATCAAGATATTTGTTTTTGTCCTTCTCACCCACCCGTATGTATTTGATGTTGTCTGGACAGATATTTCTAGAAACAGAACCTGTCAGAGTATACAGTACTCTGACCTGACCATGTAACAGAATATGTAACAAAATACATTTTAATTTGGGTAATCAGTATTCTGTAACTAAATACAGTTTTAAAGTATTCTGTATGTAATATAGGTTTTAATTTAAAATGAGTAATAGTTGTTGTAGTAGTAATAGCAATAGCCCTTAATGGTACACCAAAACAAGTGAAACTATGGAGAAAAACATCGTATTTTCTGCCTTATAATATTGACGTTCTGCATATTTATAAATAAATAATGTTTGCTTCCTTGTGCGAGCCATGCCATTAAACAAATTAGTCTCTGGCAAAGTTTCCAAACAGAACCTGTCTATAGATCCATATGTTTTTGATGTAGTAATTTTTTACTTATCCTGTTAACTATGTAAATATATGCAGTGATTTTATAGATGTAAGTAGTGGGGAATGTATAATACTATCAAACTGTAATGTTCACCTTAAGTGCTTTTCTGTTGAAAGCAGCTCAGTGGTCTGACACAAACTTATGGCGTTTACTTTCTCCATCCACTCTTCCATTTGATCAGTCTCCATCGTTTTTCTGAATGAGTGAAAGACATGATTTGACGTGTGATGTGTGAACTCCTATCTGGTATACCAATCATGTAAAAAAAATAAAATAAAATCATTATAACAAAATCATAATCTTTACTTGCTTGGAGAATTAAGAGAATATGATTTTGCCATATTGCTGACTCCTACACGGTCATTTAAAACAGAAGATGTTAGATAACAAAAAATGCATCATAGGTTGTAACAAGTCTCGTCATACCAGTATACGTTTCTTTGCCATTAAAGTTAATTACATCTAAAAAGCAGGTGCATGTGTGTATTATGTCTTCAAAACCCCCCAAAAGGTTAAATTAGACACAGGCCTTAAATGAACTGCCAGATATTTATTCAAAATGTAGATTTAAATATCAAAGGTACAATTGTGCTGCACTGAGAGATCAATGCTGTTAGCAAATGATAGCTTTGTAGTGCAACAGGATGTCTTTCAGACTTGAATGCTTTCATGCTAAATTGGTCTTAGCGGGGTGCCCCTAATAGCTACAAAAAATGCGTAGTTTTTCTGTTATAACATTCTAAAATTCTAATGCATATAGTCAGTATGTATGGTTTGTTACTGTTTGAGAATCATTGTGGTAGAAAATGAACTAGAGAAGAGTCTTGAGAAGGTGTAACCGTATTTACCACATGTCTGGGTTCTTAAACAGGAGAAGAGAGGTGGGACGTGGCATCTCTGTGACTGATGCGAATGCGGAATAGGGTCCTTGATAAATAAGCCGAAGGTGCTGGGTAAGCAGGCAAAGTCATCAACAACACTCTCTATAAACTACAACATTGCAGAGTGAGTTAAACGTTATATTTGTGACCCCTAGTGGATATCAGGAGAACAGGCCTGCACAGATGTGGTCATACATCATAGAAACATAAACAGTTTTTAATCAGTGCAATTTAATATAAAAAATGCCCAATTTATTCCCCGAAACTCTGAACACCACTCATAACTCCAAACTGAGTGCTGACCTCTCGATTAAAAAGACCCAAGCAAATCATTAACAATCTGTCACGATTTATTACCCAGCCCCACCATGTTATATAATCAGTGCTGGGAAGTAACTGAATATATGTACCCAAAATAACTATTCTGAATACTAATTTACCTGTATACCTGTATTCCAGCACAGTTACTCTTTCATTTGGTGGTATTGAGAATGCATATACTTTACTAAATTAAAAGGAATACACAGCCATACTTTATCATGCAATTTTGGCTTTGATCTGCACATTATTAGTGAGAAAGAAAACACCGCTCTTGCAGTGCGTGCATGTGCAACTCTAATTAGACATAAATTAATGCATAACAAACACTGCACCAAAAATAAAGCTGTTTGTAATTATATGTCATGTTTTTACATTATAATTTAAATGCATCTCGGTGTAAAAGTATTCAGAATACAGTACTCTGAATGGACCATGTAACGGAATATGTTACAACATACATTTTATTTTGGGTAATCAGTACTCTGTAACTAAATACATTTTCAAAGTATTCTGTACATAATTTAGGGTGTAATTTAAAAATGAGTAATTGTAGTTGTAGTAGTAATAGCAGTAGCACATAATGATACGCCAAAACAAGTGAAACTATGGAGAAAAACATCATATTTTCTGCCTTGTAATGTTGGTATTCTCTCTCTATATAAATAAATAATGTTGACTTCCTTGTGCGAGCCATGCCATTAAACAAATTAGTTTCTGGCTAAGTTTCCAAACCAAAACTGATTCATCATTCCCTTGTTTTTTATTACCAACCAACATTGTAATTAGATCCAGTCTCAACCTTTAATCCTCCAAATGAGGGAGGTTTAGCTCACTGCAGTTTGTTTAGAATCCACAGATCTACAGTAGGATCGCCATGTTCTGCAAAATATGCCTTTCTCAAATCGACAGCTGCTACTCAAGCCACATCACTTAAAATGGGGCAAAGTGGAAAAGCATGTAATCAGCTGCACTAAAACTATGGCTTGATGCCAAATATGGAAGGCAGAGGAGGGCTGTGGCAGCTTAGGGATGTCACAAAGTCAAATTTTAGTGTATTAGATATTTGTGAGAAGATCTTTTGTTTAAAGACAATTATTCACAGTTATTGACATCACCTTCAAACACTAGTAAAATACTTAATTCACTTTCGTTCATTGTCATATTAACAGCCGTTCAGTTTATTAAATCAAACTTTCTGAATGAAAAACTAAGGTTGGTAGACTTGCGATTATATTGTGATCTGAATAATCAGCCCAAACACATGTAATTTGATAATGATCACAGAACATACAGTACTTTCATGACATCAAACAACATAATGAACAGCGATACATTTTTCTCATTTTTAACTTTTGATTGTTTCAGTGCGTTACAGGTGAGGCAAACACAGAGTCCAGCGCCCACCATCTGCCTCTAACCTCCACTCTCCTATGAATTATGACCATATGTGGAGAATATTGATCCGCACGACTGCCAGTTTGACGGCTGACGCTCTTTTCATTTACTCTCATTTCGATCTACTATATACTGTATTTACACACTGACGGATGGTTTAATTTAGAGGGTATGCGCCACTGCTGTTGAGTTGGGTATTCCTTATTCATAGTTTTGTGCACACTTTGATGGATTTTTACATGTAGGATTTAGAGTTTAATTATCTTGAAGTTAAGATGGTGCACTTCATCAAAACGAACTGCTCTTGCATGATCCCAGGCTATGGACAAAATTTATGTTTTGGTTATGCTGATCATACAGTACAGGTTTATGTGAAATTAAGTCAGTGAAGAGCTTAGGTGTTGGTGCTTGTTTTTTTTAACTTTTATATAAGTACACATCCTTACCGGGTATATATTAGGTAAAATCTATGTTAATTAGCTTTTATGTAGCATTCTCTGTGTTTTCACTGATTCATTCAAAGTTATATTTTGATTCCTGCATGTTTGAGTAATGGAGCAGGGAGTTAGAGAGAGGAGGAGGAGGAGCGGCGAGGGCAGGAGGGAGTGGCACTGTGAATGAGATCGGAGAGGCTCTGTGCTTACTCTGTGCTTCAGACTCCTGGTAATACGTGTAGGTTTAAAAAAATTGTCACTTAGCCATTTTCAACAATAAAAATAATGGAAGTCTGCTTGCTACAATGAAATGCTACTATGAAGAGATGAGGTCTCTCAGTTCTACAGTTTTGAACAGCAAATCAAGAAACAGTTTTGTTTCTATATTTGTATTCTATTCTTTCCATTTTAGATCAATTTTGCTGCTTATAATTAACAGAATGTAAATACCCCTCCAAAAGCATATATTTTATTTTTAATGATAAAATATGATGTTAGATTAAATATTCTTGAGTTTCAACTTACTGTTTATAGGTGACATTTTGAAGACATTGCACCATTCAAAAGATATATTTATTTATTAATGCTTTCGCAGCTGTGTTTCGTTTGCATCACTTAAAAAAAACAAAAACAAACATGTTTTCGAAGACGATGCAGTTCCTTTACCTGTCACTAGATGGAAGTATTTCATCATGACTATTATTGCAATATGTAACCACCGGTTGCTTTTAGCCCCTAGCATTTACAATTTCTTGTTTCTATCAATACAAATTGTTGCTTCATGTTTAAGTTATTAATTTTAAATCTTTAATTAATTCATTTTTTTTCAATAATAAATTAATATCTATACGTTTGTGAATCATACTTTGTAAGTTGTGAATCTCTAATATCCATGTGCATATTACATTTAATAAATCTAATATACTTTGTACTAATGTTTATCCAAATGTGCAAATACAAAAGCTCTGCTCTCCCATTGACCTTGGTAATTCATTAGCCTGTGTGTATATGACATCATGGCAGGAACAATGGCACTGTCTCACTCTGGATTGTAGTCTTTTCTATCTGGTAATTAAAAACACACACACCTGTCCTACATTGTTTTTATACAGCATGAAGGCAGCTTAATGAGTGTAATGTTTGTTAGTTTCCATTTGGATAATTACACTTTCTGAAGATTTTATTTCCATGTTTTTTGGGGGTTTTTTTTAAGGCTGCATAAATACCAAGGTTTGTGTGTGTTTGCTGACCAACATCCCTTCATAGCAGCAAAGTTAAGCGCTACATGAGATAAAGAGAGACTCACAGATTGTATAGTAGTACACTAACAGATGACTGCAGCTATAACTCTTTGAATCCCAGGGCTTTAAACGCATTATTCCATAAAATCGTGGGTTATGGTGGCAGATTCATGGGGCTGAGAATAAGGGGGCATATCAGTTCAGTTGCTAAGAAACCAGTGTGAGATAGACAACAGTGCAAGGCGGGTCTGGGCTGGGCTGGAGAGAGAGGCAGGAAAATCATGCCACAAGCTTAACGTGTTTCATCATTCTTCTCAAGGCCAAAGCTAAGAATCAACAGAGATGATACTTCCACAGTTTGTTAGGGTCCAGAGATGATGATTCAGCTTGCTTATTATTTCTGTTTTGAAATTACAGGTTTTGTGCAGCCCTCTAATTAATAAACACACATGCACGCTGCCCTCCTCTGAAGCATTACCATCTCAATAATGCTAAATATAGGCCCCTTCATCTCACCACATCAATTGGTCTGGCTCCAGTGACTGTCTGTCCATTTGTGTTTCTGTGTCATGCTGAAATCTGGAATCTGGCTCATAGTGCACTGACCCAGCAGTGTATGAGTTTTAGAGTAAATTGAAATGTCTTTTACATTATTTACATTATCATTACCTTGTGGAAAGTAGAAGCAGCAGTATATCCTGCAATTATCAATACAATACAATTATCAATACAAATTCAAGTCGATCTGTGTTGATTTGTTAGAAAGTGCTAAATGTATATAGACTGCATATATCAAACAGATGATTTGTTATGGAAATCCCCCCAAAAGCCATGTTAACAATTACATTCTTCTTAACAAAAGCCTAATTGTGACTTATAGGTGAGTGAATAATAATATAGACACAGGCCTTCTAAATTAAGAATAGGCCTATATATGCAGCCAAGTGGAATTTTGAGTCTGTTTCACTGGAAAGAAAGAAAATATTTCATAAATAAAAATGTTATGAATTACTTTAAATCATGATGTCTACACAGATGTCCTGTTGCTATGGAGACCAAGGTGATCGTAACAAACAAGGCAAAAAACAGTCCACTGAGCTCTGGAAAGTCCAACTGATGGGATTTAATGAATGTAGATAGATTGCGGTAAATTTGGTTTTCCCTCATTTTAAAAACTTAACTCCAGTTAGCAATAGCTCATAAATCACATAAAAAGTATTAATTTTGCTGGATGACTTGGATGACCCCTTATGATTATGGATTCTCTCCACGTATTCCAGCTTTCCCACCATCCAAATGTAATGAACAATGCAAATGAATGTCTGTCTGCAAACATGCATGAATTAAACTGTTAAAAAAAAGATCCACAAAGAACAAAACAACAGACACAATCGTCATTTTCATAATCATCAAAATAGATCTATAGAAAGCCTTGAGTGATGCCACACAATGGTCCTGCTGTTTTATACTTCAGTGAAGCCCCTCCTACAGCTGTCAACATGCTTCACCTGCAGTGATGAAAATGTGATGACATGCATTACTCACAAAACAAATTCTGTGTTTTACTACTTCAGCACATCGCACCTTGTAAATAATTGGCTTCAGCATTACATTGTGCTCATTTCCATCAGTTTCTTAGGTTCATCCCAATCCCTTGAGCACCATTAACTCTATCGACTGTGTTCTGCTCTCTGAAAGAATTTGACGCAGAAACACATTTTGAACATAGGCAAGACAACCAAACTAGATACAGATCTGATTAGACTTTGTTGATTCTTGCTAGTAGTTACATGTTTTCCATTTTTACTTGAAGACAAAGAGGTCTTTAATTGTTATCATCCAAAAGCACACATTTTAGTGTAAAAGTGTAAATGGCCTGCAGTAAGACATTTATAACGCTCTGTAAAGAAATCCACAGATATTAGAAACATTTTGGAAAGGTCAAAGATGATGAAATTGTGCTAAAAATATTTATGTGGATACTACTGCATAAGGATGAATGTTCTTAATTCAAATACATAGTGATGATGATCATGTCGTCCACTGTTGGTAAACATGAGCAGGGGAAGGAAGATTAAGAAAAAAAATCATTTAAAAACATTGAAGGAACCAAGCAATTTCAACTTGGACTTTTCAAAATCAGTGTAAAATTAAGAAACGTAATAAACTGTATATTATGAATCATCCTGTAAAAAGACTGAGAATATGTTTATCTTGCCTCAATACCAGACGTCTACAGTTATTTATGCATTAGGAACAGTAGATATTGTACAAACTATTTGCAACTGATATCAAGACAATATATACCCAAACAGAAACTTTAACCACTTTCTTTGTGTTTTTCTCCAGTGATTTCTTCCCTGGTCATTTGTCCCCAGTCATTATTGCTAACCCTTAATTATCACAGATAACCCCTCGTCTCTCAGCCTACAGTGCCACCCTCCTCCTACCACTAAACAGACCCAGCAAGAGGCATGCACAAACATTTCCTACATAAATAAACAGAATACAATGTGATTTTCATTCCAACTCAAAGCTCCCTTGAGGTAATCGGATGATGCTATTCTGTCTCCTGCGAGTCTATTTTAAAACACTTGATGCACAGGAGTGTTAATGAGGAAGATGCACTTGGGTGATCACAGTCTTTGTCACTGCTTCTTCAGTTAAGTGTAAAAGTCAACTCTACTTTCAAAATAATGATGCATTAGTCTTATATAGCACTTTTTTCAGACACTCAAAGTTGCTTTACAATTTTGTGCACTGCTTCATTTCATGCTCACTGGTAGTAAGCATCGATTACAGCCAGGCCTGCTCTGGGACAGACTGACAGAAGCGAGGCTGCCAATCTGCACCATCAGCCCCTCCAACCACCAATAACTTACTCATACACCACATTCATACTTGGCAAGTTGGGTGAATTGTGTTTCCCAAGGACACAGAAACAGAGCGTCACTGTGACAGTGCACTCCCAATGGTCTCCAATCCCACTACTTAGTACCTAGTCCTGATTTTGTTATCATTTTAGTCCTACTTCAGTCCCAACTTTGATGTGATGGCAAATGTGAACACACCCTTCAATATCTTATTTCAAAAGTGGCCTATTCAGTGCAGTTACGTCTGAAAATAAAAACATTTATAGGCTAATCTTTTTCATTGCATTTCATTACTTCTCATGCTTGCCTGCAGTACCAATAACTTATCTGTCCGTGTCATTGTCTTCAGATGAGCTGCTTCGTTTGTCTCTGTTGTTGAATCTCTTGTCCATGTGGGAATACGCGCTCACTTCCAGGCAGCAGAGCAGTATTCCGCCCCCTCACTATCATGGTTTACAATGGCAGGCTCTGAACTCTGTAATTAAGCCCGGGCGCTCATCGCTGTCCTCCCTAATGCCTCCTGATAGGGGCTTTCACAGGTGTTCGCAGGTGCTGAAAATCAAATTTAATAAAAACAAAGAAATACAACTAAAGTCAATATGGTTCTGGAGCAATTTGCCAACAGCAATTAGGTGCAATGCAAAATTTTAAGCTAAAACATGATCAGAAAGCAGACCTAAAAATATGTCACAACCTCTTTCCTTTTTCACTCATTTCACATTGTGTTGGGCTGTTGTCGTCTTTTGGTTGCATTGGTAATCGGGGGATTGGCTAAATGTTGGAGGAGGTGTGTTGATGCAGCTCATCTGCACTCCTGCTGAACACACTGTACTTCTCAATCAGACGCAGACGTGTTATTTTCCATTTCATTTACGGAGCGTCTGTACCTGCTCACAGTGCGTGTTTCTGGGAAATCTATTAGGGATCGGGAAAGTTTGTTTTTGCTGTAGGCAGAGAGGAACGAGGACAGCAGGGATGCGCTCTGAATATGACAGGGGACTGTAGTTTGATGTAGCGATGGACGAGGCTCTGTTCGCTCCAGGGACTGAGGATGGATAAAGCTGTGACCTGTTGCTGCTTCGAGTTACAGTAGTTGCTTTGGAGCGGCACAAAGTTGCATTCTTTTCTTATTTTATATTTCATTTGATTTCAACAGCGATGTTGCTAAAGGCTGTTTAATTAAACAACTTTTTGGATGGGATTTTACGCGAGGCGCGGTAGAATGTTGACGGCATAGTTTGATACCTCCATAAAAGACTTGGCTATTATCATTTTTGGACACGCTTGAAGTTGCCTAATTTTGGAAAATCGGCTTTGTTTATAGCCAAACGAACAACATGGACTAAAAGTGGCGTGGCTGTCCTGCGCGTGACACATCAAGGGCAGCACCGCGCCCTGCTTTTGGAGCTCACAGTCTCCGCTAACTCCTCTTACACTTGTTTTGTTTTTTTGTTTTTTTTTTTTGTCCGTGTGTTTGTGTCGCAGAATGGCCCGGTTCGGAGACGACATTCCGGGCTTATTGAGCTCAGGAGATGGAGGATCCGAGCGGAACCGGAACCGCGATGGAGCGGCGGTGTCCACTGGTGGCATCTCCCCAGCCTTCAAGCAGACCAAAGCGCAGCGAGCTCGCACCATGGCCCTTTACAACCCCATTCCGGTCCGGGAGAACTGTTTCACCGTCAACCGGTCTCTCTTCATCTTTGGGGAGGACAATATGGTCAGGAAGTACGCAAAGAAAATCATTGAGTGGCCATATCCTTTGGTGTAATGAAGTCAGGCGTGTTGAACAAAATCACGGAGCCTACACAATAATCATGATACAGAGATGGTGGGTAAAGAAGTTTTAATGTTTGCACTGTTTCTTAAAATCAGCAGTGTCCGCAGTGCAGAGCAACAAGTGCCTAATGCGTGGGAAATAAGGCTGCAGCGGTTTACAGCATAAAGAAGTGTAACAACTTGGCCCACAGGAATTAGTTTTGTTTTATTTCATTCTGCTCTTGGGTGCTACATATAGGTCTGGTTTAAATACCTTAATTATCGTTAAAGGGTTTGTGATAAAATTGATTGCTTGAACATGCCACAAATCCCACTGTCCCCCTGCCTGTTGCACTGTGCACTGTTGCTATGTGTGTAAATGTGTGTGCTCATGCTGTGCACCTCAGCAGGTGTGGAGGAGGCAGGTGGGGCCCCTTTACTATTGTTCTCAGTTAGATTACTTCCTGTCAGTGCTACAGCTGCCATATAGATTCTTTCTTTGCTGTGACATTGTTAAACCTTGCCTATTGTTGAGTCTATTCATCACGATGCTCTACAACCTTATATATAAATATACTTTCAAGTCATAAATGAGAAATTTTCATATTATACGTTATTGATGCTAGTGGCTAAAGAGAAAGTCATAAAACTGAATGACCTGCAGGTTAATGTAGCCCAGTGCAGGGAGTGTCTTGTTACATCTAATGAGCTCAATGCATCTGATTAACAGACATTTATAGGGGCAGTGTTTGATCATGTCTGACTTCCTGTCGTGTGCTATTGCTATAAGTCATTATTCCTCCGGTCATTTTATTATATAGTGTCTGCTCATCAGGTTTTAAAGATGAGGGAGCTGGGTGAGACCTAACTATGGGTAAATATTCTAATTGCTTATACTACTGCAGAAACATCTGAAGTTTTCATTCATTGGCCATTTTACTTGCATGCATTGATAACACGCAGTTATTTTAATTTGCGTTGCCTTATCAGTTTATACTCTTGAGTGTGAAGCAAATGGTACTCTTCAAATCACATCCGATTTGTTAAAGGTCAGTCTGTGTGGAGCACCATTTGCTGCTGTTACCTCACTGTAACAGCGTCTTCTCTCTCAGTACTAAAGTGATGGATAAAATTACTAGAAATGACTCAAGAGGCCCCTTTTTGTTTGAACTCATTTGAACTAACTTGGGTTGTAATAGTGCACTGGTGATGGTAGTAAAACAGATTTAGATATTGCTGATACTGATAATTGACATAGCTCTTGCTGCAGTGGCTTATCCAGCGGTTGTCAAAGCAGGTTGAAAGCGTCCTGGCAGGGAGGAGATTGGTTAATGAACTCCGAGCTCAGGTCAAATTGAAGTGGTGCCTGGTGAGGACTGGCAGCTGCTCCTCCTCTCTGATCCCTACTGGGAACTCCCACAGCAGGAAGTTTCCTATTGAGAAGGTACACCACTAAATAATTGATACTTAGATTAAATCCTTTTTTCATCATAGCTCAGAGAAAAACTATTTTTAGAGGTGTTTAACAAGCAGTGGTAAACTGTGAATAAAGGTTGAAAAATGATCAGGGCATTATAATTAAAGTACATACATTAGAATTATCTCTACTAATATTACAACACAATGTCCTTATAATGCCTTATAATGTCAAGGCCTGATCAAAGGCTCTTTTATTCAAAAAGCCCAGCTGTCTGATCCATACAACAGAATATATGTCACATAATGTTTTGGCTTCTATGTCTCTACAATATGGTCTAAAGTACATTTTGACACAGTTGACCTCTTGTCCTCTGTGTCCAAAAAGCTAGTTTAACTTAATGATAGTTGTGTTAAAGAAACTGTATACAGGATATGATTTTGATTTTAAATTTCATAAACATAACTCTCTGTTCCCAGATATGAGGTTAAACAATGATAACAATTGTAATAGTGATTTATTCTTAATAAAAACCTAAAAGGACTCTCTCTGATCTGAATTCTCACTACCTAAACCCCAGCAGCCAATCATTAATCAGTGCTAGTGTGGCCTCTGCAGCTTAGAGAGTGAATTCTGGAGGTTTTGAGCTATCATATGAGGCATGGCATGTCCATATTCTGAGAGCGATAAAAACTTATATGTGTCCTCTATCTGCAGGCTTAGACACTGGCAACACAGGTTCAGTTGTGATTGTGATACCTTTTTAAAAACACGAGCGCAGGCTGCATACAGTTTCTTTAAGAGTGGTCTACATAAGTCAGTACAGACAATAGTGTCACTGTTAGTTTATATATAGAAAAAACAGATATGTTTGCACGAAGGCTGACATACAATGGTTCTTTTTCACCCCCAAATGCTCCAGTCTGGGTTGAAGCATAATCACAGATTCACAGGGCATCACACTGTCTATTTTTACACTTGTTTGAGGCAGGGGAAGAGGCAGAGTGCCAGCTTCAGTGTGACTCACGACTGCTCACGAGACGGTTTTCAAACTGATCCCCACACGTCATATGCCAGCTGACTGTTTAACACATGCTGCAAAAGATGCTAGAAAATCACTTGTTGATTCCAACTTTGATCTTACTCATGGATCTCATCCTTTTTTGTCTTGAGTACTCCCTAAGCATTGTCTCACACACTGAGGACCCCCCTATTGGTTTATTGCCAATTATATCTTTTATAATTTCTTGTTTTAATGACCCATAATCCAAAATTATATTTTGCCTTCAGAAACATTTAGATCTGAAATATTTACAAGTTCCCCCCCATCGAGTGCTCTCGTACCCGCTGGCTGGGAAAAACACTGCTTTATGCTATGGACTATTTTCTGTGTCGCAAAGATTAGAAGATTGCAGATTAGAGAAGTTATTCATTTAATTTAGTTTCAGCTTCATGTTATAGTGCCCTTTTGAGGATGGCTGACCATCCAAAAGATAGAATATTTTCTCTTGAATTGTTAATTGCTATGGTAACTTTTCATCATTCTGAAACCTATGAATATTTAATGAAACAGTTGTACTTCATGGTTATCTTTAACCCTTCGCTGTGGGGCTTGCTTGCTCGTTCCACTTTTGGGTCCAGGTTAAAACTCTTGCAAAGTTTGAGCAGAGATATATTTGCCGGTCTCAGTGCAGGATGTCCATGAAGTTGTCAGCTAGTCTGTGCCTGGAGGCTTTCACAACACCACCTCTGCAGAGCTGCCACATCACTAATCTTTGGTTAAAATTAGCCTCATATACCTCACCGACTTAGACCCTATATGTGTGTCACCGTAGAGATACTTGAGCCGTTGGTTACCATCTCCAACAACCGACTTTGGGAGAGAAAACGGTTGCTGTGGATACTTCTCTTGTCTTCCTCTCCATCTTCATTTTAGCCTCCTCTGTTTTCGAACCACTCCGTCTTCATCTTGCCTAGTTATTTGCTGTGTGCCTAAGGGTAATAGTGAATGTGAGGATTGGCTAAGGCAGCAGTCTCTTGAACTCCTGGTTATAATGCTGCATCAACTAATTAAAAACAAAGCACAATTAATATCTGTGAAATAATTAGTCAATTCATTATTAACAGTAAAAAAATCTATGGGGTGACAGGAGCTCAGTTGAATATTTGTCCACTCATCTGTAGGTTGGCTATTTGAATCCCGCTCCCACAGACGAATGCTGTCCTTGGGCAAGACACTTGAACCAGCTTGCCCCCTGTGTCTGTGTACACTAGTGTGTGAATGTGTGTGTGAGTGGGTGAGTGGCTCCTGAGTGGGTGAGTGTCTTGAAGTTGGTAAAGCACTATATAAAAATTACCAAAAAAATCAAGGTAACCTTTCTGTTAGTCCCAAACCGGTAAATTTTGAATATCTATTTATTTATTTTTTTTCAAATCCAAAAAAACTTTATACTTTAGTGAATTTATCTTAATTAAAACTAGGACTGCAACTTTTCTGATTTTCACAGGTATGTTATTGCTTTGCCTATAAAAGCTCACAGTATGAAACTTTTTCTTACATTTATTAAATTACAGGTGTTTCCTTGTTGAAATCACTCTCACCTGTAAAGCTATGACATCATCATGGAGACAAGGAGGTGGCATATATTACCCACCCTCCACCAGAAAAGTTACATAGTGCACCTTTAATTAAAATCAGAAGCACATAAATAAGACTCCTAAGTATTTATGATTTAACACCTACAATACAGTCTTCAATATTTAGTAGATCTGTTGGTTTTGTATCCCTGTAGACCGTTTTATTAGTGTCCTATAAGCCACTGTTGTCAGTATATCTCACAGTTAAGTTGACGCTTCTTGTGGGAGTTAGATTTGTTACTCTTTTTTTAGCCTCCGTGTCCCAGAGTAACCCTGCTATTTGCACCCACACCAGATCTGTCCACTGACTTATTTTACCCATTTGCCCCTAATTCACTTTTACTGTTTCAAACCCTCCTATCTCTTTCACTAATCTGCTTTCTCTATCACTTTTCCTCAGCAATTAATTTCTTCTGCTTTCATGCACAAAAAAGGACCAGCCTTAAAAAAAAAAGCTTTGTATAATTTGCTTTTAAAAAACAAATAAAAGAGCTCTGTGCAGCTTGTGTTAGGTGGGACCATGTTTATTGAATTTTGTTTCATCCCCTCTCAGTCCTTTTGTGCTGTGCCTCTGCATAAATTTTGCTTTGTACGTGTCTGCTGTGGCTCATCGGAAATCAGGTACAGCCTGGGTCTGGTTCTAGAAAAATATATTAACCTGGGTATTGGTTCTCATTCAATATGCTGTTATAATATTTGTCTGCTGTTTCAAAATGTTTGATTACTCTTCATTACAGCCAAAGTATACTTTAAAATCAGATTATTTTTGTGTAATGTAGCAGTCAATAAATAATGCAATAATCTACTATCAAACATTTTAGCTTCTTTAACTCAAGATCCTACCCCGTTTGAGTACATGATCCTTGCCACCATCATTGCAAACTGCATTGTCTTGGCTTTGGAACAACACTTGCCTGGAGAGGACAAGACCCCCATGTCCAAAAGACTGGTGAGATAGGCTTCATTAAGAACTGACATTCAGAATTTTGATGACAATATCTAATAACCTTTTTTTATTTTTTGTTATTTTTTCCTTTAACAGGAGAAAACAGAGCCATACTTCATTGGGATGTTTTGCTTCGAGGCTGGAATAAAGATCATTGCTTTGGGCTTTGTTTTCCATAAAGGCTCGTACCTCAGGAATGGATGGAATGTCATGGACTTCATCGTGGTCTTCAGTGGGTGAGTCGGCTAAACTGATGCTTGGATGTACATTCAAAGTCAAAGTACCAATGTTTCTATTGTAATTATAAAAGTACTACCTCTCTAAATACTATAGAGAAGTGGCTAGGAAGGTGTTCCGGGCATGTCCCACCAGGAGGAGGCCCCGGGGAAAACCCAGGACACGCTGAAGGGACTACGTCTCTTGGCTGTTCTGGGAATGCCTTGGGGTCTCTCTAGGGGAGCTAGAGGATGTGTCTGGGTTGAGGGAAGTTTGGGAGTCCCTGCTTAGACTGCTGCTTCTGCGACCCGGCAGTGGATAAGTGGAAGAAAATTGATGGATGGATGCTATAGGGTATAGATCGAAAAGTGTTTTTATGGTTAAGTAACGCCAAGACAACAGCTTCTACCATTTTTCATTTCAAGTTGAATTGTCCTTTTCAGTGACAATTCAACTTGGAGGTTTGGCTAGCATATACACAGATTCCTTTTATATTTAAGCTTTATTTAGGCAGAAAAGGTCTCAATATAATCGGAAATCTGTCATCTAAAAGGGGTGACAGTGGCTCAGTTGGTGTGTTTATGCATTTGTTCACTGATCCAAAGGTTGGCAGCTCAAATCTCACTCTCAGTATAAACATCATTGGTTGAGTGGTGTGTGTGAAGGTTTGAGTTGTTTCTTGTACTTTGAGTGCTTTGAAGGTGTAAAACCGCTATATATAAAAAAGGGACTATTTGCCATTTAAAATAAAAGATTGCACTTCTGATTAGATGCTAAACTGCTGTTTCACATTCTACTGGTATAATGACTTTTCCTACATTTGTTTTCTGAATCTTGAATTATTTGGTCTTGATGGTAAATTAAAGATTTCAGAGTTTATTTTGTTTACTTAAATGAGTGGCTATAGTAAACCATTACATAGTCTCTGAAGTACTTGCACTCCGCTGTACTCCATATGTTAGTTTGGAGAGGACATGATGTAAAAGTGTGTTTTTCAACATGAGCAAGATGCGAAATATTTACAGTATCAAAGAGCTATTTTCACACAACACAATTCATTTTTACATTTCCCTCCATCTCGCACACATTCACACAGCTGAAATAATAATCAATTCACAAAATAGCAGTATAACGGGGATAGAATAGGTTCTGAGAGGATTCAACGAGATCCTAGCTATTTTATTATTGATGACTGAGCTCCCTCACCCAGCAGGAGAGTGGAGAAGAGGGGAAGAGGAGCAATGGGAAAAGGACGATGTATTGACTATGACTGAGAACAGAACAACGCAACAGTGACAGCAGTGAGGAAAGAAAGGATCCTGTTAAACGTCTATAACGAAGTAAATGCAGTTAGTGAGGTAGACTGTTGATCATTCTGCCTTTAGGGTAAGTGTGTTTTGTGTAGGACTAAAACATTTCTGAATAAAATCTAATTGCAATTTTCCTGATAACCATTGTGATTAGATTTGTGATTCACATTTTAATAAAGTAATTCAGTTTAAGTTCAGTTAAATTCACAAACTTAAACATGATAGCTCACATTCATTCCAGTGTTTTTATTACACAAAAATACATTGAAAAAAGGATATTCTTACTGTGAGCGGGCTCATCTCTCCACAGATCTGACCTATAACATGACCTGTGCCCATGGAGATAGATAAGTTTAATTTAATGTTAGTTCTAATGAAGGTTTCAAATGTAGTGATCAAAATAGTTTCGACCTGTGTCACTGTCATTTCTGTGCTTTGGTAGCTGGGAAAATAGGCCTGGATTTTCTTTTTGGATGTCCATGATGAATTAAACTGTAGATGTTTCCTGTTTTATATTTCATACCTTCAACATAAAATAGAAGTTAATTAAAAGCCTCCTTGTCCATAGACTCTTCGTCTGATTCAGTCCCTCTCAGAGGCTCACCTAAAGGCGGAGATGTGAGGGTTGTAACCCTGTTATGCTCTGAGTTAGGATGATGAGATGGCCTGATCATATTAGATGAGTAACCAGCTCTGTCTTTCACTTAGTAATTAAGAGATCAGAGGGGTCACAGAGAGAGCAGTTGTAACAAGCATAAATCTTCAACTGCTACATCACAAAAAATATATGAAAAATACAATACAATATGTAATATTTTTATTTGAAATAGTCACTTCCCATGGCACCAGTTCACTTGAAATCTGTGGATTGGGGATTAGAAAGTTAGCTTGTTGCATTAAAATGTGGGACAGAACACTTCCATTCCTATCTTTAGTTTTCACTTTGGGGAGAGTCAGTAAAAAGTGGACCAGCGAAAAGCTGTTTAGTCTTGCCAAGAAATAAAACTGGATGCAATATAGTAAATATTAGGTTATTACAAAAATGTATTGCATGTGTACTGAGTTTTCTGGTGGAGGGCTTGTCTCCCTTATTTATTTACAAAATACTTGTTTTGGAGTCATCTGCTTGTCATAGATCCTATTGGCATTTTGGCAAAACAAAAAAACGTGGAGGCGGAGGTTTTGGACCCTACACTGTATTGAACCATTAGGTCGACTAGAGCATTTATTTTATTGTTTAGATCAGGAAGTTGAAATTGTATATACGCCAAAAGAGGACTGTTAATCAAAATATGAAATTGTATTTGAAAGAAGTGGTTTGGTGTTTAATAAATTCAGGTAAATCTGATGGATTTGAAATTTGTTCTCTTTCTTCACACACAATAGCAACAGCCAGGCACAAGACAGTCTTTGCTCATCTCTGTTCACACGCCAGAGAATACTATGAGCGAAATAGCGGCAACGTGTCTTCACCTCTTCGTCTGATGCTCCACAATCTGCTAGAGTCAACAACATGATATAATCCCTGTCTTTGGAGATAGTGTGCCAGTCAGAACATAGATATATTTGGACTAAAGAGAGAAGCACCACTGAGGAAATAAGGAAGATGCCTGAAGCGTATTCGTACAGACTAATTGGCACCATTTTACTGGCAAGCCCTTCATTAGACTGGTAACAGTTGGCAGCGGGCGACACCCACCAACCGCGTGTGTCACCATTATGTACACGACACTCAGAAAGGCAAGGAATCCGAAAGGGCAGGGAGATATCCAGTCCATGGGTAGAAAAAGAAGTCCTCAAACCTTTCATTCTCAGCATGATTACTTGAGGGAAATTTGTGCTAAATATGTTATCGGGATGCCAAGCAGCTCCAGCAGCAGGTGGTGTGAGTGGAATTGATCTAGAAAAAGTGTAGAGTGGCTATTGATTTAGTGGAGCGAAAAACATGTTGAGAAGTGCGGACCACAAAGGAAAGCTTAGACAGAGCACATGCAAAAATAAGGTGCATTTTGTGAGTGCCTCAATAGAAAAAACAGACTCACCCTGAGCCTGGGATAATCACAGGAGTGAACACTAACAATTCAGCTCAAGTGTTGTGTTTGCGGCTGTGTAATAGCGCAGTATTCCCAGATTCAATAATGAACTATGAGTTATCACACAGTTTAATAGGTTTCTTATATCTCCAGTGAGTATTTGTAAGTGTTACTGTTGCATAGTATTACGAAAACATTTATATTGACTTTGGCCTGCCACTGTTCTCTTAAAGTGATATGAATAGTGATATAATACTAATAATTTTTAATTAGGCCTGGGCCATGTCGTCATTTGCTTTGGGAGCAATATAAATAATGTCATGATACAATTGTATGTGGACTGCAGTTGCTTTTCTTTTCAATCGCAAGTAGAAGTAGACAGAGATCGCCTTTAATTGGCACTGCCTTAAAGCCCAGAGCAGGTTAGACACTGACAGTGGAGGCTTTACAGACGCTCAAACATTAACAGTGATGAACGGTTGTGAAGAGTAAAGCAGAACTTCTAACTATATTTTTGTCTATTGTTATGGCATCATTTTTCGGTCCAATTTGTATCCAAATCCATATTTTACTCTTGCATCCCAAAGTTAGTTATTATGTTAGATGATCCAGAGGCAGTTTATTGGCATCTTTATGCATGTTTATCTTCATCTTGTTCTTTTTAAAGGGACCAGACAAATTACTAACTTGCCATTAAACAGAAATTCACTAAAGATAAATACTGGTGTGTTCATTAATATAAGAAAGACACTTTGAGTGATGTCTTTATAATATTGAACTAATCTTAGTCTTGTAACACAGACTAAACTGTTACATCCACTTATAGTTTCCATCTGTCTTCAGATCGATTGATGAGTTCAGACATGGCAGGAGGGCGCTGTCCCTCTGAGCTGTCGTCCTGACAACAGATAACCCCGCCTCAGGCCCGGCGTTTGTGCTCTGCTCCTGCAGACCTCTGGGTTAAAGTGCTGTCAAATTCATCTGTGGATTAGCTCACCAAGCTGTCAAAATGATTCACATTTAGGTTAATATGTCTGATATTTATATATGGTCACTCATGAGCATATAGCATACTGTGAGACCAGGGGAATAGCTGGATGTAAAATCATTTTTCTCCATTAAAATGAAGGGAATATTGACAGTGTGACCCAAAACAGCGCAACTTTCTCAGTCAAGACATATGTACCACATCTCAAATAATTGTTGAGCTATTTAGAGGCTTTACAATGAAATTACATGTTTCATTGAGGCTCAGTGGGTAGCAGTCAGGCTGTGCAGGGCACACTACACATCAGACTTTATTTGATTATTTGATTAATTGAGTTAACACAAAAGACACTTGCACACTGGCCCTGAAGCTTTTTCCACGGTTTTATGATAGTTAGTTAGTTACTATAAATATATATATATATATATATATATATATATATATATATATATATATATATATATATATATATATATATATATATATATATATATATATATATATATATATATATATATATATATATATATATATATATATATATTTTGTTCTCCTCTTGGGTGACTAATTCTGGTCCCTGAGCTGAAACTGTTTCTCGTCAGTGTATCAACAGTGAACCAGTCCCTTTAGCTAAATATTTTCTAATTCCCCTGTGAGTATTTCTCCTCTCACTTAACATAATGATGTGTAGATGCCAGAGGACTTACCCAGACAGTCCAGTCTCTGTCTTCAGGTCGAGTGAATAGGTCAAAGGTTACTCCTTAGGATTATGTTTTAAGCGAAATAAGCACATTAAAAGTGTCTCTCTAAACCAATGAATATCGTTTTAGAGAGAAGAAACAAACTAAGACCTATATTTATTTATGTACAAAGAAAAAGATTTACAGTTTACAGATAGTTAGAAAGCAACACATCTTGTTTGTACTTAAACATTTTCCAGGTGAGGTGTATAATTTTTATTATCCATCCATCCAACCATTTTCTTCCACTTATCTGGGAGGCGGGGGAAAGCCGTATAAGGTGCTCCCGGCCAGCCCAGAAACAGTCTCTCCAGTGCGTCCTGGGTCTTCCCCGGGGCCTCCTCCCAGTGGGACATGCCCATAACACCTCCCCATGGAGGCATCCAGGAGGCACCTGGAACAGATGCCCGCGCCACCTCAGCTGGCTCCTCTCCACCTGGAGGAGCAGCGATTCCATGCAAAGCTACTCCCAACCCAAAGTTTTTGCGTCTACCACCCCAGGAGCTGTGGCCTGCTTGGCCCACTGGTACCTGTTAGCTGAGTCAAAGGAGTGCCAAAAGTCAACAAGGCTTGATAGGACTCCTTCTTCAGCCTTATGACAGACCATGGCACACTCAGAATCCATGTCCCAGACTCTTTTCCCAGAGTTGAAGACGTCGCTGACAGAGGGCTCCGACAGACTTCCCAACAGACACACTTGGATATGCCAGGTCTGTCTGGCTTCCTCCTTTGCCAGTGGATCCAACTCACCACCAGGTGATGATTGGTTGGCAGCTTTGTCCCTCTCTTCACTCGAGTGTCCAAGACATATGACTGAAGGTCAGATGACCTGAAAACAAAGGCGATCATCAACCTCTGTCCCAGGGTGCCCTAGTCCCACATGCACTGATATGCTTGAACATGGTGTTTGTTATGGACAAACTGACTAGCACAGAAAGTCCAATAACAGAACATCACTTGGGTTCAGATCAGTTAGGCTGTTCTTCCCAATCACCCCTCTCCAGGTGTCACTGTTATTGTCCACATGGATATTGAAGTCCCCCAGTAGAACATTGGAGTACCCAGTCGGTACGCTGTCTCGTACCCCCTCCCAGGGACTGCAGTAAAGCCAGGTACTCTACACAGTCTGTACACTCTACACTAGACTGACACAACAGTGAGAGATCCATCCCTGAGCTTCTAGTTCTCCAGGGTGAACTCCAACACGTGGCAGCTGAGCTGTGGGGTAATAAGCAAGTCCACACCACACCTCCCCTCGTAGGCAAAGCCAGGAGAGGATAGTCCAGCCCCTCTCATGGAGCTGGGTTCCAGAGCCCAATCTGTGCGTGGAGGTGAGGCCAACTATACCTTGTCATGCTCTACCTCCCGCACAAGCTCAGGCTCCTTTCCCCCCAGTGAGATGATGTTCCATGTCTCCAGAGCCAGTTTCTATGTCTGGGGATCCGGCTGTTGAGGCCCCCGCCTTCGACTGCTGCCCAGATCCATCTGCACCAGCCCCTTATGGATCCTCCCATTATTATTAATTCATTAATATTTAATAATAATAATAATTAATAATTGATTGATTGATCTATGATCAATCTATTTATGTATTTTATCTTCTGACCAGCTCCATTATTATTATGTAAAACACATTTAGACTGAGAAATCACTTGTACCTCTCCCCAACAAAATGTGTTAGCTCTTTAGCTCCTGTTTACTGAAGAGTGGACATTTGAATTATTCATTAATATGAAAGGATTGTCAAGCTACCAGCCTTTTGTGGTCCTTTTATAGCTTTTCTAACAATAATGAGATTCAGCTTTTAAAATGTTACTTATGTTGTCAAAGTGTTTCCTACAGGCGCATAGTGTGGGAGTTTTTCAGATCATGATGCAATCTTCTGAAAGTTATGGTGCTAAGTCACTGAATATAATCAACATTTTATGAAGGTCACTTCTTAGAAAAAGCAGCCATTGCATTATTTACAAAAACAAAACTATGTAAACTATGTGTTGTAATTGTAAAGGAATTTGAATTTTGATCTCTGGGTACATTTACATTTCCAGTAAAAATCAGATAACTGGAATAATCAGATAATTAGATCAGATTTTTGGTTTACATGCTACATGTGTTTACATGCATGTTCTGATAATTCAAAACACCTGGTGACACGTGTCAGGTTATCAGTAGATAGAGCAACTGTACAATTATTGTTTTTAAATAACTCTTTCAATCTTTAACATTTTTCTCTTTTTTAACTTGCCATTTTTTTCATAATTGACCTTGTCAAATACTGCGCAGGGGTGAACAACCAGAAACAAATCAGATTATGTACATCAGATATAACTGTTTAAATGTCATTTCAATAACTCCAGAAATAAGATAATGAATATTTTTGTTGTGCATGTGAACATACCTAGTGTATGCTATCTTCTTGGTGTTGTCCTCTTAAAGGTCATATAGTACGCAAAATTGACTCTTGTGAGCTTTAAGCCATGTTATAATGTTAATATAACCTTCTCAAAAACATGCCCGGGGTGTGTTTTGTTTCATTCACACATGTTTGAGAAACCCTTTCATTAGTCAAAATGCTCTGTTCCACCTGGTGATGTCATGGGGCAGTAATCTAAGTTAACAGCTACCTTTTATGTTTTGTTTGTTTACCTATTGCTGAAATCATCCAGATGATTCTAGTGAAGGTATACGGAGTTTAAAAACACACTGGGGCACTTCCTGTATTACCACATGACATCACAAGGTGGAACAGAGTGTTTTCTGATTGAGACAAGGACTCAGCCTAAATATGCAGAGTTTGTTTGTTAAGCTTGTGTGAATGAAACAAAACACAACTCCAGGTGTGTTTGTGGTGATGAAACATTATAAATATAGTCCCTTATTAGTCTGCCTATGCTGCTGTCAGTTCTAGTGGTCAGGTGCGTGCGCTCATATTATTGGATATGTGGCAGAGGCATGCAGAATATGTCACAACATGAGCGTATGGTGCTGTTACAATTGTCATCACACATTTGTCACACTGGGGCTGTCACTGATCTGGGGATCTGTCAGTGTATCACAGTTATAGAGGCTGACAGCTGTGACTGGGGGCTTGGAATCACTCCACTGACACTGGACAGGATCTTGTGGGTTCAAGTGGTCTGTTACAATCATTATGTTGTGAAGTCCATTTCAATGGGATACTCTGAATATAACAAGCGTGAATAATCCCTGTAGTAATGGTGTTTTTTTTTTACACAATGAGCCTGCCAAATTAACCGTGTGTTTAGCTCCCCTTGCTTGAATAGCATCTGCCACGTAATCTTGCCAGGCTCCTCTTTGTCAATGCCAATATTCAGGCAGCGATAGTGGGCTTTAAAAAAAGAAAGAGAGGAGATCTGTGTATGTTTTGGTTTGTTAAAACTTCACATTGACATAAAGTCAGCTATTTCAGTCAGGAAAGGGCATCTAGTGCAAATTTGTCATCGGGTCATCATCCGAGACCCTATTTTCACAATGTGCAATATGATTTACCACTTGTTAATTACATAGAGTACTTATACTAAAGGGCTATTTAATTTAGACCTTTCTCCCACAAAGCTAATGTTTTAAACCATGCTCTGATCAGTGCATTCTGTTGTTGTGTTTTTGGGGAAGACAGTGTGTGTGAGTCAGTTGTTGGCAGTGGTGGAATGTAAATAAATGTTGTAAAGTACTGTACTTAAGTAAATTTTAAAGAGGATTCTTTTACTTCACTACATTTGAGAGAAGGTATCTATACTTTCTACTTCACTACATCTTTGAATTGGACTGAAAAGTAAAAGTATTTTTCCTTATGGTTTGAGACCTGCTGATAAGGCAGAGGGGTTTATTCTTAATATGTTCAAAATTTAAGCAAAAAAAAATTGTTTCTGTTGAACAAAATACAGCACAAATCTTTATCAAAATCACTACATTTGAAGTCTTATAAGACCTCATAATATGTACAAAATATGTTTCCTTTTTACTCTTGAACTACATTTTAAATGGGTTCTTTAATACATTTACTTATGTGTATTTTTTCATGTGATACTTTTACTTGAGTATTTCTTTTGGTCCGGTATCTGTACTTTTACTTAAGTAACACAGCTGCGTACTTCTTCGACCTCTGGTGATTGGGTAACTTAAGCTTTACAGCAAATTAATAAAGCATGAAATTGAAAGAGGTTTACTTATTGTAAGACACTGAAACATTTAAAAGCTTTACAACCAAAAGTCTGTTATAAAAGCACTAACTTATTCAACAACAAATATAATGTATAATAACCAGACCTCTGACACCGCCTGGTCACGCACCAAACATAGACACCATTTTACAGTCGCCATAACAACTGAACAACTGCAGAGGGTGACTGGGTACAGGAGGCAACAGGGACTAAAAGAAGGATGTGATAAGGCGATAAGAATCCATCGAGAATGAATAGTGCCGAGGTGAAAACGGGAAATGGGAAAACACAAGAAGATGGACAGAATAGTTAGAGGTGTAAAGATCCTATCTGTGAGAAAAACAGGGAACTATTTCTGTCTTTCTCTGCCTCTTCCATTGTTAATTAAATCAAACGACATAAGCACTGAACACTCTATATTCACAGTAGATATGAGTCCTGACACAACAATTTTCACAAATCAACCAAGCATTTGGTTTTTTGGGTTGTTTTTTTTTTTTTGCATTTTTTAGACATTTTGTTGTGCTTTTTAGCAGCTACTTTGGCTGTGAGTACAACAACATATAGTGCTATAAGCTATAATCTACTTGACATTACAAAGTAATCCCGTAATTTTTCACCAAGGGGTGTCAAAACATTGATGACAAAACTAGATTCACTAGCAGTGACCACAACCTCAGAATATGGAAAATGATTTTATTAAGCCTGTTAAAAGGAGACGGAGAGGAAAGAGGCTAGTCGTATGAATAAGGTAGGAACAGGAAGAGGCATTTAAGAGATGTAGTCCTGCTCCCAAGTCTCAAGATAACATCATTTACCTTTATATCAAAATAGATACTCATTTGAACAAGTATTGATACTGAAGAAAATCTCAGAAATGGGACAAATTTGGACATTTCCTGAATAATTTTAGAATGGCCTTGATCTGATTTAGAACCATTATAAGGGCACATGGTTATTTTTAAAGAAACTACTATTGTTTTGGGTTAAAAAAAAATGCAATATTGAAATGAGCTTTTGAGTATAAGGGTGCGGATATTTACTAAAATTCATCAGTAATATTATTTCTTTTCAAAAATTATTTATCTACATTTTTTTTATTATCTCAATAACAATATTCCATTATTCAGACAAAATTTTAACAAGTCATCAGGAATCTGTTAAAACCTGCCTGTAAATGTCTTGGTATTACATTAAGTATTACATTATTAGTAAGTATTGGACTTAAAATTAAGTAGAAAAGGGCTGAAATATCACTTTAAATCCATGTCAAGAAGATTAGAGTAAACATTTCTGTTCAGTTTATTTATAGTCAGCTCTATTGTCTTAAATTTTAATAGCTTTATTATAGAGATAAACTTGATATTCTAATTCTGCATACCTCTAACACATTTTTGAATATATCTCCCACCTCTTTTCTAAATATTAGAGTTAAAAATTTTGGTAACTTGACACTACTCTACAAACAATGGGGGAAAAGTGAACAAAACACAACAAAGAAAGTGTGGAACTGCTTTAAATATAAGTCATATAAGATGTGAGCTTTGAGCACAAATGATCACTGGAGTTCTAGCGTCTCATCTCACAGGCCTGAGGGAGAGCGGCTGCTGCCTCTGATGGAGACTCTGCTGCCTTCTAAATAGCAGTTGTCACAGCCATCCTCCCACACAGCCAAAACTCCCAAAGACATCTTTCTCTTCCTGATTAGAACGTATATCCTAAAATAACCAAACATCTCATCACTGGATAGTACAGGTTTTCGTGTTTTCTAATTATTATTTGGTTTGGTGGGATAGTATTTTTTATCATATTTTTACAGTTAAGTGGTAGTTTGTAGAAAAAAGTAAAGGAAAAAAGTACAAAAATAGAGGACGTAGTGGTAAGTTCCAAAACTGATACCTCTACCTATGTCACACAAAATGTAGGGACACTTTATAAGCAATAACACATTATTCTGGCAGTTTAAACATTCATATAACAAAATGAAGGTGTTCTATTATTGTAATTATAACTATTTTACAATTTAGAGTAAGTTTTAGCCTGTGCTGATTTGGAACAGCAGGTTAGCTATGGCCATTTATATATATAGTCAATGGTCTATATCTGCAGAGGTCAAAATGCTCCATACCACCTTGTGATGTCATCTAGTGGTAGTTTTCAAGTTAACAACTACCTTTTACCTTCAGTTCAGTAAGAATTGGTAATTCCAGGGCTGAAATCAGTAACAGTTAGAATCATGTTTACGTATGTCATATCTCCTGCATATGTTAATTTTCCCTGCGTTCATTTTTGTGCAGGATCCTCGCTGCCACCGGAGCATATATGAACATTTCTGTAGATCTTCGGACGTTGAGGGCCGTGCGCGTCCTCCGACCTCTCAAACTGGTGTCAGGCATCCCCAGTAAATATGCATTCATTATATTTATCTGGGTTGGAGATTGTTTTAACTATTCATTCATGCACAGTGTGGTGTTCTTGTAGGTTTACAGATAGTCCTGAAGTCTATAATGAAGGCCATGATTCCACTGCTGCAGATTGGACTGTTGCTGTTTTTTGCCATTTTAATGTTTGCCATCATCGGACTGGAGTTTTACAGCGGAAAACTACACTCTACTTGCACACCAGACCCTGGAATACAAGGTACAAACACTCTTTACAGTATTACCTTTTTGCATTATTCAAAAAATGTGCCAGTTATCCAATTATACGGATTACAAAATGTCTACATTATAAAGTCTTGAAACCAAAGTGTTTGTTCTGTCTGTAGTACTGATAATGCATAAAGCTGCATTCCCTGACTTATCCAGATAGTAATGGATTACTATCAAAAGCAGATATGGGAAAAGAATACGTAAATAGGATCAAGGTGGACCTTTTTTATATTATACAAAATGGAACCTTCTGAGGTTTAAGTCATTTTAAAATGTTGTTACCTCATCAAAAAACAGACCCAGAGTTGTGTTCTGTTTCATTCACACATGTTTGAGTAATCCTGGTTTATTAGTCTGTTTACATCATAGACTGTATAAAGAAGTGGGGTAAGGGAGTGCGACGTCACCCATAGCATTCGGTTCCAAATGAACATTATCAAGGCCAGTAATTATAGAGGCAAATTCGGAGCCAAGTCCCATATTTGGAATTTCGACCATGAGTGTCATAGCAACCAAAGAGCCAGTCTGGAGTGAGGCTGTTGAAGGTAATACCCCACACTGTCAGCAGGGGGTGGGACCTGTCAATCAAACCTAATGCTAGCGGGAGCAACTTCAGGTAAACAGAGTGCCTGACTTGTCTGTTATAAATGTTCATATCTTGATTCATGGGCAAAATAGCAAAATAAAAACATCAATATTATGTAGAATGGGTTAATACGAACATTTTAAGACCAAAATTCGGTTATCAGGTTATCTATATCCATTTATATATAGTCTATGGTCTATATCTCCAGAGACCAAAATGCTCTATTCCACCTTGTGATGTCATGTAGTGGTAGTTGTCAAATTAAGAACTACCTTTTACCTTTAGCCCAATAGATACTGGCAATTCTGGGACTGAAAGCATCCAAATGATCCTAGTGAAGATGTATGGAGTTTAAAAACACAGCAGAGCACTTCCTGTATTACCACATGACATCACAAGGTGGAACAGAGTGTTTGCCATTTGAGAGAAAAATTGAGGCTAAATATGTGACTTAAACAAAACAAAACTCTAGGTATGTTTTTGATGAGGAAACAACAGTATAACATAGATTAGAAAATAACGTAATTAAGGCCCTTTAATCATATAGTATTATTTTGAGTCGAAAATGGCATTATTGTTTAAAAATGAAATAATATCAAAATTGTGTTGTGTCCCACGTGTACACATTTTCGTACTAACTGATACTTCTTCTTGACTATGAGTTTTGTGTGGTTGTCTCCATTCAACTTATCTCTTTGTCCAGGATTTGCTGAAAACACAACCTTACACAACCTTACACAGCTTTATAGTTATCAGGACAATTCAACATATACACACCTGCTTTGATTCACCCAGCGGCACCTGGAGACTCCATCAAACCGGCGCCGTCCTGTATAATTAAAAACAACAATGTGCCTCAACGCCTCATTGTACATTCATAGCTGTCATTAACCTCCGAGCTATTCCCATCACACACTAACAGAGCAGGTGCATTTAGCCGTTAAAATCTGATTGAAATCCCCACAAATTACTCAAGTTTAATTCAACATCTCTTCTCAATTTGTGCAGAGAACGAGACAGTTGACTCATCTGAGATTGACTTCCCTTGTGGAGTTCGTCAGTGTCCTGCCAAATACAACTGTAGCAAAAACTGGATCGGCCCTAATGATGGAATCACCCAGTTTGACAACATCCTGTTCGCCGTGCTAACAGTCTTCCAGTGCATCACCATGGAGGGCTGGACGGCTGTGCTATATAACGTATGGATATTTTGATATTACATTTAAAGCATAATAACTTCTAAGTGTCACAATAAACTGATATAGATGCTTTCATATTCAAAACTTAAAGGCACTGTACCTGATTTGTGCTGTCTTAAAAACTTGAAAAACAGCACTAGTTCATTTTAAACAGTTTGCAGGGATCTAAAGTTACACCTCAGTTACGTTATGTATTACGAGCGCCCTAATTATTACATTTATTTTATAGGGAAGTGATTTTTACAACTTTCAGAGATCAGAGTGGAGTTTGCCATCATGGTCAAGCTAACAACAACTAACATGACAACGTGCACTTCCTGATTATTGGACAGCACACAGCGGGCATATTTTAAATTAAGAGCTGCTTATACAATATGTCTGTACTGGGGCAAGACAAATTTTGCTCAGACACTTGGAAAAAATGGGTACTGGGCCTTTAATTATTTATTTATCTTGAGCCTCTTCTTTGGACACAAGTGAAGATTGTTAAAAAGCTATTCTCTTATTCGCTCTTATAGTATTAGACAGCAGTAATAGAAATAGTATATGTTAAACTGTACTAACACTTTATGTTTTATGGTATGGTGTTTTACAAAGGAACAGTGATAAATTGAGCCTCAACTCAAATCATGACCAAATATCTGTTCTGTTACACAAAATATCTATCTGAAACCTATTTTTTTTATTTCTATTTATTACTTTTTACATTTCAGACAGATGATGCTTTGGGCCCAAGCTGGAACTGGCTCTACTTCATCCCACTGATCATCATCGGCTCCTTCTTTGTACTCAACCTGGTATTGGGAGTCCTCTCTGGGTAGGTTCACTTATTTGTGGGCAAAAAAAGAAATACTATAAAATATAATTATACTTAATAATTAATGAAATACCCCATATTGCTGGACTCTTGAGGATTGCATTTTGGCAGCACACAGATATTCTATTTATACTCTAGTTTTCCACACACCCTGAGTAGAAAATATCATTCATAGGGAAATGGTCCAGTACCGTGCTGCTTTGGGCTTACTGATTGCAAACACATAAAGTGACGCACAAAGGCATGCCAACCACTCTCTTACTGTTCACTAAAGCAAAGGATCCCAAGATTTGAAGTACTTTTCAGTCCAACTGGGGCTTCGGTCATAATAACACAGTGTAATTTGGCTTCCACGAGCTGTAAGTCATGATACATTTCACAAGTGTCAAAATCTATAACAAGTTAATTAGTTGTACAGAAAGGTTAATTGGGGAACACTGGGGAAGTCATTATCACAGTACCAGAGTGAGTGAAGTATTTTTAGTCTCACACAAAGAATAACACTGGCTATGTTTGCACACCAGACATCGGATCATTATCTGATTTCTGGAGTTATCCGATTATTGAAATGTCATGTAAACAGTTCCATCATGTGAGTAATCTGATTTCTCTTTGATTGTTCACACCATGTAGGTTTTGACAAAAAGAATAATGCAAAAAAAGGATAAATTAATGCAAACTAATGTGGCAAAGACAAATAGCAAAAGAAAAAGGTTATAGATTGAATTTTATTTTAAAATGCATTGTACTTTGTCTACAAAATACAACAGTTTCTCTATAAATCTTTAACTGACACGTGTCACCACGTGTTTTTGATGATCTGATTTATTCTGTGCATGTGCAAACCAAAAATATTATCTAATTACTGGGTTATCAAATTACTCTAGTGATCTGATTTTATTTGAAAATGTTTTGTTTTTATTTTTATTATTTTAATTTACTTTTTATTTTAATAATTTTATGTAACTGTGTAACTCAATTAAAAATAAATGTATGAATGCTTTTTAATGGCTATGTAAATGTACCCACTGTCTGAGGATGAATTAAAATATGTTTTGATTTATTTTGCCTCTGCAGGGAATTTGCCAAAGAGAGGGAGAGAGTGGAGAACCGGCGCGCCTTCATGAAGCTGAGGCGGCAGCAGCAGATTGAGAGGGAGCTAAACGGTTACAGAGCCTGGATCGACAGAGCAGGTGGCTTCACTCTCCATCAACCAACACATTTGGCCACTGATAAGAAAAGGAAAATCGATATTTGACTTAAAGCATTAGGCCTAATCTTTCCTATCTTGACTTTAGGCCCATTGTCTGAGGGTTGTTGTCACTGAAATGAAACACATATAATACAAATCTCAATAGCCTGTTTTCGGTTTTGTAGAGGAGGTTATGCTCGCTGAAGAAAATAAGAATCCAGGACCTTCTGCCCTTGATGGTAAGTCAGTACCAAATACTCAAATTAGAGCTGTAGTGTTGATGTAGTGTTATAGAGAGCACATAAAGGGAAGTATTTATTCAATTGAAATTATTATCATCAAAATATATTTTGTTTTTCGAATAAGTATGTGTTTTACATCAATAATATGCTGCATTAAAATGTTAAATGTTTACACTTCCCCTGAGTTTAAACATAATATCAATAAGGTGCTGTTAGGAGAGTGTCTCTAGTAATAGTGTTACATCAGCCAGTAGAGTGGCGCCCTGCTGTCAGATAAGTGGCCGTGCTGACCCTCTTTACTCATACTGACCTGTACTTGCTGAAATAGCAGGCTTTTATTAAATGTGGACTGATTGGCAGCTCTCAGGAGGCTCCCAGAGTGGAGTACAGGTGGTACCTACGGTGAGGACCGTCTCTGCTTCTCTGTGTACTCACTTCACCCTCATTCTCCACCTGCACCAGCATACACAGCATTAGACCTGGAGAAGTTTGAAAGCACTTTCCATCTCTGACCACCTAAGTGTGAGGGGGGTCTATGGGTGCATGAGTGGGTGCACAGCGGCAAACTGGGACTTTAGTGTGTTATAGATTTATGTTGATCAAGTCACGGAATTTTTGATCGTTAGTTATATTGATTATATTGCTATTTTTGCACATAAGACACAGAAAAGCAGCTCAGTTGCTGATTGAGATGTCAGTCGTGAGCTCTATTTATAAGTGTAACAATGATTCTGATTACAGCTTGTGGCTGCCTATTCAAGATTATTGTACCTGTAGTTCTGGTTGTTTTCACAGCTTAAGTAAACTTCACAAACATTTGGTTCTTACATGCATTATGTAATGTGTGTAGAGTAGTTGGACAAGACTGCTATACAAACACGTGTCTGTTTGATTAGAGATATATTGCAAACAATCCTCAGCCAATATTGACCATTTGTCATTTTTAGAAGCAGGAAATAATGCTGTGGTTGGAGCGCTGATGAAAATATAATGGGAAGTAAGACCATAAGACCTTGCACAAGGGCACACACTCATCCTGCCCAATTTGACTTGTGTGCACTGCACTGCCTGTTCCCTCACACATTGCATGGACCCCCATGATATGCTCTGGAGGAAACTGCATTTTGTAAAGAGAAAATATCTTTCAGTGATCTAATTAATTAATTTTGCACTAAATTATCATTTGTCATTTCAATCAAAGTTGGTTAACTTTCTCTTTCAGCCAGAAGTGGAGGCTCATTAGCATGCGGCAGGCCATCACTCCATTTACATAATTTGTTTTATCATTATATTTTTTAACACAATAACCCATACTGCCTGAACATACTAATAAAATGAAGGGTGGTCATGCACAAGGCTTTTAATGGGCAATGGTGATATATGGATGAGCTAACAGTAGTGGTTTAGCACAGATTTGACAGTACAAGGGAGAATAAGACGTGTTGCTCGGTCAACTTGCCCAGAAGTCAGCTCTGTGATTACCTTTACAGCATGTACCTGCTGATTTCACACACCATTACTCTGTGAAAACTCAACCTGCTGTGTCTGCAGTGCTGAAGAGAGCCACCACTATCAAGAAAAGAGGCATGGACATAGGACATCACGGGCAGATGGGAGACGAACAGTACGGGGACATGTCCTCTATGAGTAAGTGGACAGTCTTAGGCACTGTTCAGAATACAAAACACTGTTATTGAAGCTCAGATACTTGTCACTTCTAGCCCTGCCTGTGACGAGAGGAAGCATCCGGAGCTCAAAGCGAGGTCCAGCAGCATATTTCCGCAGAAAAGAGCGTCTCTTACGCATCTCCATTCGCCGCATTGTGAAAACGCACACATTTTACTGGACAGTGTTGGGATTAGTGGCTCTCAATACACTGTGTGTGGCTATTGTCCATCACAATCAGCCGCTTTGGCTGTCTGACTTTCTCTGTAAGTACAGTGTTTTTCATGGTGTATTAATCTATTTACACTCTCATGCATAACTCTCTGTTTGTAGACTATGCAGAGTTCCTGTTTCTTGCCCTTTTTCTCACTGAGATGTTCCTGAAGATGTACAGTTTGGGGCCTCGACTCTACTTTCACTCTTCCTTCAACTGCTTTGATTGCAGTGTGAGTACCACGTAATAACATGTACTTCAGTGTCTTTCTTCAGTAATCACATTTTATCTTTGCCCTCTGTAATTACTCCGTAGGTGATAGTTGGCAGTATCTTTGAGGTTCTGTGGGGTTTCTTTAGGCCTGGCACCTCCTTTGGCATCAGTGTCCTGCGCGCACTTCGTCTGCTCAGGATTTTCAAGATCACTAAGTACTAGGATTTTCTTTTGAGAGTCTCGTGGCTTTGAAGTAGTTTTGTTGTGTCTTCAAATAACAGAAATCCTTTGTGTTTGCAGATACTGGGCCTCTCTGCGGAATCTGGTTGTGTCTCTAATGAATTCTATGAAGTCCATCATCTCCCTCATCTTCCTTCTCTTTCTTTTTATTGTCGTATTTGCTCTTCTTGGGATGCAGCTCTTTGGTGGCAGGTAAAGCACATTTAAATTCAACATAGAAAAGTCAGGATTACAATGTGTGCTCCTTTGACTAAACAAGTAGAAGCTTTCTTTGTTAAAAAAACAGAGAGCACTTGTCTGGAGTGAGTGCATTATGGTCTTCTTATGTCTCTCACACAGTGGTGCTCACATTTATAAACACTTTTCTCCAGCTTTTGCGTCAATTAAAGCCAGACACAGCCTCATAAAAAGTCTGATTGACTCTCTTCCAGGTTCATCTTTGAAGACTACACACCAACTAACTTTGATACTTTTCCTGCTGCCATTATGACTGTATTTCAGGTAGATGGTTTTATTCACACATTCAATTGTTGTTATAGTTCTTTTCCTATGTATCTTATCTGTATATTTGTTTTTGTTGACTTTTTGTTTGAAGTACTTTGGGCAGCTGAAGTTGTTTTTAAATGTGTTGTATACAGGCCTGTCATGATAATTACAATATCGACTTCAATATGAAAAAGCTGGAACAATATATTTTGGGGCTCAATATTTATCACATGTACATTTTCTTTTCAATAGTGGGAAGATTTTGGCCATTTTTATGTAATGCTGAAGATTTGAGCTGCAGAGGGATGAATACATAGCTTCTCTGTCTAATTATTGGTTCATTTTGCCATTTATTTGTTGCAGCTCAGGCCTTTTAATCATTTACTGGGACTATCTTGCTTTGTGATGGTGGTAAAATTGAATTGAATTGTAAATAATGTTATAACATCAGTATTGCAGTTAAATTGTATTTTTGTTTCCTCAGATCCTGACTGGAGAGGACTGGAACGAGGTGATGTACAATGGCATTCGCTCTCAAGGGGGAGTGAAGTCGGGCATGTGGTCCTCCATCTACTTCATTGTGCTCACACTCTTTGGAAACTGTATTCTTTTTATTCGCCTGTCTAAAAGGTGCAGAGGACTACTGCTACTACTTGCTGCTACTACTAAAAGGCTTTGAAAACACAACAGTGCATATAGACAAACATTGCACCTGCATGTTACTTTTTTCACAAGTAAAAGTAAATAATGTAGTATATAATAAAGGCCCATAGTATCTTCAGTATCAGCTATAGAAAAAAGAACAAGTAGATTAGTAATGAATAAATAAATGTGGTACATTTTGTTAAGGCCTTCTGAATTGAAGTCTTTCTTGCTTTAAGTCTGGTAGAACAATACAGAATACTTAGAGATGGGGTGATTAAGTATAAATAGTAAATCTCTGATTGAATATAAAGGAATACTTGATTTTCTCCCTAACTTTAGTGTGATTAGATACGCTGCTCAATGTCTTTTTGGCCATTGCTGTGGACAACCTTGCTAATGCCCAAGAACTTACCAAGGTGATGAATTAAGCAATGCGAGATCCTGCTTCAAAAATACCATGAAAGAAGCTTTCTCTATAGAAAACGTGTTTATGCTCTTTATTTGTTCAGGATGAAGAAGAAGCAGAGGCAGCCTTTAACCAAAAACACGCTCTTCAAAAAGCAAAGGAAGTTGGCCCTCTGTCCTCTTTCATGTCTTCAGAGTAAGTATTGCATGGGGCTGCCTGAAATGTTTTTTCATTATAATTTCTTTTTTAAAGAAGGCTTTGACTTAATTTCTACTGCATGTTAGACATGCCTTGATTCCTGATTAGAGCAGTGATGTAGTCCACATTATGGTCTGTGTCTCCATGGTTACATGTTTCAGGGGTTGAAAACGGACGCATCGTCGTCTTGGAGACTAGACAGCCCTGACATTCTTCTATGACTCTAACAATTATAATACATAAAACAGAGGTTATTATACAGTTTACTAGTTTGTCCAAAATCAAGCTCACTGCTTATGAGAAACAGTTATTCTTTAGTTTGGTATTGATCAGACAGGGACGAGCATGTGCATGCACATGAGTGAACCCTAATGTCTGCTGTTGTCTGCATGTGGAAGATTCCTCCACTATCATGGCATCATGTATGTATCATTCGCTCTGATTTTGGCTTTCAGGCATTGTCATTGGTAAATGACTAAAAACATATTAAATGCACCCAATAGATTGATGTGATGAGGTTATGCTTTGGGGAGTCCACACAGATGAGCTGAATGTCATGGGTCATGCGGGTTTTCATCTGCATTAGTGCACTTTGACTTTTGGTTTTCTTCTCTCACACAAAAGGATGCAGCATGTTGGAGGCATGCAATGATGTTACATCAACTCTGGAAAGGAAGAAAATCTGAATTGTTAAACTGTATATACTGTGTAATGTAACTGTATAATATATTTAACCAGCAATGTTTTCCAGTTTTTCTTCCATTTACCAAAACCAAACAGCATCTTAATATATCAAAATATATATTTGTGAGCATTTCCAGCTGTTTTGCATTGGCATGATCCTAAGAATGCTAATGTGTGCTTGGAGGTGTGGTGTCAGCGCTGCATCCCTGAGTGCTCTTCGTGTTAAGGGTTTTTCAGTATTGTTTGCTGATATTTCTCACATATCTGTCCTCTACTTGTGTCACATTGTACTCAGACTTGTTTTATCAATGTGATGATAGGATTTATATGTGTGGGTTGTTTTAATGTGTCTTTACTACCATCTTGTTTGTCAGTGTGCTTGGTCCTTAGGAGACACACACCAAACACGAATGCAAACATGTTCAAAAGTCTCTCAAAAATATATTTTAGCCACTATTTGGAGCGTGTGAGCTGTTGCCATGACATTATGTAAATCGTTGTTGTAGATTTGGAAGGACTTTTTGGTGTGTGTCTCCTGGTCTGTTTTGTCTCTGCTCCCAAAAGCACTAATGTCTTGTTTTCAACAAATCGCTCATTGATAACACGGACCACACAAGAGTTCACGCTCCAGTAAGTAACTCTGTCGTTAAGCTTTCTCTGTCTCTCACCATTTGCTCAGTTATCTTAAACTGGGACCCTACTCATTTTGCAAAATATTCAGTTCATGCTCGTGTCTTTCCACAAACTCAAATCTTAATTCATTTTGTGCCCCTGCTTTCACAGATTGTTTTTTCTGCAAATCTTTTTTCACGGTTGTCCCCTGAGTCATCACATAACACATGCTAACTATTTGCTCTTACAAAACAAAATCTACCTCTGTAATTATTTTCATTGCTTAAATATGGTTCTTTATAGTTAAGTTTTTCAAACTGCATTTTCTTCATCTAGTTCCTCTCTCAGAATGAGCATATACATTCTCTATTAGATGTTCTAACATATTTTTCTCTCTCTCTCCACAGGGGGAGCCGGAGAAGGCGGCCCTACCTGTACAGAAAGAGAGCTATCCACCGCAGCCACCCAACATACTCCCTGGAAGAGGCCCAGGGCAGCATCAGGGAGGGCCGCCCCAAACTCAACCCCTCTAACTCTTTCATGTCCAGGAGAGAGAGGAGGAAGAGGATGACCATGTCTGTATGGGAGCAGAGGACCAGCCAGCTCCGGAGACATCGTCAAATGTCCAGCAGGGAAATCCTGTACAACAACCCCAGTGAGGAGCGGGACGGCCCTGCACAAAGCCAACATGGGCATCCACTGTCCCTGCAACGAAAAGTAACGCAAAATACACCTCCATCAAGCATCAAATGCCCAAACGACCCCTTAGCTTCTCCTGTTAAGAGCAAAGACTTAGCAGGGGGTCCTTCTGTAGAGCCCCTGGCCACTAGCACCCCAGACCCACAGATTGTCCCAGAAGTATCTATGACTTTACCAGAGCCCCCCAAATCCGAGCTTGTACCAGAGAATGGAATGATGAACAGCTCTGTGCATGAAAGAAAGAGCAGGTTAAATGGGGAGAGGCAACACAAGCCAGTAAAAAAATTCCGGCCTCCAGATAACTTGGACGTACTGACTCCAGAGATGAGAGGGCTGGGGAGATACAGGGGGAGGAGGTCGCCCCATCGCTGTGACCGGTCAATGGCCGACAGACTGGGATTGTCGCCTGGACACAAAAACAATGACTGTGTGGAAAGTGAGGAGAGGAGAGAGGAGAGAGCTGAGGAGAATGGGACAGAGAAGAGGGAAGGAGATATTGGCCACACTGAGGACAGGTACAATAATCTCTAAAGCTGTTTGTATGTACTGTATGTCAAACTCGAGGTATTAGTAATGTTTTGTGAATCATGTTTTAAAGGTGCACTGTGTACTGTAATAACTTTTCTGGTACAGGGTCCGCTTGTCTTTATGGAGATGTTATTGTTTTGCTTAGAGTGTTTCAAAGATTTCTTATGTTACGAAATAACTTTTAAATAAATAAACCTTGATTAAAAAAAAAAAAGATCTGTAGAGAGGCAACCCTGAATTCACATTTTAAAGACACAGCAGTTTATTTATATAGCACAATTCGTACACAAAGTAATTCAAAGTGCTTTACAGAATAAGAAAGACATTAAAATTACAATACAAAAAAAAATAAAAACATACATAATCACAAATAATCATCAGGAAATTAACATTAAAAGAGAAGAGTTTAGAATAAAAACCTTTCAGTCGTATGCACAGCTAAACAGAACCGTTTTGAGCCTGAATTTAAACATTGTCTAAGTAGAGGCCTGTCTCACATCTTCAGGAAGACTGTTTCAGGTTTTAGCATCATAAAGCTGAACTGCTGATTCCCCCATGTTTAGTCCTGACTCTGAGGCCCTCAGAGTGCGAGATGGTTCACACGGCATTAAGATATCAGAGATGTTCTTTGGTGCTAGGCCATGGAGAGACTTGTACACAAGCAGAGCTACTTTAAAATCTATTCTCTGAGCCACAGGAAACAAGTGCAGAGACCTGAGCACAGGACTTCCTGGTTCTAGTCAGGACCCAAGCTGCAACATTCTGGATGTACAATACTGCGTTTGTCTTAATGTCCGTTTGGACAGGCCAGTGAGCAGGCCATTACAATAGTCTAACCTACTGGAGACAAACACATAAGTCTCTCCAAATCTGGTTTAGACAATATACCTTAGATTTTTTGCAATATTTTGTTAAAAAGCTGCATATCTTATTGATTTGATGTGGCTGTTAAAGCTCAAGTTTGAGTTCATTATTATGCCTAGATTTCTAGCCTGACTTAAAGGTTTTAGAGAGAAAGACTGGAGGTAACTTGTGACACTTTTTCTTTGTTTCTGTGGGCCAAAGACTATGACTTCTATCTTGTCCTGATTTTTGGATGCAGTGGCTGGTCCACATTTACCTGCTGCCAGTGAGACAGTGAGATAGTTGTGGTAGGACACATTATTACTGTGCACTAACTGGCCTAATTGCAGCATGTAGAGATTGAGCAAAAGGGGTCCTAGGATTGACCCCTGGGGCATGTGATCTGAGACATAGTTTCCAATTTCAATAAAGTACACATTGTCTTTTAGTGAGGACTTGAACCAATTTAGTGCCATACCAGAGATGCCCACCCAGTCCTCTAGTCTCTGTAAGAGGATTTCATGATTGATAGTGTCAAAATCTGCACTCAGATCTAACAGGATCAAGACTGAGACCAGATCAGATCAGTGTTCAGGCGGGTGTCATTTGTCACCTTGATAAGAGCAGTCTCAGTGCTGTGGTGGAGTCTAAAACCTGACTGGAAAACATCAAAGGAGTTTTTTAGCTAGAGAAAGTTAACAAGCTGTTGGTAAACACATTTTTTCAAGAATTTTGCCAAAAAAAACCCCAACAACTTGTAACTTGTAAAATACAAGATAACATATAACACATACATAGATAAGTTTAATGCTATACTGCGGAGTAGTCCAGGCAAATAAAATATCTTGTTTCCATGGAGAAAAGTAGGTGGTGGATCCCCCACAAGAAAGGTGCACCTTTAAGGCCACTGTAGTAAATAGCTATTTTAATCAGCTCTGTCACACATTTCTTGCAAATTCTCTTCAATCCACACCATTCTGTAAACAGCTGCTTTTGTATTCACAGACAGAATGAGGATGTGCACCCAGATTTTGCCGACAGCACTGATGCCAAAAAGCCAGAAGATCCAACAGAGCTGTCTGACCTGCCTCCACCTGTTGATAGTGAAATGAAAGAAAGTATTGCAACAGATTTGTGCCAGGACAATTCCAATGTCATAATAGATGTTTGTAAAGAACCAGCCTCAATGGAGCTCTCAACTATTTCAGGTATAGTAAAACTCTGTCTTTTTGTTTTTGCCATATAAATAATGCAACATTTTTAATTTGATTTCTTACGCATTATTCACTATGATGCTTTGCTACACTTCAGTAAACAAAAGCAGCTACTGGAGTTATTAAATGTTAAAATCAAAAAAGCACAGGGGTTATTCTAACTCACACATTAAATTGGTCCCTGAATAAATTTGTAATGAAAAATTGGCCTTGCACTTGCAGAGTCATGCTTCATTTCTTATCTATTACTCCTGGTTTGGAGTCAGTGAGTCGTGCCGTTGTGTTGCCTGTTCCCATAGTTCAGTGCTTCAGTTTATCACCACTGAGTTCAATTTGTCTTCACTCTTGAAAGTTGGAGTTAGCATTGAAAGTCATGGTGTCCTAAATCTCTCTAGATTTGCCAAGCCATCTCTGTCACTCCATGGTATAGCTGACCCTAGTTTCACTTTATCCAACTTTGCACAGTGAAAAACAAGGATCCTGAAGCCTCCAAGTCAGACAATGAGGAGGCAGAGGACACAAAGCCTGTCAACACTATTGTCCCCAACAGTATGTTCATCTTTAAACCAGAGAACCCGTAAGTTAACAAGTACAGTACTGAACAAGTACAATAATAATAATTAAAGGTGTTGTATGTCACTTTCTGGTGGAGGGTCTGCCACTTGCTTTTATCCATGGAGAATTTAATGCTTTGCCTGGAATATTTAACAATGTGGCATTAAACTATCTTGCATTTGTTTTTATTTTATTGCCAAAAAATACACCTCTCCAAATGTCTGACCTGTAACTTTTGTATGGAGATAGGGGGATTTTCCAGGTAAAACAATAACCCCATGGAGACAGGGGAGACAGGTGGACCCTGCCCCTGAAAGTTTCATAGAGTCCTTTTAAATACTCCAGTTCTGTGACATTTTATTATTTACTAATAAAGTACATCTTGCCAAGTTCAGTTCATACATGGTCTCATGTAAATTATGTTTATTTCTCTCTCTAATATTTGTTTTTGCTAAGGGTGCGGCGAGCCTGTCACTATGTAGTAAACTTCAGGTATTTTGAAATGACCATCTTACTGGTCATTGCCGCCAGCAGCATCGCCCTGGCAGCTGAGGACCCAGTGGATACTACTTCTGACTGGAATAAGGTACGAATATAAGGTGTCACAAGTGTAGCTTAATTCAAGTTATTGCTTACCAATGCTTTAGGTATCTGCAAGGTAGGTAAGGTAACAAATGTGCAAAAATGTTTACTTTAAAGCTACAAGCTCTGTTGTATTCTCACATATCAGCACTAGAAGCTATCTATGTTACTGCTGTCTGACAGCATACCAGCTTTGTCCTGATAAAAGAAGACCATAAGCAAAGTGAAGGAAGGGACAAACAGGTTTCACATCTGCCATCTACTAACAAAAAAATAAAATAAAATAAAATTACTGATGGTAGCATTCAATTATTATGTAAAATGAAGCAATATAAAAGAAAATGACACTGGACTATATCTGTTACCTGCTATCCTCCATCATCTGAGACAATATAGAGATTTGAGAAGACAAATTTCACAATATTCTGAAAACTTCAAATAGTTTGAGTTATTAGAAAAGACAGCTGTGATTTATGTACCAAACAGGGCTGACTTTGTTATGTTGTAACTTTCTAGGTCTTGCGCTATTTTGATTATGTGTTCACTGGAGTTTTTACATTTGAGATGATTATCAAGGTAAGCCATAGAAGTGATTGTCGATTAACTGAGTGAATGTGATGTTATGACATAAAATGTTTTGTGTCATGCTTAGATGATTGACCAGGGTTTGATCCTCCACGATGGCTCCTACTTCAGGGACCTGTGGAACATCCTGGACTTTATTGTGGTCTTTGGAGCTCTAGTAGCTTTTGCACTCACGTAAGTATTTTAGATATTCCATCCATGGTATAGTCTCTTTTGAAATATTAATGTTTTTCTGTAATTCTGCTTTGTGGCTGCACTATAGAAATGTGATGGGGTAAGTCTTTTTAACATGCTTGCACTGTACACTAATTTATACTGTGAAATTAATCACATTTTAATTGAGACCAAGATTCAGTCATTTTTAATTATTAATGAAATAGAGGAAGAAATTTAAAGGGCCCATATTACACTATTTTCTGATCTATGATATAATGTTGTTTCCTCTTCAAAAATGAGCCTGGAGTTGTGTTTTGTTTCATTCACACATTTTGTATTTATTTTATTTAACCTTTATTTAACCAGGAAAGTCCCATTGAGATTATCCATCCATCCATTTTCTTCCGCTTATCCGGGGCCGGGTCGCGGGGGCAGCAGTCTAAGCAGGGACTCCCAGACTTCCCTCACCCCGGACACGTCCTCCAGCTCCTCCGGTGGGACCCCAAGGCGTTCCCAGGCCAGCCGAGAGACATAGTCCCTCCAGCGTGTCCTGGGTCTTCCCCGGGGCCTCCTCCCGGTGGGACATGCCCAGAACACCTCCCTAGGGAGGCGTCCAGGAGGCATCTTGAGCAGATGCCCGAGCCATCTCAACTGGTTCCTCTCAATGTGTAGGAGCAGCGGCTCTACTCCGAGCTCCTCCCGTGTGACCGAGCTCCTCACCCTATCCCTAAGGGTGCGCCCAGCCACTCTGCGGAGGAAACCCATTTCGGCCGCTTGTATCCGCGACCTTGTCCTTTCGGTCATTACCCAGAGCTCATGACCATAGGTGAGGGCAGGAACGTAGATTGACCGGTAAATCGAGAGCTTCGCCTTTGGGCTCAGTTCCTTCTTCACCACAACGGACCGATACAGCGGCCGCATCACTGCAGACGCTGCACCGATCCGTCTGTCAATCTCCCGCTCCATCCTTCCCTCACTCGTGAACAAGACCCCGAGATACTTGAACTCCTCCACTTGGGGCAGAGACTCACCACCCACCCGGAGAGGGCAAACCACCTTTTTCCGGTCGAGAACCATGGCCTCTTATTTAGAGGAGCTGATTCTCATCCCAGCCGCTTCACACTCGGCTGCAAACTGCCCCAGTGCCTGTTGCAGGTCCTGGCTCGAAGAAGCCATCAGGACAACATCATCTGCAAACAGCAGAGATGAAATCCTGTGGTTCCCAAACCAGACCCCCTCCGGCCCCTGGCTGCGCCTAGAAATTCTGTCCATAAATATAATGAACAGAACCGGTGACAAAGGGCAGCCCTGGCGGAGTCCAACATGCACCGGGAACAGGTCTGACTTACTGCTGGCAATGCAAACACAGCTCCTGCTCCGGTCATACAGGGACCGGACAGCCCTTAGCAAAGAGCCCCGGACCCCATACTCCCAGAGCACCCCCCAAAGGACACCACGAGGGACACGGTCGAATGCCTTCTCCAGATCCACAAAACACATGTGGACTGGTTGGGCATACTCCCATGAGCCCTCGAGGACCCGATGGAGAGTATAGAGCTGGTCCAGTGTTCCACGACCGGGACGAAAACCACACTGCTCCTCCTGAATCCGAGGTTCGACTATCGGTCAGATTCTCCTCTCCAGTACCCTGGAATAGACCTTACCGGGAAGGCTGAGGAGTGTGATTCCCCTATAATTGGAACACACCCTCCGGTCCCCCTTCTTATACAGAGGGACCACCACCCCGGTCTGCCATTCCACAGGTACTGTCCCCGACCGCCACGCGATGTTGCAGAGACGTGTCAGCCAAGACAGCCCCATAACATCCAGAGACTTGAGGTACTCAGGATGGATCTCGTCCACCCCCGGAGCCTTGCCACCGAGGAGCTTGCCAACCACCTCAGTGACTTCAGCCAGGGTGATGGACGAGTCCGCCTCTGGGTCCCCAGTTTCTGCTTCCTCCTCGGAAAACGTGACAGTGGGATTGAGGAGATCCTCAAAGTATTCCTTCCACCACCCGACAACATCCCCAGTCGAGGTCAGCAGCTCTCCACCCGCACTGTAAACAGTGTTGGTGAAGCACTGCTTCCCCCTCCTGAGGCGTCGGACGGTTTGCCAGAATCTCTTTGAGGCCGTCCGATAGTCCTCCTCCATGGCCTCCCCGAACTCCTCCCAACCCCGAGTTTTTGCCTCTGTGACTGCCCGAGCCGCGGCACGCTTGGCCCGCCGGTACTCATCAGCTGCCTCAGGAGTCCCACGAGCCAACAAGGCTCGATAGGACTCCTTCTTCAGCTTGACGGCATCCCTTACTTCCGGTGTCCACCACTGGGTTCGGGGATTGCCGCCGCGACAAGCACCACAGACCTTACGACCACAGCTACGAGCAGCCGCATCGACAATAGAGGTGGAGAACATGGCCCACTCGGAGTCCATGTCTCCAACCTCCCCCGGGATCAGGGAGAAGCTCTCCCGGAGGTGGGAGTTGAAGACCCCCCTGACAGAGGGCTCCGCCAGACGTTCCCAGCAGACCCTCACGATGCGCTTGGGCCTGCCAGGTCTGTCCGGCTTCCTCCTCTGCCAGCGGATCCAACTCACCACCAGGTGGTGATCAGTTGACAGCTCAGCCCCTCTCTTCACCCGAGTGTCCAAGACACGCGGTCGGAGGTCAGATGACACGACAACAAAGTCGATCATTGACCTCCGACCTAGAGTGTCCTGGTGCCACGTGCACCGATGGACACCCTTGTGCTCGAACATGGTGTTTGTTATGGACAAACTGTGACTAGCACAGAAGTCCAATAACAAAACACCACTCGGGTTCAGATCGGGGAGGCCGTTCCTCCCAATCACGCCCCTCCAAATCTCACTGTCGTTACCCACATGGGCGTTGAAGTCCCCCAGGAGAACAACGGAGTCCCCGGTTGGTGCACTGTCTAGTACCCCTCCCAGGGACTCCAAGAAGGCCGGGTACTCCGCACTGCTGCTTGGCCCGTAGGCCGACACAACAGTGAGAGACCTGTCCCCGACCCGAAGGCGCAGAGACGCGACCCTCTCGTTCACCAGAGTGAACCCCAACACGCAGCGGCTGAGCTGTGGGGCAATGAGCAAGCCCACACCAGCTCGCTGCCGCTCCCCGCGGGCAACGCCAGAGAAATGGAGAGTCCAACCCCTCTCAAGAAGTTGGGTTCCAGAGTCCAAGCTGTGCGTGGAGGTGAGGCCGACTATATCTCTCTAGTAACGCTCAACCTCCCGCACAAGCTCAGGCTCCTTCCCCCCCAGCGAGATGACATTCCATGTACCCAGAGCTAGTCTCCATGTCCGGAGATCCGGTCGTCGAGGTCCTCGCCTTCGACTGCCGCCCGGATCTCTCTGCACCCGCCCCGCATGGCTCCTCCCGCAGGTGGTGGGTCCACGGGAGCACGGCCCCACGTCGTTCCTTCGGGCTGGGCCCGACCGGGCCCCGTGGGGAAGGTCCCGGCCACCAGGCGCTCGCTGCCGAGCACCCACCCCAGGCCTGGCTCCAGGGTGGGGCCCCGGTAACGCCAGTCCGGGCGACGTAACTGGCCTTGTTCTTTTTCTCTTCATGTAGGGCTTCTGAACCGCTCTTAGTCAGACCCGTCCCCCAGGACCTGTTTGCCATGGGTGACCCTTCCAGGGGCATGAAGCCCCCGACAACATAGCTCCCAGGATCATTCGGGTGCTCAAACCCCTCCACCACGTTAAGGTGGCGGTTCGGGGAGATTAAAAAAAAAAAAAATCCCATTGATATAAAAAACCTCTTTTTCAAGGGAGTCCTGGCCAAGCGGCAGCAGCAAATAAAAACTACAGTTACATAATTACAAAGAGACAAGATAACAGGAAAAGACATACAGATTATGAAAAACAAGTGCATGTTGTGGAGTCAGCCTCGAGACCTCTCAGTTTAGATTTAAAAGCATTCAAGGAAATCAACTCTTTCTGCAACATATTCCATGCATAAGGTGCAGAGTGGACAAAAGCCTTTTTGCCTAGTTCAGTGCGAGCAAATGGAATAGAGAGCAACACATGATCTTGTGAACGAAGAGAACAAGAATCAGACCTTCTCTGTGACAGTAAGAAACAGATGTAGGTCGGCAGTAGTCCAAGCATTGCCTTATCAATAAAAGTGAACCAATGACTCCTCTTTTGAATGGCCAGGGCAGGCCATCTCACTCGAGAATACAACTCACAGTGATGTGTCATTGCTTTACAGTTAGTAATGAACCTTAGAGAAGCATCACATGTTTAACACACAAACCCTTCATATTTAGGCAGAATACTATTCTGAAAGGGAAAATACTCTGTTTCACCTTGTGATGTCATGTGGTAAAACAGGAAGTGCTCCACTGTTTTTAAACTCCATACACCGTCCCTAGAATCATTTGGATAATTTCAGCCCTGGAATTTCCCCATCTCTAGTGAAGTAAAGATAAAAGGTACCTGTTAACTTGAAAACTACCACCACATGACGTCACAATGTGGCAGAGCTGGTGTGGAAAAATTACTATGAATAATAATCCATTTGTGAAGCCTGATGAGTTATGAAATACAAAAAAGATGTATTCTTTGTCACAGCAAAGGGCTGGGACAGGGCCCAGACCTGTCCAGGCAGCAGACTGGTAGCCTTCCAGTGTCCCAAGTCTCTCTGAGTCTCTCTCCTAATACCAGATTGACAAAGCTACATACATTTCAAAGCAGAGTGACTTTTGTTTCACGCTCATGAGATACTGAACTTTTACACTTAGACAGGTAGAACAACACAGAGTTTCCTATGGGATAGAGATGGAGTTGTTAATGCCTGGTCTGAGTCTGACAGACTGACACAGATCAAATGCATTTAAAGACATAGTGCATAATAAGAATATTTTCTTCACAATATGAATATACTTAAATTTCCATCACAGAGCATTTTGAGTCTTGCAGATGTAGATAGCCTAATAAAAAAGAATTACTCAAACATGTGTGAACAAAAAACAAAACACAACTCCGGGTCTGTTTTTGAGGAGGTAACAACATTCTAACATGGCTTAAAGCAACAAGGGTTCATTATGTGTAATATAGGACCTTTAAAGAGGATTTTTTTTTCACTGGTTACAGGTCTGTTTATGTTTAGACATTTTATATTAAAAGCTATTTTGATTTGTTTTTATTAAGTCAAATAAAAACAAATTGAAAATAGTGAGGGGAAAAACTGTATATATTTGTTTGATATGTAGCAATGCCTGCACTATGCCTGACTTGAAATATTTTGAGTTAACAGAAATAACAAAGGTCGTGACATTAAAACCATCAAATCACTGAGAGTTCTGAGAGTGCTCAGACCACTGAAGACCATCAAGAGACTGCCCAAGCTCAAAGTCAGACTCACCTGTTTTCCCATATATAATTTAATGTATCTAACCCTAAAATGATCAAACACTGACAAGTAAACTGCATTTTTCCCATGCTCTTATCCCACAGGCCGTCTTCGATTGTGTGGTGACATCTCTAAAAAATGTCTTTAACATTTTAATTGTCTACAAGCTCTTTATGTTCATCTTTGCTGTGATCGCAGTGCAGCTTTTCAAGGGAAAGTTCTTTTACTGCACAGACAGTTCGAAGGCCATTGAAAAAGACTGCCAGTAAGTGTTGTTGTGCTATCTCTTATTATTATTTTCACCCTCTTGTTAAAAACGATGTGTGCTTTTTATCTTCTAGGGGTTACTACATTGACTATGGTAAAGATAAGAAGGAGGTGAAGGAGAGAGACTGGAGAAGACATGATTTTCACTATGACAACGTGATCTCAGCTCTGCTCACACTCTTCACTGTTTCCACTGGAGAGGGATGGCCTCAGTGAGTCTGATACAAAAATATGATACACCCTCTACAGACATGCATGTGTTTGATAAACTGGTGACTACTCATTAAATTCAAGGTCTGTTTATTGGTATAACCCTTATTAAAGGGGATATAATATTTTAGTTACAATTGTTGTGAGATATCTGTGTAATCCCTCAGAAACTGTAAACAATATTTGTTTTGAGTCTCAGCGTAGCTTGTCCTATTTGTCCAGTTAACAGATATTATTTTTCTTTTAATAATTGTTGTGAGAAGAACCTTTTTGATTTTTGATCCCATGGCCAAAAAAAAGTGAAACTATTAATTTCCACTTTTTGAAATTAAACTTTATTAATGACAAAGTATTGCGTATATTGTGTCAAGGCCACATAAGAAGTACTTTAGATATATGTTAAATGTTTAGATTATAGATCATCACTAGAAATAATTTTGTGTCTGAAATGGGTAGATATATAATTTTTTTACTCTTACAATTGTGGCCTTCAATTCGCTGATTAATCTAGACATCTGTACTTGTTACAAAATGGTAACTATCTACAGTATACTTTAAATGGGTCATGGTTTGTATGATTGCCATCAAATTAGATCAGTAAAATATGTTTGTGCCATACTTGGATGTACAAAGAAGTGGTAAATACAGTGTAGATTAAACAAGTCACTGGTTGTCATTTTGTTTATACAATTGTTTAAAACTGCCAAAGCTTTACATCTCTGCTCTACCAGGGTGCTGCAACACTCAGTGGATGTGACAGAGGAAGACAGGGGTCCCAGTCACAGCAACAGAATGGAAATGTCCATATTCTACGTCATCTACTTTGTTGTCTTTCCGTTCTTCTTTGTCAACATCTTTGTGGCTCTCATCATCATCACCTTCCAGGAGCAGGGGGACAAGATGATGGAGGAGTGCACCCTGGAAAAGAATGAGGTAAAAATACAGCAATGATCAGTTTGGACAAGCAAACAGCTAAAGGAACAATAACAATTTTCGTATCGATCTCAGTGCAAAAATAAATATTGTTGAGTAAGCTTTTAATAGTGAAATCTGGATCCATATTAGCCAACAATATGTGTGATGATTAGTTAAGCAAAGATTACAGGCAGACTTAGCACTTTGAACAAAATATCTGGATTAGTTTGGTTTTGTGACTGTAATTGTGCCAAATGTGAGACAAATATGATCTCATGGAAAAAAGTATATCATACAAATATAATTAATAGCTGTGTTCTTTTCTACAGAGAGCCTGCATTGACTTTGCCATCAGTGCCAAACCCCTTACCCGTTACATGCCCCAGAATCGTCACACTTTCCAGTACCGTCTTTGGCATTTTGTGGTTTCACCATCTTTTGAGTACACTGTACTGGCTATGATTGCTCTCAACACCATCGTCCTCATGATGAAGGTAAAATATGAATGTGATTTGTTTTGCTCACATTGATTCTTTTACTTTATACAAACACTGCTCAGTCGGATTAAAATAGCAGAGGACGCATGACTTCCAACAATCAACACACGTGTGTCATGTGCTGGGACTAACATGTCTGAAGCTCATGTTTGCTTTCTCAGTTTTTCCTTTGAGCCGACATTTTTCCATCCTTCTCTCATCACCATAAGTTTCCAGTGGCCTTTTCTCACCCACTTGATCAGTCCGTCAGACATTCACACAGGCGTAGTGACTCAGCCTGTATTAAATATTGATCTATAAAGTCCAGGGGCTGCTATTTAGCATGACCTCATTAACTGCAGCTGCCGCCCCCAGAGGGATGGCTCCGTTTATAGTGCCACGGATGAAAGGTGTGCAGACTGAGGTGCTATTTATGGGTCTGGAGGAATCTTCCATCAAGCTGCAGACGTTGGAGTTTTCACAATGCTGGATTATGTCTGCAAGGGACCAGATGGGAAAGGCCAATCACATCACCTGTACATTTCACAGTTCAAAAAAGCATGTTTGAGCATTAACTGTTAGTCCCACCCACTTAGTCCCCCACCCTCATTCCATCACAAAGAAACTACTGGAAGAGTCACATACTGTATGTTTTGTATTTGTATATCAAAGTCTACTTTATTTTACTTAATTTTAATGCATGCCCTTATGTTTATATGTTTAATAATTTACTATTATTACTCATTTTTTTATGTTGTAGCATAACGCCAAAGCGAGTACCTAGTTTGTAGATTTTGTTCACTGACAGTTTCAATAAAACCTTTTTCCTGATTGTTGTAGTTGTTTCTAAATGGCTCTCATCCAACAATGTCTCTGATTTAATTTTTGCTTTTGCAATATACACTATGTAGTAAAAAGTGTGAGGTAACAGTCTGTTAGTCTTTTAACCTGTTATGTTTTATTACAGTATTACTCTGCTCCACCTGCGTATGAGGCTGTCCTGAAGCACTTAAACACTGCCTTCACTGTGCTCTTCTCTGTGGAGTGTGTGCTCAAAATCCTGGCCTTTGGTTTTCTAGTGAGACACAGAGATCATTCTATATATACTATATTGCTTGAATTTTAACATGGCTGAAATTGTGCCCTGTGTTTGAACAGAACTACTTTAAAGACACTTGGAACATCTTTGATTTTATTACTGTCCTGGGCAGCATCGCAGAGATCATCATAGACTTTCAGGTAAAAATATCCTTAAAATCAAACTTTATATTCATGGATTAATGATAAAACTCCACAGTTCCTCAAATGGCTCTGTAATAACACCTGTGAATAGGTCTCATCAGTGTGAATCATCTCAAAAGGACTGTTCATAAAACCTTAACTTCAGCCTTAACAGTCTTGGTAGTTGGCTGTGACCAGTGCAAACTGTGGTTGTGTCAATGGGCAAGACACTGCACACCGTATAGAATATGTATGGATGTGTATGCACCATTTGTGAAGCAACTTTGAGCATATAAGCAAGCTTTGTAAGGTGATTGTGTTTTTATTTTTACATTGTTCTGATTTTCCCAGTTTGAGGATTCGCTCAACATGAGTTTCCTGAAGCTGTTTCGTGCGGCTCGTCTCATTAAACTGTTGAGACAGGGCTACACCATTCGTATTCTGCTTTGGACCTTTGTGCAGTCCTTCAAGGCTCTGCCCTATGTGTGCTTGCTCATTGCCATGCTCTTCTTCATCTATGCTATTATTGGGATGCAGGTGAGAATAACACACACACCCCTGAGGCGAGGTGCGGGCCATTCATTTTTAACAAAATGTATTCACAATAAGGTGATTTATGTGTAATGCTCAGGTGTTCGGGAACATAAAACTAAATGAAAAGACCCATATTAACCGCCACAACAATTTTAAGACTTTCTCCAGTGCCCTGATGCTGCTATTCAGGTAGGAAACACACATTTGATTGGTTTTATATTTAACAGTGAAATATTGGATAGGCATTTTAAATTAAATATGTAATAATACTGTGTACAGGAGTGCCACAGGGGAGTCCTGGCAAGAAATTATGCTGTCTTGTCTTTCCGGTCAGCAGTGTGAGGTGGACCCCTCTTTACGAGACTGTGGCTCGGACTTTGCATATTTCTACTTTGTCTCCTTCATCTTCTTTAGCTCCTTTTTGGTATTCAAATCAATACAAAGCACAAACCTACTGTTGGTATAATCACTTAATAAGCCAAATGTTATGTGTTGTACAGATGTTGAACCTATTTGTGGCAGTGATCATGGATAACTTTGAGTACCTTACAAGAGATTCCTCCATCCTGGGCCCTCATCACCTGGACGAGTTTGTTCGTATATGGGGGGAGTATGACCGTGCTGCCTGGTCAGTGACTTTAAACAATATTACAATACAATAATGTTTCACTGTGAAATACAAAAGGTTATTCACAAATAATACTCACACACAAGAGACAGGAAAGATAGACCTTCTACTACTTCTACTTCTCCAAATAATGAAACTTTGTAATCTATGACTGTTTCAAGTTTAAATACACTACAAACCAGTAGTGTATGCAAGTGCAGGAAACTAAAACCATGTGTGTTCTTTCCAGTGGAAGGATCCACTATAAGGAGATGTACAAAGTTGTACGCACTATCTCACCTCCTCTGGGCTTTGGAAAGAACTGCCCCCACAGGGTGGCATGCAAGGTTTGGTTCCCCCAAATGCAACCAAAAGCCCTTCTCTTCCCTGTTTCCATGTGGGATCCTTCCTGATCTTGTCCTTGTCCTTGGCTTCATGCACACTCACTGCCCTGTTTGATCCTGGGGTCTGCTAATCAGATCAGGCCTTCAAAGACTGAAGACTCTCACGTTTTAAAATAGATACAGAAGACATCCAGTGAAACAGATTTGTAGCATGAAATGTACATTTTTGGGTTATTTCTGGGATTTCTGTTCTGAATGGTGAGTTAATTTTTACTTTGAATTGATCCTTTCACATTGTCACATTGCACAAACAAGAACAATCTCACTATTTCCAGGCTTATACAGAGAGTCTCTCAGTTCTTTGCTTCTATTGTCCAAAGAGTTTTCCATTCCTGATTTCTATGCTGTCTAAAGCATAGAAATAATACTGCCTGTTTTTGACCCTTCTCTCTCCTCTGTCTGCAATGAAATAAATAACAGTGTTCCTCTTTTTACCCCTTTGCCCTGTGTGGTCAACTGCGTCTCATGGGAAACTATCCTTTCTCTTCATTGTTCTCCTTTGAACTCTGGCACTCTCCCCTCCCTTTTCCCTTCTCTTCTCCATATTCTCATCTTTATGGCTCGGTGGCACCCCCAGTGGTCGTATTCATTACACTGACATGTATGAGATGTTAACCAACATGTCGCCACCTCTAGGCCTGGGCAAGAAATGCCCCTCCAAGGTGGCATATAAGGTAGATCTTACGAACAGCTCACACATTAAAGTTGAAAAGAGCTTGTAGGTCCTCATAATGCAGTTTTGCCTGTTGAAACAGTATATGTTTCAGTATTTTACAAGCGCTTCAGCAGTGGTTGACCTTGTTTTGCTCTGATTGAAGGCATCACTTCCAGAGTTTGTGTTTTTGTACCAAAATGAATAGAATTGTAATTAAACATCTACATGTTTAAAATTTCACCCTGCTTTGCATGTGCCTCCTTGTTTTATTTAATCAATGTTCTGTTTGTGAGTTTGTCAGCCTGCAAGTATGCTCCATCGCATATGATTGCAATTCTCTGTCTGATCTTTTTTCTTATTATTTGGACTAGATATTATGTTGATAAATGCTAGGCATAGAAAATAGACTCAGTGCTTGTTTGTTTATGGGTTAGGGCAGTTATTTTGCCGCTGTTGGATAAAAAAAAAAAATCTCCTTTTATCTCCAGAGATTAGTCTTGATGAACATGCCTGTGGATGACGACATGACAGTTCACTTCACTTCCACACTCATGGCTCTCATCCGCACTGCACTGGAGATCAAGATTGCCAGAGGTGAGACGCATCAAAGTACTATGTTTTGGGCTGAAACCAGACAGATCTGAGGTGTCCTTTGTTGTGAATTTGTAGGAGGTGAAGACCGAAACCAGATGGACCTGGATCTCCAGAAAGAGATTGGTGTCATCTGGCCCCATTTATCTCAGAAAACAGCAGATCTACTTGTTCCCATTCACAAAGGTGATTGCACATTCACCAGTAGCTTTAGGACTATAGAAGGACTTACAAATTAAACTGCTCTTGCTTTTCCAGCCAGTGACATGACAATTGGAAAGATCTATGCTGCCATGATGATTATGGACTACTACAAGCAAAACAAAGCCAAGAAGCTTCGGCAGCAGCTGGAGGAGCAGGTATCTTTTTTTGTTTACTTTGAATTGTTCTGTAAATTTGCTTCTCAAGTCACTTGTGTCACTAATTTTTCATGATACGCTATTCTTTGTGTCTACAGAAACATGCTCCAATGTTCCAGCGTATGGATGCCTCCTCTCTGCCTCAAGAAATCCTATGCAACGCCAGGTCCCTGTCATTCATGCATCACAGCGCAGGATCTGCTCTGTAAATATGAATATTGTGTAGTTTATAGGGATATCAGTTCAATAGGGAGAAAACTGTTCTGCAGTACCATGGTCTGACTACCTTATTTCCCTCAGCACCAGAGGAGGTTTTGTAGCTCTTAGTCCAATCTCTCCACAAGAGATGTTCCTTCAGCCACTGTCCTGCTCCAGAGAGCTGAAGAAAGAGGAAGAAGAGGAGGAATACCACTCTCCTTATCATCCATATCCACGTCTGCACTATCACCATCATTTACACACACTGGTAATCTTCTGTCCAGCTAGAGCTGATTGTTTTAAAGCAATAGTTACTTAAATTAATGTTTCCTATTTTGTTTTATCTGTAGGTTCCTAATGTTATAGAATACAACAATGCAATGCAACAGGCCAAACAGGACCCAGCAGGTCTGAGATCCCCTCAGCACACACCCTCCATTAGAGCGTCGTCCATGCCTAGACTGGCTGTGGAACCACCGGTATGACCAGAGGATGTCATGGAAATACTCACTGTGTATTTCTTAAATTGTGTTGTTCTCTGTAGCCTGGGATATCTGCCGACACTAAGCTGATGAAACGTTCCTTTTCCACCATTGGTGATCAGTGTGTAAATGGTCTGTGGCAAGAACAACATTCTCTGGAGAGAGTTAGTCCTGACAGCACATACAAGCCGCGCCAAAGAAGTTACAGAGGTCTGCAACACGAAATATAACTTTATTTACTCATCATTTTATTAACTTATTTTAATCTTAACTGTGTTTAGGCCCTAGAATCAACCACAAAGAAGCCATGAGTACTGAGAGGGGTCGGTCTAGGGAACGGAGACACCTATTGTCCCCTGATGTTTCACGGTGCAACTCTGAAGAGCGAAGCCGGGACCCTTCAAGTGAAGGTCCACCGTCTCGATCCCCAAGTGAGGGGCGAGCCAGCTCCACACAAAAACAGGTTTGTAGACAATGTTACTTACTTTATATACTATAACTATGCTAAGTTAACTTCTTAAATGTAACTTGTGTGGTGAACAGGTAAACCCCACTGGCAGTCCTGCCCACTCTGCCTCAGAGTCTAGCACTCCTCGAAATCGACGACAGCTGCCCCAGACTCCGTCTCGCCCACGGCCTTATATCAGCTACTCCCCTCTGGTGTGCCGGCCCACACCCGCCCCTGCACCAGCACCCACCTCTGAGGGGCCCAGCCAGCCTCAGGATGCCCTCATAGACACCTCCGCACAAAAAGAGTCCAGAGCACCGGGACCAAGCGGGGATCACGTTTCAGGACCAAGCCACCCCTCTCCTCACCGCTACATATCTGAGCCGTATCTCCCACTCCATCAGGACCTCAGCAGGGGTGAGGCAGCAGAGGGACAGGACACACTCACATTTGAGACTGCAGTAGCTACCAGCCTGGGCCGGGCTAATGCTATAAGCTCGGCTCCACAGCTCAGACACTCGTGGCAGGTCCCAAATGGACATTTCAGGAAGCACTTGGGACCGGCTGGACCAACCAATGCTACTGAGCTGCTCAGTGACACAGATGAAGATGACCGCTGCTAAACCCCTAAGAGTGGTAAAGTGCATGAAGTGCTCAGCAGCCTCAGGAGTGGACTACGGCTCTGAGACGGATTCACAGTAGCATTATGGACAGGGTCAAATGCCAGTCTACGTATTGGTGTCTGTCTGACACAGGTCCTGTCATTGTGGACATACAGTAAATGTGCATTCATCCATGAGGGTCCTTTTGGAAGAATCTTGCCAAATATGACTACATCTGATCCATGAGTAACTCAATGTAGGCAATACACCTCCAAGTTGTCATATGAACAACATATGAGATGATTCAAGGTGTCTTGACTCTGATTAGAATGCATTTGTGGATAGAGGTAGCATGTGATGAATGTAGTGGAAATCCTGGTCTTGTCTGGGTAACTTTAGATGCTCTTTGTAAGTCTTGTACATAGACAGTGAAGTAGCAATGAAGATAATTTGACCATGTTTTCTGGCTTAAACCAGTAATAGCCATTACAAGCATTTCCTGTTTACAAATAAAACATGGCTTCAGGGCATTAAACTACCATACTCAGAGGTATGCTAAATCTATAGAATAAATATTCTGGGTATTAGATTTAGATACAAATCAAACTGATGAAACACCTACAGTGTCACATTAGTGTTGTGAAAAGAAGAGAACAAAAAGGATGAGTTTTGTGATTCCTGATGTTAGCTGTGATGTGACGTGCATACAGAAAAATATGAAGGTCACCTATTCAATAAGGAAGGTCTGGCAGAGAAAGGTCTGGAATATCTCTACAATACATGGTACAAAACACACTTGGAAATAAAAGAAGAAAACAGATAACAGTTATTTCTCCATTACTAGTGTCAGTGTCTGCTGATTAAAGCCATTTTGTTTGTGTACATAGAGCTGGGTCCTCTCCAGGTCGTGTTGCCTTCTCTCAAGTGGTCATCTTAAACGATGATAGTAAAATGTCCTTTAAACGTGATGCAAGTGAATTTAAACATAACAGATGCTTTCCTCTGAGTTTAAGTACAAAGATACTATGTATTTGACTCACAGTATTTTCTCCAAGCATGGTAATCATCATCATTATTTCAGATGTGAGTGGAAAGTGTGTGTCATCTGACATGATCAGACACAGAGAACCCATTAAACATTCAGTAAGTGTTCATTTTTATCAGTGTGTGTTATGTTTGTCCTACATTGTCAGCAAAACTTTTGAAGACCTGTATTAAAAGATGCCATATAATTTAATTTGATCATTGTTAGAATATAGTCCCATGGCCCATCAAAGAGCCCTAGTGCCATTCTCTTTATGCTGCCTACATTCGTCCAAAGAGGTTAAGTCCAGGATTACATTTTTGTTCAAAGTATAGGAATTTACATTTACATTGAATCTGTGCAGCTGTGACAGAATAATGTTTACATACTGTATTTGTTGAAAGAATAATTAAAGATCAGTCTTTTGTGTTTGGGGTATTGATGTTCAAATTCATTTTTCACCAAAACAATTGATAAAAATGTCCTTGTATTTAAATGAAAAATGTACTCTATCGTCACTCCTTTCCTATGGTCATCTCTTGGTGTGTGTTAGGATTTACCTCACGGCTCCTGTGTTAACCTTGACTTTGGCTGTTGACACAATGGTCTAATGCTGCATGAATGTGTCAGCTTTGTGAAACTGTTTACATGAAAGTGTTAAGCATCGCTATGAGGGAATGTTTACTCTCCTTCTGGAGCTTAGCAATGCTTAAAGGTTCTCCCTCACTTCTGGATCATGTGTATGTATACGCTGGGATGGCATGTTCATGACAATATAATTATCAAACCACCAGGAGGATATCAGTTGTTTTATGAAGGCAACGTCAATGCAAAAAAGAGCAGTCATGAAGTATATACACTTGGCAGAGATATGTTTGTGGATAAAATATTGACCACAATCTTATTGCAAATGCATGCTAAAAAGAGGAGTGTACCTATGTTCCCACAGCTCTGTTTTCTCACATTTAAAAGATATTTCTGAAGTAAATCCATAACCCACATCCTCATCCTGGCCCTAATGTTAACCATCATTTTAAAAAGGATAAATGGTAAATAATAACCTCACTTCTCCCCTTTCTCCAGTAATCTCTGCTCCTCTGATTCTTGCTACATTCCTCAGCTGGGCTTCAGTTTTTACAGGAGAATGAAAGTCATGTGTGAAGTTCAATGCCAAATGATAAGTTTACAAATATATAAGCTAAGTTGTCTCTATTAGAGGCCACTAAGAGATATTTTAAAAATGGAAAGGCAAGTGTATTGTGTCTTTAAAAAACAAAAAACATAACACTGAAGTAGATTGTTTGTGCTACCTTATTTCAAAGCCAACTGGTGTCTGGCCTGTTTGGGGGGGTCGGGGAGTGGGAGGGTGTGAGGGTGTTGATCACGTGCTACTGGTCCGGTAGGGGGAGTGAGGTGGAGCACGAACACAAACAAACTGCCCAGAGAACAGAACCATGCGGGGCTCTGCTTTGGTCTTCCTTTTCTGTGTAAGTTTCTTTATTTCATATCTAGACAGCCGCAGTAAAAGACTTTAAGAAATGGCAAGATCTGTATAAATAATAATTTACATGTGTTTATATAGGCTATTGGAAATTAACAATATAATTAAATATTTTCTTACGTCATCCTACATTTCAGCTGTTTGCACAAGTGTTTCAAATGTACAATATTTGTACATATTTGTAATATTTTCGCTTGCTTTAATCGATTCATTGGTTACTTTATCGAATTATTATCGATTCAAAATCTGTTTTTCCATAGGAACCAACATAAAAAGCGTCATTATCAACTACAAATGACAGACTTATATGGACACATTTACTTACTTGTATGTGCTTTGCAAGGTTGCAGTAGTTTAAATACTAGTTTTTAAAACTACCATTCACTTTATTGTAACAAGGTGAGTAGCTATTCAAAACTATCTTAATTTTGTAATTGCTGGAAATTTAGAGCCTGCAGACTTTTGCACAATTACTTTGGCGCCCCCCTTTGGTAAATTGGAGCACCACGACTCACGAAATCGTTGAGTACTTCAGAATAGTTTTAACTATATTATTTTGTTTAGGGCACTCTGCATCAGATGACCTTCATCTCTGGAGAGCACAAAGCTTCAGAAAGTCACAATGAGGACACCTCAGCCCCCAGTGACAAAAATATGGTATGAGCGATAAACCTTGTTTTATGTATTTAATGCAGACAATATAAATGTAGGCTATTTCCATGGGCTTTGGTTAACTGTGTTACCTCGAGATTTATTTGAATGAGATCTAGCCTAATGTATATATTTCTAAAGGGCAAAGCTATAACTTCAGCATATTATTGACTGTTCCCAGGTTATTGAGGATCAGCCAATAGTTGGATCTACCATCGAAAGCTCCTCAAGCAGCTTACATCAAGTCAGTCCTTCTGAGCAAATATTTTTAGGATCTGATGAAGACCAGATTAATTGCATCTCTGAAACTGAGGACAAATTAAATGATGACATCCTTATCGACCAAGTGAGAGGCTTAAATCACAAAGCCCATGAAAAACCAACATGTCCCAGCCAATATTTATTTGAGAAGAACCCACCTGAGGAGTTTGGACTGGTCAAAAAACCTTGGAGCACAAAAGCTCCATTCACAACAAGCTCTAATTTTTCATACATAATTACTGAAGCTGTGAGACAAGTGCACAAACCTTTCGAGGAAGCAATTGGACCCGCCACAGCATTAAAAGGAAATGTAATGATTAATGCTCTAGAACCAGTCGGAATAAATACAAGTCTGATCAAAGGAGCAACGTTAGAATCATCTAATGTTACCACATTTACTGCAGCAGGAAAAACAAAGCCCCCAACTTCAAGCAAAGGACTAAATAAGGACAATGTTGTTGAGTTTAATGAACAAACAAGTGACTTTTCAGAAACAAGGTTTACATCATTACTACAGGTACCTACTAAAGGGCAAAAACCTGAGATGGAGAAACAACATGAGCTTTCTGAGTCTGAATCATCTCAACAGACAGCAAGTAAATTGATCAATGTTAACAAACGTCTAGGCTCAAGAACAGGGCTCCGAGGTCAATGGGTGAGCTACTTTTCTTTCAGAATATAACTAACATCAAACGTATAGAGAAGAAAATAAGTTATTGCTGGGACAGTGCGTTGAATAGTAAATAAGTGGGGTCATTTTGGGGACACTATGACGGACCATCCATGGTTCAGGAGGACCGGGACAGAAGCACAGATGGGCTCACTTACTATAGCCCTGATGTGCAGCCATAAGTTTATCTGAAGAGACAATGAAGTTGTCTTAAAATCTGAAGTCAGTTAGATGCCTACTGCATTTTCAAGGGTCTGATACTAAATCTGTTTTTTAATGATTGGGACAAAATTGACATTTGTAACCTGAAATGCAGAACCCTATTGGGCAATAAGACTGCTGTTGTAGAATTTCTACAAGCAAACAACTAAAGGATAAAATGAACTGAGAAGATGTCTTGATTCAAAGAGTCTGATTTATTAAAACAATTGTCCACAATTGTAAAGAGCTACCTGTCCCTGAGCATCACTTTGCCCTAAACTGTGCCATTGTCAGTACATACAGCATATTTATACCATATAGATAAGAGTTACATGAACCAGAAAACCAGTTTAAATCCTATAAACACAATGCCAAAATACTTCTTGGGACATAGGATAAGCACTTCGTATAATATGCATCAGACAGGGGACAACAGAGCAAGGTGTACTGGATCTTGAGGTTAAATGGATAAGATATAATTGAACTAATAGTTAAGAAATTGGAACTAAGAGGTCTGCATACCAATACCCAGGCTATATGACAACGTACAAATTAGATAAAACCCTGTAAGTAAAGATTTCCATAACAAAATAATCACTATCAAATTAAAATAACAATTTGAAGAGTTGCAGTTAGTAAATTGCAAATATGGCAATTATTTAAGTAATATAAATTCCTCTACAAACAAACTAAAACATATATATAATCTTATTACATATTAACCAACCTGCTCACCCTGTTTACACCTTAGTTTAGACCTCTACAAACATCTGAAATGCACTACAACTCCTATCCACAAACCTGCTAGTCTAATATCCACTAATATCTACTAATATCCACTAATATCCACTACAACTACAACTACTAGTGCCTCCTGCTGTGCACATATTGAACAGAAAAGGGCAAAATAAGTTGTAAATCAAAATAAGAAATTTGGATGAATGTAAAGACAATATATTTTACTGCTTTAAGTCAATTCACTTATATTAATTTTATTACAAACAAATAACACCAACAAATTCAGTGATTTTTCTTTGGCGTTTTAAACTTCTGTTACTATTGTCACTGTTTCTGTTCTGTCTCATTTATGTTGTAATTATGTTGAACTTTAGGACAGCTGATGGAGTGTAGTTGTATTGTGTTAACTGATGACACACTGAATATTGTGCTCTTTTTAAATTCAGATAAATTGAGAAAATCTAAGTAAAAGTATTATTTTAGGTGTTGGAGAGTCACCCTCTGCTGGTCAGAATGCAGATCATGCACTGTGCTGTGTTGATTTGTTGATTTTAATTGTCCGCTAAAATCTTATTTTGTGTTTTCCTAGGGACCTCCAGGATTACCTGGATTACCAGGGGATCCTGGACTAAAAGGTGAAAAGGTTTGTTATGTTTTATTTTATTTTTGTGTCTCTAATGATACATAGAGAGTATTGGTGTAGTAATACTGGCCAATACTTAGCACTGATACATGAATTGATCCACAAGTTTTTTGCAGTATAAAACACTTTTAGTAACAAAACCAAAATAGAATAGAAATAAATAAATTAAATAAAGTACCACAATGCAAATATTTAAAAATAAGTAAATACAGTACAATAGGTGTGAGAGATGATGTCCTTGATAATTCCATTTGTAATATCATGATTCAGTTCTTCTCTGTTTAATGCAGCTCTGTGCTCACTTTTACCCACCAACTGACTTACTGATGAGTGAGTCAAAGGAGCCTCTCAATCCTTATAAAACCCAGGCTCCAGGAAATGTGTTATATTCATCTTTTGGTATATCACTAACCCTGTGTTTGTAGCTCTAATAGTAATTCTTGACCAAAAGCTGTGAAATTTAGGACCATGAATTGGAGCTCTAATGTAATGTGACTAATGTTATCTTTAGGGGTATGAAGGCGTCATGGGCAGAACAGGCCAGACAGGATACAGAGGTCCTATTGGTCCTCCTGGAATGCCTGCTATAGTTGTGGTTAAAACCTCTGAAGAAGAATGGGAAACTTTTAAGGTATATACATTATACAGATACATCATTTAAACATGATATGATATTTTTCTATAATAATATATACATATATGACATTATTTAATTTCAAATAGCATGTAACTGTAGATGTTATTTACAGAAAACAGAATTCTACAATAAATTTGTTTCATCATGGCCGGTAGGTGATTATGAAAGAAATTAACTTCACTAATGGCTAATAACTAATACATATTTTACTTCCTGTGAAGAAAGTCAAAGGTTCTCAGGGAACACTTGGACCTCCTGGGGATGAAGGACCAGTTGTAATACAACCTTAAACATTACAATAAATACAGTAAGGCTATTACTAAAAATTGCTTTGCTCAGAAATAAATATCTTATCTTTTAGGGACCTCCTGGAATCACTGGCAAACAGGGCAAAAAAGGCAGTCAAGGAGTTATTGTAAGCTGGGTTCATTTAATTAATATATAAATAATTAAACTACACTGGCCTAACTTTACATTGTACCGCAGGGTAAAATAGGGCCACCTGGTTTTCCCGGTCCACAAGGGCGTCCAGGAGCAGAAGGGACTCTTGGAAAGATTGGTGACCCAGGTCCTGCAGGCTTAGTGGGGGAGAAGGTGCGTCTATGGGGTACTATTGCATTATTCGCATGTATATAACAATATATGTGTGCTGTATGTGTGTATCTGCAGGGAGCCAAAGGTTTCAGTGGAGAGTCAGGCTCTAAAGGGGATCTGGGTGAATGGGTAAGACAGGCTTGAGTTTAAATGTCATGTACTTTAAAGTGAGACCCATACATTTCATTAGTGTTGACTTTTTGTCTTTTGAGTTATTTCCATTTTTTTGTTTGAGGGCTATCAAGGAGAAGTGGGACTTCAAGGAAATAGAGGAGTAAAAGGCCAAAAGGTTTGATTTTCTAATTATAGATGCCAACACATTTATGAAGTATTTATTAAGTATAAGTAATATTATCGGTATTTTTTGTTAACAGGGAAATAAAGGGAGACCTGGCATCACTGGCATCCCAGGTTATACAGTAAGTAAGAATGACTTCATAACAACATTTCAAAACAATGACGAACCATTTTGGACTGTCATAGGGTTTTCCTGGAGCCATGGGTCCTCCTGGTTTTCCTGGCCCACCAGGACCGGTTGTAAGTGTAGTTAAAATAAAAATGTACAGATCTGCTGAATAGATTCAGTCTCACACATATTTCTGTTTTAGGGCGGTATTGGATCTCCAGGTGATGCTGGACCTGCTGGTTCACCTGTAAGTTCCTCATTTTAGCTGTTTATAGGTGAAATTATACTTTTCAAGACCAATAACCAACATTTTTTAGGGAAAAATAGGCCTCAAAGGAAAACAGGGTGTTACTGGTGTGAAGGGGACAAGAGTAAGTATACAGTATAAATTATTTACTTATTTAACAAACCTGCAAATTTTCCAATTGACATTCCCAGGGTCAGCAGGGTGCATTTGGTATTGGAGGAACTCTTGGACCAAAGGTGATACTGTTTACAGATCTCTCAAACAATGATAAAACAGAATACAAGTGTGTAGATATGTATCTTAACTTGTATTTACATAAAAACTAATATTTTCTCAGGGGGAGATGGGTCCTGATGGGGTCATTGGCATTCCTGGAATACGTGGTCCACAGGTACACAATTTACGATATATTTGATTTTGCATGAGTGTTGTTTGATGCAAACAGTTCCTGTATGAACCGGGATACATAATCATACATTAGATTTTGAAAGAATTTTGAAAAACAGGGGCCACCAGGGCTTACTGGACCAGCTGGGACTAAAGGAGACCCAGTGAGTGCATCATGAATACATAAATGTAAAAATAAATCACCAAAAAGTCACTAAATATGGTGTGTGTACTTTAGGGCATCTTTGGAGACGAAGGGGACATTGGTGAACCAGGACCTCCAGGCCTGATTGTAAGGAGCAGACCAAAATAGGACCAAGCAAATTCACTCTGATGTTGGTCTGTGCAGTTTTATGGTTAATTTCTGTCTCACTTCAGGGACTGGAAGGAAATCCTGGGAAACATGGATCCTTAGGTGATCCCGTAAGATTAATGACAATATTATTTTCAAGAACTCAGATTAATGTTGTGTGCAATCTCCAGATTGTACACTGTACAAAGTATCAAGGATTTTGTGTGTTTTCCTTTCAGGGGACTGATGCCACAAAAGGGGAAAAGGGCGGTCTGGGTCTAAAGGGTGACATGGTAAATCCCATTGCGAATCTGTAATTTCATAATCACTCAACAGTGTTGTTTATCTTTTATATGTATGTATATTTCTTATACCTGCAGGGGCCTCTGGGGCCTCCAGGCAAAGTTGGACAGAAAGGAGCTCGAGGACCATCAGGACTTGAGGGTCTTCAGGGGCCAGTTGGACCAACAGGACTTCCTGGACCCAGTGTGAGATAAAGGCTCTTGGTTTTATATACACGTCGGCGACTTCTTTGACCAGTTCTCCTTTCTTAGGGGCTGGATGGAGGAACTGGAGAGCAAGGAAAACAAGGACCAGATGGACCAAAGGTAAATCTCATTCAGTCAATAGAGTAATATATAATATATATATTCATGTTTACTGCATATACATTTTGGAATATGCTTCTTCAGGGAGATAGAGGGCTGACAGGTTTTCAAGGACTGAATGGGCCTCGAGGTGATAAGGTAAATGACCTGTATTTTTGCTGCTAATCTGTTGTTCAGTGTGGGATTCATGTGGTGTCTGCCTCTGTTTACATAAATGTAAAGATAGTGTCCCTAGAAAATAGTATGGTATCTCTTATTTCCTCCACAAGTCCTGGTGAAGTTTAAATGTAAAGGTGCACTATGTTACTTTTCTGGTGGAGAGTCTGCCACGAGCTTGTCTCCATAGAGATTGTATTGCTTTACCTGGAATGATCCATAGTATGGCATTAAAATATCTCCATGGAGGCAAGCAGGTGACACCACCAAGCCAAATTACAGGTCAGATCTAAAGAAAGGTGACTCTGACAGTAAGAAGAAGGTATGTTATTTTTTTCAATAGAAACACATAGTTGAATAAATGCAAGATAGATCATTTTGATTAATACCATACTGTGAAGTATTTCAGGCAAAGCAATAACATATACATGGAAACAGGCAAATGATGGAATCCAACCACATAGTGCCTTTAAGCACTAAAGCAACTAACATTTCATAACCACTGTTTTTATTTTTAAGGGAAGAGAGGGGCGATCAGGGTTTACTGGGGTGCCTGGTCCAGTTGTGAGTAAAATAATATTTTCATTTTCATGTGATCTAAACCTGTAATAAGTAATACTGTTCTGTCTTCTTTAGGGAGAGATGGGAAAATCTGGAGACCGAGGTCCTGAAGGAGAGCCTGGTATTAAGGTTTCTGTCTATATTGTACATATTGTATGTTATAAGTATGATTTTTATTGAATCAAAAATCTTTCAAGATTGTTGTAGAAATATTGTTATTAATGAGTGACGATGAGCAAAATCTATATATTGGATTTACTTTATGTATTATAGTTTTATTATATTATCTAGGGAAAACCAGGCATCAGGGGAGAGACTGGACCTAAAGGCCTAAAGGTTTGTACTGTATATAATTAATTTAGGTTTTTAGATTATATAATATATATATATATATATATATATATATATATATATATATATATATATATATATATATATATATATACACACACATATATATATTTTAGTTTTTTTTTTTATAAATATTTACAATTATGGATTTTGTTGTATTGCATGTATTTGCTTATATTTATTATGTCTCAGGGTAAAGATGGCCACCAAGGAAACAAAGGACTGGAAGGAACGATTGGATCCCAAGTAGGATTATTATTATATTACATTACCCACTACACATTCAGAGTGTACTGGGTAATGTATCTGAACAATGAAAACACATTGGTGTGCATAAAGTTTTTGTTCAAATTAGTCATGCTGATTATGCTGTCTGCATAAATAAATACCTGCTGTACTATTATGTAGGGCCTCCTTGGTACTGATGGTTTAAATGGGGACCATGGACCACCAGGTGTAAAAGTACGTCCATCTAAGCCTTTTTACTCAGTCTACCCTGTCAGTAACCTATTCAATTCTCCCCAGGGACTCGTGGGAAAAACTGGATTTCCTGGTCTTCAGGGGTCGGTAGGAAACAGTGTGAGTACATATTTATTATGTGTGTCATTTATAGAGGAGCACATTAAGGTGTGGCTTTAAAACATACGGTCACAGTGATACAATTAAAAACATTATACCCTTGTCCAACAGGGTGAATCTGGCAGTGTAGGGAATAAGGGGGCTCTTGGACAACCAGGCGTCAGAGTAAGTGACTATGTTACATACAACACTACACCTGAAGTAACAGAAAAGGTGATTGGTGTGATTTTGTTTTAGGGAATTAAAGGCAAACTAGGCTCCAAAGGCCTCACAGGAAGTGATGGACTGAAGGTGAGTTTTACAGATTTTTAATTTATTGTCTTTTTATACATGATCAGATTACTGAGTCATTCATTTTTCAAAGGGTACAAGAGGTGAAAAGGGTTCCTCAGGAAAAGAAGGTTCACCTGTGAGTGTTATTATTCTGTATCTGTCCCTTTATGTGCACTCACATGTAGAATACTGTGCATTCATGTCTGTATGTGTTATAGGGGAAGATGGGCGTGCCTGGCCCTCAGGGATTACAAGGACCAAATGTAAGAATGTTATGTTATGTAGACTAATGAAACATTATGCTTTTTATTCAGCTGTACATACACATTAATTATGCTTATTAACACCTTGAGGGAGTGCCGGGGAATACTGGAGCAATGGGTGAGGTTGGGCCCCGAGGTGCCTCAGGGGAACAGGGCCTGAAAGGCCGAGCAGGGCCCATTGGGATTAAAGGAGACCCAGTAAGTGTGTTGCAAATAAAATGGACCAGTGTGTTGTACAAATACAAAGAAATTAAACGTATGCATTTAGGGAAAAGATGGACCTCAGGGGTTACCGGGACCATTGGGGGAGAAAGGAGATAAGGCATGAAACTTCAGAATTATATATACTCTATAGAATATACAAACACCTTCTTCAACAGTTAGCTAAATATGGTTTTCCTTTGTCCACTTACTCAGGGGTTCATTGGAGCTGTTGGACATAAAGGAGTTTCTGGCGTCGATGGTGAGGAGGTAGATTAATCAGTGATGATAACGGGCATGCATTTCATGTAACATTCATACATTCATAATATTCACATTATTGTGTTGTTATTATTATTGTTTTATTGTATGGAACTGGAACACTTTAAACATTTCAGGGTTTGCCTGGATTGAATGGACAAGAGGGACCAACAGGACTAAAGGGAGAGTTTGTAAGCAGCTAATGCTTTTTTGAATGTTTGGCTTTGAGTTCCATAGCTAACAAAGTGTATTTTTTAAATGTAATATTAAGGGTATTAAAGGAAATATTGGGCCCCAGGGTCAAAAAGGGCCAAAAGGATCAGCTGGAGAGAGGGGAAACCATGGTCCATTAGGCATGGGAGGACCCCCAGGAAAACAGGTGACTTAAAAAAAATTGTGTGGTGGTGTACCTGCAAAATATTATGCTTTATTCTTTTGATTATAATGACTGCAAAGTAACAAAGTACGGTGGCATAATCAACAGGGTAATACAGGTGTACCAGGTGAAAGAGGGAATCAAGGAGTACATGGGTTGAAGGTGAGATTTACAATATAAATACGATAGTGGTAATCTAAATACTAATTCTTGTCATGTTATGATTTTGCATTTGCATAGGGTGAGAGAGGTCAGAGAGGTCCTGCTGGAAAGTCTGGGATTTTTGGCCCAGGGGGCAATACTGGATCACTTGGTGTTAAAGGACAAAAAGGTCCCGTTGGTATTACTGTGAGCAAATGTCCACTTAAGTATAAGTACTTACACAGTGCTATGATAAACATGCAAAATATGACAAAATCTTCTTAAATAAAGGTGTCCATAAAAAATTGTACTATTTCTTTAATTTCAGGGTCCCATTGGAACAAAGGGCCCTCCTGGACAAATTGGACCATCACAACCTGTGTGAATTATTACAATAAGTGGTTTGTATTATAATTAAACTATAACTATGTTATATTTTTGTAGGCATTACCGGGAGAAAGAGGTATTATTGGTAAAAAGGGTTCACCTGGACCAAAAGTATGTACTGTTTCATCATTATGTAGCTGCAGCTGTCAACCAGTTTAATTTAAATGTGCTAAATGTTCTCTATCCTTTCATGCCACTCTTCAGGGAAGTCATGGGGAGAAGGGTAAACCGGGATTGTTCGGCAGAAAAGGCAGCATGGTTGGAAAATATAAACACTTCAGGATTGTCTTCTGATAAGCATAAGTAATGATAATCAGAAGATGTGACCACTCTGTGTATGACTTTTGCATTGTCTAGGGCGTTAAAGGGGAAAAGGGTGCAAAAGGAGAGTGTGGAATCCAAGGCACTTTGGTAACACAACAAATTAGACACTTGAACATAGTACAAAGTTGTTGTTTTTTGTTAGTTTTGTTTACTTTCTCTCAAGTTGATTTTTTTCTGTACAATTGTGTACTATCAATTGATGTTTGTTTCTTGATAGGGTAAATTTGGGATATTGGGATTAATAGGCCCTCTAGGTGGTAAAGGACATACTGGACCCATAGGCCCCCCTGGACATTCAGGAATCATAGGACCTCAGGGACCAAAGGTTTGGTGAACAAATATTGTATTTAATTAAATATGAAAATGCATTAATGCAAAATTCACATATTCTGTAAAATACTCTTTGTGATGTGGTTAATTACAACAGTGTTTGTCTTCTAAAGGGGAATACAGGGCAGCCTGGAAGGAAAGGAAAGAAAGGGGTTCAAGGAAAACTTGTAAGTTCTCTCAGAAAACATGTAGAAATGTTTTCAAATGTTTATTGGATATTGTATGATACGCCATAATTTATGAAAAGCACTTATGTCATGTTATTATTATGGTTTTAATTTCTTTATTTAATATACAAAAAGTTGAAGTAAAACATAACAGATATCAAAGATCTTTCACGGTCCTACGACCACTGGACAGTTTGTTTTTTTTACCTCCCTGGGAAAAAAGGAATTTTTCACACTTTTCAACAGCTTATCCCTGATCTTTGTTGTCAGTTACTACTCAATTCATAAATTGTTCTGTAAAGAGGCAGCCTAGCGGATTGTCACTAAAATGTAAAACATCATTTGATATTTTATATTGTTTTCCAGGGACCTGCAGGGCCACAGGGGAGACGGGGATCAACTGGACAACGTGGGAAACCAGCAAGTATCTTATTGTCTGTTGAAGACATCCAGCCAGGATCAATGTTAATGCTAATTTTGACATTGTAATGTTTGTGCTCTCAGGGTCCAGCTGGTATTAATGGTTTACTTGGCGTTGAGGGTAATGAAGGCGATCCTGTAAGAAAGGACGCAGATCTTCATGTTTTTGGTTGTACAAACAGTCCTTAAGTCCTTGCATCTCTTTAGGGTGACATTGGCTTCAGAGGTCCCCGTGGCAAAACCGGCGTGCCTGGAATTATGGCGAGCTCCACTCTTTATAATCAGATCAACTTTATTTAAAGGAGGAAAGCTAGTTTGTCTATGTACTCTTATAGCATGAATAAGGAGTTCATATGGCATTGTGGGTTCTGCAAAAGTGCATTTGCTCCACTAGAGCTGAGGTGGTCAAAACTTGGCCCTTCATGAGGTTTGATTTGGCCCGCAAGGGGGTGCTGAGTTCTGTAGTATCCAATACAATAATTAAAAACAATTTAATCATAAATGCCATTGCAGATAAACTTTATATGCAGCATATAATTAGATTGGACCATTGGCATACTAATACTTATTTTGACCCCCTGGGGAAAAAAAATTTGAGCAGCCTTGCACTTGAGTGCAGGGAGCTAATCAAGCAGACTTCTTGTTTGCTTTGTCTACATACATATTTTGGATGAAAAACATTTAAAAATGTGGCCTTACTGTGAGCAGGCTTGCATCTCAATAAACTGACTCTTGGCTAAAAAGGGTTCTGTCTTGCGAACAAAAGAAAAAATACATAAAACATAAACTGTTTTACAGGATAAAAACAGTTGTTATAAAATGTCAATAAATCATCATTGTTTAGCAGTAAAATTCATACTTGATATGAAAGTTTTACTTGTTTCTCAATACTTTTTGTCATTTTAGGGCAAACCTGGATTATCTGGAATTTCTGGAAACATAGGTGTTCAAGGGTTTAAGGTAGAACATTTTTCATAATCTTTATGGAAGGAGAGAGAATAACTTTACACTTATAATGATTAAATATGCTATTCAGGGTCAAAATGGACCAGTTGGAGACCAGGGACTTCCAGGACCAAAGGGCCCAAAAGTAAGTTTTCATGTTTTAGGTCAGTGGCTGATTTGCATACTGTTTGTTTATCCTAATCTCTGTCAAACTCATTTGATTATAGGGCCTCCCTGGACTTAGAGGTGAAAAAGGAAAAGATAAAATGAAAGGTGCAAAGGTGAGAAAATGTGGGATATAATTGTAAATGGTGGGACAACTCTTTCAGGTTTTCAGCCTACGCTTGTAACTAGCAGGAATTATTGAATGTATGTGTGTGATTGTTATGAAGAACGGGTTGAATTGCAGTTACTTGATTTTTTGTTCTCTTATTTTCATTGTTTGCATACAGGGTAGAACAGGTGGCACTGGGTTACCAGGGCCCATTGGTCCTCAGGGGCTCAAAGTAAGTGAAATATGTAGTGCTGTATCTCCTGCTAAAACATTATACTAATATCTACTGTCTGCACCACAGGGAAATGCTGGTATAGAGGGGGTAAAGGGTCCAAAGGGTCAAAAAGGAAATAAGGTGATTTTTATTTGTTGGTCATAGTCACGGCGTATAAGCCTGAAGGCATTCAATGTCTCATGTGCTCACAGGGGGACACAGGGCCACATGGTCCACCAGGACAACCAGGACTCTCAGGGCATCCTGTATGTTTCATTTTAATGTAGATATGTAAATCATGTATGGCATAGTTCTTCATTCAGCCTACATTTCTTTTCTCTTACTAATTAAGGGACAACATGGAAACAAGGTCAGATTTCATTGCTGTGCTTCTACTGTTTTATTCTACATAATAAATATTTATTTGTCATTCATACCATTTTTAAATTTAAATATCGTTGTATGTTACAGGGACTAAAGGGTACTGAGGGGAGCAAAGGACCAAAAGGCCTAAAGGGAATGTGTGGGCCTCCTGTAAGATATGGCTCCATTAAAACTGTTCCTTTGTGTGTATTTTGTAATTGACTTAGTTGAAATATGAAGAATCTTAATTATGTCAAATACTTAACAGGGAAAGCCTGGAGCTCATGGAAAACAAAAGTTCACTCAAAGACCCCTGAAAAAGTCCAAACCAAAAGAAGGGCCTGGAATGAATCCCAAGACAAGATCCACAAAGGAAGCTGTGACTGAAGGTCATCAAAAAGTTGGTACAAGTGACACTATCATCAGTGTCAGTTCCTTTGGTACTGCATTTACCTATCTCTTTCTTCATCTTTGAAGTCTCACAGACGACCCAAGATATCACAAGTAAATGATCAACCCTTCATCTGGCCACTGGGTAGTGAAAACAATCCAGCTACAACCTGCCATGAATTAGGACTCATGCAGCCGCATCTGACTGATGGTGATAATGAGTCTTTTAAGAACGTACTAATACAGCAGGTGAATAATGCATTTATTTTTAGGTTATTATTTCATGGACCCAAACCATGGCTGTCCATATGATGCTTTGAAAGTGTTCTGCAACTTCACGGCTGGAGGAGCAACATGCTTGCATCCTTTAGAGCCACAGGTAAAATACTGAGAGTGTTTGTACTTTTGAAAGTCACATTGCATTATTTTATTGGTTTGTTGGAATTGCAGAAAAACATGCAATGGAAGGAGAAGAAGTGGTCTACAAGCAGATCTGTCAGCTGGTTAAGTCAACAACATGGTGGAATCAAAGTAACTTAGGATCATTATCATCTTCTTTAATTATGTGTATCTCTGTATTTGACGTAATATATTTTTGTTAACAGTTTGAATATGCAGGACTGGATGTTGTGCAGCTGAGATTTCTGCGGTTGCACAGCCTCAGATCCTTTCAGCACATGACTGTCAGCTGTATCACAAATCTGTCATCTTTTGGTGGCACGACTAATTCATTAAACTGGGCCTTTCATGTCCTCGGAAACACTGACCAAGAAATAAGTTCTCACTTCATCACTGAGAACAGCAGTGACTGTGAGGTAAGACATACTTGTGTAATACTTTTATATTCAGTTTTTTTCCAAGTTTATTATTTTTCTTTTTAGGTTGAGTTGGCTGTGAGAACAGTGGGGAGCCCATCAGGGGATCTTCATCAGAGTGATATGGAGTTACTTCCTGTCAGAGATGTTGGTTTTGAAATGAATGAAGCACTATTTAATGTTACTGATATTACTGTTGATTTAGGTCCTTTGTGTTTTCTGTGACTGTTGTCTATTTATATAATTTTTTAATTTATTTATTCAGGAAATTGCATTCAAAACATGTTGCTGTTTTTGTATAAAATATAATACATTAATTATATACATACATTCATAGTGAATGTTATTTCAAGCTATTTAGATACTTAATTAATGTTTACCTCATTATTATGCTACTTGATTGATGTTATTATATCAGATGCAATAAATGTAAAACATTTTACAGTGACTCAGGCAAGTACACATAGACATACTTCAAAATTAAACTCACATGCTAGACCTTGAAATTGAGGAAAAGGCAGAAACAGTTTGAGTTCCCAAGTTTATGTGGCCACCATGGCATCAGCATGAAGGAAACAAGCAATGGGCAATTCAGTGAGATGCACAAAGCTCCAAAGTCCTCAGAGTAATTGACTGAAGCAAAGCTAATTAAACAGCCTGCAGAATTTGTGGGAATATCCAAGGCACTAGCATCATGGAAACTCCTCAATGTCCTATTTGTTTGTGAACTCAATGACTCAATGCAAAGAAGAAAGAAACAAGTGGCAGTAGTTCCATTACATTTGTTTAAACAATAAGACTAAGTAAGATACCTATTGTAAAAAATAAATATATATATATATATATATATATATATATATATATATATATATATATATATATATATATATATATATATATATATATATATATATATATATATATATATATATATATATATATATATATATATATATATATATATATATATATATATATATATATATATATATATATATATATATATATATATATATATATAATAGCATGTATTAACCGTCTCGAGGACAGACACAATAGAACTAAGTTGATGAGTGAGTCTTGAAAACCAGTCAGTCCAATGTGCTGCAGTGACGTCATAAGGAGGAGAGACGCACAGCCAATCCCCGCGAGGCGCGTGCTCGCCTCAGTTTTATACAATGGAGAAGGTGTGCAGCTCTCACACTGATGCCGTGGATCAACATTTTAGAGACGCTTCGCACACGATCACCCCGGACAGACGCACATTTTAGTCCAGACAACAACGCCAAATAAAGCCTGAGGAGGTAAGTAGGTTGTGTGTTACAAATCGTGTAGGCTATCAGCAGCAGTCATGTCCGCTGGATGGCTATTGAGAGACGCAAACAAGTTGTTTATATGTTGAGGTGTAAATTGAACTAGTCACTAAGAATCTCGGCAATGTAAGCGACAGAATCGTGCAATCAGAGTGATTTAGAGAAGAGCCTGTGACAGTCTGAGTTGTAAATGGTATGGCTAGCAGAAAAGTGACAGCTACGTCCTGCTGGTAACGCGTGCTCATGTCATGTGAGCCTAATTTGACTGGCAGTGTTTGCATTGTGTATCGCCGAGATTCCTCGTCTTTATTCTCGGCCAGGAAGATAACAGCTGCCTTTATCCGTCATTTATTTATTTCCAGGTTCTGACTTAGGATGGACACTGAGGGAGAAGGTGGTCTCCGGTCTCGATGTCGAGCCATTCCTAAAATGCCAGTTCTCCCTGACCTCAGTGACACCATGGATGATGGACCTTCAACTAAACACCCACAAAATGGAGAAAACTACTTAAAAACAAATGGTAAGAACATTCTATTTGCAGTTCAGATTTACCTGATGATAAACTTGCTTTATCAAAGTATAAACCTTAAGACTAAGACTAGCGTTTTAAGTTGTATAGGATGAGCAATGTAGGGTTTGTTTTTCTCAAGTCAATGTTCAGTAGTGCTGTTTATCTTTATGGTCACTGCATGAGTAACTTGGCAACCTATGTCACTATAAATATAGGTGTGTCAAAGCATGGTACTCAATGTCATAACATTAATCTTTGTTACTAACTACTGACTTTTTATTTGTGTATTTTTTGGTTTTTGCACATAGGAAAAATTGAAGTGGAACATGTAATAAGCAAAAAGCTACAACTAAAAAGAAGAGCTGAGGTAATAAGTATTTTTTTTAACACCAATGAGTATTAATATTTAGTTTGTCACTGATTCAATAGACACAAAGTTGGTTTGTGATGAGCTATTTTAAGGAACTGTTACCTTGTGTGTTGTATAAGCCTCTCTGCACTTATAAGCCAATAAATAAAATGAAAGTGATAGCATCTGTTAGTTTTATAACATTTTTATCTTTGCTTATCTCATTTCGCTCCTTGTTTATCTTTGGGATCTGTGAATAATTCTTATTTCTGCCTCCCAGTTTTTGAAGAGTGACCTGATGCGTCAGTTTGACACTCATGTCAATGACTTTATGGACAGTCTCATTGAAGAATCTGCTACCCTGGAGCCTGCGCCAGTATCTGCTGTATTCTCCCCGCCCCTTTCAGACAAGGAGAGGAACAAACTCCGGTACCACTAAAAGTCATGTGTGTGTCAATTTATCTTTATGTTAATCATGTTTATTTTATTCTATTGCTTTCAGGCATTTTCGTCCCCCTCATGGTCAAGGAAAACAGTTTGTGAGTCGGAGGTCTCTTCTAGAGTGAGTTTGGTTGAAGTGTTTTCATCAAATAAGGTTAAAGGTGCACTATGTAACACCACTTGCTTGTCTCCATGGAGAGATTTGCCTGGAATGTTCCAGAGCATTAAATTGGCATTAAATTTGTCTGCCTCCATCGAGGCAAACAGGTGACTCAATCAGGCAAGGTAATTTCTAGTAATATAAAACACCTGTAATTTGATTAAATGTAAAAATGTATGACTTTAACGCCATACCGTGAAACATACCGGGCAAAGCTATAACATCTCCATGGAGCAGCAAGCAGATTGTAGACCTCCCACCAGAAAAGTTACATTGTGCAGCTATAATTTCTGATTTAGGAAAATTAAAAACATGGTACCTGATCTTTGTTAATTTATTTTTCAGTGAATTGTTTGAGGTCAACCACATTAGGACCATTTACCACATGTTCATTGCCCTGCTCATTCTCTTCATCCTCAGTACTTTAGTGGTGGATTTCTTGGATGAAGGCAGGTGCGGTTGAGCTGACTTTTTAGCTTCCATGCCTTAATGCTACAAATATTTTGTTCTGAGTCTCTTCTCTTCCCCTAGACTAGTTCTGGATTTTGACCTGCTTGTCTATGCGTTCGGACAGTTTCCTTTGGTGGTCTCCACATGGATTTGCATGTTCCTGTCTGTCCTTGTGGTGCCATACACTCTGTTCTATTTTTGGTCCCAGAGTCAGACTGGTTCTAGCAGTTACTCCAGGCTCTGTAGTGTGCTGTTTGGTTCTATGTATTTGCTTTACCAGGCTTTGGGTCTGGGACTTTTGCCTGCTTATGTTGTTGTGATCAACAATCTGCCACCTGCATCCCGCTTCATCATTATCTTAGAACAGGTAGTTCACTTGGCTTGTACAAATGCTTTCAGAATACCGATGCTTGTATCTTACTTTATAATTTGTCTGAATTGCAGGTCCGATTGATTATGAAAGCCCATTCTTTTGTTAGAGAAAATGTGCCAAAAGTGTTAGCTTGGAACAAGGACAAAGGGAGTATGTTGCTTTATATTATGTTTAATGATCAACCTTGTATCTTTTTTTTTTTTTTTTTATACTAACCAAAAATGTGTTTTAATAGGCCCCAACCGACAGGTCCTTCAGGTTTCTAATTATCTGTATTTTTTATTTGCTCCAACTCTTATTTATCGAGACAACTATCCCAGGTAACAATTACTAATATTGCTATGAATACCACTGATAAAATGCCTAATAACTGTTAAAATCCAACCACATTTCTCTTAAGAAACCCAATGATAAGATGGGGCTACGTGGCCACAAAGTTTCTTCAGGTACGATATAACATTATCCCTGGTGTATGCATCATATAATGTTAATTTGTTTATCAACAGGTTCTAGGCAGTCTGTTTTATGCCTATTATGTGTTTGTACGACTCTGCATACCTCAGTTTCGCAGCATCAGTCTACAGTCCTTTGACCTGCGGGCCATGGTTCTATGTGTCTTCAACTCAATCCTGCCAGGTACAATGACATTATCTGGAGTGTGTGTGTGTGTGTGTATATGTATATATATATATATATATATATATATATATATATATATAAAATATATATGGGATATTCCCCCCCCCCCCTTCCGGTTTGTTAAATAAAATAAACTTAACATCTGGAGGTAATCTTTTGCAGGAGTGTTGGTTCTGTTCTTGGGATTTTTTGCCTTCCTTCATTGCTGGCTGAATGCTTTTGCTGAAATGCTTTGTTTTGCTGACAGAATGTTTTACAAGGTGCATATTGCCAATCTGGAAATAAGTTCACACTTTTGATTTTATAATTCATAAGCCCCTTTGCTTTGTGTTCTAGGACTGGTGGAATTCAACCTCTTTTGCCAATTACTATCGCACATGGAATGTGGTGGTCCATGATTGGCTTTACTACTATGTGTATCGTGACTTTTTGTGGGTCAGTAGTAGATTTGTTTCCAGATATTTGGGTCAAAATATGACTGCTTGTTGTCATGGAGATGTTATAGCTTTGCTTAGGATGTTTCACAGGATGGCATTAAATGTTTATCTTGCTGCTGCATTTATTTAATTACAGATACAGATATTATTATTGCTCAAAAACCCTTGACAACCTACATTCTTTCTGACCTGTAACTCAGCTTAGTGGTGCCATGGGCTTGTCTCCCTGGAGATACACAACTTTAATGCTCTATTGTGAAAGACTTCAGGCAAAGGAATAACATATCCATAAAGACAAGCAGGTGGTGGACCCTCAAAATTCAGAGGATCTAACTTTCTTGCATGTTTTGTGTGTGTATTATTATTTATATATATATATTTTTTCCCCCCAGATTTCACAGAAACGTTTTCGAGCTGGAGCCATGCTTTTTGTGTTCACAGTGTCCGCTGTGGTCCATGAGTATATCCTTGCTGTCTGCTTTGGCTTCTTCTATCCAGTACTGTTTTGCCTCTTCATGTGTTTTGGAAGTAAGAAATAGGAAAATGATCATGTAAAATATAGTATTCAGTAAAACTTATCTCTTGCATTGTTCTTTTCTTTCATTTTATTTTATAGTGATGTTTAACTTTATTCTTCATGACCAAAGAAAAGGACCCATCTGGAACATAATCATGTGGACATCCCTGTTTTTGGGCCAGGGCGTCATTATCTGTCTGTACTCTCAGGAGTGGTATGCCCAAATCTACTGCCCCTTAAAAGAGGTCAGTTGCCTTTTTGTCATGCATGTAATCTTAACTATTATACAATGATTTACCCTGGTAATTGTTTTGTCTCGCAGCCCTCCTTCTTTGAGATATTAAAGCCGAGATCCTGGAGCTGTGAGAGAGGTACAATTGCAGACTAAAATCTGTGCTTGGATTGCTTCCCCTGAAGATTCTTGAGTAAATGCCAGCCAGCTTTTCTTACACTTACATGATTGTTTTATTGTAATGCACAAAAAATGTATAATGAATAATCCATGAATGTATGTATAGACACTTATCAATCAAGTGTGTTACACTAAAACAGCAAAAGCTTTACTTTGTTTTAAGTTACAGTAAAAAAAAAAAAAAAAAAAATCTATCTAAAGATTTTTGAAGACTTAATTTCTGTATACATACTATGGATTTTTAGCATTTAAACTCATAAATGGTGCAACTTATTCTTGTGTTTGCAATAACGAAAAGGCAGCTAAATGCAAACATTAATTTGAAGTATTATTCAGAAAATGGTTATTTACAGTCAAAAGACTGTAATAGTATTGGCTTTAACATTGACCACATTTGGTCAAAGAATTTTGTAACTAATGCACTAATGCTACTAATGGACTTGCACAAGGAACATTTCATATAATAGTAAAAGAATGTATCAATATAAAGTGTGTCTGAAATACATGGTTGTCTTAAGCTTTCAACTGAATTGTGAAAAAGACCTTTACTTACGTCTTCTTTTTTTGAAAATGCTTAAAATACAAACAACCACACGGTGGCAGTGTATTAACTACTAAAAGACCGCGTATGCACAATTGCCAGGACACATCAGGATTGTGATTAAATGTTCTCATTATGTTTTTTAGTGAGCTATATGTATTGGTTTCATATGGCTTAATGAGACATGTCTTTCATAATGATGTGGACTGCAGATATCTAAATGCTTTGTATTTTTGAAGCTACTATTTATTTATCTGTTCGGCCATAGTGTAATTTAAATTGACTGTGGATTAATATTACTATGGAAAATAAATGTTTCAAACAATATTGCGTCTCATTGGTTTCAAATGTCGATTTTAACAACATTTTCTGTAATAAGTGTATCGGTAGTGGGGTCCCTTGCATGGATAGATCCATGTGCACAGGGCACAGAGCGGAGGAGGAGGATGTGGAGGGCCCCCCCCCCCCCTCTGTGTGCAACACATCTCCTGCTCTGCGGTAAAGATGGCGGCGGCAGAGGGGGCGCGTAGTGGCCGGACAACGCCAAAACCCTGCTAAAGGTTAACTTTTGTGGGAATAGGACTCGCGTGGCACCGTTCAGAAATTCTCCAGCGGTGTCGGGAGTATACAAATTGAATCAACAAGAGTCCCACCCAAACTTTGTGCTTTTATTGTCAGGGGAAGGGTGGGTGGGTTTCACTCTGAACTGCTAACAGGCTAATAGGCTAACGAGGTAGCCGCACTGGTTAGCCCTGTGAAGAGACTGGGGAGGGGATCATCGGCAAGACTGTTTGGGCCAGGCCGCTTTACTTTGGGGGAATGTGAAGCAGAGGCAGAACGGGTATTTGCACTTTGTTTTTACATTGTCTGTCGGGATGGGACAGCAGGTAGGCCGGGTCGGCGAGAGCACCTCGACCGGGCTGCCACCGCAGCCCCACACGTCCCAGCCGCACCAGGGGAGAGGGAGTCGGAGTAGCGGTGTCGGGAGGAGACCCAGAGATCCCGGCAGTAACACCGGGACACCCCCGGGCAGGTCTGCCGTGGGCACTGTACTAGATCCCGGGATCAATGTCTTCACATTTCATTCAGGTAAGTGGATGGCCGTGATTTGTCGATTTGGAGTCTCTGCTATTTTGATGTGTGTTTACCCTGGTGTTTACTGCTCATTAACAGCTGCTAACACAGTCCTCATCTCCTGACAACTTATCCAGAAAGGGCGACTAAATTTAAAGTTACATCCTATCAGTTAATCCGTTTTCAAATGTGTCCTTGAGTAAGTTTTAACATCATGTTCTTTTTATTGTGTATTGTGTTAGATGCTCCAAAATGGAAGACAGGGATTTTTAAAGGAAGGAAGTCATGGTTCCGTTTGTATTATAGCCAAGGCAAGTGTTGCTGCTCACCATGCTTTGGTGAGCAGCAATACTTGCCTTGGGTGATTGTGTAGCTTTTCCACCCTATTAACTCACTATAGAATCAACCAAATACATTACAATATTTTATATGGCCACTTGCTTCTTCTGTCTGACAGTTTATACTGTATGCACTCCCAAACCCCAAGGCTGCTCTGTGGCAAAGGAAATGCAACTATTGCATTGCTGTTGTGTTCCTGGTGTTGCCTTTGCATTCCTGTTATCGACTCAACTCTGCAAAACATCTTCAATAGATGACAGAGATGGTGGGATGTCTGCCCGCACATGTCTGCTTTTTCTGTTTTTACACGCTGCATTGACAGGCTTGCTATGGGTATACATGGGTTTCAGCTTTCTCCTTTATGCAACATATGTATGTGTGTGTGTGTGTGTGTGTGTGTGTATATGTACGTGTGTATGTGAGTGTATTGTTTCAGTGAATATCTGAAGAACATTAAGAATGACTTGTTTCAGCTCTTGTTGATTGAGAATATATCATACAATTGAAAGAGCAATGTTGATTTGTCCTAATATACTTTGGTTGAGTATATGATTGTTTATATTAACAAATATTGTATTCATATCTGCTACTGTTACAGCTGCATTCTTTATTCCAAGACAAAGAAAAATCATGACAAGTCAGCTCTAGTTTGCCATGGCATCACTTCTCTTTTTTCTCTTCTCTTTTTTTATTGTTTGGTGTCTGAATGTTGATGCTGTTTCTATTCTGTATTCTGCTGTATGTATAAAACAATTCACAAAGAAATTTAAGCTAGCCTGAAAGTGTGCTAAAGGCTCAGTATGACACAGATGGTCACCCCATAAAACTGTTTGTTTTGTCACTAGTTGGTGCAGGAGGTTTATCTTGTCAAGTTGGTGCAGTTGTTGAGATAATCAGATGATCATCAGTTGGGGCAGATCAAAAAATAAGTGTGATTTTGGCAACAGCAGTCAGTGATATTCTCACAGATTCTGAAGCTGGCCTTAAAGAGAGACACTGATCCAAGAACATAAGCCTTCAGGTAAATGAGATTAAAGACACATAAACTTAACTGTGCCCTGTGTTTAGTAAAATAAGCCATGGAGTTTGTTTATTATGTCATCAAACGTTACACCATTTTTCTAAATTTTGATACAAATGATGGTAATAATGGTGAACTGGATGCATAGTCACTTATCCTAGAGACGGCACCTAACCACCAGGAGGAGCCATGGCACAGCTCCTGTTGAAGTAAGACACAAAACTAACAAAGCGTATTTTTGACATAACTTTCTCAGCCATTATGTATTGTTTGAGAGATTTTTCTATTGGTATAATCATATAAGCTATTTGTTTGTTTGTTTTGTTTTTTTTAAACAAAGGCAATAAAAAATGTTGTCAATTAAAGTGCCTCCCACTGACATGAAAATTTCCTAAATCGGCTTTCTAATTGATTAATGCTAAGACTTTGGCCTGGACTTTTTCTTCACTAAAGGCCAGGATTAATGTGCACCCTCAGAGACTCACTGCAGATGGATGCACTGTCTCTAGACCTCACCCTTAAAATGTGCTCAGCCAAAAGCTCCTGTGATGGCATTACATGTGGTGCGGTAAGAGCAGAACGATGCCAGTGCCAGTCTTGTGTGGCATTGGTTTCATTCCAGGATCCACTCTGAGATGCTTGCATTTCTACTGTAGAGTTTGCTTTATTGATTGAACTCAATTGCAAATTAACAAAAAATTGCAAAAGCTTTTCTTGGTAGTCATTGAATAGAAACTAAAGAGAATGTTTGGTCACTTCTGGCAGCCCAGTTTTTTTTAATATCCTCATCAGGATGAGGCACCCTGTGGTGCCGATGTCTCCGCAAAGCCCTTTGTGTATTTACTACTAATAAAGTCTGTAATCTACTTGTCTATTAGTCTTATTGACTAATAAACCAGATATTGCAGTTTATATACAATAGATAATATTACTTAAATAAAAGTTAATTGACTACTGCCCTGTTCTGTCTGGTTATCTAGGACATTATAGAGATAAAATCTTTAGGCTTCAGTCTGATGATTACACTGAGTCATTGTAAAGCAGCTTAAATTTACACCCCAGGCCAGCTTAACCCCCTCACACACACGCGCACACACAGACAAACGTACACCCAAGCACACACACACACACACAATCTCCAGCTCATCAGACAGCTGGATTAGCCTTGGGTTTGAATCTAAAGTAAACCAGCTCTGTGTCGAGGAGTGTCCCATCATTCACCTGTATGTCTGTAGCATTCCTTTGAGCAACGGTCAGTTTCCTCGTCTCTTGTGTCATGATGAGACTTCGTTGCGAAATCCTCAAGGATCTGTGTCTTGCGTACTTTCCTGCTGCAGTGTACGCCGCGATTCATTTAGTGTCTGTATTCCCAGTCTAAAGGGTTTTTCAGCTTTGTTCTCTGCTTGCTTGGGTAGAGTGATTATTTGACAAAAGTAAATATTTTGGGGGGTATTATCCTATCAACTTCTATTCTATTAAAAAGGTGAGAGAGGAAGAGAAAAACTTAATGCATTTTTTTTTTTATCTCTTGCAATTTTTTGTGTGAAATAGGGTAGCCAATGACAATATTCAATCAATTTTGCATATATCCTTCGCAACAATACACATATTTGGATACATATCGCACCTGCAATAGTTTAGCAATACTAAACAGTAAATATTGTTTTTCCCCCCCCATATCAGTTCTCAAATTTAAATTGTGATTAGTGATTACAATTATTACTACATTCAATTAGAAAACAGTGCAGTTGAAAATGTAATGAAATGATCTTTACTAAATGATATGTGCACTCCCTCTGCCCCTCAAAACATGGAGCAACCTCTCATCTAATCTGCAGTACCTTTAACATGATTCACAAAACATTGCTAACAACGATAATAACTCTAAATTTCTGCCTCTACAGGTTAACAATTGATGGTACACAATAACCATGATTTAAATGTTTCCATTATCTAGCAGCCTGAGCCGGAAGGCTTTAGTGACTTCACACTGGATTGACACAGTCAGAGTGATTTGAACATGACTTAAGTTGCTAGAAGAATTCTGAAGAAGCACTTATGAGAGCCCATTACCAGGGACTAACTGTCCGGAGGTGGGGCAGAGGCCATTCAAGCTTTTCCATCAGTTTGTGTCTATGGAATATCTTAGTCATCGAGGATTGCATCAGTTGTGAGGCCGAACCTTAATGCTGTTGGCTTCGGCATGAATGAACAGGTGATGCTCGCGCAAGAAGAATTATCTTCTCCATTTCACCACCGCTCTGTGCTCTTCACAGATTACAGAGGTGGAGTAGTAAAAAATAAAATGGAGAAATTCTGCTCAAGCAAAGCATCTTGTTTATATGGTATACAAATGAGTCTAATAGTCTGCTAAAGGTCAACTTCTGACTGCACATGGATAATAATTTCCAATAATACTAAACTGAAGCACCTGCGACCATCCTTAATAGTGCAGCCTGTGCAGCTCATTAAGAGAATTCTGGAATTTCTGAGGTTTGACATGAGTCCTGTCCACACACTGAAAGTATAGGTGAGGGACAAACTTGAACAAGTGTCAGTGAGTGCAGGCTACATACTGTACCTTAACATGAATTCTTAAGTGCATTCATAGTTGCTTGCTTAAGCGCATGTACATAGTTGCTTGAGAGGAAAAGTTTCTCACAGTTTATAATTTTCTACTTGTAGACTGTTTACTTCAGTTCAAGTAGCCCTAGTTGAACCTTAGCTTTATTATATAATAGAAGGTAACACTGCACAGTTAAGCCACTTGCACCTCTAGGCTGTTTTAGAAGGGTAGCAGGTCACACATGAACATCACATCTTTAGTTTATCTTGCTCCGCCTGGTGTGTCTGCTGCCACAGATGGAGAGCCTCGTTCTCAGGCTTGTAGTTGTGTGTTGTGATGAGCAGTATCTTCTTCTAGGACACTTGGTTTACTTAGGTTGGCTGACAGAATCTCTTGATGACAGCTGCAGTAGTTTGGCATCAGCATGTGCTACGGTCACCTTTTCCCAGCTGTTGTGGGGTTGAGCGTTGAATGCTCTCCATCTACACGACACAAAGGCCCAGTTTCTTCCTCACATGTGCTGCACTGTCACAGAGCGCTTGCTGGAGGCAGCACACGACATGCCCCCTGCAGACCAACTGCCCCCTCAATCAAAGCTTTCAGCGTACAGGCCTCACCAACGTACTCTCAACTAATGATTGGCCATTAGGTTTGGGGTGGCACACAGTGGCTAGAGCATTTGCCCGACACTCACTAACCCAAAGTTCAGCTAAACCACTATGCACACTCTGTCATTGAATGCAAAGACTGTGTGCACTGGTCCGAGCAGAATTCAGACCTCAAGGATTTTCAAGTTAGTGGATGGTCTGAGGGACTGTTTTATAAAAAAAAAAATGCTCTGCAAGAAAAACTTATTTAACTAGATTATTTGATCAGTTCACAGTTGTTTTGAAATTAAGAAATGAGTTGCCTAATTACACCAACTTAAACTCATTTTAATTTGCACAAGACCCTGAGACCTCTGGCATAAAATCACTGTGACATTGTGACAATCCCCTGACGTGGGTGTGATATGCAGAAATGTGATCTGAGCTGCTTGGGCAGTTGGCTCTAACAGTTGTAGCCTGATTACAAGAAAACGGTGGTCAATAAGACCTGTCCTCCCAGAGGACTGCCATCTGCTGTAAGCCACAGCCACACATTCACATTCATCTCATCTTTCACCAGACTGTGTCCCTGCTGTCCTTAGGCTTATGTCAGGTCTCCTCCCCTTTCACACATGTGTTCTGGGACTTACTCCTGCTCATTTCATACATAGAACTCTGACCGCGGCTGTGATGGCTCACCAGAAGTCGCTTGGACCATTGCGTGGGATTTTCAAATTCTTGCCCAAAGAAGTTTAGGGAGTTCAAAGTTTAGGAATGTTTTCTATATCAACTTTTATTTTTGGTTAATTTTCTTAGTTCCGAAGAACAACAGTTAATTTACCAAATTTGGTAAAACTACACAGAGCAAACGTTATGGCAGATTTTAAAAAGCCTTTTCATACATAGTTGGATAGTAATTTGTCAGAGGATGTATTGGGAACTTTGGCTTAGCCAGGTCACAGCCAGTGCTGCTATGCAGTGCATGCTGCTGCAGAACAAAGGTGAGAATGTTTTATATATTTATCGAAGGATGAACCATGGAGCCCCAAATTTAGTTTATGTATGTTTAATGTTTGGGTAATTTTAATGGCACTGGTTTTGTAGTTTAGCTTTTCTGTATTTAAGTTGAGACAGTAGACTGCTGTGACCAATGTGAGTACATTGTACAATCGAAGTTTTGTTCTCCTTTGATAATGCTGTCTCCCACTACAGTTGTTCAGACATGCAATCAGTGTCTTTGGCAGCAGCTGGCGCATGTCCATTATGTAGTTGTGTGTGTGTGTGTATGTGTGTGTGTGGGGGTGTGTTGTGTAGTTACCACAATGTTTGGGGAGAGTTTCTTTCATTGTTGTCATATTTTAGCCCCTCCTCCCTGTAGCTATTGGTCTATAAGTCAGCTGCTCTCCACTTCCACAGTGCATTGACCTGGACTCTAGGCACAGCTTATCTGTATAGCTGTGCTGCTAACCACATTAGAACGTTGAAGTGATGCTTTTAAGGTGCCTACAGGCAAACAGCAGTTTTGAGGAAGAGTGGGGCTCTTTCAGTGCCCCTAATCTAAAAACTGGATGCAGTCTGAACAGTGTAGCTGGACAAACGGGTACATAGGCTTTATTTGACCTCAAGTGTAACAGTGTTGCATTGTTGCACTTGTGACAATCTGAAGAGGTGTTATTTATTTTCTCTCTTCTTTTCTCTCCAGAAGTGCTTCACCGACCGTTTGGCCTTGACTCTGCGGCTCTGACTGAAGCTGTGCGATGGAGCTCCAAGGAGAACCTCCTGGGGGCAGCGGAGAGCGACCCCAATCTCTTTGTAGCACTTTATGACTTTGTTGCCAGCGGTGACAACACACTGAGCATTACTAAAGGTAAGAAACTTTGGTACATCAGTCATTTAAAATATGTCCCCTATACCTCCATATTTTACACACATAATTATCCTTAATCTCAGTTTTGTTTTCAGTTAATTCATAATTTTGAGTTTTGTGGAACAATTGTCCATTGAGCGTTTACCATTCTTGTTTGTAAATGTATTGCTTTGTTTGAAGGTATAGCTTTTAAATATCTATTTAGTTTACCTGAATATGCTGTTGACATTACATTTATTTATTACACTTTATGTGTTAAGCATTTTTAGATTGAAATGGTCAACACTTTGGCTATCCCTTAGTTTTGAAACTCAGAATGGGTCTAATATAACTGTAGAGATCCACCGTCCCTCATTTTCTTGCTCATTGTATTGCTGCTGCTCATCACTGACGTCAGTCAGTCAAGGTACCAGTCACTACATGCCTGGGTTGGCCCTCCTTATCCTGGTTCACCCAGCTCTGTTTGTTTTTATGTAGTTTCCATGGGTCATGTCTAAACCATGACTCACTGAGCTATCCTATTGTGAGTTTGGTTTCTTTATGTAATGCATTGCGATAGTTTAATGTTTACAGGCATAACGTGTATAAACTGCAGAAGCACATTTAAGTACACAGGTGGCTCAATTTTTTGATTTTCTGTCTGTTCAGGTGAGAAACTGCGAGTGCTGGGTTACAACCAGAATGGTGAATGGAGTGAAGTGCGCTCAAAGAATGGCCAAGGCTGGGTGCCATCCAACTATATCACCCCAGTCAACAGTCTGGAGAAGCACAGCTGGTACCACGGGCCTGTGTCTCGTAGTGCCGCTGAGTATCTCTTATCATCGTTAATCAACGGCAGTTTCCTTGTCCGAGAGAGTGAAAGCAGTCCTGGACAGCTCTCTATTTCTCTTCGCTATGAGGGGAGAGTCTACCACTACCGTATCAACACTGCATCTGATGGAAAGGTTAAAGTCAGAAACTTTGTGGGGACTCTATTGACTGATTTTTTTTTTCTCTAAATATTATCATATGATCTAATTGTAGGTATATGTGACGTCTGAGAGTCGGTTTGCCACCCTGGCTGAGCTTGTCCATCATCACTCCACTGTAGCTGATGGCCTAGTCACCACACTGCACTACCCTGCGCCCAAATGTAACAAGCCTACAGTATACGGAGTTTCTCCCATCCATGATAAATGGGAAATGGAGCGAACAGACATCACCATGAAGCACAAGCTGGGCGGAGGCCAGTATGGAGAAGTGTATGTCGGTGTGTGGAAGAAGTACAACCTCACAGTTGCAGTCAAAACACTAAAGGTTATTAATCATCTTTTTTGTTGTTTTTATTGATTGATTTTTTTGTTGATCCCAAGTGAACAATTCAACTTTCAATCATGATTCATATTTATTGGTAGTATATTGCCACCTACAGGCAGACACTAACCTTACATGTTAAAATGATGGTACAAAAAGTACACATTGTTACCATGGACTTTATTTTATATATTTAACATGACAGGAAGACACCATGGAAGTTGAAGAGTTTCTCAAAGAAGCAGCTGTTATGAAGGAGGTTAAACATCCAAACCTTGTTCAACTTCTTGGTCAGTATTCATCAAGATTACAGTTTACATTCATTTTTTATTGATAAATGGTCTATTATTTTGACACTGGTGTATTTTTGAGCAGGTGTGTGTACTTTGGAGCCTCCATTCTACATTGTCACTGAGTACATGCCGCATGGGAATCTGCTCGACTACTTAAGAGAATGTGACAAGGACGAAGTTAATGCTGTGGTGCTGCTTTACATGGCTACACAGATCTCCTCTGCCATGGAGTACCTGGAAAAGAAGAACTTCATTCACAGGTAAAATGTCTTCTATGTATTTTACCTAATATGTCTTATTTTTCTTTTAACTTTTTTTTTGGATTCTTCAGAGATCTTGCTGCAAGAAACTGCCTAGTGGGTGAGAATCACATTGTAAAGGTTGCCGACTTTGGCCTGAGCAGATTGATGACTGGTGACACCTACACTGCTCATGCTGGTGCAAAGTTTCCAATTAAATGGACTGCACCAGAAAGCCTGGCCTACAACACCTTCTCTATCAAATCTGATGTCTGGGGTTAGCTTTTGTTTGCTAATAAAGACACAATTAATGGTCTAAGTGTTTTTCCTTAATTAATATATGTGTTTTGCCTTTACAGCATTTGGTGTACTACTTTGGGAAATTGCTACTTACGGCATGTCACCATACCCAGGGATTGATCTGTCTCAGGTGTACGACCTGCTGGAGAAAGGTTATCGCATGGAACAGCCAGAAGGATGCCCACCTAAGGTCTACGAACTGATGCGAGCTTGTGAGTCCGTTAGTTTGGATAAGTACAAAAACAAAATTTGTTATGACATGGTTTAATGAAACACTCTTTATTACTTTTTAGGCTGGCAGTGGAGTCCATTGGACAGACCTTCTTTTGCAGAAACGCATCAAGCTTTTGAAACAATGTTTCATGATTCTAGCATCTCTGAAGGTACAGTTTTTGTTTGATTGTACTGTTGGATTTTCACACAGTAATGTGTAATTTACTTACATTTAGTACATTTATGTCTGTTGTAGAAGTTGCAGAGGAGCTCTGTAAGACTGCCTCCTCTGGTCATTGTGGACCACTACAAACGTTTGGTCACAACATGCCGTTGCTACCATCAAAATCTCGAACACTCAAACATGCAGAGAACAAAGAAAACATAGAGAGTGGACTTGATGGGCGACCTGACCTCAGCATCCAAGGCCACTCAGGTACAGAAAAACACATGGTCTCCCCCAGCCGCTATGAGTCTACAGATTCAGAGACAACTCTGCAGCGTCGGCAAGCGCGCCGTTTGAAGAGAAGAGCCATCATGTTCCCTTAGTGTCCCTAATAGTGTTGACATAATAGCTTTATATTTATATATATGTGTGTGTGTGTGTATATATATGATATACCGGTATATAAGTAATAAATTAGTTTTCACCCCATCATAGAAAGTTTAAAAAACAAATAATATTTTAGGGAATGTTAAGTTATTTATGTTATTTAATTATTGGATTTGTCTTTGTATGTGTTTTATGTGTTTTATATTTTCCCTCAACTAATGAACATCACTTGAATAACCACACTATTAAATTTGAATTCTATGTTTTGTTTTGTTTTTTTTATTGTCTGTGTGTCTGCATGTGTTTTGTTTTTTTTCCTTGAATATTTTTTTTTATCAAAAAAGTTAACCTGTATGTAATTTCTCATTTCTGAACATATCCATGGGTTTCAGAAAAAAATATTAAAATTAAAATGAAAAATAAGCAGTGTTGACATAAATATGAACAATTCAAAACTAAATATTTCATCTTTTGAATGGTCAAAAGTCATCAAAATGTTGCCATTAAAAAGGAAGCTGAAACCCATGAATATTATCTATAAATGGCTCACCAACTAACCAAATTTACTATCATTTAAAAGAGACATTTTCAATAAACAAAAAAACAAAGAAAATACTTGTTTTCAAAACATCTTCATGATTGTTGGGAAGATACTCAATGATGCTTAGTTTGTTAAGGAAAGATGCATTATTTTGTTTATAAAATGTCCCCCAAATAATCATTGAACTGGCAAGTTTATATTTACACATGTACTGGTCATTAGTCAGAATTTAACATCAATAGTCAGAAGCACCTTTATTTCCATTTTAAGATATAAGTATATGATAAAGTGTGTGATGTAGCAATTCTATATTTCTAGATACTTCTTTACTTTTATTTGTCAACATCTATTAAATGTTCTTTTGAAGGGCTTTCCAATTACTAAACTGAATACATGCTTTGTGTTACAGGGTGGGGCTCTGCCATTTTGGGAAGTGATGGTAGAGGAAGCAGTTCTCCAGCTTTACCAAGAAAACAGCAACCTAGGGACAAGTCTCCCAACAACCTCTTGGAGGATGGACCAGAAATTGGCACATTTACGCGGGATCGCAAAGGAGGGTTTTTTAGCTCTTTTATCAGGAAAAAAACAGTCTCCTCCTCCCCATCGTCTCAGCTACAACAGAACCTTCCCACCCCACCTAAAAGGAGCAGTTCTTTCAGAGAAATGGAGACTCAGCCTCATAAGAAATATGAGCCCACCGCTGATTTTAGCGCTCCTCCTCCCCTGCCCCAGTCGGACAGTCTCAGTGGCTTCTCAGCCTCACCTTCTCACTCCCACGTTGAACCAACGCAGTCCCGCTGCTGTGGCGCTGCTTTTGGACAGAAACCCACTGGAGCAGGACTTAATTCGCACATTTCCAGTGTTAGCAGTTGGAGTGGTTTAGCGGGATTTTTTACTCCTAGACTTATTAAAAAGACCCTGGGTTTAAGGACAGGGAAGCCCACATCATCAGAAGAGGGGACTAGTCTAGTAGGAGGGCCTAAACCCTTTCCCAGGTCCAATTCTACATCCTCTATGTCAGCTGGGCTGCCCGATTTGGAGCGAATGGCTTTGACTTTACCTAGGAACCGCAGTGCAAAACCACCTTTGGAAAGAACTGCATCCACAACATCTCAGCCAGAAAATGGTGCTTCACGGCCCTCAGAAACGTTGCTGAAGAGACTGGATGAGGGGACTGCTCAAATCAGAGATAGGCCCAAAGCCAAGCTACTACCAAGGAGTACTGCAATAGGACTAAGAACACCTGCAGTTGGAGGGGAGGTGGGCGACTCTGATACTTTGTCTAGGGTTAGAGAGGGACGAGAGAACATTGGAGCAGGTGTAGATCGGCAGCAGAGCTGGTCATCTCCTTCTAAGGCTTCTAATTTAAGTTCTTTATCAAATTCAACAAGCGCACCTACTCACAATCACAAAGTACCAGTGTTAATATCCCCCACACTGAAGCACAGCCCGGCAGACGTGCACCTTGTCGGTCTAGACTCTCAGGGGAACCGTTTCAAACTGCTGTCTGAGCAAGCAGAAAGAGACAGACCTCGACTGGTCAAACCCAAGTGTGCTCCCCCTCCACCCCCCACTCTACGCAGTCTGCAGCACTCTAACAGCGCAGAGGGAGAAGAGCAGGTAGGGGCAGCTCCTGTTGAAATGAATGGAGACACCTTAAAAACTCAAAGATCAGTCCGAACTTCTGGAGGAGCAATGACGGGTAGACCGTCAGTGCCACCACCACAAGTGCCAAGTACCACCAACACTACCCCCACCAAAATGGCAAATGGAGCTACCACCACAGCCTCATCCAAAGTAGCACTGCGACGAACCAGGCAACAAGCGGAGAGGGTGCCACCGGAGCGGGTGAGCCGCGAGGCACTGCTGGAGTGTGCGGAGTGCCTGAGCAGCGCCCTGAATGCCAGCTCTGAAAGCCCCTCCAGTGGCCAGGTGCTGGATGCTGGCCACCAGCTGCTAGACTACTGCTCAGGTTATGTAGACTGCATTCCTCAAATGAGAAACAAATTTGCCTTTCGAGAGGCGGTGGGCAAGCTAGAGCTTAGCCTGCAAGAACTGAGGGCCTCTTCGTCTGGCTGTGGAGGTTTGAACAACGTAGGGCCCAACACTGTACTGGACAACCTGCACAGCTGTGTTAAAGAGATTAGTGATGTGGTACAAAGGTAGTCACAATGACTGTAAAGGTAATCAGCTCGTACAAGCCAACAGACAATGTTTGAAAACAAACACATTGTACCTCTGGGAAATCAGTACAAAAAAAAATCTTTTTATTTGTTTACAGTAATCCGTTTTAATTGCCAGTAATAACACTTGGTTTGTACATACTACAGTGATATCTGTCTCATCATTAAGTAATTGTTAACTGTTGCTTGAAATCTCACATTCTCTTTCAATGTTGTCAATACCTGGAAAAAGCTATGTCCACACAATAAGAGCTGCTCTGTGAGAAAGATTTGATAGATCTCAAGTTCTGTTTTGGTTTGGCTGAATTTCAGAGTACAGTATCTTACCCAGATTATGAGGAAACTGGTTTGGCTTAGAATTCATTTTCTCTGATTGAGCAGACCATATTTAAACTATTCAGAGAGAGGTTTTTGTGTGCTTGATTAAAAATAGTATATCCAATCAGTGATATGGGTCAAAAGACAATATGCAGAATGTATTAAGAAAATCATCCAGGATCATTTCAACAGTGCCACAGAAATGGGTAAAATTCTGTACTGTAAGAAAACGTGTTTGTCCACTAATACTTGCACTCAGTATTTTCTTTGTCTAATGGGACCTATAGTCATTTTGGAGCAAAAGAGCCCAGGGGTGTGTGGGTGGATTATCCAATAAGAGAGAGAGATACTTTATCCATCCTGAGGGAAATTGAAGTTAAGCTGCAGAAACATACTACGCTTCTCTGTCGCCTAAGTGTCCTTTTATATGGACAGTTTGTCTGTGGCCTTGTTATGGCCTCAGTGCCTCAAATTCTTTAATTTGAACCACAGACAGAGACCTATCTCATAGTACTGATTTCTCCACAAAATAACTGCAGTATGTCTTCAGCACATGAGCAAAATGTATATTATTGTGGTTCCAAGTAATTCTTGGATAATGTGTATGTATGAACTTGAATTTTAAATTATTATTTTAAAATTAGATTTATTTGAAAGAAATTGGTTTATGATTTATTTCACATTGACAAAAAAGTTTTATGTATGATTTATACCGATAAGAGCTTAATATAGTACAAGACTAAAGCCCACCCATCCAGATCTAAATGTTTTATGAATGTATTTTCCAGGTTAGTTCTTCATGTGCATGTGTCTTTAATATAAATTATAAGGTTGCCTTTTATTTATTATTTTTTGGCCTAATGTCACCTTGCATAACTCCACAAAGTTTTTAATGCATAAAATAAAAATACACATGTACAGTTATGGTGGTATGTGCACACAAACCACATCTCCCATCAAATTAATGTTATCTATGTTGGAGATCTTGTTTTGATGTACACTGGAAAAGGCTTCATTTGAATAGATTATGACACATGTTGCATCTGAATAGTTCTATCTAAACAATGCAGGTCCACACATTTTCATCTGTCAATGAGTCTTCTAATCTCAATATACTGATTTTATTCACTGTGATGGTCAATTTACAATAGGATTCATGGTGCCTTTTTAAATTGCTCATTTATGTACCAAACACAATCACAGCAAAAATGTACACTATTTTCAACATTCTTATTAACTTTTGCCCTGAGATTGTGATCAAAAGACCAAGAACATTTCTGTACAGCTGCCAACTTGAAACCCAATGGTGCACTTTGTCTACAAATGTTGAGTTTCTAGTTTCTAAAGCCATTTTCCCATTTTTATTGTGGCCTTCGATGTTTTCTGTTCAAACACTAAATCTAAGCTGCTCTTTTATTACTAGATCATGTTTTATTCTTTTCTAAAGTGTACTTTACTTGTTTTTGTTTCAGATTTTTGTTTTATTTTACAATTAAACTACATTTCAAAATCACATTTTGTTAAAACAGACCATAAAGATCTTGTGTAAGAAACTAGAAGAAATAATCTGAGATTTTGTTTCCAGTTTATTTTCAATGTGCATGCCTTTGTTCTGAGAGGATATCTGGAGAATGTGTGTACAAATCATTATACCAAAGGCCACTTCTTCAGATTTATGAGTGCAATGTAATCCAAGGCGGACACACACAATGTGACATGTGAATCTCAACAGGGATAAAATGGCAGATTTTCACAAATTTTGTATTGTACAGATTATATTTTTTGTGTTTTTATTTAAAGCTCACATTACTGTGAAGTTCTGTTTATAAGTGTGAAGCTTATTGTAAATAATAAAATTATTGATTATGATTGTGTCATTTTGCTATTATCATTTTTAAAAATAAATCCTAGAATCAAATGGTACTGGACATAGTACACACAGTAAGATTTAACAAATCAATAAAAGAATAATTGCAGGAGGATAACTATATAAATTCGTTGTAAATAGTCATAAACTTTGACATATTTAGTTTCATAAATGTATTTGCGTTCACCATGCGAATGTGTGTCTAAAATGACAATGTATTGATTGTATTATGTGTGTGACGTCAGACCAAACCATATCCGACTCCTCCCACTCGTGTCTGTGGTAAAGATGGCGTCTATCATGGAGGGGCCGCTTAGCAAGTGGACCAACGTTATGAAAGGCTGGCAGTATCGTTGGTTTGTTTTAGACTACAATGCTGGACTACTGTCATACTATACGGTATGTTTCCCTTTGTTTTGTTAATAATAAAATGTAGAGCTAGAAGTGAGATGTACTTGTCCGGCGCTTAGAGGATCGGCCTTGTATTTGTCAGGAGTTGGGAGTCTCAGCTGGAACACAAGGGCGTGTCTTTGAGCAAACGTTTTACAGCTCCACCAATAACGGCAGCCCTTAGAGACAGTTAAGCCAATCAGATGTATCTAATTAGGTATACTTCCGCTATGTTAGCTTGTTAGCTATAAAAACAGTCAATACAGATGATATAGTGGCGACTTAATGAAAATGAGAAATTAATGTTAGTATTTTTCCATAGACAGTGCCAGAGTAATATAAAACCATTGACTGCACAACTCTCGTTAGGATCACTTGTTAACTAAATGAAAAATTAGGACACAAACTAATACCCGGTGCTGTGTGACGATCTGTGTTTTTCTTAGAAATCATACAAAAAGTGTAATAAATACGTTATACGGACGTGTAACAAACAATCCCTAGTGTCGTCATGATATTTGTAAGGGGGTGGTCATCTCCATGGAAATGTTTTTAGCTGAAATGTTCTTCAGTATGGCATTAAACTTTTCTAGCTTGCACTTATCTAATTACAGGTGTTTTAATGCAAAAAAAAAAAAAAAATCTGAAAATATCTCAGTTCTTACTTTGACCTGGGGTCATCTCTCCACAGATCTGACCCTGGATTTTGGCTTAGTGGTGTCATCTGCTTGTCTCTTTGCTGTGGAGATAGATGAAGTAGCATTGTACAAAGTCGTAGCGCGGGTTAAAATGAGATAAAATACAATTGCATTGTCAGTGAGGCTGAAATTCCATTGGAACCGGAAGTAGACAAAGTCCAAAGTCACTTAACAGTTGTATTGTCAAAATGCAAAGGATGCAAGTACTTAAGTAACATAATGTCTTCAATAAATGTCGCTCTTATTATGTAACCAGCATGTTAGAAAATACATTGGTTTAGTGGTCTGGCAGTTCAAATTTCAGTCTGTTCTCTCTGAAACATGCATAAAGCACTAATCTTTGTAATCAAATTGCAATAACACTTGTCAAAAATTGCAGTTAGGTAATTATCAAATGATTTCAATTGTCTTATTTGCTCCATTTAGATAAATAATTAATTGATAAGTAAGTAAAACATTTTCTGAAATGAGAACACAAAAAAATACACCAATTCAGTTTTGCAATTTTATGAAGATCATCCTTTATCATTCACTGATGGTGTGTTGTGTGGTCACACAGGCTACACAGGACTAAATGTCCAGATTTAAGATTACTTGGGTGTAAATAAACAAATCACTGACCATAGCTGTTTTTGTTTTTTAGTCCAAAGATAAGATGATGCGAGGATCCAGAAGAGGCTGTGTAAGACTCCGGGTAAGATTTTTTTGTGAATTAGTAAAACTTACTGAATTAATTATGAGTCCTTTAATATACCGTGGAAGGCATTACACAGAACCTCAGTACTCTGTGCTTCCAGTGTGCTGTAATTATCACTAGATGGCAGCATTCTAACCAGTTTTCTTCAAAATCCAAGTCAAGCTGAACATCCATAGAGAACCACTTTCATACTGTATATTTTTCTTATATGTTATAGTGACCAGTGCTGCCTATTAAATATGTGTTTCTCAAACTGTGGTGTATCATACATGCACCACTGTGGTCGGTTGGTGCCTTGAGAGGTATACAGGCCCATCTGCATCTTCAGCTCAGTCAGCCTTGGATCAGTAGTTTGACAACCAAAACATTTTCACAAAGTGTTTCAAAAAATACGTACATTCTTATATAGCAAGTTGGTGCCAGACACAACAGGAGACAAAGGGAATGCCTTTTATGGACTAATAACTAAAAATCATGTAATAAAGCTTTTAAATGTATGCAGTACCACAAGAAGTAATATTGGCACTTTCTGGTAGCTGCTAGTTTCTCAAGTGCACATCTCCACCCATCCTGGTTTTTTCCTCGTTTTCCCCAAACCCCACCCATGGCCCTGCCTCTGTCTGCCCTGTGCTCCAAAAGCCTGCACATATACTGCACATGTGAGAGGCCACCTGGATATCTTCACTGGAGATTCTTTTGAGAGAGGGAGTGTAAGGCTGAGATAAGCTTCAGCACTGGTATCTGTGATGGCGTACAGTCAGTCGTTGTTGGGCAGGGGCAGTGTAGAATGACGCGTCTCACCACCTTGTCCTCTCTTCTTTTCCCCAGGGTGCTGTCATTGGCATTGATGACGAGGACGACAGCACATTCACTATCACTGTGGACCAAAAGACCTTCCATTTTCAAGGTAAAATTCACAACTTGTTTTATTTTTCCTGGTTGGCCTTTTGCTGCAGGCTTTCTTTCTGCCATCCATCTCTTTCTCTCTCTCTCTCTCCCTCCCTCCCTCCCTCTCTCTTCATCCATTCCTCCCTCCCTCGCTGACTCTTCCTCCCGCCTTTTAAATCCTGGATTGGTCTGCTCCAATGCCAGGAAGCACATGAACATTAATACAATGCCGTAGCATGCTGTTTTGCCTTAGAGTGTTTTCTGCGTTCTTCTGGACCTTTTCCAAGCTCCATGAAGTTGGACCGGGAGATATTTTTGTAGATTAACTACAATGGCAGTTTTTAAAAGGACCATGTAAGATTTTCCCTTGACTGTGGCTAAGCAGGAAGATAGCTGCTGTTTGCGTGAGTCTGCACTTGAGCCTCTGGGAATAATAAAGAAATAGTGCTGAGCCGGAGGCTGAGCTCAGGTCTCTTCTGCCATTCGTCTTTCGCTACTCACCGCCGCTTGCACAACCACTCACTCTATGGGGACTGGTTGTTCCATGGCTTCTACCTCCAGCTTCACCCCCCTCCTGCCCTGCCATCCCTTCTTCCTCGCTGACAAGGATCTGCTCAGTCCACTCCGCTGACATCCTTTTTTATTCTATTGCTACATCAGGTCTTGACTCTTTACCAAGCATCTGTTTGTCTTTACTCTATGTCTGTCCTTGCGTTTGTGTCCATTTCCCCTTAACACCATCGAGCTTTACCCCATTTTTGGGGTGGTCACCAACCACAGTCCATGGGCCCCTGGCTCCTCTCACCTCTTCCATGCCCTGTCCCATGTCTGTGTTCCGAAGCTGTATGCTGTGGTTCTACAAACGCAAGGGTAAGGAGAAAGCGCATGTCGTGCAGTCCGCATGTGTGCCTGCTCCGGACTGGGCTACTGTGAGTGTGGCAGTGTTTGTCTTCTGGGATGTGCGTTTTGGGTGGAGCTGGATGCAGCGTGCAGATCTCCAGATATAGTGGTTTGTTGAGGGTTACAGACAGTTCACAACTGTAAATAGGATGTGTAGATCTTGGGCTTAATTCCTTTCTCACAATGTGTAGTCAGACCCATGTGCTAATATTTAATGTATTCTGTGACTTTTGATTGTCGTTTGAAACCATATACAGCAATAATGTGTTCATCCTCCTCATTTTTTTCATATTTTTTGAGTGACTTGCATTTTCAGCTGCGGCATATTAGCACTAATTTATGCTGAACAAGAGATTTGAACTACTGCAGCTGCTAGCTTGGATTTCAGATGATGCACGGGATGTTGAGACACATTACAGTAAAATGATCCCTCTTTGAGTGGGTTACGTAGCTAGTCACTGGCAAATATCATGATTTTGGAGTCACTTGGTAGTGGAGTAAAAGTAGTAAAGTTTAGATAAAAATATTTCATAGTATTGTTTAACAGCTCTGACCTTTACTCCTTGTTGCTTGGATTTTAGGCGAACAAATTAAAAACTGATTCGACAGCCATAGTTGTTGTTTTTTTTACGTTCAAGATCAGTTGGTGGATGGTTTGACTGTATTTTGAACTGTACTTTTAAGCTAACAGTTCCGTGTGTCTAGTGCATATCTGTACTTTCTTTTCTATTTAGAGAAGCATCCATTATTCATCATTGCCTCTCCCCCGGCGGGGCATCAGAGAAGCCTGATAGCCCTTTAGCTTCCCCCTTTTGCTCGTTCATTCTCTGCTCTCTCCATCAGTGTTTTGACTCCTGCCCTGTCTGTTGGTCAGCAGCATAAGACAGGTTCATGCTCCTACCGTGCTCATATTTGTGCATTTTTGAAATATCTCATGTGACTTGATGATAATTGTTTGTATACTGACTGAGTTTTTCAATTTTTATTTACCTTTAAAGCACATTGGGGTACACACAAGATATGACATGTGTAGAAGAAAAAACAATCTATCACAGATCTGAAGTAACTAACAAAACAGTCCTTGGATCAGACTGACTTGTGACACTTCTGATAAAACAAAATCCCAACCAACTAGAAAGTCATGAGGGACAGTTACAGCTCCACATGTCTCTAATTGGGTTACTGCAAAGTTCACCACAACTGTTGACTGAGTTGACAACTAAGTTTCTACCTCAGATACAGAAGATATCAAATGCCTTCTCTCTCGTTTAGTGTTTATTTCACCAGTATATAAATGTGTTGTTGTTTTTTTTTCAATGGGCGATACCTTTCAGTAATATCTATTATATCTGTTAAGCTACAACATTAACCTAACTGATCATGTTTAGAGATATGCAAAATTAGGATATCAATTCAAGGGTAGGCCTGTCATGATGACAGATTTTGAAGGATGATACATTGCTACAGAGATATACTGTGAGAAACAATATTGAAACTGCTTTATGGCACTGATACAATAATGCCAGATAATCCTATATTAATAAATATTTTTTTAAATAGACAGTATGATTAAAAGGCATGAGCTGGAGAAGTATATTTTTTGTGTATTTTTCTTAAAATTTGAGCTGTAAAGGTTGAATAAGTCACAAGTTTTCCTGCTTTTACTAAGGAAATGTACACACACAAAATATTGAGCCCTCAAAATATATTGCTCCAGAACGATTAGTTGATACAGTATTTATGGTGACAGGCGTAGGTAAGAGACAGAAAGTATAATCTCCCAAACATGGCTATAAAATGAATTTTTATTGATTTTGTGGTCCATTCAGATTTTGTACCAGACTTAAACCTTAACACATTTACACACATTTTAGAATTTTCCTGGCTCGTTGTTAAAATATCATCTTTTATTGAGATAATACAAAAAAAAAAACAACCTAAGATATACATTTTTGTCAATGTCGCCCATCCCTAGTCTCCCTTCTGTCAGTTGGAAAAACATTTTAAGATAATTTCACCTGTACCTGTTAAGTTAAGTAGCTCTGGCTCAGCTTCTGTTGTGATGAATGGAGACAAACAGCATTAGCTGCAGTAATCTGGTTCTGTACTGTCTGTTGTCCCCAGAGAGAAGTGAGAGAGACCAGGGTCTGAGTGGTATGGCCTTTGCTCTGGCTCTTTTAAAAGGGTTTGTACAGTAGCTCTGGTTTTCATCTACCGCTAAAGATGAACCCAATAAAAACATTAAACTTCACTAGACCTGTAATGATAACGTGGGATATAATGTTACAGAAAATATCATGATAAAGAAAATAGCCGAATAAAACACCCAAGTCGTTGCTGTCGTTAATGAGTTGTAGATGTTCAGAGTTCTGAATAAAAAAACCAAAACAACTTAATTACTGATCAGATATTCAAAATGCCCTTAGAGGTACATTAGCAAAATATTATAAAAACATGAACAAACGGCAGTGGAACAACCCAATGAGCTGCTGGGTCACTACTACTGATGAATACATTTATCAAACAATTTCTTCTGAATGCTTGAGTGCTATGTTTATCTTAAATCATCTTAAAGTCTCCATGAGGCTAACTGAGCTGTGTGTCATCACATCTCAGAACTGTCAAACTGTAAATCTACTGTAAAACTACAAAAAGTTAAGAAAAAAAGGTTTGTGTTTTTGCTAAGAAATTACACACAATAAATATTAACCCCCAAAAGTGTTTTAAATTTCGTTTATTGACAAGCCTGAACTCAACTAAAACTCCTTTTAAACCGAGTGACAAAACAAAGTCACCAGTTCTTCTTGACATTTGCGTTAGTGTCACCATTCCTCTGAACTGCTAAGCAAATGGTAGATGTAAATGGTCTACACCTGATAAGCTAATAGTCGATGTAAATGGTCTACACTTGAGTCTGACATAACACAAATGATATTCTTAGCAGAGTATATACGGTACATTACTGGCTTTTTTGAAAGAGAACAAGGATCGCTTCTGTGGTTTGCTAGCTAGTATTCTTGAACAGTTTTTGTTATTGTTGTAATTTTCCTTTAACGTGATCCAGTTGTCTTTGATATACAGTTTCCATTGTGCCATGCCAGTTTCTTGTCATTTTACATAAGCAGATGGTGTTTGCATGGAAAGCTTGTCTCACAGGTGTGGTTGTGTGCCTGTGTCCTCAGCCCGAGATGCAGATGAGCGGGAGAAGTGGATCCACGCCTTAGAGGGAACGATCCTCCGTCACACCCTCCAGCTCCGGGTAGGTCACCACACGCACGCCTCTTTCAGTTTGGACAACTGGTCTGTTGTCCCGAGCCTCAGGGTCTTGGAGGCCCAAAATCAGAACGTCTGTCTATTAATTTATATTAGAGAGTCCCCATGTGAACTTTTCTGCCCTGGGCCACCAAATCTCTGTTGACAGGCTTGGTTTGGTTAATCCTAGTTTGCCTTCACTTATTGTTAGATTTTGATGTTTATGAGCAGTTTACCAGGTGTTGCACGTGGATAGGATGTGTTTAATTGTTTCTATGGCTGTTATTTAAAAGTGCACTATGTAACCTTTCTCCATAGAGATGTTCTTGCGTTGCTTATAATGTTCCACAGTATGATATTAAACTTCTGTCTATCTTAAATGTTTTAATTATGGGTGTTTGTGTTGCTCAAAACTACCTTGGAAAAACATGCATTCTTTATAACTTTTCCTGCTTGTCTACTTGGAGATGGATATGCTTAATTCCATACTGTGGAACATTCCGGACAAAGCAATAATGTTTGTATGGAGACAAACAGGTGGTGAAACCTTTACAAGAAAAGTTATATAGTACACATTTAAATGTCATATGACTTGATAGTATCAATAACACTGTATTGTAAAACCTATGAGCATTTTCACCCCACTACATGACTACCTTTACTTTGGAGTGATGAATCTGCAAAACTAGGCTAACGTGAAGTGAGGTAGAGTGCAGTTTTTGCTCTTGGTAATACTGCACAGTCTGAGTACCTCTTTCCAGCCTTCTGCCTCTAGTATTTTCTTGGACCACTCTTCTGCACCCCTCCCTCCTGTGTTAAAAGCCTGTGACTCCCGCCCTCTCACCACTCACACGTCTCATCACCAACAGCAGCCTTGACTCCCCCCACCCCTCCCTTTTTCCTCTTAGCCCTCTGCACGTTGCTAGCAAATCTTCCCGTTATACTCTGTTCCCTCATAATCACAGTGTAGCAGTCTCTGGTCATTATGTCATGTGATCTGGCACCAGCCAATGGAAAAACATCTTGCTGGGACAACCAAACATCTGCTTGTGCCACTGCAGCCAGTCACTAAAGCCGTTATTGCCTCCTCCTCCTCCTGCTTTGTGTTTTTGCACTGTGCCTGCATGAGAGGAAGTGTGTTTTTTTCTATCAGGGGAGGGTCCTGGATTAACTCTTAGCTCTGTCTGCCTCCAACCAAATGCTCAGCTGATAACTGCTGCTAAAGGCTTTCCACATTTCGTAGATGAAAATTTAAAACAGTTTATCAGCTGTAGAAAGCTAAATAAGTAGTTTTTATAGAGGAGAAAATGCTGACTTAACTGGAGGAGGTAGATTTTGACAGAAGAGAGAGAGCAGGGCTCCGTGGCCTGATTGGGGACATGTGCGGACTTTAACACAGCATGTACATTGGAGCCGTGCGAGCAGTGAGTACATCTCTAAACAAATCCCTCTGACTGCACCATAGGAACACAAAAAGGGCTGCCATTTGTTGTCAGGGCCACAGCATTTTAAAACTGGGTCACACAATGAGGAAAGGCAAACAGGGTGGGGGTGCTTTGTGGTTGTCCATATGTGAGAATTTACAAGCTGATCTGAAATATTCTTACTATGTAACAATAAGACAATAAGATTTATGGTAACTGTGCTGGCTATAGATTAACCAGATTAAACTGACCTTTTACATGTCTGCTCTCCTCTCTCATAATGTGTTACCATAACATGAGTTGGAAATAAAACAGCCTCTTGTCACACTTTGGTTTCAGGTTTCCATGGTGATCTTTCATGTTTTTTTCCATACATGTTGGAACCTATCATAGAAGTTGTTTTTTTTAACAGGCTGTTATCTGGTCACCTATAGATTGTTGCCTTGCTAAATGAGAAACCACCTTTGGTCCTTTGAGGAAGCTTGCTTACAACTGTAACTAAATACTTGCTGCGTTTACACAGACTTTGTTCTCTGTAAAGTTAGCAGGTTTATAGAGCAAAAACAGGGCAGGCAGATAGTGTGTGAATGTTAATGGCTTTCCTGCACGTTCCTCTGAGAATGTCTGTTGCCAGAACAAAACAGCCTAAAACCTCGAGGCGTCAAATTGGGACCCAGGGCGGCAAAACAAAAACGCTCAATACGGTTTGGTTTATGCTGAATTTCTTTGTCATTTAATAATTGTGTTTTCACTTTTGCTTTATTGAGGGGTAACTGTTAAGCTTGAAGATTCAAATACAACATGTCTTTAGCATGCATTCAAGGTTATTGTTGTATGTTAAGGGAAGTCTTGCTACGGAAACGATGCCTGTTCCTCTTTCTGATTTATTTCACAGCCAGAGTGGTTTGTTCTGACAATTTGGTTGAACACACACAGCTGAGATGAAAGCGGCACCTTTTAATAGATATTATGCAATGAAAACATTGTTACAGACTGTTCCTGCTTTGTTGTGTCAAGTAAAATGGCCAGTTAATAGAGTGTAGGGATGGGACACAACAATAATATTGTTTATCATGAAAAAAGAGTGGTACATTTGATTTAATCATGTTCGCCAACAAAGATAATCGTCATTATATCACCCGAATATGCAGAAAAAAGCTACTTCATCATGATGATCTCTTCACTTTCACAGTTGTTTAAATATGGAATCTATTCATAATATTAAAATTATAATTATTCATATCCATAACATTTTAAACTGTCAGCAGCTTTAAAAATTATGATGATATAATCGTTAATCAGTTATTTTAGCCAGGATAATCGTGACACCAAATTTCAGTATCGTCCCATGCCTAATAGAGAGTTGACTGAAACTTTAAAATAGTTTCAAAATAGTTACTGTTGCTTATTTAGTTTGTTGAACCCTGTATAATCTACTTTGTCATCATGTGATAAGCATTGCTCTATTGACCTGCATTTTGTATTTTGTCACCCACAGGAGGCAGAGACAGGATTTGTTCCCAGTGTCCAGGACTTTGACAAGAAGTTAGCTGAAGCTGATGCCTATCTCCAAATTTTGATTGACCAGTTAAAGGTACTGACGCCACTTGTGTTGTGTTACCGTTTCATCTGCTAAATTTAAATAGGTTCATGAGATTCAAAAGGTTTTATTTTAGTGTTGCTATTTATCCACCCATGTTGTCATCCCTGTTCTGATGTAATGCTGAGTGAATACACCGTGGTCCATTTCATTGTATGTCCTGTTCTCTCGTGTCCACACAGCTGTTTGATGAGAAGATCAAGGACTGCAAAGAGGATGAATCACGCAGAGTGAGTAGCTTTAGCACGGTCCTGTTCTTGTGTCTCTGCTCTCTGTCCACTTTGTTTATCATCATTTGAGCTAAATACAGAGCCTTGACAATAGCTGTGATAAAGTTACATTAGTCATAGGGATGATATGACATAAAATATGTAATCACATTTTTCTTCTCATTATGAGCAATCACGATTTTTGATTCAATTTAACTTTTACTTATAAGAAAAATGCATGCTTTTTAACTTTAACCCAAAAAACAGATTTATTCCTCTGTTAAATTCTACCTCTAAACCAGATGCCTTTACTGACAGAGGATGGGCTGTGGACCTGTTGATTAAAAAGTATGTCATTGATAATATGAAATTATTATGATAGCATCGTGATCAAATAAAATTGTATTTAATTGCACAGCCCTAATTGGTCAGAACACAATTTAGATTTTTGCAATTTGCCTTCTTCACAAATGTCACTAAATGTGACACAATTCTACATAAAGTTTGTATCTTGGTATTATAATTTAAATTAAAACAATTCATTTTACATTGTGCTTTTTACTTTTTTCTAGAAAATAGAAAATTTAAAGGAAACTACATGTGTAAGTAAAATCTTGGTAGTACTCTATTCTATTATGTAGAAAGTGTTTTGTATGTCTGAACTGTCTTTCTCTTTCAGAGTATGGTAGAATCCATCAAACACTGTATCGTATTGCTGCAAATTGCCAAGGTAAAGTCATGTAGTATAGTATTTTTTGTTTCTGTCTGTCTTCCATTTCACCATTGCTCTTGTTCTTGGGGACCAGAGCACTGTGTGTTCCTGGATGGTATGGCTCACAACTGCTGGCAGGGTTGGTGGTTGATAAGGGTGTAGTCCTGGTCTCATTTCATCACATGATCCAATTTGCCTCTGAAAATAAGTGTAGCAATCACTTGTCCTTCCTGTGGTCGCTAAGGTGTAACTTTCAGTACATTTGAGTTTGAAAATGCATGCATTGGTTAAACACCTATGATGTTTATATTTTAATGATCCAAACTGAAACCTTAGTGTCACCTAAAGTGTGATAAATGTTGCACTGTGATGTGATGACAGGACAAGTGCATGCTGAAGAACTGGTGACTTTCAGCTCAGTTTGATGGGTGACAATTACAGTAACATTTCTAAATATTCAGTCTACACCAGTGGCTTTGATCTTTTTATCTTGAGCACAAATACTACACCGGCAGTCTAACATTGTCTTCTTAAAATTTTAAGGACCAAAGTAACGAACAACAACACGCAAACGGACTTATAGTAAGTTTGACAACCTCTGTCCATCACAAAAATGTAATCAAACAAACTGCTAACTTTCTTTTCCTGCTTAATTTACTCCTTACTGTAGGGAATCTTAAATCAGATCTTTAGTGCATGCTACAACATACAATCAGGCTTTATTCAGGGTTTGCACTGTTTATGAACATCCTTTTCTTACTGGTATTGGTCGAGAACTATCTTCTCCTTTGTCAGACTCTTTTGTACACTTTACTAACTATTTATTCTGTGTTGCTTGCATGCTAAAATTAACAATGCATTGTCTTTTATTCATTAATTAGAATGTAATATTTTATGTACACACAAAGCCTCCCACAAAGCCAGAGCAATAATGGAAAAGGGGCCATTGAGTCCCTCATACTAGGTTAGTTACTGGCATGGTACTCGGTCGACACCATTAAATCCAGCACGTGTGTCACTCCACCGCTGAAACATAATGTTTGGATCAGTACCAGCCCAACAGTCGTTGTCACATGTGTGGCATGTGGCCTATAAAATGTGATACCAGAGCACACCATTGACCAGACAGACACTCTTTAACAGGTTATGGATCTGAAGTGGTTGTGACTTAATCTCATCGTCATTACCTACAGTGTTCTGTTTATTCTACAGCCTCTGTATGTATATTTAACGGTGCATGCTTTTATCAGCTTTATGTTGCTTATAATGGCCTCCCAGCTTAGAAGTGCCCTAATGCCGTAGCCTCTGCGAATACAGTGTAAGTGCAGCTCCCTGCTTTTTGAAAGTCTAGCAGTGTGTTTGATTGAATCTGTCAAACCCTTTGATTCCTGTATTTTCTATACAACAATCATGTACACTACGAATCTGTATAGTCTCTCCTGAAAAATCTTGTGCCATGATTGGTTTGCTCCTTTGTTATACCTGCTGCATGTAAAAAGTTTGTATGTTTATTGGTAAAGTAATTCATTTTTTTCCTTCTGCTATTTCCACTGTATGACCTATTCTTACCATATTTTCTGCAATAGGCTATATTTAGAGGCTTATGTTATATGTAGATAAAACTGGCATCTGTTTGAAAGGGAAAGATATGAGATAGAATATGCATGTATTGTGGGAACATTATCAGTTATAATCTGTTGGTTTATATAAATATCCTCTTGTGGCAGAGCCAAAGCATACAAGTAAATACATACATTATCAGGTCTTATTGAGGAGGCTCTGTTCAATGTGGTATTGGAAAGAAATATGAGGTCTGAAAGTGAGAAGCAGGATCAATACTGACATAAACTGAGCCAGTGAGGATGCTTTGAAATTGAATTGTATTCGGTTACAGAATGAATTTCGGATAAGGCTGAATTTATGACACACACAGGGTTTAATGTAAACACAGAATGCTGTTACAGGATGCTGCTATGGGACAGTGGAAGCCCAGTGATATGGATGGCCCAAATTCTCTCTACGTTCCAGATAGTAGTTCACCAAAATCTGTGTTGAGCCTCAGTCCTTCAGGTGGAGTCCATGGCAAAGAAAAAAAAAAAGATTAGTTGCTTGAAGTGGAAATATATTCACTCTTCAAATTTCAGTTTACAATTTGACTAATCTCTTTATCTTAGCATAAACAAAGGTAAGCTTCTGCAGATTGAAAACAAAAATTTAAATGGACCCTCAGCACACACATTACAAAGTGTTCAAAGTGAGACTGCATCATATCGACACAGTCGACAACATGCCCCGAGGTTTTAGTTCTATCTGAAATTAGACTAAGAGGTCGATGGATTTTCCTTTCTGTCTGTATTGTTGGCTGCTTTCCCTTTCACTGGGTCATTGGTGCCACTAACCTCATTACACTGTGCCTAAAGGCCGCCCTGTGTTGGTCTCTGAATACAAATGTACATTGGCTCAAAATGCTATAGATGCTGGGTAGCGCTGACAATGGCTGAGTTCCTGCAGGTGTTGTCTGCAGGGAAATCAAGGGTTGAACAATATCAGTGCTTTTCCAATTTAGCCTGCCGCCCACTGCCGTTAATAAAGTTTGCCATAGATTGTGGGGAGTTTGAGTTACTGTGAGTTATTGTGTAAAGCTTCAGTACTTGATGCGGTTCAGGCCATGTAATTTGTGTCATATTAATTAACCTAATAATATCAGATAATACTAGAGTAAAAATTGGTCTGCCATATGTGTGGTGCATGTATCCTCTTACAGTGTCCTTGTTGTAAGCTGATCTACAATCGAAGCAGCGCGGTATTATTAGTGTAGGTCAGTTTGAGTTTAGAGGCAGTTAATGTGTGTGTTGTGCTTTGTCATTTCACTTAGCACTGTTTTTTCTGTTGTCTTTTTAGAGCACTATAAACCCTGTGGATGGGATCTACCAGCCTCCTCTGGACGCCCCTGTAGTCAACACCACGATGCCAACACAGGCAACACTTCCCTCTGGTACTCTCCTCTGCTCACTTAAAAAACACAATGATAGTGCAGTTATGCTTATTCATGGGTTTCAGCTTTCTGCTTTAGGTGCTATTTTGAGGGCTTTTTAATATTCAAAAAATATAATATTTTGTTTAAATTGTCAGTTGCTATGGTAAAGGTCCTAATGTTTCTTCATTCTGAAACCTATGGATAGGCCACTGTTTATAATGTAGCTTGAAAGCCTACAGTTGCTCCCCCTAGTGTTTAATCTTTGTAATGCACATTTATGTAATACAGTATATAGCAAATGAGTAGTTTTTGTCTGTCCCTGTTAAAAAGTAAACTGTGACTACAAGGAAAGTAGATGACTCTGCTTTACAGTCTCACCTGCGCATATGTGAAACTTCACCATAGGCTAATAATATATGAGCCGTGGCGAAGATTACGCATTAAGGGTCTGCTGTCTGTGTCAAAAAACAGTTCACTCTGACTCAGCGTTTCATCGCGCTGTGCTTTTAATGGTGCTGACCTGTTTTGCAGCTTCAGTGCTTACTCATACACTTTTCCTTTATGCTTAAGATGCTCAGGTGTGTAAATCAGACCAACGACCCTCAACGTTACCTGTTGGACCCGTTACAGTGATGGGCAGTTTGCAGACGCCTACCCCTAACAGCACAGGTTAAAGCTCCTTATATTTATACCACATCTGAAATAATTTATTGATATATTTTTTTTGTTAACATTGTTAAGTACATCTAAAACCTAAAATAAACAGCAAAGTTAAACTGTTCTTGTTTTTTTAGCTTTCCAAAAGAGCTTTATTATATTAGCTTTGGCAGTGAGCTATAAAATCCAGCTTGTAAAGTAATACATCTTTTACAGTCAAGACGGCAATATTTATTCTTATTTATTAACACAAAATGAATTACATGGCTCAGTTTAAAAGCAAGTGAAAGCTGAGCGACTAAAGGCCCTGCCTGTTCTGTCAATGCTGATTCAGCAGGATTAAAATGCTGCTCTTTGCACATAGAGGCCTGCAGCACACTCAAGTATATAGTCAATATGTTCTGCAGAATAGGCCATCACTGTGACAGCTTAATGCTTCTGTGTGCAGTCACACTAAAACATGCACTTAAACCCCATAGTATTTCTGTGCGTCCCCTAAAGGTATATAATCTGAGTTAATGTATTTTTCCTATAACTATATCAAAACAATATGTATGTGTTTGTTTAGGGAGTGGCCCCTCAGTCCCCAGCAGCGGCGTTACCTCCCCAGCTCACATCCCTTTACCCTCACATTCAGTGCCAGACTTCTCCTATTCCTCCAGTGAAGATGAGTTTTATGATGCTGATGAGTTTTATCAGAGCAGCACCTCGCCGAAACACTGCATAGAGTAAGTCAAAGTTTGAAAAACATACTGCAGAATCAGTGATTACCTTGGCCCAAAACCCTTATCTTTTCTCATAAAACATGCAAAGATGATCCATGACTTGTGCCTTTTATTTGGTTTGTCCTCAGTCCCTCAGGGCCTCAAGCTGCTTCTCCTAATACCAATGAAGACACAGCATTAAAGCGACCCAACACTACAGAGTCCCTCAACTCGTCAATGTCCAATGGCACCACAGATGCAGGTTAATGAGCACTTAACATAAAGTGAGGCTCCTAATGGCCTGGCCTTCAACACTGTCTATGTTTACATGCACACCAAAAATCTGTTTACATGACATAACTCCAGATAACAGCCAGTTACATCTGATGTGATTGTTTACACGGGTGTTGGCAGGGGGAATGTGGAAAAAAAGACAAAAAATTAGAGTATGTTAAAGATTGTTATTTTAAAATTGTGTTTTGTCTTCCAAATATAACTCTAAAAATGCACTACTTATTGGACATACACTGCTTGACCAAAAAAAAGTCGCCACCTGGATTTAACTAAACAAATAGGTACGAGCCTCCTGCAGTTGGTCAGGTCTAGGTTCAGCAACAGTCTGTGCTCAAAGAATGAGTTCAGCTGACACCTGAATATACTGAATGACCAGGTTATTCCATCAATGGATTTTTTCTTCCCTGATGGCACGGGCATATTCCAAGATGACAATGCCAGGATTCATCAGGCTCAAATTGTGAAGTGGTTCAGGAGCATGAGACATTATTTTCACACATGGATTGGCCCCACAGAGTCCAGACCTTAACCCCATTGAGAATCTTTGGGATGTGCTGGAGAAGGCTTTGTGCAGCAGACGCTACCATCATCAGTGCAAGATCTTGGTGAAAAATTAATGCAGCACTCGATGGAAATACATTTTGTGACATTGCAGAAGCTTCTCAAAACAATGTGGACTTTTTTTTGGCCAGGCAGTGTATGTCACCAGTTTTATTTTGTGCATGTAAACACACACACCAAACAACAGACCTAATTTTTGGTTTATTTGATTCTTTGTTTCTGATTGGCTTATGGCCATGTACTTGTACCCACTGCCTGACTTTAATAGCCTTTTGAATTAGTTTATTTTGTTTCTTCAGATCAGTTTGATAGCCACGATGATCGAGATGATGATGGTGAGGGTGAGTCAGTGGAGGAGCACAAGAGTGTCATTATGCACTTGCTTTCTCAAGTTCGACTGGGCATGGACCTCACAAAGGTAACTGGTCTGAAGCTATGTAAGTAAATGAAACGTTTTGCAGCACATTCATATTTGCTGTTGTTTTATTTTATAGGTAGTTTTGCCGACCTTTATTCTAGAAAGGAGATCTTTATTAGAAATGTATGCAGACTTTTTTGCACATCCTGACTTGTTTGTAAGGTAAGGTCATGAGGTTTGTAATCATTTATCAAATATATACAATACAATACATTCAAAAACAACAGTATTTATTATATTTGTATTTGTTTTAGTATTGCTGAGCAGTCAGAACCCAGAGAACGCATGGTTCAAGTTGTAAAATGGTATCTGTCAGCATTCCATGCAGGAAGGAAAGGCTCAGTGGCCAAAAAACCTTACAATCCAATTTTAGGAGAAGTCTTCTATTGTCACTGGGATCTGCCAAATGAGACAACTGAAGAGATTTCCACACAAATGGTAAAAAAAAAATGCAATGATGTTTTCAGTTTAAATTCTTTAATTTCCTGGTAAATGCCTTCCCTTCTTTCCTATTGCAGGAGACTGTCTCAGATGGGCCTGTCCCGTGGGCTTCCTCTAACAGTGTGTGTTTTGTAGCGGAGCAGGTCTCTCACCACCCTCCTAGTTAGTGCTTCTTTTTGTTTTTGACCATCTTTGGAGCTGTTTCACTGTTGATGGGTTAAAGTAATTTGTTTTTCCTTTCTTCCAGTTTCTGCTTTTTATGCCGAGTGTTTAAACAGGCAGATCCAGTTCAACGCTCACATCTGGACCAAATCTAAATTCCTTGGCATGTCCATTGGTGTTCACAATATTGGTCAAGGTGTTTAACATGTTTTATATTAACATTTATTATATTAAGTTCTATGGAGATGATTTTCTAATTACCATCTGTATTGTGGTTCTAGGTTGTGTTTCATGTTTGGAGCATGATGAACACTACATTCTTACCTTTCCAAATGGTTATGGCAGGTGTGTAACATGCATTCATTGTTTTTCTTGAGGTTGTTAACACTTTGATTAACATAACATGTGTGTCCAGATCAATCCTGACTGTGCCTTGGGTGGAGCTGGGTGGAGAATGTAACATCTCTTGCTCCAAGTCGGGATACAGTGCCAACATTGTATTTCACACAAAACCATTCTATGGAGGCAAAAAGCACAGGATCACTGCTGAGATCTTGTAAGGGATAAGATAATGCAACATCAATCAAAGAGAAATATCTAGATGAGATAACTACATTATGACACTGTGTCTGTCTGCAGTCCACCAAATGATAAGAAGTCTTTCTGTTCCATTGAAGGGGAATGGAATGGAGTCATGTATGCCAAGTGGGCAACAGGAGTATGTATTTTGTGTTCTCAAAATAAAAAAGAAATAAAAGTCAAATATGTGTCAGTGGTAGTTGATTAATATGTTAGATTCAAATAACCTGTATTGTGACTCTTGTTCTATTTATGTTTAACCACATAATTTTATTTTAAAGGAGAACACTGTTTTTATCGATACCAAGAAGATGGGTATAATCAAGAAAAAAGTCAGAAAGCTAGAAGACCAGTTAGAGTATGAATCAAGAAAGTGAGTCATTAAACAGCATTTATTGTAATATTTTCAGTTATTTAATACACTAATTTTACATCCTTATCTTTGCCAGGCTGTGGAAAGATGTGACTCAAAACTTGAAGCTGAAAGACATTGACGCAGCGACAGAAGCTAAACATCGTTTGGAGGAGAAACAAAGAGCGGAAGCCCGAGAACGAAAAGAAAATGAGCAGCAATGGGAGACCAGAGTAAGCCTGTATTTACAATTTTACGGGTTGTTTTAAATGTTTATTTCCTATTAACCTTTTTATTATTGTCTGTCTTTAGTTATTCCATGAAGACGGGGAGTGCTGGGTCTACGACGAGCCTCTACTCAAGAGAATAACTGATCAGAGGCATTAAAGACTCTCCTGTACTTATGCATACATTGATGCACATAGAGCAGAGTCTTCATAAGAACTCTGACAAAAAAAAAAGTTTTCTAAACCTTGGACAAAACTGACGATAAAATGTATACAGTTTTCCATTTGACTGTAAAACGTATGGAGGTGAATGACATGGATGCAACCATAATATTAGTAATAAGCCTCTTTGGGCAATCTCAGTCCACCATCAGAGACACGTGACAACATCACGACTGCAGCAGAGATGGACAAGAAAACAGCTCTCATTCTTCAACTTCACAGCCCCCCTCAGCTTTGTGAGACAAACCTGCGGCTCCTGTTTTCCTGCACTTTATAAGAAGCAGGACAGAGATGTGTGGTTGGTTATATTCAGATGAAATAAACCTTAAATAAATCCGTGATCTACATCTCAGGGAATCTGGTGACTGGAAAGAAAGCTGCTGGTCCCTCAAAAATGTCTGATGGCCTTATAACATTGGAACTGATTAAGATTAAAGGGCCTGGAGAATGTCTCTACTTGCCTGCAACCAGTTACAGCTGTTATATAGATAAATAATGATGGATATATAATATAAATCTATATTATTTTTATTTTCAGTGCTTTTTGGGCAGTAGTGTAACATAAACAATGACATCGACGTGGCTTTGCATCTTTATAAATCATTCCAGTTTTTCATGTTGTGTTTCCATTTCAATTCATTTTGCCTTTACCACATATTGAAAACTTTGTGTTGATTCCAAATCTAGAGCATGCTGTTATGGAGACCAGGGGTAGATGCAATAGAATTATTATTTACATTGTGTCAAATAAAGTGTAGTGTCAACTATGCCAAAAATTTAAAAATAAAGGCCAATCCAAAGACACTGAAAAAGGAAGCCCATTTTCTGTCAGTAATTTGGAGGCAGACAGACCCAGGGCATCTGAGTGTAGAATCCCGTATAATCCCTGACAGTTTTGAAAGCTGACATGTTCTGAAGCATTGGGGTGTTTTAAAAGTGCTGCTTGACCACTCACCACATTCTACAATTATTTGAATGACTTTTTGTTTTTATCATTGGCATACATGCTTACATATTGCAATATTTTATCCTCAGTTGACCCATTATTCATTCTTTTATAGACATCTTTCAATACAAATGCAATTGTATGTGGATGAGAAACAAAATAAATAATTTTCAACAAAATTCTAATTATGTTGTCTTGACTTGACAGCTTTTAATGTCACTATTTAAAAATATTCATGGTGTTTTTTCATATTTTAGTTCACACTGATTTGTTGAGATGAAACATTTATTTATGTTCTCACTTTTTTAAACCTTCAATTGTTTTTAGTTGTTGATTATGCTCTATTTTAAATTAAGCCATGGCTTTTACAAGAATCAGATTTTTGGTTTCAAGTATTAAATAAATCTTCATCTAAGAGTCAAATCAATTTTGATTTTGCACCTTCGCTGTTTGCATATACATGTGCACTACTTCGATTGTGCATAAGGGGCGCTGGTGCCGCATGTCCCATAAGCCAATGCGCCATTACAGTATAAATACGCTGAGCTCGCTCTGTTCTGCCTCACTCACGCCTGTACTACACAGAGACATGTTAGTCCACAGGCAAACGACTTTTTGGGTAAAGTATTAAATGTGTGTTTGTCTTTTGTCGTGTTAGTAACGTAACGTGTTTTGTGTTATATACGGCTGTGTTGGCCTAAACCTTTATTTTTTAATGCAGCTGTTATTGAGAGAGGCCCCACACCACGTGTTGCTCCTGTTAGCTTTAGCTTTAGCTGCTAGTTGGCCACACCAAGTCAACTAGGCTTCTTTATTGTACCGTCATCTTTCTCGAATATTTTTAATTGGTGGGCACTAACTTAACCTCGTGTAATGATGAAATTTCATAGGGACATCTGAATAAATGTGATGTGATCATCTCTGATACACGAGGCTTTACGTGCATGTCATTTTGAACTTAAATGTTGTGCAAACTGTACTGACAAATGTTTTTGCTTCCAGGCTGCAGTGGATGGCACTGGATACTCCACGACTAACGACTGGTGTGTTTGTTTTACAACTGCTTCTCTTTCTTCAGTCAATGATTAAACATTAAGAGTAGTGGACAGAAGAGCTTTCTGACAACATTATCCACTGAGACTGCTCTGTAAATTGTACATTTTTTTCCTTTTATTGGCGCTATATTTAATGATTGTCTTTAGGTTCCAGATGCCAACTGATGAATCACTGATGTTTGAAATGGATGATCAGAACTTTACACAGGTAAATTGTGGGCAAATTGTCATGACTGCAAGTGTCAAGGTTTATATAGTCGACTTGGACTAAGTTTTCCTTTGACACTGAATGCAGCATTGCCTCTTTGCCTGTCTCTGATGACCCTATTTGCTACTCTTGACACAATGGATGACGAATCTGACAACCACCATTGTCAAATCTGAGGCTTCTGCCCTATTCACTTTAAGTTGATCTTTCCAGTGCATATTTAATGGGTGGCTGTTGCTGTTCCAGGTTGCTGGGGTCGGATGAAATGCCTTTTGAATCAAAGCCCTATGATGCACCGCTCTAAAGTAAGAAACCGGCTGTTTTCAGACATGACCTAATGATGCTGAATATGATGAATTGTTTAATGGGAATCTCTCTGAAAATATGTGAGGATTTTTATGTCTGATCAATCACGCTTCACTAGACTAAAATCATCAATTTTGGGTTTGTATTAATTTATCCTCCTCTTGCAGGCCAAATGCAACGATTGCCCTAAAGGTAAGGTCATTGTTATATTGTGACACCTTTTAGCCTTATGCAGTGATGACTGCATAGTTCAACAGATTTTCTGTGAAGAACAATGTCTTTCGCTCCTATCTGATGCATGTACTTGATGGTAACCTGTCTGGGCTCTTTACATGAGTTTCGCCAATTAATGATGGTTTTCTTTGCTATAGGATCTGATGGATGTTGAAGTGGTTCTGGTGAGTGCTGGCTGTAAAGGCCATTCTATGCTTTAGACCAGTAACTCACTCTACCAGATTAATTTATTTGTTTATGCACTTGACTGTTACAACCTGTCAAAAGCACATAACCTCAGACATGTTCTAAAGTTTACTTTATTTCAGATGTAAAGTCTGTCCAGATTGAGATCCCACCTGCCTCAAAGGTAAAGTTATTGCCTTATTGGCATGTATTTGGCCTGATGCAGTGATGAGTGCATAGTTCAGCAGATTTTCTGTGAAGAACAATGTCTTTCGCTCCTATCTGATGCATCTCCTTAATCGTACTTTAACTAAAATCTTGGAAGAGTTGAGCTGATTTGTGTTCTTTCCAGAACCTGGATCTGGGATTGACTGGTTCTTGATGTAAGTTTAATTTGCATTGCCCTCTTGAATTCAGTTGCTGCAATGATGATTGCATAGTTCAGCAGATTTTCTGTGAAGAACAATGTCTTTCGCTCCTATCTGATGCATCAACTATAATTTGTCTTTCAGTGTGCTGTCTGAATTGTGCTAATTTATTTTTTTTTATCTCAGCTTCCAGCCGTTTGGTCTCAAGCTAAATGACTGCTTAATTTGAGTAACCTTTGTACCGGTGAGTACAAAACTTGTCCTGGTATGGTTGATCCTGTATGACCTTGTGATGATAAAATGTGAAGGCTGACTCAACTATGGAGCGTTAATTAGCTCTAGCTGACCTGGTCATGAATTGAGGCTTAAGACTAAAGTTCTACCTGAAAAAACTTAAGTACTGTATTTTTTCAGGACTTCACATCCTTCACTGCCACATTTGCATATCCACTGATAAGCCTGACTTTGGTAAGCATTATACAGTGTAAGCCTACTTTTTATTAGAGATGATGAATGTGAATCAGGTCACTGATCTGGTTGATGAGAATTATATTTTCTGATCTCTTGGTGGTTGGTCTGTGATGAAGCCAGTTTGTTGTTGGTGTTAATTTCATATTTCTTTTGCAGTGCTGCTCCCAAGGTCCTTTTTAAGGTGAGTTTCTGTGTGTGAAACCTAAATAAAGTACAAGTTGTGGGTTCAGTGATGTATGACAAATGTCTGACCTGAAAACTACTGTGGACATGTTTACTCACTGAGCAACCCATTAGTAATATAGAAACTTATTTGAAAATGGCATGTTCTGTACTTATGAGTTTTGTCCTTTTGCAGGAGTTGCTGGCCTCTCTGGTTAATCCTGGTATGTATTCTGTCTTGAAGGGCCATTCTATCTCTGACCAGTGATGCTAAGATTCTGCCAAATGAATTGCTTTGATTATGCATCTTACCGTTCCAACTTGTCTGAGGTCGTACTCTGTTCAAAGGGCCAGTTTTAGGTGGTTCCATCCTCCTGAATGTGTTCTTTATTCCCTAGATGGTGGATGCGTTTCCAGAAACGACTTTGTCAAATTGGACCATGTGTTTGTTTTTTGTTTTTTTTTTAAATGAACAATAAAGTGGTTAAGACATCTTGTTTCAATGTGTTTTATTCAAAGCTCCATTAACTAGTTTGTTGAATTATTTTTTTTTAATTAAATAAATGCACCCTTTTGTGTAAGACTAAAATTTTTGCTTCTATCTGCTATAATCCTCAATACAGTAACTCCAGATTAAGTTGCAATAATGTACATTGTATGAAAGTAAATTTAGTTGAGCGATTTGAATTAAAATGCATATTCATGTTTTATAATAAAGTTATTGTAGCGCTAGGTTGCCGGAAGTGACGTAAGGTCGCTTTTGGTAGCACGATGGTGAAACTGCACACAAATGAATACGGCTTCAAATTCGAAAATGGTTTGTGTATTTAATGTAAAATATTATCCATTCTCCGCCTCAAAAGTTTTGAAAGTGGGTGTCCGATGGCCGGGGCAGGCTGGTGTGGCTGAATGAATGAAGACACCGGACGCGGTTTTGTAGCATCGGGACCGTGTCAGACCATTTGCGCTCATGATTTTGCTACTTTTCTTGCATTTGGTCTGTATTCGGACTGCAAATGCCGACTTCTTCAATTTTGATAGCATTTCTAATGTTTCCACTTATTATTTCAATTATTTTTATTGCAATATATGGGAGGGGGAGTGTCAGCCAAATCAAGATGATGCTACACAGCAAGGTAAGACGGCTAACTCGCACTCGCACTTTAAGCTTGCTTCCCCAGTATTAGTGTAACCAACACGGCTAACGCTACAGTGGTTACATATTTTTATTGCATTTTTTCGCAGTGCCATCCAGGGACCTGTGGGCAAGTTTCCCTCAGGACTACATCAACCTGCTCCATCAGTGGTATTGTAGCTTGGGGCAGTGCTGTGAATCTGGAGACTGCAGGATAACTAATAATGTCACCGGTATGATCCTCACATTACACCTGCACGCCTCACGCTGGCGTTTTTAAAATGATCACCACATGCAGAGGTGGAGTAGAACAGTTTGACTAGTTTCAAAATAATGTTAATCAAGTAGTAGAACAAAGCAGTAGTCCACAGAACAACTAAACAATAGGCTAATAGTATACTGGCTGGTTGTAAACACCTGATTTATAAATTGCAATTAATATAACAGGATTAGGCTATATACAACTTATATCTGAAGATAAGGTGCCAGACACAAATGTCCATATTTTATATTGGCAGGGGTAACATAAAGCTTCTGTTACAGAAGCTTTATGTTGTCAGACTTAACTACACTACAGTGGGACAACAGTGGGAAGAGTGGCCTTACTAAAACTTTTACTCAAGACTACTGTTACACTGTAAAATGTATTACACAAGTAAATGTTTGACTAATACTCAGAAGTACTTTTACTTACTGTTACTTAAATTAGTAAATTAGTACACCGCCTCTCTGATCACATGTTTCATAATTACTTTTTCTGGCTTTCTTAACACAGGTTTATCTAGGGACCTTCAAAGTAAACTCCATGGACAACATCTGGCACAGTCAGTGGTTCTTAAAGCCATCCAAGGATTTATCAACAATCCAGACTCCAACAAGCCACTCACTCTTTCATTCCATGGCTGGTCTGGTACAGGCAAGAACTTTGTGGCTAGAATGATCGCAGACAACCTGTATCGGGATGGGGTGAAGAGTGAGTGTGTCCGACTGTTCATCGCCCCATTCCACTTCCCCCATGCCAGACTCGTGGACACGTACAAGGTAGGACTTGGCCTGAGCCAGTATCACGCTGCTACTGAACTGCAGCCATCAGATATTTGGCTTGGATTTAGTTTATTGGACTTGCCAACCATATCTTTGTTCTTATTTAACTACTTTACCCCATTGCAATTCAGGTTAAAGGTTAAAGTGGTGTTGCAATGCAATTTTTCAATGATTGTTTAGATTTCAACAGTATTGACAATTTTATTACACAAATGAGACTAGACTTTAAAAGTTCTACTGTGGCATAATCTCCAACTGATAAGATATGGACTGCTGGCATCAAATGAAATCCACATCGATTTGTAATTTGCTACTGTGTTAAGAGTGGCACATTTCAAATATTAATTTAAAATAAATTAATATTTAATATTAAATAATATAATATTATAATATTAAATTAATGCCAATACAATAGAATAAACTTGCCACTTTCTTTCTAGGGCCAACTGCGAGAGGCGATAAGAGACATGGTGCTCCGCTGCCCTCAGACTTTGTTTATCTTTGATGAGGCAGAGAAACTTCATCCTGGGTTGATTGATGCTATTAAACCGTTTATGGATCATTATGACAATGTGGATGGTGTGAGCTACCGCAGAGCTATCTTCCTCTTTCTCAGGTTGGTTTGTCTTTTAAAAGTACTCCCTATATTTTATTTTACTGGAAATGCCCAATTGCAGCATAACTCTTTCAAAAATTGATTGTGGATAATATCCATAATTTATTCACCATCTATACATTCAGTATTACTTTCCAGGCAAAGATGGCAGTCCAACAAGGATGATCTGCACACAGCCTTTTTTAGTTTTTTTTGTCAAAACATGACACGAAACAAGTCAGAGTCACTTGTTTAAATCACAAATTGATGTCTTCACAGTAATATTGGTGGTGCAGCAATAAATGATGTTGCTCTGGACTTTTGGCATTCTGGACAAAATCGAGAAGACATTGGGATGGAAGACCTGGAGCACCGGCTTCGAGCTGAAACAATCGAGTCTGAAGGTACATACATGGAAACTACATATAACACCTTCTTTGTTTATGGCTAATTACTAACTGTCTTCCTTTTAGGTGGTTTTGCCCAAAGCGAGCTAATGTCAGGACATTTGATTGACTTCTATGTGCCATTCCTTCCTTTGGAGTATCGCCACGTCAAGCTTTGTGCAAGGGACGCCTTTACAGCTCGAGGCCTTGAAGCCGATGAAGACACACTGGATGAAGTTGCTAAAGCCATGTTATATGTACCAAAGGAAGAGAGACTTTTTTCAGCACAAGGTTGCAAATCTATACCACAGCGAATCAACTTTTTCCTACCATAGAAAAATACATGGTATTAAAAAGCTGGAAGGAGACTTACCTGCTGTCAAAGGAAGGCATGTCTTCTTGAGTTGAGCATTATATAATACCTCTATGGCACAACTGGTGTCTACAATTCAGGTCCTACTAAGAGTGGAATACACACAGTATGTGTGTGAACAAGATAAACACTTATAATGAGTGTATGCAAAATATCCTTTGAGGAGTAGGCCTAGTCAGAAAGAAAGACGGAGCAGAGCGCAGGTTTTGGAAGGAGAATTTTGGATTGCTTTTGTATTGTCACATTATTGCTCTTTATTTTATTTCTTTGTTCATTGCTTTTTAAATTAAATATTATAATACACAAACCAATGCAATTACATTGTAATTATTTATATTGTGTGTAAAATATTTGTCATTATTTAAAGGTTCTAAGGACATACTGGAAACTTCATGACCCAAGATGGGCTTAGATGCGTTCAACCACTGTCGATTATTTTGATTATTTTTATTTTGTTTGGAGACTTTATTGTCCACATACGGAACTTTTCTTGTCATACAGACTACAGCATGTTACACAGCTTTGTTTTCAGTTGATATATTTGTACCATGTTTTTTTTCCACAAACATTAAGACTCTTATTAGTAAATTGAAACTGTGAGTGTATTTTATGTGCTTGTGTTTCTATTTGTTCTACGATTTGGCTTTATTTTATACTTTGTATGCATTTGTGTCAAGATACTTAGTTAGAAAGAGTTCATTTTGAAAATAAAGAAAACCTCGTTTTTTAAACTGTTATCGATTTGAAAACACATAAAATGCAAATGATACAGATAGGATATAACATGGGTTATTTCCTTACTGCTCGCCTCTAGGCGGTCACTTCGCCTACGACAGGTTTCCTGTGATTGGCCCTGGCAGGTGTTTGTCTGCAGATTGTGCTGTGGATTGGTTCACGCGTGTTTCTCTTCCTCATGACGCTCCAGGGCCGTGAGCCAATCACAGTCAGACATCTGTTCTGAGCCGACAGGAGCAGTGTCTCAGCATCTCTCTACTGTAAGAGAAAGGCGCACCCGGTCATCACCTCTCCTTTATGACTACTGTTATTAAAACTGCCTGGTTTCGTTAAGAGTGGTATTTTTTCAGTTTCCAGGGTGCTCCAGTTTACTCGATGACGGCCCTGTCGCTCTTTTTGCTGGCCGTGTCGGCCGCATCGGCTCTCACTGAATCCACCGTGTATTTCCGAGAGCAATTTGAGGATGGGGGTAAGTCCTTTGCACCAAAAATGTTACGGCTATACATCATTTATACTGCCCAATACCGCTGTAGTGTCAGCCACCGTGTGTTATGTGCACTGATGAGCCACTGCATATGTCTGTCGTTTTGGTTTATCTTTTCATTTGATTAAAACGTGGAACCCTTTAGATGTATATGGTTATTATGTTTTTCTCTTAAATATAAATTAGCCACAGCAATAATTTCGTAGCACATTTCAACAGTTCTCTCTTTATTTATATATATATATATATATCTGTATATATGGGAGTCCTCTTCAGCTCTCAAGCCATGTCTACCTCCCCATCCCCCTACTCTTTTTTTCCTGGTCATTTATGTCAAACCCAGAGAAACCCCCACCTAAACACATGATGTCTTTACCACGCTCTGAAGGTGTTGCTTCTGCAGCTCACCTGCGCTGAACTGCAGCATGTCTTATTATCACTGTGATTAAACTGTGGGTCTAACTTCATCTTGCTCTGTAGATGGCTGGAATAGTCGCTGGGTGGAATCCAAACACAAGAGTGACTATGGGAAGTTTGTACTGACTGCAGGGAAATTTTATGGTGATGCAGAGAAGGATAAAGGTGAGCATCATCTTATAATCCAAGTTACACGTTTCATTCTAGTGTTCAAGTTGTGCTATAATAAATGTCTAGTTTCACAAGAAAATCACCTATAAATGTATAATAGCTCATTGAAAGAATATATATATATATATAATATATATATATATATAATATATATATATATATATATATATATAATATATATATATATATATATATATATATATATATATATATATATATATATATATATATATATATATATATATATATATATATATAATAAACCGCATATACATCTTCACTGAGTCTTTATTCCATAGGTTTACAGACAAGTCAGGATGCTCGGTTTTATGCCTTGTCATCACGTTTCGATGACTTCAGCAACAAGGGCCAGCCTCTTGTCATTCAGTTCACTGTAAAACATGAGCAGAGCATTGACTGTGGTGGAGGCTACATCAAACTGTTCCCTTCTGGCCTTAACCAGGAGGAAATGCATGGAGATTCCACTTACAACATCATGTTTGGTAAGCTGACAAATAATTATGGTGAATTAAATAGCAACTACAATTTATAATAAAGTACTGTACCGTAATGGTGATGTGCATTGTTTGTAGAGATGTTAGATTTTGTGGCTCATCAGATCATCTTTCATTCCCTTTGCTCAGGTCCTGATATTTGTGGTCCTGGTACAAAGAAAGTGCACGTCATATTCAACTACAAAGGGAAGAATCATCTCATAAACAAAGATATCAGATGTAAGGTAATGTGGTAAAACCGAGTAATCAACTTTTCTTTTATTTTTGTATTTAAATTATTAAATGAATATTTTTGTTAATACCTCTTTTGTTAATACCTAAACCTACTTTCTAATGTATTAAATATACTACTTTCAAATATAATTATATACTATAGTTGTAGCACAAAAACTACAAAGAATATTCTTCTTTACAAGTATCATTTTCTTTCCTCCAGGATGATGAATATACCCACCTTTATACACTGATTGTAAACCCTGACAACTCCTATGAGGTCAAAATTGACAATAAGAAGGTAGAGTCTGGCAGTCTTGAGGATGACTGGGACTTCCTTCCTCCTAAAAAAATCAAGGATCCTGATGCCAAGAAGCCTGAGGACTGGGATGACAGAGAAAAGATTCCCGACCCTGACGATAAGAAACCTGAGGTTGGTAAATATGGAAATTTCAATTTGTGCAGTTTTCTTTTCTTTGTTTCTTTTCGGATCAGGTTACTGTCCATTCTTTAGATAATAAGCTCACATATCCTGATTTTGCTAAATTTGCTAGGATTGGGACAAACCTGAGAATATCCCTGACCCAGATGCCAAAAAGCCTGATGACTGGGATGATGAGATGGATGGAGAATGGGAGCCACCTATGGTCACCAATCCTGATTATAAAGTAAACTATTAACTTGCATTAATTAAGACAAGCATTTTTAAATGCTTTATTGATTTAATTGAACAATTTGCTTTGATGAACTCCTTTGTGTCTGGTGGCTGTCTTTAGGGTGAGTGGAAGCCCAGGGAGATTGATAACCCAGCATACAAGGGCAAATGGATTCACCCAGAGATTGATAACCCTGAGTACACAGCTGACCCTGAGATCTACAAGTATGACAGCATTGGTGTAATTGGACTCGACTTGTGGCAGGTATAAAACAATGCTGTCAGAAATGCATTAAACATTATACATTTATCAGCTGTTGATGTTATTAGTTATTTTTGTTGTTAACATTATTGTATATAAGTGTATATAATCAAGCGCTTGTGAGTTATGCATTTATTAAAACAAAATTAATACATTTAGTGTGATTTTTTTATTATTATTATTGTTGTTATTTTTAATACTTACTTTTTATAATGTTTTTCAGGTTAAGTCTGGGACCATCTTTGACAACTTTCTGATTACTAATGATCCTAAATTGGCAGAGGAAGTGGGCACTGAAACATGGGATAAAACACGGGTAAGTCAAATCTTTGCGTATATAGTTTATTATTGATAAATGGCTGATATCCATGTGGTTCCCAGTCATGACAATTTAGCAGTGCTGCCATAGCAGTTATGAATTAAAAACACAGTATGTAGTATTTTGAATGGTGAAATGCTCTCATAATGTCGCCTAATAAGCAGGAAGTTAAAATCCATGAATACACTGTTCAATAATCTGTTTATATGCATAATTACCTTTTTTTGTTCTTAGGATGCAGAAAAGAAAATGAAGGAAAAACAGGAGGAGGAAGAGAGGAAGATTCGTGAAGAGGAGGACAAGAAGAAGCGTGAGGAGGCAAAGGAGGCAACAGAGGAAGATGAGAAGGAGGAAGAGGAGGAGGAAGAAGAGGAAGAAGAAGAGGAGGAGAGGGAGGAAGATGAAGATGAGGACGATGAAGAGGACAGCACAGATTCTCCACTCAAAGACGAATTATAAACTGTAGAAACTACTTCAGAGAGAATCATACTGCCTGTGTCACGTAGCTATTCTACAGGTGCAGGTGGGACAATTGTGATGGACCCCTGATCTGGGTGGGATGGAATTTTTTAATTTGTTTACAATGCCAGGGAAGTTGAAAAGGGCAGATTATTGTTATAATAATTGCTATTATTATTATTATTATTATTATTACTATTGACTTAAAGGATGAATTGGATGGCTGAAAATTTTATATCCATCGGATTTATTTTGTATGTATTGGTGACATGAAGAATGGTTTCTGAAATGCACATGCTTTTTGCTTTTTTTTTGCTTTTTTTTTTTTTTTTTTTAATACCTCATACGTTTGCTTATTTTATATTTGTGTAGTATTTTAATTTAGTCTCAAATCTGTTCATGTTTTTGTTTTTAAATTATACTTGGTGGCATGGTAACACTGGTTAAGCCATGCTGATTTACTTTTTTCTCTGTGGTTCTGTGGTAATACATTGTTACTGAGGGTGAATTTATTTGCTAGTTTGTTTGTACTGTCTAGTTACCACTACTCTACTTTGTATTACTGTGTGTTCCAAAATAATGTACTCAAACTAAAATGCAAGTTCACCCCAGTAGCAGCAAAGCTTCCATCCATGTACTTGATTATTGTTCCTCACTTTATCACTGTTGCAGAACATAAGATTTTTTGTAAATCCACATTTTATACTAATAATAGTAATTGAAGTGGGGTGATTTCAGACTGCTGTGTACTAAATGACTCAATAAAAACAACCAGAAAGATGTCATTTGATGTGCTGTTTTGTGGACCGCCTAATCTTAAGGGTAAATAATATGGACTACTCTGAATTAGTCTACTCTAGCTCTATTGTCTTAAGTGTGTTGTCGACCCTTGTGTTGCACTTTGCAGTGGTTTGTGATCACAGCAGTAGTTCGTTCCTGCGGGTTGAGTCCAGGTCAGATCCAGTGCCGGGGTTTGTATCGGCCTCTGTGCAGCAGCAGCGCAGCCTGGAGCCAGTGGGAAACAGAAACACTATGGCTGCCGCTCTGTCTCTTACTCAGGTAACACTGTCTTATAACTCAAATCTAACAATTTCACGGGCTCTGTGCCGCTAGTCTGTGTGGCTTGAAGTTATTTTCAGTGTTGGATGAAGTGGGCCTAAGCGCACGGGGCCTACCCCTGCTCTCTGTCCCCTTTTCACTCAAGTCCTTCTGTGACTGGGAAAAGTTTCTGTCTAATCTCTTCGGACTGCGTAAGGGCGTAGCTAGCTAGCATGCTAGCTAACCGCTAGTTTGTGTGGGACATTAGCGTGTTTTAGACGTACTATTATACAGTATATTTTGAGAAGTGAGCAGTGATTAAAGCCGTGGAGTTTCACTGGCCGGGGTCTGGTTTAGTGTCTGTTCGCCGTGCTTTGCCGTGTGCTGCTCGTTTGCTGTGTAGTGAAATCGTAATAAGAGATCCCATGTGTGATTATGTTATGGCTCTGCTGTCATGTCTACACTGATGATCTGTGCCAACATTCCAGCTGTATTCATTCAGTACATTTGAGTTTATTAGTGCAACACTGCAGTGGAAACGCCTCTGTTGCCTTTTAGCCTGTTGTTTGCCAATGTTTGGTCACCAACATTTGGCGCTATTGCTCGACATAAACAAGTGACAGTGCCTCTGACCTTTTAAAGATGCTGGCTGTTATGCTTTTTGCGTGGAGTGTAGCAAATCTAACTGATGATTTGCAACTTTATTAGTTACTTAGAAGAGGAAGTGAAAGACAACAAAAACCGTGAACTTATTACTTCCTTCAGCATAGCAGCTGCATGTGTTGCAAAGTAAATGAGCGATTTAGTGGCATTAAACAACTTTAGTCAGACCTGTTACCTGAGCCACTGTTGCCTATAACAACAGAAGCAGCACCACACACATTTGCAGCACACACATTTGCAGCACACACATTTGCAGCACACACATTTGCAGCACACACATTTGCAGCACACACATTTGCAGCACACACATTTGCAGCACACACACTGACACATAGACTCCCAAGAGCCAAAACTCTGGTGTGATGCTTATGAATCCATGTTGTTTTGGACACTGTCCTATCAGGCGTTACACTTTCACAGTACAATGAGCACTGTGCTGGGGTGAACCACCAACTGCTGTAGTCACAATAGTGCACTCTGTGAGATAAGTGTTTGTGCAGTTATCTCAGTATAAATTGACAGTTGACAGAGTTTGCTGTTAGACCTCTGTTTAGATATTTGAGTTTGTTTTAAGAAATAATTAAATTAAGTAAAAGTTTTGTGACTACCAAGGACGAGTGTATGAGTAGAAAGTGCGGCGTGTTTTGTGTAATTATTTTCAGGTTACAATACATCATTACAAGTTGCTCAATAGCTGCCCTCTGTAATTCACTGTACAAATATTGTTCACTCCTATTCTCATTCACTCTGCCTATGCAGTTAAATCTATATCTCAAAAACATACTACAGGAAATGCTGATTTATTTCCTGTTTAGTCAACTGAGATCTTCTTTAAAGAGGAACAGGATTTGGCAAATAAGGACTGGCTAATATCCGGGTAATGAAATGCAGCTGTGAACCAGACATTTTGGTTAATAAAATTAAATCATTTTAAAAATATAATATATAAACTAATACACTTTCTAATATTGTTGACTACTTATAAATAACTCTTGTGACCTATTTATTTTCCAATATATAAGGATTTGTTATTTCCTACAGCTCTCCAGTGGCAATCCCATCTATGACAAGTATTACAGACAGGTATGTATATCTTGATAACTCCATTTGTATGCAGTGCATAGGCTAGGACTATCTTCTCTTCCTAACACTGATGATAAATTGCCAGCAAAAATAACAGTTTATACCATACTACATGACCTGTTTGTACTCTTATGTTCTAAACATTGCTGAGTGCAAAATTGATAATTTGGTTGTTGAGTAAGTGACTGTTACTGCTTGTAGTTGTGTAGAGATCTGTTTTCTTTCCTCCTGTTCATGTCCTGTAAAGCAAGTTGTACTGCCATGAATTAATAATTATAGCCTCATCAAATCTATCCAGGAAAAGACTTCATAGCTACTGTTTAGTCCTAGTAGTCCACAGCACTAAAATGCTTTTGTGTGGCAGTTAGTGCGCTCCTAAAAAGATGTACCATTTACTTGCATGTTTTCTCAGGTGATGACCCTTAACAAGGTTTCCCAAAACACTAATATGACCCTTTCCCACCAATCTGAGTTTACATTTTATTCATAAAGATATAATCTGGGCTTTTTATTTTCACTGGTTGTATTTGTCCAAAACAAAAACAAAAAAAATAACATTTACATTTGATTGGTAACATTAGTGGAATTAGTGCAAAAATATGTAATTTTTCATTCGATCATAGACATCGATGTTCATATTAGATGCTGTGGAATAGATTAAATACATTTACGTGGTGCTTGTGTGCAGGTGGATCCAACCAACAGTGGACGAGTGGTTGCACCTGATGCCGCTGTTTTCCTGAAGAGGTCAGGCTTAGCAGACCTAGTTCTAGGAAAGGTGAGCATACAAACTCATCACTATTCATTATGTCTCATTTAGTGTCTTAATTTCTGTTTGTCTCATTAGATTTGGGACCTGGCAGACTCTGAACGCAAGGGGGCCCTCAATAAACAGGTATCTTTAGATTATATCCTCAAACACACAGGCATGAACACTTTGCAGTTTCTTGTAATTCTGTCTATTCTGTCTGTTTTAGCAATTCTTTGTAGCTTTACGCTTAGTAGCCTGTGCCCAAAATGGCCTGGAGGTGGCACTCAAGAGCCTTAATGTGGCTGTTCCTCCCCCCAAATTTGTGAGTACTTTTGAATGCTCTCTGTACTTTTATAATGAGACTGACATCCTTATGGGATAAGTGTTGTGAAATTTTGAGGTAAAATCTAAATATAATGTTTATAATGTACTACTGACTCTTTCTTGTATACTCAAATGTATAAACACACGTTATTAAAGATGTCTGTGTAATTCCTCAGTCGCCTAGCTCTGATCCATAGTAAAAGTAAAATCTGTCAACTGAACAACAAAGTTGTAGGAGTGAAGACATACTTTTGGCTTTTACATGTTATTAAAACAAGCATTGATTTTAAAGTGTAACCCAAACATTTGTTAATGTTCAGCACGACACGAGTAGCCCACTGTTACCAGGAGGAGTGCCTGGTGATTACCCGTGGGTAGTAAAGGTGAGTCACTTTTCTCACACTCTTATGTCCTCTTAAATGTAATTTAATTAAATAAGTTGTAATAATTCTTTGAAATACTTGTATTGTAATTTCTTGTAGTTATTCTATAAAATCTAGACACTTTCAGCTTTCTTCAATCTAATACAGATGTTTTGTTTTTCATTTTTGGTAGCCAGAGGAGAAGATGAAGTTTGACGCCATCTTTGACAGCCTTGGTCCTGTTGGAGGGATGCTAACTGGAGATAAAGTGAAGCCTGTTCTTCTTAACTCCAAACTGCCTGTAGACATCTTGGGAAGGGTAAGTCTCTGTTTCCAATCACTACCTATATAAAATTGTACACTGTGAAACTTTGAATGCTTGACTGTGTTATATCTACTGTTTGATAGGTTTGGGAGCTTAGTGACATTGACAGAGACGGCATGTTGGACAGGGATGAATTTTCTGTGGTAAGAATTACATCTTTTGGTATTTCATTAATTAATAATTAATAATGTGGTGTGTTTTTTAACCCAAATGTTTTACCTACAATTTATTCTTCATGCTTCCTTTTATGTGTCAGATATTTGCAAAGCTCTTTTGAAGTTAACAGTTGGATACTTTGCTGGTAACGTCAATTTTTTTGGTTATTTTGTCATCTTGTGCCCTTCACCAGGCAATGTATCTAGTGTACAGAGCGTTAGAAGGCGAGCCAGTTCCTATGTCCCTCCCGCCTCCCCTGGTACCACCCTCAAAGAGAAAAAAGCCCTCTGTGCCCCCTGTGATGCCTCTGCTGCCATCACCGCCCTCGGCTAAAGACAGAAGCTCCTCCCACTCCAAGACCCTGCCCCACCCCCCTAAACCTGTCCCAGTGTCAGCTCCTGCCCCAGTTCCTGTCCAAACTCCAGCAGCTGCTCCTGTGAGTACAGCTCGGCACCATTTGGGATTACTTTGATTAAATACAGCTTTAAAATGATTTCAAATTGGCTAGTTCAGTGTGTGTTTAAGAAAAACAAGGGACAAGGAAGTGGGAAGGTAGGTGTATTGGTGGGCTACCATGCTTTATTCAGTAACTAATCAAAACTTTTCCTCTTTCAGTGGGTGGTGTCTCCAGCAGACAAAGCAAAATATGATGAACTGTTCACCAAAACAGATTCTGATATGGATGGACTAGTGTCTGGACCAGAAGTTAGAGATATATTTTTGAAGACAGGGCTGCCCTCTGCCACTCTGGCTCGTATTTGGTATGTTTTGTCATATTGCATATTTTATAACATAATGTAGATGCTCTTTATTATTGTTTTAAAACACTTCATAAAAGCTATTTTTAAAAGTTCACGCATCGCGTCCTGTTGTTGCATGACTTTGACAAAGGTTTGGATACCCGTCCAACACGTGCTCCACAGTAATCAAACAGTATTGACTTTTGGCCATTGCATGGTTGTTAAGCTGATGCTTGCTCTTCAATAATGACTGAGCCTATGCCAGTGCAGTCAACAATAGGGACTGCCTGAGGTTAAAATCATTGCTCTTATGTAAAGCTGATGTTTGTGTTAACAGGGAATTGTGCGACATTGGAGATGTAGGAAAACTGACCCGGGAACAGTTTGCTTTGGCGCTTCATCTGATCAACCAGAAACTGACAAAAGGCCTAGAGCCTCCCCAGAGTCTGTCTCCAGAGATGATCCCTCCCTCTGACAGGCAGAATATAAAACAGGTACTACTGCTGTAGTTCTTTAATTTGTTTACTAATTTATTTCATTAAGGTTATAAGGATTTATTTATACAGACATCAACAGGAAGTAGAGGCATGAGAGGCAGGTGAACTTTTGCCTACAACAAGCCTGTCATTAGTTGACCAACAATGTTTTTGATCGATTACAGCCGTAGTAGGTGTTAGACTCGAGAAGTTTAATATGCTCTTCATACTTTAATGTTTATTTACCATATTCAAATGTCACCACTAAAGCTTTATGTCTTTTTATTTCAGAATAATTTGGCAGCTGACTTCTCTGCTATCAAGGAGCTGGATTCTCTCAGTAATGAGATTGTTGAATTACAAAGGTATGGAAAAGTACGAGACAATTTCTTATGCCCTTAAAGTTCAGTCCCAAGGCAATATGCTCATTTTATCATGTGATTTTAGAGGGAATATGAATTGTTAAAGGGCACATATTATTATGCTTTTAACAATATAATAATATTATTCTCTCATTAAAAACACACTTGCATTTTGCTTCATTCATATTTGTTTCATTTATTCTGTTTACAAGGCTGTCTTGCTTTAAGCCTCAGAAATGTAAATCTTTAAGAAATCAGAAATTTTAATCTTTCACCGATTATAATTTCAGTTCAGCATAAACAGTTGCCAGACTCATTCTCAACATTTCTCATGTCAAATTGTGTTCATTACGTCCGTTGCTTAAATGGCTATTTTTTGTCATGGTTTTGCGCTGCCAGTGTCCGAGTCCAAGTAATGGGAGCGAAACGGGTGCAAAATAATGAAATAATGTTTTCTATAAATATATATTATTTTTAATTTTTAAACATCATTCTGGCTCACCACCCCACTCTCTCGATTTTACACATCATCTTCAAGACAGCCATCTGCTTCTATCCTCATTTTCCACTCATCTGACTGCAGACCTTCCTCCCAGTCTGTTTTGCCAGACATAGAAATGCAATACGTGTTATTTTCTCATCTCAGATTTTTGCCTTTATAGTTTTTATGTATGGTCATGATCACAGAAGGGGAAGGAGCTGTGACTTGGTTCAGAGAATTGGGATTACAAGATCTGCTTGGACTGGCTGCCTTGACTAAATACGGCTGTCTTTTTTGTTGGACATCCAGGGAGAAAAGCACTGTAGAAGAGGAAATCAAGGAGAAAGAGGAAGCTATCAGACAACGGACGAATGAGGTTCAGGTAAGATTTAACTTTTAATAATATCTTCAATTATAATATGTCATTCATGTTAATTGCTGCTTCTATATAAAAATAAGGTGGTCGCGATTTGTATTAAATACATTGGAGAAAAAAATTGGAAAAACAGACGGTTAAGTCATCGGTCATAACACATTTTGCTTTGGGAGTGTAGGACTTACAAGATGAGGTTGCCAAGGAGACACAGGAGTTGACGCGACTCCAAACACAGCGGCAGAAGGTCCAGGAGGCATTGGAGGAACTGGACCAGCAGAAGTTGTCCCTGGAGGAGCAGTTGTCCCACATTCGCCAGCAAACAAGCCAGGAGCACCAACTGGTATTTGTCTCTTTTCTCTCTTACTTAAGCCCTCTGCAAGTATCTATTGGCCGCATTGAAATTTCATTTTTCTAGATCACTTCACTGCAGTCTGAGCATGAGGAGCAGGAGGTGAGGATCTGTCAGTTTGAAGAGGAGCTGGTCCAGGCCAGAGAGGAGCTTCTCGCTCTGCAGGAAGAAAGCAGAAAGCTACAGGAGAAAGTCCAGGCAGCTAAAGAGCAGCTGACGCCTCTGCAAGAGTCTGTCAGGGACTCTTTCACACAAGTGGGACAGGTCAGTTTGTGGCTGAAGCTTAAAATCTGTGCATAAGTTTAGCCATCTCACCTGGTATCATCTATTAGGTTCAGCAGAAACTAAATGACCTTCAGATGGAGGAGCGGTCAGTCACCGCTCAGCTCAGCTGGAAGAGAGCTCTTGAAGACAGCTCTCCAGTGCCAGTGTTGGTGAATGGAGCTGGCCCCACCGCAGATATGCATCAGGCAGATCCTTTTCACAAGGACCTACTGGAGGATGATCAGCCCAAGGACCTGAAGGTGGAGGCACCAGTAATTAACTCTAATATTCTGACAGATCCAACTGACGTCTGTGAAGCAGCGGAATATGAAAGTAAAGAAGAGGAATCTAGTCCAGAGGAAGAAAAAAGTAAACCAGATCCCTTAGATGATCTCTACACTAGTCTAGCCTCGTCGGATATATACAATAATTTTTCAAGCCTTGCAAAACCCTGGGATACTGAAAAGGTAACACTATTAATGTATATAAACAGTTTTTAATTTTAAATATGGATTAAACACATGTTTAATGTTCAGGAACAAAGCAGTTCTACACCTGACATCACACTTGAAGTAGTTGAAGATGAAGATTTGCCCAAGCCAACAGTAACAACAAATGTACATGTTATAATATACAATTGTTTTTACATAACATTTGTTGTATTGAATCACATTCTGACCTTTTTATGTTTTTTCCCCAGGTTGAACCCCCTGAGCCAGAGAGCAAAGATGATTCAGATCCTCCAGAGACCGTACCAACTGCCCCTTCACCACTGCCAACCAGCACTGCCCCCCGACCACAGACTACTCCCCCTCCTCTGCCCCAGAGTACCGCACCGCCCCAGACTAACCCCCCTCCTCTGCCGCAGAGTACTGCACCGCCTCAGACTACACCCCCCCCTCTCCCCCAAAGCACCGCACCACCTCAGACAACCCCCCCTCCTCTTCCCGAGAGTACAGCACCACCACAGAACAACCCAACTCCCCTGCCTGAAATGGACTTCTTTGGATCAGACCCCTTTACTGACCGTTAGTATCATTGTTTTCTTGTTGTTTTTTTCCCTTTTTACATTATCCAGGATTGAAATGTAAGCTTTTTTATTTTCCTGTAGATGATCCTTTCAAAGATGATCCCTTTGGAAAAGCAGAAGTTCCAGGTAATTTGGCATTTGTAGTATAGACCCTTTAAAATGCATTGACTTCATCAGATGAATAGCATCTTGTGGTGTTATGTGAGAATATGCAATTAATTAATAAGAGATTGCAGCTTTAAGTCTTCGTAATAAAGTCTAAGAATTGTATTTGAGCTTCATAAATGTATAATAGTAATTATTTGTCCACTAAAACCAAAAAAGTCAGGATTTTTCCTTGATCAGTAATTGATCAGTGTCTATCATAATCCCCTGTTAAGTAAATAAATAACATTATACAATTATCTACTCCTTGTTGGTCAAATGTAGATCCATTTGGAGGAGACCCGTTTAAAGGCACAGATCCTTTTGCTGCAGACTCTTTCTTCACTCAGTCCTCAAGCGTCCCGTTTCCCTCAAGCGACCCTTTCTCTGGACCAGCTGACCCGTTTACTTCTGACACCAATGCACCAGAACCGGACCTATTTGCTACAAAGAAAAGTGACAAACCAGTCGCCACTCCTGCAAATTCAGACCCCTTCAGCACAAAACCAGCAAATCCAAGCACGACAACCCCAGATCCATTTACCTCCACAGAGAACAGTGAGCCTGACCCCGACCTGTTTGGAGGGAAAGTGAACGCCCTTAACGAGGCCGATCCTTTTGGGACCCATGATGGAAAGTCTGACCCCTTCAGCTGTTCCCCACCTAGTTCTGATTTGGCTGTGGTAAGTGGATATATATGAGACGGAGATGACATGCAATAATGATGTAGCCTTACTTTAAATTTAAAACTGGAGGCCTCAATCTAGTGCAGTAGTTATGTCGTTGATTTATACATTTACAAATTTCAGAAGGACACAGCCACATCCAATGACCCTTTTGCTCCAGGTGGTACTTCAGTAAGCACCTGTTCTGATCCAGGTATGATTTGGTACCACCTGCTGGCCATAATACATATTACACCGGTTTATTTATTGTAATCTGTCTGTTTTCAGATCCTTTTTCAGCTGTATTTGGTAATGAGTCATTTGGAGGTGGTTTTGCAGACTTTAGTGCCTTGGCCAAGGTAGTCTTTGAAATTCAGTTGCACAGTTGTCATTCATCTGTGTGTTGTTTCTGTTTCATAGTACAGTATATTTTCTTTTAGTCTAATGGTGAAGATTTTGGGATTAATAATAAGAATATATTCCAAGAGGACAACTCTGACGTGCCCCCAGCTCTTCCTCCTAAAACTGGCACACCGACTCGGCCTCCTCCCCCACCCCCAGGTCAGTACAGATGGGATCTTAATTTGATACATTCACAGCAGGATTGTGTAATGTGCTTTAATTTCACATCCTGATGCTTGTGCTCAGGTAAGAGATCCTCCATCTCCAGAACAGAGTCTTCAGACTCTTTCCATCGTCGAGGGCACTTCCTCCCGCAGTCTTCGAGCGATTTTTCCTCTTCCTCCTCCTCCTCTTCCCTGCCTGCCAAGGATCCTTTAGCTGACCCCTTCGCCCCCTCCTCCCCTCCACGTCACAACGTTCGAGAAGCTGACCGATTTGCCAGCTTTGACAAAGTGAGCACCTCCCCTACTTCCTCAGCATCACTTGACTCAGAGTAATCATGCCATCTCCTCTAGATGCATTTCTCCACCAAACACCAAACTCAGTTTTCATATAGCTCTCAATTTACTGCCAACTGTTTAAAGCCAAAACGATCCACTTCTCCCAAATGAACTAAACCAGCCTTTTGTATCTACTGTTTATTTATATATTATTTGGGAACAAAGTACAATTCTCCAGGATGATATGGGCTTTCACTTTAATTTAACACTGTATTACACAAATCACAATGTATCAAGTATGAAATGCAGTATAACCCTTGGCAGAAAATGGAGAGAAAACGACTTATATTTTGTTTTTTTTCAACCACACAATTGTAAGAGAAATATGTATTTGCAGTTAGGATTAAATATTGAATTATCATTTTTACAATTTATGCAACTTTAATAGAACCATATAGAGACAAACTCAATATCATGTGACTTGCATGTGCATGTCCTTCTTTTTGTTGAAGCTGCTGCTCATTACCACATGCAGTACTATACTCTGTCTACATTCTGCTGATTCATTTTTCTCCATATGAACTCCTGTATCGCTGTCCATCTGTCTTTCCGTCATCAACATCATCACCGGTCTTAGCCCTTGTCTTGTCATGTGTGTTACTGAGAAACCTGTACCCTCTCTTGTCTCCACCTCTCTGTCAAGTCTCAATAAAGAGTTAAATCAAGGGCTCTTTCTCCGGCTTCTATATTTTTGCTTTTGAAAGAGCAGATTTACAGTTTTATCTGTTTGTTCCTTCGGTCATGGCATGTTTTCACCGTGCTGTTATTAGCTTTCCTATTTCATTCATTATCTTGGCGTTTACATGTTGCCCTGTAGTTAAAAGTGCATGTCCTTTCCTGGCATCCATTGTATGCATGCTGTTGTAGATACGGCTAGCTATTTTCTTATTTCCATTGTGAATTTTATGATAACAATATAATTACTCTTTTCAGATTTTAGGGCAAGTCATTGGTTTACATCTGCTTACATCCCACTGGTTGCATACACTTAATCAAAACAAAAATTCATAACATTTCTTAATAAAGCATGTTACATTCTTTTTTATCCATAATTGATTTAATCTCGAATCTTATAACTATATACATCTTCTATTTGTGTTTGTTTTCTTCCTTGCCTTTCATATGCCTGTGCCTTGATCTCTCTGGATCTGTAAAATCACTGGGCAGTATCCAACAGAGGAAGACATGATCGAGTGGGCAAAGCGCGAGAGCGAAAGGGAGGAAAAGGAGCGACTCGCAAGGCTAACACAACAGGAACAAGAAGATCTAGAGCTAGCCATCGCACTCAGCAAATCTGAACTGTCGTGAGTATCCCATCATCCCCCTCTCCACAACCCCACTCCTTTTCACTGTCCCAGGAGGGCACAGCACAGCACAGCCCAGCCCTGAGCGGAAAGCACCAAAGCAAAGTGGGGACTATATTATGGACTAATTCAACAGCGGACCCCCTGAAGAAACTGTATGGGAACAAGTCCATCAACTATCTTTCATGTCTGTTGTACTGTCCACTATCAACACAGTATTGTATTTCAATGTGCTTTTCATCCAGAGGAGCAGACTACAGTGGTGTGTGTGGTTTTAAAGGATGGGTAGTTGAGAAGCCATGCAGTGAATATGGATTTGGAGAGGTTGAATTGTTTCCTCATTACTACTTCCGAATGTATTTATTTAAGCATTTAAATGGCCTTTATCACAAGCCTCTCTAGTTTTACACTAATCCTAATGCTACACTTTATTAAAATATTTTTTCTACCTTATTTCTAGTCTATTGTACATTTGACGTATAGACAAAATAGAAATTTTACATCACTTTTTTCATTCGGTCATTAAAAAAAAACAAAAAACTGTACAGATATAAGTCCTACATGCAACTAAAGAATGTGTATGTTAATTCATTTTTACACCTTTAACTAGAGGGCCTTTTCTATGTAAATTGCATGTAATATTTCAAATATGGACAAGGCTTCAAAGTATGTCATTCATATTTAACATTTTTAAATATTTTGTGCTACCACCTCTTGGTAAATTCAAATCATTTTGTAATTTGTTAATCTATTCTGAAATACTACAGTCCCTTTTAACATATGATATGATACAGATATGAAACCATGGTTATGATATGATCATTATTGTGGGGTAATCCACACATTCTGGTTTGGGTGTAATTTTTCTTATAAATTATATTTTACAATAGTCAGCATTAAGCCAAATGTTCATCCTTGGATTCATTTGCACAACCATTAAGGTTACCAATGGATCTCCAGTGCTGCACTGTGAAGGTTTTTGAAGGGAATGTCTTGGCCAATTTTTCTACATTTTTCTGATGAAATGATGCATGCCTGTACATGACTCATTTCATGCTGCATTTTATGGCCTTTCTGCTTTTATTTCTTTTGTAGACTGTCTTAATAGAAATCAGAACCACTTAAATTTAGGCTTATCCATAAAGGCTTTTTAAAATTGTGTTTTATTTTGTATTTTCTAACATGTAAGAGAAATGATCAAATTTTGTCAGATTATGTAATGCTAAATGACAGTAAATAAATATTAAACCTATAGTTTGCATCAGGTCTTAACTCTTATTTATGATTATGTTGTTTCTTGTCATAATTTCGCTGTTGTATTTCATGCCCAAGGATACAGTCTACATCTGAGAGTTCTACATCAACTCTGATCAGCTCTGTGTGTGTCTTGGAAGTGTCTGTATATCTGTTGGCTCTAGTAAACATGATTTGTCGGGCTTTAGGGCCTGGTAAAAGTCGCACACAGCGCCTACATTCCTGTACATTTAAACGGGAAAGTCATTGTTATGGAGATGAGCGCAACACACCTTCGCGCGTCAGGAAGAAGGAAGAAGGACTCCTGCTTATTCGTCTCAATGTGATCTTGGTGTGTGCTGCTGGTTTGACCGACTGTCTTTTTCCATGCCCGTGGTGTAAAGTTACAGTGTCTAACCGGGGTTTTGTGCCTTTTTGCGCGGTGGAATGAGTTTTATAAACTGGAGGCGTAGCGTAAAGAAAAAAGACGCGAGCAAGTAAGTACACGACACACATTCAAATGAGCACGGTCCAGCTTTTACCTGTGTGCGCTATATGTATTCATAAGTTTACAAAGTTCATTTCATTCACCAAGAGAAGCTATTTATGTGCAGGTGGAAATGTGAGGCTTGTTTGACAACATTAGGCCATGATTATGATGTAAATACTTGCAATAACAGACCAAATGTAGCCTTATCATGGGCCTGCCAACAACATTCCTTACCATCATTTTACTTTTAATTATAGTCCTACGTTATTTTATGTACTTTTTCTTCCTCTCCTGTTTTTTTTGTTTGTTTGGTTTTTTTTATATTTTCACTCCTGAATTATATAAATGCTAATGTCTGCTGCCCATTGATTTCCATCCTTTTCTTCTCACCTTTATGAAGTGTGTCTTTACATTAACTTGTCACAATGACCCCTGACCTCTCATTAGGAATGCCAGAGAAGCTCCAGACATCGCTGATGGCCCTAACTCCCCAAGCCGGTATGTTAGCATTATGGCCTGCACACTTTTTACTCTTTTGTTAAGCAGCCTACAGAGAAAACAAAATCATTCTATCATGCATCCTTGTAATGACATCTGCACGAGCTGCTGTGTCATCTGACTTCTGTTCTCTTTTACTTTGTGGTTCAGGTTGGCAGTTATAAACAGTCCAGCTATGGATCCTATCATCACAGACTTCAGGTAAAGGTTTTTGTATTTAAGCTCTTATTTAGGCAAAGTGATTGTTATCTGCAAAAATAATGTCAATGTTATCACTGGGAGTCTCCACTGTATATGGTACATGTTTGTATGGCTCTCACGATCATGTTCCTCTAACAATGGCTGTACTTTCAGCTGTTTGGTGCCTCTTGAGATAGGTCTTTTCTTTTAACAGACCCATATTTTGTGTCTCTGTTTCAGGTTACAGCTCCCGGATAATCATGTTGCTCTGGTATCAACCAATACAGTCAATGGGTAAGACACTATATTCCCTCACTATGTACAGTACATCTAAAAATCTTTTTAACAACACTACGATAAATAAGATGACACCCACCCTGATGATAACTTGGTTAAACCTGGCATTATCTGTGTGTCTTTGGGCACGACACTGATCTTATAAATGTGCGTGACAATTGGTGATAATGGTCGTATATGTAGCTTGAGAGTGAATGGCTATAAATATATCATATGAATTTAAACTTACAAATCGTTAAACCACAGCCTCTAATTGCAGGCTATACTTTGTTTCCATTAGCTCACTCAGAATTGTATTTTGACTGATTTATGATTGTTTGAGTGATCCTATTTTGAAATCACATACAGTCTATCCTATGAAAAACGAAAACACTGTAAATGAAAATCTGCTGCTTGCTACAGGGAAATGCCCATATGAAGAGGTGGGACCAGCAGTAGAGTATAAGTTGTGAAGTTTTGAACAGGGAATAAATAGATCTGATTGTACTATATTAACACATTTTAGATCAATTTGGTCTTCTACCATGAACAAAATGTACAATAATGCTCTATGTATGTGTATCTTCATTTCAATACACCATTTTTTATTTTTTTTTGAGGAACTTATTAACCCCTTGCTTAGTATTTAAACTGACTGCTACCTTTCTCACCTACCTTGTTATAGTTCATTAGTTTGTTATTGAGAGATGTGGGTCTTCTAGGATATGGTGGGTTGCCGTATCTGATGACTCAAACAAAATTATCCACCACAAGGACAGCACTGTGTCAAATTTGATTATGCTTCCCCACTGTGTCGCTCACAAAAATGTCCTTACAAATACAAGAGTCTGGCGCTTGAGTTCACTAAATACTGACTCCAGTATTTAACCTAACTATCCCATGTGTGCTGTCCCAAGTAAACCTTTAAGTCAGGTTTATCTAAGTTCTTACACCATATACGGTTAGTCGCATGATACTAGCACCATAACTAACAGTGTGTATGTGTGACAAAATTTACACAATAAACCAACATCTCTGACTAATCAGAAAATGGACAAGACTGGGTTTGACTTTTAGAACAGCATGTTATGAACCAGAATAATGAAATGTCTATTACTTTGTATAACGTGCTTTTGTCACATGTACATCTCCTACACAGGATGTTTATGGGTGTATTGAAGTATAGACAAATGCATTTTTTGGATACTGTATGAAACTAAAACATTATGTGGACCATTAATTTACATTTTGTTCATTGTCAGTTTGTTCAAGTGATTGATCTAAATTGGCTTAATGATAGAAAACGGTCTCAAAAGTGCATAACTAAAATCCCCACTTCTTCATAGTAGCATTTTACCAGCAAGCATCTGTTTTTATTGTATTAAAGGGCTTTGTGATATTTTAAAAACTCTACATATATGATCTGGATTCTGAATGCTTTGAATAATCACACACAAGGTAAGGGTTAGGTGAAAACATTTTCTGAGCACTCATGCCTCAAAAGCAGGATTATACCGAATTACTCAAACATAGATGAGTAATCAAAATTCAGCTTTGAGTAAACCATTTCTACACCCTGATACGCTCATTGAATTCCATTTGTACTTTCTGTATGTAGATCTAAGGTATAACGCAGTCTACCTACGCCAGTTCACTGCTGCAGTCTATGGCCTCTGGCACTGCAGCACATTATAAATCATTACAACACATCTGCAAGCTCCATGCATCCAAAGTATATCTTTCACTGAGTTATTTTTGACTTACTACTTCCCAACCTCAGGCCGTTTATGAGTAGTATGATTGAAACCCCGCCTATCGCTTTTTAGGAGGCGGACTTAGGTTTATGGTTTGAGGGGCTGATGATCGGAAGAGGTGGGACACAGAGACTATGTGTTTTCCCCACCCGTGTGTGATAGTCATCCCGATCTTATTAAGGCACGTTGTATCTGCTGCTGCCTCCTCCTCTCGCTCTCTCTTTCTCTCCCTCTCTCTTGCTTCTTGCTGCTGCTGCTCTAGTTGCCGCTGCTACATAGACAGAGATTCGGATCATATCACTGCGCTGTTATAAAGAAAGGCCTTAACTTCTGCTATTTCTCCTTATCTTTGCTGTTTTTTTTCCCTCTGTGTCACGTTTGCACACCACCACACTAGCCAGATGAAAATGTCAGGAGAGGAAGAGACTCTAACCAATGGGTAAGACACCTAACTACTGTACATCCACTGTCTATATGGCTTTGTTTATTTCAGCATGCTCTGTTTGTTATGGGTTCTCTGTATTTCTGCGACTTAAGGTATGCGGACAAACTTGTTCAGGTCCATTATAAACACGTTTGTCTACAGCTGAATCTTGCTACATCATTCACTCAAAGCTGTGTACGGAAGAGTGCGTAAACTAATGCTTCGTCACTCTTGAGCTCTACAGTAGACACATTTATATGGCCAGCAAAAATCAGATAACTAAAATAATTAAATAACCCAAAATTAAATCAGATTTTTGGTGTGTGTGTGTGTACATGCAACTAAATCTGATCATAAAAACACGTATGTCAGTTAATTCATGGATTCTTAGAGTAACTAGCACAAAGAATTTTAAAAGAACCATTTTGATCTTTAAGACAACACTGTTTGCTCCTTTTTGCGTATTTTCTCTTGTCAAAACTTGCACCAGTGTGAACAATCAGAAAGAAATCAGATTACCTACACCAAAACTAACTGTTTACATGACATTTCGATGATCAGATAACTAACAATCAGATTTTCGGTGTCCATAGTAACATAGCCAGCGATCCATGTATCTGTGATGGTTGTGCGCTCTCTAAGGTTTTATGCGTCTCTGTGTGTGTATTTGCTTCAGTGACAATAATCATCACTGTGCAGTGTCTCTCTTATGAAATCAATGCCACGTTTCAGATTTGCTGACTTTAAATTAATTAACTTTGACAATTCCTGGTATGTGCATCTTGACCCTAACAGACTACCCCCATTGTTGCATTTTCATCCCCATTTATCATAGAGCACAATTCAACCCAGTTCTCCTCTCCTGAACTGTAAAAGGCAAATGCATTTCTCACTGTTACTTTCTTACCTAATTTGCCTGTTCTTTTTCATTTCAATTTTTTAACATTACTGTAAGTTTAGGGTTAGAAAAGCTCCTATAATGAGGCAAACATGTGGTTAATTAATAAACAGTGTTATAAGCCAGTCTAGTTAATTATGTATTCAATAGTTAGGGAAATAAATTGCTCCATTAGTCTGCTGAAAAACGCTGAATCCCAAGAGTGGTAGATTCCCTCCCTAACCACTGAGGGACATGTGACTTCTCTGCAATATCCTTGAAATCAATGACATTAAGATTTGCAGAACTAGACATACCATTTGTTATGATTCAAAAACATATCCAGTTTTATGTGCAATATTTTATCTTTTATAGAGCTAAATCTGAACAAAATTAGTTTAGCATGATGTGTTGTATTATGACACAGCTTGGTTGAGTGTGTGAGGAGCTCTTCTGCATCGGTTTGCCCAGTGGACTGACAGTGGGCTGTGAGTCCCTGTTGTTATCAGGAAGCAGAACTCGCTGCAGGTCATATGGTGAACACAGCAGTCACCCGCATGTCATTAGCTCGAGCTGCGTCAGTGTGTATTTATAACATTGTGGGGACTAAAATCTGTACACACACACACTCTATATTCGTGTATACACATTCAATTCATAAAATCTTTACACACACTCTATGAGGATAAAAAAAATGACGTAAATGCTTTATTATTTGATAGATAACAGTTCAGGTATGGGGTATGTTAAGGATAGGAAAGTAGTGACTATGGTTAAGGTTAGGTTTAGTGTCCAGGAAATAAATATCATGTAATGTCCTCAAGAAGCATAGAAAGCCAATGTGTGCGGGTGTGTGTGTGTGTGTGTGTGTGTGTGTGTGTGTGTGTGTGTGTGTGCATGCGTTTGTGTAATGACTTCTACCTACTGTGTGTTCAAATGGCAAAGAATCTCAAGTGAATAAGTGAATGCTAAAAAGTGTATTTGTTGTAACAGGCCTGTCACGATAATTACTATATCAACTTATCTTTCAATATATGTTAGATGAAACAATTCTTTTTGGAGGTCATTATGCATCATGGGTGCTTTTTCTGTGGGACATTTTTTGTTACTTTCCTGTTCCACCAAACATTTGAGCAATAGAGGGTTGAATTAATAACTTCTATGACTCATTATAAATGTAAACTAAAGTGTTTCATTCTGCTATTTATCCATTGCAGTTTGTGTTTTAATTGTACTGTGTCAATAGCATAGATTAGTTTCAGTATTATCATTTATCGTCTATATTTTCTTCAACAATAAATCGCATTTTATATCGTGCTTTATCGTGACAGGTGTAGGTAGTGAGTTACATTAATCTGAGTAACTGGATGAAGAAATTGTACTATTAGTATTTTTTTTACACCATGCTTCTTGCTTGGGTAAAACTCTTTGTGGTTAAGGAGGTACTTGGACAGCTCTTCAGTATGTGGGTTAGACTTTAGCCAGCATTTTGTCCTCCTTTAGAAGATTTCTTGTTTGGAATTACAGTGGAAAGGATGTAGTCCACCTGGATTAGCCCTAGATTAGGTTAGTGACGACAGGAAATGAAGAGCGTACATCTCCAAAACGTCATAATTGTACCAAACAATGTCTGAATGAAAATAAATCATGTGAAATGTGAAAATACATTAGCAGATTCAGGTAACTATTTATACCCGCAGGTAGAATTGCTTTGCTGCTGGAGCTGGCACATGTAAAATCATAGGAAATGCCCCACTGTGCTGCTCAAAACATGATAAAACTATAAAAAGAGCCCATGACTAAAAACATGTCAATAAAAAGAGTGTAGCATAACCCCAGTGTTTGTCTTTAGTGCCTTACCATTAACCAACTCTATTCTTTACCTAATTAATCTTATTGAGTTGGACCAAAAAGGAAAACAGGCATCTAATTTAAGGTTTCCAAAACAAAAGTTTGTATCATCACGGGGAGTGGTGAGACAACAAGGACTGGCACATATCACGTGAGGGTCATGTGGCAATGGTGAAGTCACTATTGGTAACTACAGTTGCTATATATCCTGAAAAACGCAAAACAACCAAGTCGTTTTTCAAATGTAATCATTAAACGTGTGTTGTCAGTTTGTATTTATTATAGTATTTGGATAATTTGATGTCGCTTTCTTGTACTACACAAGCAGTAGTGAATTTAAATTATCATGTGGCAGGTTTTTTGGCTTATTCTTGAAAGTGAGATGTAATATAAAACAATATTAAATAGACTGTATATACATTGACCGTTGGCTGTTGTTTTCCTGTGTATCCAGGTGCTCTCGGTCAGACCTATCATTGGCGCTTGAGGACTGCATGGCCGCTCTCGATCTCTTCCTCAGGAATGAGTTTGAGGAGGCCCAGACACGACTCCGATCCAGGTACAAATGAACCCAGCTTTCATGCATCAAAGAAAAAAAACATTAATACAAGATATTTATTCTTGTATTTAGAATTGTATTCTCATTTGTCTGAGCAAGCTACTGATTCTTTTTCTGACGTAAAAAGAAATTAAATAGTGACAGTTTTGGAAAAGTAAAATCTCCTTTTGACTTTTCCTCTAGTTTGATGTTCAACCCTGCCTTCTCTTTTATTCATTCTTTCTTCTTTGAAACAAATAATAATATAATAATGCTGCATGTTGGCATTGTGTCTTTTTATCTCTTAAATCTAATTAAGATCTCTATATAGATGTGCTGGTCAAAGTAAATTTTGCATGTAGACAATGGCAAGTAGAGCTCACAGTTCTTCACATATAATACAGTTAGCCTTAGGCTTTACACTGTTATGTAATAAACTGAGAACTGTAGTGTCATCTTTGCTTCCAGTGCTGGAGGTTGAATAACTGTTTGTCACGTTCTTCAGGATAAAGCCTATTCACTTTACTCCACAAACTTGCTTGATAGAAATGAGTTTGTTCATATCTAATAGGCGTAGTTTTATTACCAGCCCTTTGTTCAAACATGATGCCTTCATTAAGGAATCCTCTATTATTGCCATTATAATAAGTGTATTATATGTGTTTATATATTTTCAGGTCACAGAAATTTAGATTAAATATACCTGCCAGGCCTCATCAGTAGGTTCTTTGACCAGCTGTATTTTTTTTTTTTCAATCTATGTTTCCTTGAGTACTTGTTTGTTGTTGTACAAATGAAAAGTAGTTTTATTATTGTCTGTGTAATCCCTCAGTCATCCAGATCTAATCTATGGTAAAAGTCAAAGTTAAATCTGTCAACTGGACAAAAAGTTGTGGGAGTGAAGACGGCTTGGATGAGCAGTGAAACGTCTTCACTCCTACATCTTTTTGTCCAGTTGACAGATTTAACGTTGGCTTTTACTATAGTTTTATATGACCATATTTTAAGCAGTTTTCCACTTTTCCAGTTTTCTATTACAAATCAGAGGTGTGCATCTGTGCCCTTGGTGTTGTTTCTCTTTTAAAAATAGCACGAAGCTTTAATAATGTTGTGCAACCAGAAGAACATGTTTATTAAGCACGAGAACAAATGAGCACAGCCTGTGACACCAAATCCAGGAGACTGCTTTTGAAACTTTCAGAAAATACTTATGGAACACACCTACAAAGTTATTAGTCAGCTGCAGAGGAGTGGTTTTGCTCTTTCAAGTTCAAAGTCACACCTATTTAGTACTGATGTAAAGGTCTATTGTTATTTGGCTAATGTTTACAAGGTCATTTGAGACGTCTGTAGTCATATACACCCCATAATTCTAACTAAATCCTGTTTTTCGTTTGTGCAGAACTAAAGACAGCATGTACCATGCTCTGACCTATGCCACAATCCTAGAAATGCAAGCCATGATGACATTTGACCCTCAACACATCCTTACTGCTGGAAACACCATGAAGGAGGCTCAGGCTATCTGCCAAAGGTGAACATCCTAAACATTTCTGTGTCATTGTGCCCTATAAATTGTCCCAAAATAAAACATTGTCCCCTGGCAGTGAAATTAGATACTTCATATACAATTACTTATGCATATGCTTAAAGTATTCAATTAGTATTATGACGTCAGAACCAGAATAAGAATGTACAATGACCATTCAAATTACTTTCTCAAAGGAAATGTTGCCAGAGGGAATACTGGGACCTTGGTGAGAAGAGCTAAGCCAATTATTTAATGTCACTAGTGTTATTCTGAAGCTGCATGCTGCCAAAGAGAGGTTGAGTAATTGATTCAGGCACTGCTGACCATTAGTCATGAATGCTTTTATATGATTTATTTGGTAAATATTATTTTGTTTTTTATTTGTTTGTATTTTAGGCAACGCAAAAAGTCAAGTTTTTCCAAGACCTTCACAGAGGGTAGGTAAAGGTATTTCCTCTGTACATCCATCCATCCATCCATTTTCTTCCGCTTATCCGGGGCCGGGTCGCGGGGGCAGCAGTCTAAGCAGGGACTCCCAGACTTCCCTCACCCCGGACACGTCCTCCAGCTCCTCCGGTGGGACCCCAAGGCGTTCCCAGGCCAGCCGAGAGACATAGTCCCTCCAGCATGTCCTGGGTCTTCCCCGGGGCCTCCTCCCGGTGGGACATGCCCAGAACACCTCCCTAGGGAGGCGTCCAGGAGGCATCCTGAGCAGATGCCCGAGCCACCTCAGCTGGTTCCTCTCAACGTGTAGGAGCAGCGGCTCTACTCTGAGCTCCTCTCGTGTGACCGAGCTCCTCACCCTATCCCTAAGGGTGCGCCCGGCCACTCTGCGGAGGAAGCCCATTTCAGCCGCTTGTATCCGCGATCTTGTCCTTTCGGTCATTACCCAAAGCTCATGACCATAGGTGAGGGTAGGAACGTAGATTGACCGGTAAATCGAGAGCTTCGCCTTCCGGCTCAGCTCCTTCTTTACCACAACGGACCGATACAGCGACCGCATCACTGCAGACGCTGCACCGATCCGCCTGTCAATCTCACGCTCCATCCTTCCCTCACTCGTGAACAAGACCCCGAGATACTTGAACTCCTCCACTTGGGGCAGAGACTCACCACGCACCCGGAGGGAGCAAACCACCTTTTTCCGGTCGAGAACCATGGCCTCGGATTTGGAGGAGCTGATTCTCATCCCAGCCGCTTCACACTCGGCTGCAAACCGCCCCAGTGCCTGCTGCAGGTCCTGGCTCGAAGAAGCCATCAGGACAACATCATCTGCAAACAGCAGAGATGAAATCCTGTGGTTCCCAAACCAGGCCCCCTCCGGCCCCTGGCTGCGCCTAGAAATTCTGTCCATAAATATAATGAACAGAACCGGTGACAAAGGGCAGCCCTGGCGGAGTCCAACATGCACTGGGAACAGGTCTGACTTACTGCCGGCAATGCGAACACAGCTCCTGCTCCGGTCATACAGGGACCGGACAGCCCTTAGCAAAGAGCCCCGGACCCCATACTCCCAGAGCACCCCCCAAAGGACACCACGAGAGACACGGTCGAATGCCTTCTCCAGATCCACAAAACACATGTGGACTGGTTGGGCATACTCCCATGAGCCCTCGAGGACCCGATGGAGAGTATAGAGCTGGTCCAGTGTTCCACGACCAGGACGAAAACCACACTGCTCCTCCTGAATCCGAGGTTCGACTATCGGTCGGATTCTCCTCTCCAGCACCCTGGAATAGACCTTACCGGGAAGGCTGAGGAGTGTGATTCCCCTGTAATTGGAACACACCCTCCGGTCCCCCTTTTTATACAGAGGGACCACCACCCCGGTCTGCCATTCCACAGGTACTGTCCCCGACCGCCACGCGATGTTGCAGAGACGTGTCAGCCAAGACAGTCCCACAACATCCAGAGACTTGAGGTACTCAGGACGGATCTCATCCACCCCCGGAGCCTTGCCACCGAGGAGCTTGCCAACCACCTCAGTGACTTCAGCCAGGGTGATGGACGAGTCCGCCTCTGGGTCCCCAGTTTCTGCTTCCTCCTCGGAAGACGTGACAGTGGGATTGAGGAGATCCTCAAAGTATTCCTTCCACCGCCCGACAACATCCCCAGTCGAGGTCAGCAGCTCTCCACCCGCACTGTAAACAGTGTTGGTGAAGCACTGCTTTCCCCTCCTGAGGCGTCGGACGGTTTGCCAGAATCTCTTTGAGGCCGTCCGATAGTCCTCCTCCATGGCCTCCCCGAACTCCTCCCAACCCCGAGTTTTTGCCTCTGTGACTGCCCGAGCCGCGGCACGCTTGGCCTGCCGGTACTCATCAGCTGCCTCAGGGGTCCCACGAGCCAATAAGGCTCGATAGGACTCCTTCTTCAGCTTGACGGCATCCCTTACTTCCGGTGTCCACCACCGGGTTCGGGGATTGCCGCCGCGACAAGCACCACAGACCTTACGACCACAGCTACGAGCAGCCGCATCAACAATAGAGGTGGAGAACATGGCCCACTCGGAGTCCATGTCTCCAACCTCCCCCGGGATCAGGGAGAAGCTCTCCCGGAGGCGGGAGTTGAAGACCCCCCTGACAGAGGGCTCCGCCAGACGTTCCCAGCAGACCCTCACAATACGCTTGGGCCTGCCAGGTCTGTCCGGCTTCCTCCTCCGCCAGCGGATCCAACTCACCACCAGGTGGTGATCAGTTGACAGCTCTGTACATATTTTTTTAAATGGCAATGTTACACTTGAACAGCAGAGGCCATGTGTATCCCTGTTTTTTACATGTGTAATCATTTTGTATAATTTTTTATCATAGAGGAACTCCATGCAGAGGTGTGCTATGCTGAATGTCTCCTCCAAAGAGCAGCACTCACCTTTCTTCAGGTCAGCAACAATACAAAGCCTTTACTTTTGACCAAAAGCATTAAATCAACCATATTCAATGTTATTGTTTCAGGATGAAAACATGATAAGTTTTATTAAAGGTGGAATTAAAGTGAGAAACAGCTACCAGACATACAAGTAAGATTCTGACCTGTTGTTATAAAATTCTTGACATTTTAGACCAGTTTTAATATTTATTTGATGGTTTGTTTGTTTTTTTGATGCAGGGAGCTTCACACAATCCTTCAATCCACTGGATACACTCAGGCAGACAACCATGGCCATTTTGAGGGAGGTGTTAAACTTGGTGTTGGGGCATTTAACTTGGTAAGTAAAATGCCTGATATATTTATTTTATAATCCTATATATATAGTCATATTACAATAGAAGCACACATTTAATGATCCTATTGTCAAGACCCTATCTGTTCTTTGTATGCGAATTTCTAATTTCTGTCTCTGGCTCATAAGTGATGTTTCATTTTGAATCTGTTTCACTTTCCTACAGATGATTTCTATGTTACCCACACGGACGCTAAAGCTTTTGGAGTTTGTTGGTTTTTCAGGTAACAAGGTAAGAGAAAATATAGCTTCCATGTGCAAATAAGACGTTATGCAGTTAATTGCTGCCATCTTGTAGATAAGTGGGTACATATTGTGACTATGCTAGGCCTGTCACGATAACACATTTTGAAGTGCGATATATTGCTGAAGTAAATATAGATGATAAACGATAATATGGAAACCATAAATATAACAAAATAAATAACAGAATGCAACACTTAAGCAGTTAGCTTGCATCTATAATGAGTCATAGAAGGTCATAATTCAACCTTATCACAGTGTAGAAAAATAACCAAACATTTCCCATTAGTGCAAAGAAAAAAGTACCCACAATAAATATTGCCCCCCAAAAATGATTGTTCCATGTTCTTATAAATGTGCCTGGTGTGTTCATACAGGAGTTTGGTCTCCAACAGCTTCTGGAAGGCTCTTCAGAAAGCACATTCAGGTCTTTCTTGTGCAACATGCTGCTACTCTGCTATCACACATTTATGAGCTTTATATTAGGTGGGAAATGTCACATGATATGAATAAACAGCCTGCCACAACAGCTAATATTATGATCCTTTTTAGGAACTGGAGAAGGAGATGTTGAAGATGCAGAAAAACTGTTGCAGCCATATCTTGAAAAATATCCAAAGGTTTGTACATTTAAATATTTGACATTTTAATTATTGTTTTAATATGGCTGAGGTTGCATTTCTTTTACTGTATAAAAGAACATGTGTTTTTCATAGGGGTCAATATTTCTGTTCTTTGCTGGTCGAATAGAGGAGATTAAAGGCAACCTGGATGCTGTAAGTAAAAATAACCATGTTCTTATAAATTGAATGTGTATATTTTACTTACAGTTTTCATCTTTTTTTTTTCTTTAACTCTCAGGCTATTAAGCGTTTTGAGGAGTGCTGCGAGGCTCAGCAGCAATGGAAGCAGTTCCACCACATGTGCTATTGGGAGCTCATGTGGTGCTTTACATACAAGAGACACTGGAAGATGGCTTATTTCTACGCTGACCTACTCAGTAAAGAAAACTGTTGGTCCAAGGTGAGTCAAGTTTAGCTGACCCAAGAACCCAAAACATGTACAATAGGTTAAATTCTCTAGCTAAGGTAGTTCAAGCCTAGCTCAGGACCTAGAGATGGGTCCCTGCGCACTGCTCCGAACATATTGTCCCAATGGCTTGAAGGATGGGTCAAATGCAGAGTACAAATTTCACCATTTTGTGCAATTCAAATGAGACATTCTAACTTTCATAAATAAGTGGACAAGGGCCTAAATGGCTGTACAGGACAACCAAAAAAACACCATATGTCCAAATGATGTGACATAATATTTGGACATGTTTTAACTTTAATTTCTTTGTCATTTGTAAGGCCACCTATGCCTTCATGAAAGCTGCCTACCTCAGCATGTTAAGTGAGGATGATTGCCTCACTTTTGGGGAGACTGAAGTTGCTTTGTTCAGGTAAAATAACAGCTGAGCAAAAGGTATCACCACAATGACAGTTTGTAACTAACTCTACGCTACCTAGGTTCTCCTAATATAATCTGTCTTACTAAGTGTGCATGTTACACCTTTTTCTAATATTGTTTAATATTGGGATTTTAGACAGGTTCCAAACTTGAAGCAAAAAATAGCTGGGAAGTCATTGCCAACAGAGAAGTTTGCCATTAGGAAAGCTCGTCGATACCTTGCAGAAAAACCTATTCCTCTTCCTGCTGCACCACTGGTCAGTAAAATTTATGTTATGCCTGATTGCAGAATGTCCTTAATTTTTATATGCAATTACCATTTGTTGACTGTTTTTTGATGCTTATAGGAGATGATGTACATCTGGAATGGCTACACAGTCATTGGGAAACACAAGGACTTGACTGAAGGAATGTTGAAAACACTGAATGAGGCACAAGCTAAACTTGAAAGCAGTCTAAGTGAGTACAATAAAGTGAACAATGTATAACCTTTACTGTTTTTCAATCATTTTAATCAAACTCAATTATATTCATTAAAAAACAGGGACTGAGTTCACTATAGATGATCAGTGTTTACTGAGCCTCCTGAAAGGATTGTGTCTAAAGCACCTGGGTCATCCGGAAGAAGCGGAACATTACTTTACCCTTGTACTCTGCAAGTAAGCCACTTCCTGTTTCTTTTCTCTTTTAAATTGTGCTACAAACACCTGCAATTTGAAAAGCTGAACAGTTGAACTCATTGTGTTTAGTATTGCCTTGTGAGATATTGAGATAGTGGCATTTCATAACCTTGTTTTATTGTGTGTTTTTAATCTGCAGTGAGTCTCAAATAAAGTATGACCATTACCTGGTTCCAAATGCCCTGCTGGAGCATGGTCTGCTGTGTTTAGAGCAAGGCAGAAATAATGAAGCCATCAAACTCTTAGAAGCAGCAAAGTGGGTGTTCCTTGTTTGTGGTTATTAAAATAATCAAGATGATTTGTTCATTTAATATTTATATTATGTTTTCTTTTTCAGACAAAATTACAAAAACTATTCAATGGAGTCACGGACACACTTCCGAATTCAAGCTGCTTTGCAAAAGGCAAGGGGCATTATGGAAAATGGAACCCAGGAGCTTTGTAGCCCATAATAGACAGTGGGGGGTGCTCTAGAGCAGAAAATGACTTCTGACATGTGCATCTTTATCAGGGACAGAGACTTTAGGAGGAGGAACTATGTAAAGCCTAGTGTATTATCAACAAAGCTCTGTGCACCTTAGATGGATTTACAGCACATTGCCACATTGTTCTGATATCAGCTCCACTTATTCATTTGTTACGGTTTAGATCAGTGGTTCCCAATCATGTTACATTTGGGATCCCCTGGGTGGTTTGAGAAAACAGAAAATATCTTTGTCCTGCCAGAGAAAAAACTGTATTCTAAAGAAAGTCCTTTATATAAACATCATTATTTAAAAACATTTTTACATTAACCATAATCAGGCCCGTTGACATGATAACATTTACATAAATTAATAGGAAAAGAGCTTCCCCCCAGTCCATCAAATCTTTACAGTGAGTCATAGTAATATGGAGAAAATATTGAATCCCATCATGTTTTCTGTGATAAGTATGTATTCCTTATATTAATACTGCACTATATGACACTGACACAATATTGCAAACTTTCAAAATATTTTATTTTCAATTTAACACCATTTTAATAAAAAAAATAAATAAATAAATCATAGGCTACTCTAGTTAGTCTTTTTAAAATAATATTATTACTGTGGATCCACTCTGAAACTTTAATGATGCCCTTGGGGGGGTTATAGCTCTTACTTTGGGAATCACTGATATAGATGGTATAGGCAGTTTTTGTGCTTGTAATTTATTTAGACTTTAGACATTTGTGCAAAGATCTACATCTGTAATGGTACAGTCTAGCTCAAATGGTGGAAACCAATAATTTAAGTTAAAATTTAATGAGGCAGGTAGTAGAAATAGACAATGTGATCATGTTGCCATAGTTTACATACATTACTTTAGCATAAAAATACATTGTGTTTATTAAATATACAAATAATTAAATCATTTTTAGGAAAGACTTTTCAGAACACAAAATTTTTTTTTTTTCAGCATGCTACACAAACTTGTCCACTAGTGAGAGTTGTGCTTAACATCATGTATATATTGTAAAATGTAAATTGCGGGTTTTATGTTGTCCTATTTTAAGAGGACGGAAGAATGTGTCTTTCAGAAAGGCAGTCTACTCCTTTTTCTCCTGTTTTGTGGGACAGTCTCCATCAGGACTTCAGCTTCAGCAGTTGCAATCTGTACTTGTGTTGGATACTGATTGGAAATGAGCATTTGATGACAACGTCACTGTCTCTGGAACAATCTGTGTGTGTATATATATATATATATATATATATATATATATATATATATATATATATATATATATATATATATATATATATATATATATATATATATATATATATATATATATATATATATATATATATATATATATATATATATAGTGTGTGTGTGTGTTAATTATTATTTGTGTTTGTGGAATTTGGGCTATTGTGTCAAATATCTTAGCTGTGCTCAAAAGCCACTTCAGATAGTTTTCAAATTCTAATACCAGATTAGTTTGTTTTTATATGGTCTCTCTGGTCTCCATTTGTAAAAGAATATCACCAAACCATTTCTCAAAGCACATGATATATTTCCACCTGTTTTCTTCATAACTTTAACCCGCAAAATATAGGGTAACATAATTTCTACCTTCTCCTACTGAGCAGAATGGCATTCCTTAACATATGTGAATGTTTGAATGTTTCTAAATCGTTTAAGTTGGCTAGTATGTTAAAAACCCACCAAACGAATTCAAACCAATAGGTGTTCTATCATTTGGTCCATGGACGTACTACAAAAGTAACACTGTACAAAATGATCCACACAAGCACTCATCTTTGCACTGCATGTCCTGTGCTCACAAGAAAAGGGCCAACATACTGTGAGCAGCTTATCAAAAGACAAGATTACTATAAAATATATCCTGAAAAAAGATAAGTGGTATATAAGGCACACGAATACTACATATCCTCCTTAATTTAGTCGTGAAATAAGGAAAACTGCAATAGCAAAGCCTTATTTTTATGGATTTGGCGTTGTGTTTATGTTTTTAGCAAACAAAACGTCAGCATGAATATGATTGGCTAAACCCAGGCATTTCCTTAATTTTACGGGTGCTGATTGGTCCATTTTCTGGTAGGGCGGGGCTTTGTGTTGCTACTACATCACCTCCTTTGTCGTTGCCCAGCAGCTGCTGCACTCTGCACGGAAAGTCCCTGACAGACAGCTGGGCTAGTCTGCAAAACCCTCTACAAACACTGCAACCCGCTTTGTCATTTTAACCGAGACTCACGTCAGCTCCTATATTGTAAAGATCTACACGTTCTTTGATTGTTTACGTTGTATTCCTAATAATCAAGTTGCTGCCGATGTTAGCTGTGTTAGCAGTAAGCTAGGTCTTTGTGTGGCTAGCTGCTTGTCGAGGATGTTGTCTTACTGAGCAGCTCTGTCGTCTTCGGGGTAAGGAGGAGGGGAGGGTTAGCTGCAGATGGACGTCTCGTCTCATTTCGCCTAAAGTGGCCTCTGAAACTACAGAGCACCTTCTATAAAGCGACACGGCGAAGGAGCATTGTTTCGCGGCCGAGGAAGGAGATGGGAAACTGTCTGAAATCTCCCACCTCCGATGATATCTCTTTACTTCACGAGTCTCAGTCGGACCGGGCCAGCTACGGAGACGGTGCCGACCCAGACCAGGAGCCGCCGCCCCCTTATGAGGTAACCTTTGTTTGACTCAACAAACTTATCAGACGATCTCCGGGCGTATATGTGTGTGTACTGTATGTGTGTTTACTGTATATGTGTATGTACTGTATGTGTGTTTACTGTATATGTGTATGTACTGTATGTGTGTTTACTGTATGCGTGTTAACAGGTGGCAACTGTTAAGTCAATAAGATAGCCACGATTAACAATTGTAAAACAAAATATTTGTTCCATCATCATTTATTCACACATCTACAATGATGTATCAAGCTGTAGTCTTAAGTCTAAATTATTGACTAAACAGAAATTATAATGTGTTGGTCTGATTAGAACAAAAACATGATGTTATTAAACTGAGATGTTGCACATGTTTTTCTGTTTAATATATTTTTGTTTTAGTTATGCAAAAGATCAGTTATGTACAGGATCAGCTAGGCTGAAACACACTGACCCTGTACTTTCATGACTTGACACTAATCCTCTTTGTTGTGTTCAAAGGTCCACTTCTCTCACACATTCCCCTAATAAGGCAAGACTAATATTCATAATACATATATAAAAAACCCTTATGTTTTAACTGTTGAGAAACATTTGTATTTAATGTGTGGTTTGTTTTGATAATTTCACTTGTACTTGTAGTAGTTGTGTGGGCACACCTGTGTGTCACTGACCCCATATAGTTCTGACTGATCGTTTCAACTCATTCTTTAATTAAGAGAGGCTATTATGTCTCACCTATGGCCTTGGCAACTAAACTAGGTTAAGTCTGATTTTATCTGTAGATTTTGCAATAAGTTTTTGAAAGTTCTAAATTCCAGAGAGGAATTATGTGTTCTGTAAAAGCTGAAAGAGAGAATCAGTACTGTTTGCAAGAAATCACAACATTTACAATTTTAATGGAGGTCAGAGCAGTGATTGTCTTTCAAACAGGGGAAGCCCTTTACATTCTCCTTCTTATCATATTCTATTATTTGAACTACCTTCAATTACATTTGTATAGATGTGTAATCTAATTTTAATAGTTTAAATTAGAATGAGTTTTTTATAATACCAATTGCTTAATTGCACAACAGCCCTGCTTTGCATTAAGAAAGTCAGGAGTAAATCTGTTTTATATTTTATAATAATTTCGATTTCAAAATTTTTCAAAATCGTGATCATTAAAAACACAAATGAATTTGATTAATTGCCCAGCCCTAATTATAACAATAAGAAATTTTAACAGCCTCTTTCATGACATCAACCTCTAGTTCCCATGTGACGTAAGTAATCAACAGATGATGCTTACACTTCAGGTGCTTTGTGTGTGAAAAGTACCATTGTATTAAACAGAGCTGTTTTATGTGATGTTTGAGGTTCTATAATAAGTTGAGTAGCCCAACAGCAACAACAGTTGGGATCACAGCCATGATAGTCATATGATGGCTGTTCACTACATCATCCTTTTGTCAAAAAAAAGTGAATTCGAAAACGTATAGTTGCTTGCATTGTTCTCCCTGGTGCGTTTTTGGCTTATTGCATACCCCTACTAAGCAGTACTTCTAAAATATAATATTGCTCCAAATGTGATATTATAAGTACCTACGCTCACCCTAACTGCAAGCTCCAGTGTAGAATTGGCTTTAAAATGTGTACTTTCTCGTCGCTCTGTCATGTTCCACCCATCAGACCATGTTCCCCAGGAATTTACAGCCAGCGGTGAATCACAGGAGGCTGGAGTTGTGCCTGTCTGCTTCTCCAGGAAAGGCTTCTGGAGGAGTTAAATAGTTTAATGTCTGCAAAGAGACACAGGCTACAATGGGAGAGTAGGTGGTGGACACAACATGCTCATTCCTTATTTATTATGGTATAGCAGAGATCCTTTCCTCATAGACTGTTTCAATATATTGTATATGTGCTTGCATTTTGTCTTGTGATTTTGTTACTGTGCTGGATCATGAACTGAGCTAAAATTTCAGAATTTGTAAGTGCTATTATTTTTGATTGGATTAATGTCTATTACTTATAATTGTCACTTTCAAAATAGTTTCTACCTTCTCTAGATATTTCTTTTATTACCTTTTTTGTGTATGTATTTAGACAAATACTATGTGAAATAGGATGGTGCATAGTAATCAGTGTCAGCAAGCAGTTTCAATGAAAATATGGTGTTATCCTCTGTCTGCACCATTCTTGACTAGGGGTGGGACAAGGCACAGTGCCCACGGGACAAGGCACAGTGCCCATGGGACAAGGCACAAGACTGGGTTAACAGGAACAAGACAAGACAAGGGCCCTATTTCACAAAGAAGGTTGAACTAACACTGAGTTTAGTTCCTGGATCAGAGGTATTATACTCAAACAGGGCCAACTCAGAAAACCTGTTTGCAGCAGAGTTCCACTACTCAGTTTGTTCACTTGGAGAAAAGCTATGATCAGCCATGGCAATGGTAAACCAGAGGAGGCTTCCATCTTGGAGGGACAGGAAGTCAGATGAGTCAGATGACTGGATAGGTTAAATTCAGGTTTGATATTAAAATGAGATGTTAAGTAATAGTTTGATAAATAATTAGTATGATAGATTAAAAAACACATTGTTATTACTTTTCACACTTGTACTTTTGTAGCTAATTTTAATTACATACTATTTTAAAAGTTGAAATAATTTTACACACTAATATCACTTTGCATATGTTTCACTAGGTTTGATATATATTTGAGCATTTGGTGTGTAGAAACATAAACTGTCCTTTTATATGTGACATTAGAGACATTTATTACAGGAAGGCAACAATTCGCTAGTTTAATTAATCCATCTGCTTGACATCAAGCTGATAAACTTGATAAAACTAATTTAAGAAGTTATCACAGTGAGCTCTGTTATATTATAAATTACAAATTGAAACAAAATGTATACATGTGCTAGAAAAATTCACATGAAGTAAACCTTGTTAACTGACCAATCAGAGCTCTCCTTCAGGAGCAAACTTATAGGTTAAACTTGGGGTTAGAAGAATAAAACCTGCTCTGGACCAGGTTAGGTTCACAGTGCTCACAGATACCGTGGTTCATTCACTATTTTCTATTTATTTAATTGAATATTTTTACTTGCATATTCAATCATGGCAGAAATAAAGCATAAACTAGAGGGACCAGTTAGGATAAAAACAATCACTGGTGGCTAGTAAACGATGTGTTGCCAATGCAATTAACTGGTAAAAATCCAAGCTAGCACAGCTCAGAACCAGCCCAGAACCAGCACCTTTGGGGGACAAGAGGTACTGGAGAAGTATTAACTCAGAAAAGTTATCCCTGTCTGTCCAAGCCAAATGTAAACACATGGAAAACAAGCTCATTCTCCATTCTTGCGTGCACAAAACTGCCAGTTATATCTCCCGTCATCAAACGAGATCTTGTCCCATCCCTATTCTTGACCCACACACATAACTGTGGTGTGGTATAAGAAGTCACTGGCCTCCTGCCCATGTTGGTGTCCACATGACACTGTCTGCCATTGTCCACATGTACTTTTTGTACTTGCACTGCGTCTGTCTCATACTGGTCCCAGCCTGTGGCCATTCTGGGATTACAAAATGAGCACTTCCTGCCCAGCTGTAGAGCAATACATGGCAAAAAAAGAGACGTTGACAATTGCACTGCTGACCAATGCACAGTTCACAATTGCAAACTTGTTATAGCTGCTGAGGGCCTTTATTTCCCTCCATAGGCACTGGCAAGAGCAGTGGCAGTCAGGGGTGAAGCAATTCTGCTGAACCAAGCCTTTAGTAATACAGCTGCATTACGTATTTAGGAACAAATTCAAATGAAATGACAAACAAACCCAAGGTTCAAATATAATAAATTAACATTTTTAACATTTAGAGAAATCTTATTTCAGGACTTGCATGAATGCCAGACAGTTGTGGTCTATAAGAAAGTCTATTGCCAAGCCAAGATAGACTCCCAGCATATTACAGTAGTGTATAAAGAAAAAAAGGAAGGAAGTACATAGAAATGTTGCTGTGCCAATGTTGTAAGTACGACACTATAAATCTAGTCGACTGAATTGTTATTGATGGCTTTTACCGTTTAAGACATCAAAGTTAAATACACTATAATTAATTTAAAAGTAGCATTATTTTTTTATATCGTCAGGTAAGCTGTGATATATTAGCTGTACCCTTGACTCATTTAGATCTTAATATTGTAACTTTATTAGTCAGTTTGATAATTTTGGTTTCTTTCTGTGTACTTTTTTCTTTTTAAAGTGGTTTTAGTTTCACTTTCAAAATGTCATTGTGTCCCTTTCGTATTGCCAGTGAGTGCTCTAGAGTTTTGACTTGTGCGTGTTGAAAGATGGAAACATTTCTACCTTTTAACTGAAAAGGTTATTTTTGTGTCTTCTATAGTATTATAGAACTAGTCAGTATGTTATGATTATTGTGAGAAGAAATGTGGAATTTTATTCACATTGTCTAACACATTGCCATTCTTCTACAACGTTTTGTCAAATCAAGTAATGTCACTTATGCAGACAAATAAAAAGCACTTTACATTTAGGTGTTCTTTTTGGGAGTATATTGAAATTACTTAATCAATTAACCAAACAATCTAGGCATCTCCATTCGTGATCCTTGTCTTCTGTCCAATATGGAAGATAAATGGCCTCATATTGTATGACTTTTTTACATAATGCACTCAAATATGTATAGTCACTTAGTCGTTAATTTTATGTTAATAGAATTCTTTGTGTGTTCCTTTTCTAAAGGAGCAGATCCACGTACCTGTGTATCATCCAACACCCAGCCAAGCTCGACTGGCTACACAACTGACCGAAGAGGAGCAGGTTCGCATTGCCCAGCGCATTGGCCTCATTCAGCACCTTCCAAAAGGCGTGTATGACCCAGGACGGGATGGCTCTGAGAAAAAGATCCGAGAGTGAGTATAAAAGCTGTATCAGTATGTAGCAAAGAATAGATTCTTGTGATAGTTATTCTTCTCCTTTATTTGTAATTGAGCAAACATGCTGTCACATAAATGAACTGACATTTATAGATTAAGATTCAGGACTATTCCAAGTATAAAAACTATTTCTTTTTAGCTTGAAACAAACTCTGTGTGCCAGGTATAGACTATGCTGGTGTCGTGTATATAATACATGACATCTGAATCCTAGAGGAATTCTACTAGTCTATTCTACTAAAGAATGCTAAGACTGACAGTTTGAATAATAAGATGAAAAAACATGCCTTAAATGTAAAGTACTCTTGTTTAATGTGTGTCTCTTCTGCACAGGTGTGTGATTTGTATGATGGACTTTGTGTATGGAGACCCTATTCGGTTCCTGCCCTGCATGCACATTTACCACATGGACTGTATAGATGACTGGCTGATGAGGTCTTTTACCTGCCCCTCCTGTATGGAGCCTGTGGATGCTGCTCTGCTGTCCTCCTATGAGAACAACTGACCCACATGGGCACACTGTGTGCCAGCCTTTACTGTACCAGTGGCTAGTCAGGACACAACATAAAACTATAAATGCATTTCGCACTCTTTCATTATGTGGATCTTTTAGCTGTGAAGTGCACATTTCAAAGTAGGTCTAATTTTAGGGTGCTTTTTTGTGTTGGTGACTGTGTATGTCCATGTTCCTTCGTTGACCTGCTGGACAGGAATTAACATTAAGATTAGAATCAGAAGAATCTGGCGGATGAAGCTGAAAATGCTGTTTTATTCTCGACTTCTTTTAAGCAAATACTTAAACTTCAACCACACAATCCCACAGTAGCACATATTCCACCATCCATTGCTCTGTTCTAGTATTTAATTATTTATAAAACTAACATGATATCCGGTTCAGTTGAAGCATACCTGGTTTTGCAGTTGCTTGTTATATGATGTGCACAGAGGCCTGCCTGGGCAGCCAATAGCCTGCCTCACCTATGGCCGACCATTTGACCATAGGTGAGGCCCGACCAAACACAGGCCTCTGTTAGCAGTGCATGGACTGACTCTTGCTGTCTTATAATAAGTTTGTTGATTTGTGAAATATTTTGTTTGTATTTGTAAATCAGCATAAGGGCTTTCTTGTGTTTACCAGCAAAACAAACACAGTAGATACAGATGAGTGAGTGCTTTAGTCAATGTTGTGATGTGTATCTGAAAGCCTCAGATGTTTTTGCAGAGACTGGCAAAAACATTTTTTTAAAAGTCACAACAATGTACATGCATTATATAGTACTGAGAGACTACACCACATTAAGGGCATGTATTTACTGTTCTCATGGTGTGTTTTCAAGAGGTGCTCTAAGTAAAACCCTTTTATGCTGTAAACTTTAAGCACTTGCAGATTTCCAATTCGGAAAAATATTTCACCAATATTTCTTTGTCACCTTAAGTTATACAAAGCCAACCAATGGCTGCTAAGACATACAGTACAGTTGTAAAATCACTCAGCCCAGTACAGAGATGTCTTTAATTACCTTAATGAAATGGGTTGTGGGAGTCAGTCTGCCTTGTATCTTTTGTCTCCCTTGCATATGCATAATCATCTTTACCTGACAATTTTTAACAATCTTATTAAAAATGTATTGGGCTTTGCTTTGTTATTATGCCTTTTGTTTCCTATGCAATATTATAATGTATCATTTAAATTTCTGGAAACAAATCTGGGAATAATTGGGGGGAAAATGATTGCCAAGGAAAAAATGTATTTGGGGACAAAACCATAGTTTCCTTACTTTTGATGCATTTGCTTTTTCTTTGTCTTTGCCGTTTTCAAAATATTGTAAGAAGCAACATTACAAACAAGCGCTGTAGAAGTCAGGTCAAATTGGTTGTTTATCATCTGTTGTAAATTTTCCAAACATTTTTAACTTTTCTTTTAAAACTTTGTTCCTTATTGTCCAGTTTACAACAGAAGCACAAAATATAATAGTATAATTGTCTAATATATTTCTTCTGCCAGTCCACTTTGGCATGTTGGTAAACCGTTTACCTATATGCAGGACTGCTATATGTAATTATGCCAAGAGTGCTCTGCAGTGGGTGTGACAGTGGGGGTCTTCCATCAAAGTCGCTTAGCAAGTCAAGACTAATACTGAAATCCTGAGCTGAAACTGGCTCCATCTGTATCTTAAACCTCAAATCGTTTCATTAAAAAAATAAGCCTGAGTCTAACCAAAGGTAATTTCAGGTCAAGCCTGAAGTTTAAGCTGCAATTTGTGCGCGCTTTCGGTGATTCAGAGGAGGCCAACGACATCACTGAAAATGAGCTTCAAGTGTGATGTTTTTATGATCTGACTAAACGAGAGGAGCCAGAGCGCGCATGAATACTTTAATTAGAGACATGAAACGTCATTTCATTCTGATCCGAGGAGCGAGAGGAAAAACGCGACTTCCCTCATTGGGTTGCTCTGTGGGCAGAGAGGAGGCTGCTGCCTAGTGCGTAGCCAAGTTAATGAAAAGAACGAAGTTGCCCGACCCCATGCCCAACGCACAGCGGAACAAGCTCCACGCGTAGTAGTGAAGTAAAACTGTAACGGGACTATTTGCATGTAACGAGAATTGTCCAGTAATTAGTGTGTGCGGTTTAGGTTTGACAGGGAACAAGAGACGCTGCAAGGTGAGAGGCGTGCTGAAGGAGCGCGCAAATAATGTCTACAGGCGTTTATGTGATTTGTGCCTTTTTGACTAGTGCACGCGTGTCTAGAGCCGAGGAGCAGGCGGCTGGTGGTCATTAAAACTCTCATACGACAGGCTGACCCAAAAATAATTTCAAAAATGTATTCAGACAAAGACAAGTGATCTAACACAGATGGGTGCGTGCATGTTCTGAAACTTTTGATCAAAGTGTTTCTTTTAACCTTCATGGAAACAAAGCTGAAATCTTGACAGTTGTCCTGGTCCAAAAAGCTTTGTAGCCGGGTGCATATCAGCGCCAACTCAGTTTAGTCACTTTGATGAAACGTAACTGAGGAATTGACAAGCCTGGATTGCACAAAAATAAGCCAGGCTTTCGCTTTAGTTCGCTTTATGGAACACCCCCTAATGGTAGAAACCCTGTAGTGGTTACTGTTGAGAATGAGTGAGCTTTTTGCTTTGTTTTGTGTGAGTGTGTGAGTATTGGAGGTGGCCGTCAACCTTTAGTACTCAAATTTATTTAGCAAATCCATCATTGGTGGAGCTTCCTTGGCCGTATGTTATTTGTAAATGGACCCTAACAACAGCTGCCACAATCTCAATATAGGTTACTAGAAATCAGGCTCACATTACATCCAAATTGATTGCAGTTGAAACGCAGCTCGGTTGGTATATCAGGATCAACGTGACTATTGATAATAATAAGCCTTTTATTTGAATATGCCCTAATATTTAAGTCCAAACCTAATATTTGTCAAAGTCGGATTGAATGAACGTCAATGTGTTTTTGAATGCGTGTTTACTTGTATGTGTAAATATGGTGTGTGTGTATATATATATATATATATATATATATATATATATATATATATATATATATATATATATATATATATAAATATATATATATATATATATATATATATATATATATATATATAAATATATATAAATATATATATATATATAAATATATATAAATATATATATATATATAAATATATATAAATATATATATAAAACAGACAAAAAATAAACAATGCAGCAAAAAGTGCGCTTATCATTGTTTTATTAATTTTACATTTATGGTAAGTAATTACACAGCATTTGTGAGTTGTTAGCCTTGTGATTATAGCCATTCCTAATTGTATTACAGTATCTTAGAAATAGTCGGCTAAATATTCCTTTTTGAGAGGAAGTACAGCCCTCTTAGAGCTGCTCTCCAGCCTATCCCAACAGCTGAAAAGAAGGGCTCCACCCTCTGAGCTTTGGGCCACAGGCCGCGAGACAAAATTATATCAAACATTAATGAAAAGCTATACACTATGTCAAGTGTCTGCTGAATGGAACACGTACCGGTTCAGATTTAACGGGTTATTGCTTCTTTAGTCCGATGCACAATGCACACGTATTGGATTTAAATCGTGTAACAAAAATGTCTGAATTTAGCCTACCTTTTCGAATTTCTACAGACCTTCTGAGCACTGCACATACACCCGCGCGGCACATACGCTTATGCATTACAGCCTATTTCAGCCATACTTCTATTTATTATAATAAGAGGAAATTTAGACTATTTACTTTTTACCCGTGCGGGTCACTGTATGAAGTTTGTATTCTGGTTCCCAGCCAACGCTAGGCCTTCTTGTCATTGAAAAGGTTAAGGTAATCGTTAGAAGCCTGTATGTAGGCCTAATAAGCCTAGGCTTGAATCATATATAGTTTGTATCAGTAATTTTTACCCATTCGGGGCAATAAAAGGGCCCTGACGTTTGTTAGATTTTTCATGGGCGACTGCGTGACTTTTGTACGGCATCTGTAATTAAATACTGTCGTGCTCTCGATTGAAGCGGGGTCGGTGTTGTGTAGCTATAGGCCCAGTGTCTAGGCTCCTTATATCGCTGGGCGCCCCTCGCCATTCGTGTTTTTTGAAAACGCAGTGCGTCCGATTAAGAGTTCGACGACACCTTTGTGACCTTTCATATCAGCCAAGTGCAGCGGGAGGTAGCCTCTATCATCAGTCACGTTCAGGTCCGCACCGTGGTCCAGCAAGACGCGCACAGTGTCCTCAAAGCCCTCACGCGCAGCATCATGGAGCACAGTGAGGCCGCACACAGGGTCGCGGACACTGGGATCTGCCCCTGCGCGAAGAAGTTCTCCGACCAGTTTTGAGTGCCCCAACATTGCCACCTGCACGAAGACAAAAGGTAGGCCTTAGTAAGTGAAGAGCAGACAGAAAGGGAGACAGACATTAAGCGCAACACCACGCCAACTCAGCTGAGAGCTGGTTTGTCTAATGCAAAAATCTAGGCCTTTTAATAATAAGTTTAACACTTAAGCTTATTGGAGACATAATAACAATAATAACAATAGCAGCATCAACAGAATAAGTCTTAATACCAAAGCACCCAACATTTTGTAAAAGGAGCCCCATAATATCACATATAAGAAAGTATTAAAATGAATACATTAATATATATAATATTAATATTAAATAAAGGATAATAAAATTTCACCTTTTCTGCGCATATATATATATATATATATATATATATATATATATATATATATATATATATATATATATATATATATATATATATATATATATATATATATATATATATATATATATATATATATATATATATGGCAACAATATTACCTCAACACACATTAAGATAAAAAGGCCTGTACAAGTGCTGTACTGGCAAAATTAGTTAGATAAGACTGATCAGCTTATCAGTAGCCAGGTTTGTTGTAGTTAATGTAGTTAACTCTTGGTTTATTTTTTAAATGTCACATAAAGAGGGTTTCCACAATTTGTTTTGTTTTTCATTGTATTTTAAAATCTACATGTGGGGCCTATAGTCACAAAGAAAATGGATGAGGAAGTTATGAGCACATGGTAATGCAAAGACCAACCTTTAGTATTTTATAAAAGCAAATTTTAATTGAATATAGGCTGTACATACAATAGCCTCCACACTGAAAAATATTACATTTACTGACCTGTAGTGCATTTCTGCTGTAGCTGTTTAGTCCATTTATTGCTGCCCCTCTTTCAAGACACAACAAGACTTCAGAAAGATTTCCATTGGCAGCGGCATTGCAAAGCTGATCTTCAAGAGATTTTTGAGCCATTTGGGGGAAAAAATAAAGGCACAAAGGCCAAGGTCCACACCTTGTTTTTCAGAAAAGGGTAAAATGGTGGAGGAATAGCAGTTATGAGGACCTCCCTCAACCTGTCACATGCTCTCAGATGGACCTATCATCTATTCTAGACGATAGGGCTGGGAATTAAAGAAATTGTAATGCTCCTAAAAGCCTAATACAAAAGGTAACAATGCAAAAATCAAAATCTGAGATATAAGCAAAGTAAAGTTTAATTTAGGCCTATAGCTATTACTGTTTAACCGTTACACAGTTATAGCCTATCTGACTACAGTGTCTATTGGGTAGCCTACCTTGATGTGAGTTGAAGAGATAAGCTAATAAAGAATTCTTCACATTTCCTTACTTGAACTGTGTCTTGAGATATTAGGGCTTGGAAATTAGTATAAATAATTATTCAATTCAATTTTTTCCTCATTGGTTGAACACAATTGTTGATTCAATTTTATTTTGTCCTTTACAAATAAAAGAGGTTTCAAATTATTAATTTCCTGAATATAAACAAATATTCATAAATAATCATTGCCATTTAAAACTATAAACTAGTCAAATGTATTCCTCCAAAGTCTGAACTCTGCTCCAAACCACATGCTTTTATACTGACAGGATTGGCTGTGGATCCCTCGAGTAAAAAGATAATTTGCCTGGGCAGCCAAACCTAATTAAGAGAGTAAAAAGAAGGCCAGGGAACCCACGCATAAGGCATCACTGACGATGAGAAAAGAGACAATTTCGATTAAAATTCGATTCATTGCATTGCCCTGAGAATGACTCATGGCGTAGGAGTTGAGCTACTAAATTTAGATTATAAAACATGTCAAAATCCAATTGTGACACTATATATAGTCTAAAACTTACATAATGCGCATAGAACTCAAATGTTTTGCGTTGATGTTGCAAAATACCCTTATATTAATAAAGCCAACGTTAGCCTCCTCAGGGGCTATGGCGCAGATTAGGAGGACTCGTCACTATAATAGCTTATTATTCATCAACCAAATAGCTCTCTATAAAGATCGGTGTCCTATAGACTAGGAAAAATAACCAACCTCTTAAGCACGTAGGTCTACGACTTGACTCTCGGATTTGGAATTGAAAATATACCTACCTTACTCTCCAAAAGCTAGCAACGCAAAAACGGCGCAAAATAATAACCTTTCCCGAGTTTGCTCTAAAAATGCGGACATCTGCTCCATTTAAGTTGAACAATCACAATTAATGACTACGTTCTTTAATGTAGGAAGTAAAGCCCGTCCTTGTTCACGCATTTTTGAAAGCCTTACCGAAATGAGACTGGAGACATTGATTGGATAAAACTGATGATAGGCGGGCTCGTCTGGTTTGGAGAGCTTTTGAGAAAATGATACCGTCTAACCGTGCGTTTAACGGCTATTCCCGTTATAATGGCGCCCCTTAGTGGTAGAAACTTTAACAAACACTTGTGACAATTTTCAGCAAAGGTTGCAGCTGAAGTATACTCGCATGGCAAATTATTACATGGCTAAACTTTAATTCAAATAGACTTGACCTAGTTGTGAGTAATTAGACTTCGTCCAAATATAATATTTAGAAAGTTGACCAACGAAAAATGCATCGGAATGAGTAAAAATATTGTAACTATCTAGTAGTTTGCATATATATTTGCACATCCTATCTATAACGTTTTACTTAATTAAGCCCTAACACTAAACTACAGTGCAAAAAAGTCCATGTTCATCTTTTTACATCATTGTCTATTTCATCAGAATACCAGGGTCCTAGTTGGCTTCTTTTTTTTTTTTTTTTTTTTTTTTTTTTAAGTATATCTACTTATTATAATTGCACAATAGTTTATTACCTTGCCATGCAGCAGTTGTGGTTTGGGCCAATAAAGGACTCTCAAAACAAAAAGCAAACTAAGAGGTGCACGACATCGTTTTACAACATTTGATCCCTTTTTACGTCAGCCGTAAAGCAATGGAATCGTTCACAATAATGATACGAGATAACTGAAGACTATAACGTTACTTTTGTAGATTTGTACATTTTAATTGTGCGTATACCGTTTAGATATCGACATTGTGTTTGGTCTTTGAACCCTATCTTGTCAACACATTATAGGGAAGTATTTTAAGAGTTGTGCCCCTCTGTGAGGCAAGAAACGACGTGAAGCAGTGGACGGATTGTATTTAGCCAGTCATTGCCATGGCCTCCGAAAGCAGCGATAGCAACATGGACAGAGAAATGATTTTGGCTGACTTTCAGGTCTGTTTCCCAATGCATATATAGTTAAGACTGGGTGTAGTAAACCGATTTGAACTACAATCAAAACAAAGTTCTGCTAAGCAGAGCAGACAAACCTGATGCACCGTATCAGTAGACATGAGCCGGGGGTAGCTAACCCCTCGAAGCTAACATACTGACAGCCAGCTAAACGAAAATTGTACAGTATCGTAGGTTACCAGATTAACGATAACGTATTCTAACAGTATGTTTTATTTACAATTCTAACAACTCTTTAAAATACATAACCTAGGATTTGTGTCGTATATCATTTCTATTTATTCAAGATACAGCGGGAAAAGACTTCTAAAGTTGTTTACATCGCTACGATATCGAGGAGTCAATTCACAAGAGATAGAAACCTGTATTTTTTTCTGTCGCAAATATGGCTAGACTTGGCCCAATTAGAACTACTGTTCACTGTTCAAAATGTGTTAATATAAACCAGAAGACAGTTACAAGTTATCTTTGTGTATATTACTGTGTGGTCTAGTAATAACTGTTTGTGCAATATGACATGCACTATATGAGGATTATTTTGAAATATTTCATAAACATTACTGTGTTCTCAGATTTGAGGATCTAGTACAATTGGGCCTGCAATTATTCATTGAAATAATCCGATTAACTAGTCAACTGTTAACATAATTGTATTCATACGCTAAACACTGCAATAGTTAACTCTTAAACATATGATAAGACATTTTATAACAACTATTAAATCAAATAGTTAAAAAATGATAAACCATTCGATCTTATCTAGAAGGCTTCAGTCACCATATTACACAACCTTTTTTGGTTTGAAATGTGTTAAAATAATCTCAATGCAGAGTAGAAATAAAAATGGCTGGATGAGTCATCGAATCAGAAAATAATCGCTGACCAGTCGACTACTAAATAATTGTTAGTTGTTAGTTAGCCCTAATTTACGATTACAACTTTTTTTTGGTGACCAAAAAACAACAGAAAGAGTTCCTCATTTTGGGTTTCCAGATCGTAAACTTAAACTAGGTTGCAATAATCCTAAAAGGGCTCTATGATTTGATGTCTTCTTAGATTGTGTAGCTGTTTTTGATTCCGACAAGGGCACGCATCAGCTCTTACCTTTAATGTTGCCATTATGTTTTTACAGGCTTGCACTGGGATTGACAACATTGCGGAGGCAATCACACTATTAGAGCTTAATAACTGGGATTTAGTGGTAAGTGCTTGGAATTTGCTCAGTAATAATTTCATAGCTCAATGCAAACTGTGCAAGACCAGATTTGCAGTTTCATGCATGTGTGAAATTTTACATTGTTTACATATGGCCTGTTGTGGTGTTTTTCATAGAAAGTTGTTCTACTTTTAAAATGGCAATGTAGAATATTCACCAGGTGACTGTAGTGGTAACTTGGAGCTTGTTATTGTATTTTTTTTTAACTCGCTAGGCTGAAATAACTTCTGATGACACATGCATTTCTGAACAATTGAGTTGGATTTTAACAAAGAGTTTGTCTGCAGCGGCCATTGCAGTCATTGTTGTGATCAGTGTGTGTATTTTCCTGTTGTCATGATATTTTGTTTTACCCAAGGTACTTTTATAATAAATGTAGAATATTCTCATATTTCATAAACATGATCTCTGTCCCCAGATGTGAAGTAAACATGTTCAGATCAATTCAGTAATTATAACAATATTTAACATTTGGTTAATAATCATCCATAATCTGGCTAATCCCAGATTTAGGATGGAAATTAGCTTTTGGCTATAATTTGGTGTGTTTACATTCATGTTGAATCATGTCTGTTCATTAACATGCATTGTCCCAGTCAAATAAATAAATAATTAAAATAAATTTAGATATGTGTAACACTCTGATTAGAGTTGTACACATATAGCAATCTGGAACAGCTCTTGCTGAAAGTGATTGGGAAAAGGCGGAAAGTCATGTTAAATATTTGAAGCTCATTGGGCAAAGCATCACAACAATGGAACAAGCCAAGAAATCACACATTCATTATATCCAGTTGAGAGAAACACACTGACATTTTTCCTGTTCACAAATGCACAAAGCGCTTCTGTTAATTTCTTAAAGACAAAATATTATTAATATGTATTTCCGCTAAAATAGGCTGAAGTACACCCATTGGCATTGCTGTTTCTTTTAATACATTTGGGCACATTACCTGTTTTGGCTTCTGCTCAAACCACAGTGCTGCCCCGTGATTGGTGGCCAGTGCCCTATCACAATAGCGACAACCTAGCCAGATGGATTCTCATGACTTTGTGAATACTAATACCTTCATTTTATTTTTTGTTGCCTCTCATTACAGGCTGCAATCAATGGAGTGATACCACAAGAAAATGGAATTTTGCAAAGGTAATTTTATTTTAATCAACCAAGTACTGGAAACATTAGAATAAGAATAACAAGTACCAATGCTATTGAATAGCAGAGAGACTTGTGGTTTATCATCACATTTATATAGTGAATTCAGGCTCTATTGGTTACTCAAAGTGATTCATATCAAGGAACCACTCACCCAGTGCAATGCAGACACTGAAGGCAATGTGTGTTAGATGTTTTGCCTAAGGACAGCTAGAATCAAACCTCCTAATTTTGGATTAGTGGACAGACATTTTCTACTGCCATGAAGAGGGAACCATACATTACATTAACAAGGACTTATTGGTTTAAAGCAAATGAAAGAATAATACTGGAGGAGATGACTTTACAAAGGGCATCAAAAGCCTAGATCTTGGGCCATTCTCATGGCACCTACAGTACCTCTAAAATGTGTGGATCATTTCAGGGGGACATCAAAGAACTTCTTTTTTGAAAGACCCAGACATTAGCCCACAGAGGTGGGTTTTCACACAGCCAGTTGGTCTTTAATCCCCTTGCACATCCTTAAACTGTATTGTTCTACGGAAGGAGCCCATCTTTCTCCACTGACATGTCCTTGTTATGCCAGTAAGATCTGCTGTAATGTCCATGTTATATTTGGTCTTAGAGAAAAAAATAAATAAATAAAAAATCATTACTCCCTTTAAAGGTACTAGTAGTAGATTGATGGGGCAGGGTGAAAATCTTGTTCTTGAAACGGTCTTGAAGATATGCTGTTATCTAACCATAAGTGAGATGCTTAAACCAACGAGAGTTCTGTTTAGATGCTTCATTGTTAGTTTAAGTGGCTCACAAAAATGCTGTTAAATTTTGATGTTTTAATTGAAACTCTTATCGTCTTAAAATCCCCTTGCTGTTTAAATCAAATCAGATATAACATATATATGGGCAACAATAGCTCAGTTGGTGTGTTTGTCCACTGGTCCAAAGGTTGGTGGTTCGAATCCCACTCTCGACATCATTGGTTGAGTAGTCAGATCGACTGACCCACTGGTTGACGGTGCAATGCCAGCTCCCACAGATGAATGCTGTCATCGTGTCTTTGAGCAAGACACTTAACCCACCCACAGTGTCTGTGTACACTGGTGTATGAATGTTTGTATGAATGGGTGAGTAGTTTCTTGATGTAGTGGAAAAGTGCTATATAAAATTTGACCATTTACCATATAAATAATTTGCCTGCATCATATTTGTTTTTTTTTCTTTCTCCACTTTATTCTTTTTTGCATTTCTAACCTTATGTACATTTTTATGTCTTTATATCTTTTATGTCTTGCAAAAAGTTTGACAAATCATTACCCTTCCTTGAGACAGCCCTTGAATACTGGAGATGTGTATCAAACCATTGTTTTATTTTCATGCTACAATTCAGTTGAGTTCAGTTGAGCTTCTTCTGCACTGTGTCGTTTTGGGTCATGAGAATATCTCTAGGCATTTATAAGGGTACAGATTGGCATGAATGGAGGCTGCCTGGCAGCTTTACGAACAGCTAACACATTTACTAAGTGGCTGGCACTGGTATGTGCCACCATTGCCCAGTAAACAGACAACGATGATGTGGTTTTAGCTGATGCCAATTGAAGACAGAGCCAGAAGTAGACAAAAATGCATCACTACTGTCCACTTTTGTCAAAGCATTTTGTAATTAGAAAGCTTATAGTTAGTAACCTTCATATAGAGATTGGGATTATGTCGTCACATCTCAGAGTTTTCAGTTAACCTAATGTTAAGCTAATGGAATCTCTGGAAACTTTAATTGAGATTCATTGCTTTTTTATCCATAAATGTTGAACCTTTATTATTTGTTCGGAGTTAATATATGCAGTAGTATACTGTATAGTATTTTTTTCTTGTGGTTTACAGATATTAAACCAGGTCAACAAATCTGCAATCTGACAATTAAACAGCAAATTTTACCACAGAATTCTAACCTGACCTCCAGGTCAATGTAATACTATAAGAATAAGAATGTTGCTATGGTCTTTTTAAAAATGTTTTTTCTTAGTGCCTAAGTTGCGCCTATTGAGCATTATATGAATCCCCTCTGTGTTTTGTATCCATTGCCAGCCTGCCTCAAGCTATAGGATTTTGAACCAAATTAAGTGAATCTTTGCTAAGTTCAGTTCAGTAATGAAGCTGTGACTTATCTAAGAAAGAAAACAAAGACCAGTCCTCTTTGCGTGAGGCTTGATTAAAATTGTCTCCCCTCTTAGTAATGTTCTGGTCATTACAAAACAGGCAGTACGTTTTTCCTAGTCTGTCTAAAATCAAAAATCTAAACTTTTTTTTGTTTATATTTTACAGTACTTATTCCAGTCAGGCAAGTCAAGCCAACATTTTTGGACCTGTCAGCCAATCAGAAGCCGCAGAAGCAGAAGCTAGAGGAGCTGTGCCACCACCACCACCACCACCCTCCTCCTCATCGTCTTCATCCTCTCCTCCATCGTCTGCCTCAGCGTTTTGTCCCCTGAATGTTTCCTCCAGACACATTGTAGAACGCCAGTCTCGTATGCTCCACTTTCGGGTGGAGTACCGACAGCGCTCTGTGGAGCTTGTTGTAGAGGAAGCCAGTACAGTTGGTGAGCTGAGACAAATAATCAGAACATTTCCAATCCATAGGCATTCACATTAGTAGTACAATTTAAAAGTTTGTGCTTTATGTTTTGCTGTGTTGTCCCGCAGGTGACATCAAACAAATTCTTGAGTCAGAACTTGGGGTACCAGTGTCCAAAATGCAGCTGAAAGGATGGAAAAGTGGCGATGTGTCTGACAGTGTAAGCTAAATATTGTAACGGTATTGATCTATCATTACATCTGAAAGTTAAAATAAAAATCTGTGTTTGCGTTTTAGACCGTGTTGAGGAGTTTACACCTGCCCAAAAACAACAGCCTCTATGTCCTGACCCCTGACATTGCTCCTACAGCTAGTACCAGTACAAACAGGTAACAGTCACCATTATATTTTTTTAGCACATACCTTTTCAACCGATAACAACACCTCTTGTTGGATTGTGATGTAATGTAATGACGCGTGGTGAACATCAGGTGGCAGCAGGTGATTAAAAGTAAGTGGATGCCTTCAGAAAACTGGGCTCAGATACTTCTTCATAGTGGAGTCTGAGTCTTCTGACCTGGTACATTTTCATTTTCTCACATTTCTGTTGTGACATTTTGAAAAGAGCATCCACCACAGCATTCTCAGTACAATGTGTAAATAATAATGCCCTTTGTTATGTGATCCAATACAACAGCAGTAGGTGTAGTTATTACACACTTGTTTTGATATATCTACTTTACATTCTATTTGTTTGCTAATTCTTTGTTAATCTGCTGCAGTTCATATACCTACATCTGAAAAAAGGGTTGCAGTTGATACAATTTTAACTTTAAAGATTTTAAACTAAAATTAAATCGCAGGTGCCCAAACGACACTGACAGACTGACTGACGGACTGACTATGGGTTTTGTGGGACTTGGTCTACACAACTGCTATGTATTAGATCAAATGTCTGCACAGGTGAATTGTACTACTGTTTGGCATTTTTCTTTTGGTCAATTAGTATATTTATTTTATAATAATTATGAGCTGTTTAAATATTAATAGTATTTAAAATGATATACAAATTTCAGCAAATGTATAGATTTCTTGAGAACATTCTTGAATCCTTCTGATTTATTTGAAAATTGCTGATCTTTTATCTTCACTGTGAACATTCATGTTTAGATTTTAATTAATTACTTTACTCTGCACTTGCCTGATGTCTCTCATACTAAACATGCATTGTGTTGGAGTTAAACTTTAATTGGGGTATTTGACATTTTCTCTCTCATATTTATTAGTCTCAATTTCCGATGCATTTTTATGGTTTCTGCCTTATATTTCATTTTAATGTTCCCAAACGGACTCTTTCCACTTAAGTGCCACTTAACGCACAAAAGTATCAATTTATTCCTCTATAGTCTAAATATAAACCCAAGCCACATTCTTTAAGGATAACTGACTGTAGACCAGTCAATAAGAAAAGACAGTCATTTCCATCTGCAAACAAGTGAATCTAGATTCACTTGATTTGCTCATTCGATTGCCCATCCCTAAAATGGGCATTTGCGGTCGAGTCCAGTAGTGGTGGGCTGCTCTACCGGGCGAGTGGTCGTTATATTGTGTTGGCAGCTAATGGCCCTCATCTCTCTCCACCCGCTCTTACCATCTCCTCGCTCCGTCACTTCCTGCTGTGTCTTTTAGCAGCGACACAGCCATTTTCATCAAGTGCTATCGATATCATTTTAGGTGTTAGGACCTCATTATTCTCTGGCAGCTATTTTTTGGGTGGAATTTTGGTCTAAATACAGTGGGTGGTTTCCTTTGAATTTGCACTGTGTTATGTGTTATTTCACTGAGCATTTTTGTTTTGGTATAAGGTGTAAAGATGGGTCACACATATCTTCACAATAATAGGGGGTACAGGCTCCTGTTGAGGGACCAGACAAGCTGTCAGGTTGCGATATAAATAAACACCCCATATATCTAGATTAGCACATGCTATTTGCATATCTTTTTAGTTACCAATAGTTGAATTTTAATTTAATTCATTTTTATTTAATTATGCTTGAATAAAATTGATTTAAACTTTAGTAATGCTGTAGTAAAAAAAATAAAGCGGTTTCAAATGCACAGTATATTTTGCATGGTCATGTTTTTAAATAATTCTACTAAGCTTTCACATTTATATAATTTAGATGACCGCTATTATTTGTACACTAAAATTGAATGATTCTTGTAAAAAGAAACTGTAGATTATTATTGACAGCATGAAACTTTTTCTGTTCTGTGACAAACAGACAAAATTTAGGTTTACTTTTGTGGAGAATAGATTGATTTGAAATTAACTGCGTCTATAATACACACGATTGTTCATTTTTAGTTGTAATGATTAAATTGTGAATTGAATAATCACAATTATGGATTAACCAAATCATCTTTATGCCCTCTTGGTATTGCTCTCTCAGACCTGACTTCTATAGCATGATTGGAAACAGGGGTGGTATTTTATCTGAATACAACGAATAAAGTAAGTACCATATTTTCTGGACTATGCGTCACTCCGTATAAGTGTATAAGTCGCACCTGCGAAAAAATGCATAATAATAAAGAAAAAAACATGTATAAGTCACACTGGACTATAAGTCACATTTTTTGGGTAACCTAAATCCATTGAATTCTTCATCCTCAGTGTTGTTTCTTAACTGTGGAAGAAGATGAAAGCGCCGCTCCTGCTTTTGCTTGGCTTGGTCATACTGGTACACAAACCTAGAGCGCCCCCGCGCGGTTGTCAGTGTGACAATAATGAAGATGTGAAATGATATATTTTAATAATTTCACATAAAAATCGCATCTGAGTACAAGTTGCACTCCCAGCCAAACTATGAAAAAAAGTGCAACTTATAGTCCAGAAAATACGGTAGAGTAGAGTAAACCACCCATTTTTTATTTATGTATTTCTTTTTTTTAACATTATTTATTCTTGTAAAAAATATAAAGACTGTGAGAGAATATTCTTGACGTCCAAATCTAACTGATAGTTGTTCAGTCACAGGTGTGGTCTGTAGCACAGGGTTTACGCCGAAGAATTTTTTCTCTGTGGCCATATTGATGACTGCCTGTGAATACAAGTGGGTGTCGAGGAGGACCTAATCCCTTGCATAAATGATAAGGTCCTGATGAATATTTCAATGCAGTCCGTTTTTTTCTTCATTTACTCTCCGCACTCGCTCAGGGCAAGCATGTTTGCCAACGAAAGGTTATTCTAATTTAAACTTAATTTGAAATAGCAAAATTATTCATTAGCTTTGTGTTGTTATCTCAGCTTTCCCTGTCTTGGATATCACTGTGTCAGCCATTGCTGTAGCTGCCTGATGCTAACTAACCCTTAGGTAAAAGCAAGGTTAATAGACAGGAAAAGACATAGGATGATTATAAAGATGGCAGAGCAAAACAAGACAGCTCCTGAACGCTTTCGCTTCTTTCTGCTGTGTTGTGGGTGCAAAATGTGGAGGAGGTAAGAGAACCTTGTGTGATGCTGCTTAGGCACACTTAACCCTTCCCGAGTTGTTTTGGTGACTATGGTGTTGCATTGGGAACAATGTGTATGGGTATTTGTGTTTAGCAGGCACATGTCACATTGTGTGTGCGCTTGTGTCTGGCACTGCTAGTTTAATAAGGTCTAGAGTCTGCTCTGCGCCGTGGGGACTTGCAGCTTAGGCGACAGACTTACCTCAGAATGAAACCAATCTGTTTAGGCTGTTCTCTTCCCCTCCAAAAAGCTCAATTTTCTTTGCCCCTAAAGTTAAATTACATTCTTTCTTGTTACCCCCGTTGGTCAAGTAAGGTGTGGCTAGCCAGTCCAAGTGTATGAAATATAAATTCTGCCTACACAGTTTCCCACTTTGTTTTTTTCATCAAGCTATATAAGGACATGCTGGCTGCAGTATATTATATAAATGGTTATCTGAAGTGCATCTTGCGTGCAGAGCCATGACTGATGCTCCTACAGAACAGTGTAACTCTTCCACTCAGTTTACACTTATCTTAGTTGAGTTAGAAGCCTGCTCCCTGCCAGCAGTAACTCAGGACTGTGTCCAAACATAATCATGATATTAGATAGGTCTTTATTTATGTGTCCTTACCCTTTCCTCTCTCACACTTCATCTCCCACTCTGCCGCTCAGCCCATTACATATGCATCCAGCCTTTCCTCTCCACACATTTCCAATCTTCTTCAGTTAGCTACAACAAACATTACATTTACATATTGATTTCGTAGTTTTAGTCAATGTAAATATGCTGTCATTACAGTAAATTTGAGCTTCTGTTAACATAAGCTCGTCCAGATCTGCGCAGATTAAGAGTGTGATTGCATAATTAATATGTGTGCTACATATTAATACCCCCATCCCTCTGGTTCTCTCCACTGTTCCTGCTCTCCTTGGGTTCTGAGCCCTGATTAAGTGGCTGCTTCGGCCCCTAAGCCTCCCATTGATATTCAGTCTCACAAACCAAGAGTTTGCTCAAAACGCTACTTAACCTCACAGCTTATTGTAAATAAAGCATCCAAAAGTTGTCTCCTCCAAATTATCCCCGGTGATACCAATGTTATGTAAAATTTGTATTCTTTTTCTTTATTTCTTTTCTTATTACCTTTTAGGGTTTTTACATTTAGATTTGTAAAATATAAGCGCTTAGAGGTTGACGTTGAGAAATAAAAATTCCTATGCAAATATTTTTTTAATCGGATTTCTTTTTTTTTGAACTAATGATTTATCCATTATTATTGAGGACCTTTTTCCTCATGTTTGTTAGCAGTGACAACGCTCTGATAGGCACCATGCTGTTCCAGTGCAGGTGGTCATGGCTGTGGTCGCCTGCTGTGTTAAGCACTGCACTGGCCAGGCTTGTTAAGACACAATCAGTGAAGTGGGCGATAGGGCCCCAGAGGACTGCTCCCCTCTCTCTCTGCCCGCAGGATACAACATCTTAACAAGTTTCAGCCTGCCTGTTATCAGACATGGTTGTTTTAATTGCTAAAGCTTTTTGTACTTGATTTCATTATATCATTTGTTATATGTATTAATTTATATTTCCCTATCATTTTATACAGTGCTCTACAAGATTCATTAAACCAGAACTTTCTCTTGGTCATCAGTCATCGTGAGGCACAGAGAGACTACAGCCTGAACTTCCCCGGCTCCAGAACCATACAAGAGGTATGACCTCAAGCTACTAATTCATATAACAGCCCACCAAACATTCACTGATAGTTCACTTTTAATTGTTTTATATCCCATAAAACGGCAGCCATCCTTTTTGCCTAACAGTGCTAGTTTATCTTAGCCATCGATTCATTATTCATCACAAATGATCACATTTCTGAGCACATAATTACTCTCACAGCTGCGCCTCAGTACAACCCCCTCTTCTCTTCACTCCCGGAGTCTGTGTCATTCTCCAATTCTCCTGACTTTATACAGACTGGGACGCAGTGTAAATGAGTGACTGTTTGATTTAGTTATGAAGCTAGGAAGACTGCCTATCCAGTACATTCTGTAGCTTATTAAAGATTTAGTTTTTCATACGAGGTCTTCTGTAAGGCATCTCCATCTTTGTAATACTTGTTTATGTAAGTACACCCACCCCTACCCCCACTCTGTAATTTTCATCTACTTGTAATTATGCATTTATTTTTTCCTTGTTAACCCTCTTCACTGGAAAACACAAACTAGCATCATGTATTATTCACAGCAGGAAGCGTTCTGTCTGTGGAGAGGCAAAAAAACTCCCTAAGGACCGTGACTTCTGGTTTTGTCAAATCACAAGTATAAAAGGCACCTCTACAACAAGTTTTAGATTTAACTGTTTCTCAGTATATTATGAGGTATAAACACAATACATCAGCTGTACCTTTAAACGTTCGCACACATGTCACAGGTTAAGGGTTATAAACAGGCTGTGGCTCCATTTGTAATGTCCCCACACATATGCATACAATACATATGAAGTTACAGTCTTCTAACCTTCTTTTCATGAATTACAATTGCATGAATACATTTTATTTAATTATTGCACTTTTTAACGTGTTTTATTTTGTTTTGCTTGTTATAACCATCTTTCACATTAAAAAAAAAATAAATTAAGTTATGTTTTTTTGTTGTTTTTTTACTCAAAGACATACAAATCTTAATAGACCAGTTCTTAATTTACTTAAAATATAAATTCTGTCATTTATATGGTTTAGTGAAACATAATAGTTGCAGCACATTACTCTCTTCATCTGGTTATAACTAGTGTTCCATGAAGGGCCATTGTGGTGTGGCTTCTCAGTATGAGTGTTGATGGTGCCATGACGATGATAAAAAGGCTGCTTGCAGAGCGTGTAATGGTGTTAATTGATCATATTAGTTTGACCAACATCTGTACCAGAACCGGCAAGCTCCTTGGTCTTTGCCTCTGCCTCCTTTGCCTTCTCTCTCACTCTGTTCTCAGGCAGATGGTTTTGATGAACACCCGCTGTGAACCTTAAGTGTTTCTGCTGGGATTACAAACACTGGGGAGGTGTCCCTGCCATGTGGGAGGGGATACTGGATGCAGAAAGAAGGCGAAGGACTGTTGGCTTGGTGGGGGTGCTGTAACAGTCCGTAGGGGACAGAGAAGGAACAATAAGGCTTTAAACAGCCCTTCATGTTGCGGTCTTTTCCTTACGCATGCTTGTCTTTAGGCTTCCAAAGACCTCATGCAGTGTAAATGAGGCCCAGAGTTTTAACCTGCATCAAGCACACTCATCATACTCCTAATATATTGCAGGATCAGGGCAGTTATTTACACCTATCCTGTTAATAGCCTCTCAGTGCAGAGGGGTGAAGCATAGTATAGAAATATGTATTTAAACCAAAATCTTTTAACACTTATATGGCCAATATTTTGCCAATAAATTATAGGATGTTTTCTACAGGAATTTAATCATAACAGCAATATATATTAACAGCAAGAGCCATAGGGCCGACTGTAAATCGGCTGTGAAAGCAACAAAGAAGTAACACCATATTGAGCCAGCCACTGTGTCCAGTCACAGACACATATGGACCCGATTGCTGAGCATCTTTCTTTGCCTATTCTCCCTTTGTCTCTGCTGTAGACCAGTGGATGGTCCCTGCTTGTGCATATCAATAGGCATAGAGTCCTGTCTTCTTGTTTGTCTTTGCCTAAGGCTCTAGCTTTGCCTTGTGGCTCTCTTAAAGCTGCCCTCGCTCCTCCCTTTCCATCCTTCTATTCTCCATCTTAACTTCTTTCTTCTCCATCTCTGATGCACAGTGATGTGCAGACCCTGATTGGCATTAACAGACAAGAGTGAGGGGGTAAGTTGCTGGCTAGCTCCTCACATAAGCTGCAGAGCAAATGTTTGCCAGGCAAGTAGAGGGTAGAATAGACAGAGCTGCTGGGCCTGAGATGTCCGTGACCAGACCAGTTGTCCTGGGGATTTTCCTCCTTCGTTGCCCCCCAGGCCCTGTGCTCTGCCTCGCAGCTGGGCGACACAGGGACCAATGCAGTGCAGCACTGCTGAGAAAAAAGGCCAGATCGAACAGGATTCAAAGAAGAGCATCTGGTGCTTAATGGACAGAGAGAAAGAAAGAGAGAACTTGTGACTCTTTAACGGAAACCTTTACTTCTCTTTGATTTGCCTCCAGTCAGGGATTACAGGCAATTGGAATTTACATTGACTATGTCATTCATTTTTCTTGGAACTCTCACACCAGTTCAGGCTACTGCTTATGTTGAGTATCAAATGCCATTCTCCGGTAAAAGAAAAGTTGTTCTTTACCTTTAATGGCATCAAAAATATCAACATGGGTTTTTGAACTTGCACAATCACATGTCTTTTGTATTTTACATTTGCGTTTTTGTTCTTTTTTGCTGTTTTTTTTATATTTTCTAAAAATGAATTTGGTGTAAGCAAGAAGGTAGTGTAGGTGTTTTTCATTTGACAGACAGGGGGCAGCATAGGACAGTGCCCATATGTATAGGTTTGGTAAGCCAGGTGTACCCACTCTTTAAAGTCTGTTAGTTAAGTTTATGTATACTTTTTATATATATTTTGTCTTAATGTTTTAGCTTCTAGTCACACTGCATTTTCAACTGGGGATGGCCTGTATGGTTCAGGATAGCTTTAGGGGCCTGGCCTGTGTAGCGGTGTTTTCCTTCTTCGGTGCGTTTAGTTTGTCTTCTGCGAGGTACATTTTATTGTCCTTCCCACCTTTCTCTCTCTGAGGTGGGTGTTAAGTTTGTTGTTTCTGTGATGCTTCTTTAACCTCTGACTGCAGACTGTTCATTACTAGTGTTTATGCCTCTCATTTCTTGCCTCTTGTGCTCTATTCATGGGCCAGCCAGCCGGTCAGTCAAATCCCTGTAGTGCGGCTGGTCAAACAGCGATATTACACTCTGTAATAACACTGGCCACCCGCTCTGACCCCAGTCTGCTCTCTTGGCCATAGCTCCTCTTCATAAGGGCTGGCTCTCACTAGTATACCGTGGGATTTACAATAGTAAGACAACCAGTGGTCTGTGCCACTTTTTATTATTTCAGTTTTTCTCAGTTTGTTTGTTCTTTGAATTGCTTTTTCACATGCCAGGTTCGACTCAAATGATTTCTTTGACTAGTTTCTAGAGCACATTTATTTCTGAATTTAGGTACATAAATATTCTTTAATACAACCTTATTATCAATAGTACATCATTGTAGTACAATATATATACTACCAATTATGTTCTAAAGTGTACTGAGTTCACTCTTCTGTCTGCATGACACTCAGAGCTCACTGGTTTTCCACTGGTTTGCTGCTTTGTGTTTGACATTGGCTTTGACTTTGTGTTTGTAGCGTTCTTAAATTTTCCACGTCCATGACCAACAGTCCTGCCATGCTCAAGGATCTATCTCTTCTTAGGTCTTTTTACAAAGGCAGGATTTGGCCTGTGTGGGGGGATCTACACATCTACAATGGATAGTTTTCTCAGCATCAGTGTCCAGCCGTGGACGCCTGAAGGCTAGAATCCAGCAGAATAAATGCACTAGATCCACGGCCGCCAGCACTCAGACACGACAGAACTTTGATCAGCCTCGGCTGGCGCACATCAGCCTGGCATTGAGGCTTTAAACCAACAATCCACTGAAGAGTGTAATGCTGTGCTCGGCAGGACAGGAGCGGCTGGCTCCTAACAGTTTAAATGAGGGGAATGTTATTAAGTAATGCATCTGTGAAATGGACAGAATTTCTCTTCAGTCATTCATGCAGAGTGTGGGTTGTTTTTGCTAGGCCTTAGTCTGGCATCTGGGGAATGCTGGCTGTAATTTTAATTTTTTCTCTTCTTCCAGTCACCATAGTTCATATAATCCAGTCAGCCATTTATATAGTAGCCAAATAATATATTGTCAGGTAGTGTGCCACACATCTAATATCAAATATAATATTAGCATTAGCATGCCTACTCATGCATTTACTGTTTTTGTACACAGGTGAAGAGAAATATCTCAGACTTGACGAACATCCCAGTACGACATCAACAATGGGAAGGATGGCCGGCGTCTGCATCTGATGACTCTGTAAGAACTCTTCTATTTCAGCAGTTACACCACACCAAAGAATTATTTACTTCATGTTCTATTAGAATTATTCCTTTGTAGACGGCTTTCAGTCAGATGGCCGATGTTGGATAAAATTATTGTCATACTGGCAAAAAAAGTGACATTATTTGTTTATTATGTCTGAATCTTCTGTATTTGACATAATGTGTGAAAAGCATGGAAGTAAGCTGTTGGAGCTAATTAAGATGTCAAAGCAGTAGAAGATGATATCTGTGGACATTAAAGCTCTCATCATTGAGTTCCTTTGACCTCTCTCGTCCCAGGGTCGCTCTTCCCACCCATTCATCCTAAACACAGTCAAGCTGATCTGAAGCAGTCCTCATACTGAACCCTGGGGAACCTCTGACCCCTTTTGTCCTGGTCTTTCTTTGACAGCATATGTGTTCCCATACTAATTGTATACGATGGTGTATCAGGCAACACTGTGGAGCTTTTGTGCACACATTCTTGTGTTAACTCTGAGCTAACATTTTCTTTTTTGGTCTATGCGGGAGTTTGTTATGTACATTTCTTTTCATTTTAAGTGTAAAAAACATACTCACATTTGACTTGTAATATTGTATTTGGTGCCTGGCTTTTCAATAGCCAATTTGATTAAATAATTAACCACACATAAACAAGTGGTAAAAGCCAAAAGTTGTCAAGTGCCCAAAAAGTTGTAGGAGTCTTACAACTTTTTGTCCAGTTGACAGATTTTACTTTTGGCTTGTACTATGGATCAGACCTGGATGACTGAAAGATTACACAGACAGTAAACAAGTGGCTCATCTTTGAATGGGCAGCTATAGGTTACCAGTTAATATTATTTTACTTTCACATGTGGGAGTTATGACTGATTTGCTAACTAAATAAGGGCTTTGTATTTTCGTTCTGCTTATAACTCTACATTCCTTGTGGCCATAGAGCTTGATCTACCTTGTGGTATAGGGTTTTATGGCCTTGAATGATAAACAGATTGCTGCTCATTGTGGCATTGCAGGCCTGGTCAGCACCTGGCTAACACACCTCAGTGGCGTAGGGGTATTGTGGATGAGAGATATTAAAAAGCAGTGAGACAGAAGTGTAATAATGGCCTGCGCTGGGGCCACAGCTCTCTTATTGAAACGTCTGAAGGTATTAACAGAGAAAGCCCATGGCTTGGCCGGCCTAGCGGATGGGTAGGGAGCCAGTGTTAGTGTCTAGCTCATTAGCCCTGTCGCATCTCCCGGGGTTTGTGCCAATAAACATGGCAGGAAGAGACCCTGGATTACCTACGCCTCTGCACCTCAGTCCGCTTACTGGAATCGATTACTTCTAAACTTGTTTGTTTTTTTTTTTTTATCGTAAGTGAGTAATTTACCTTATTGTTTGCTTCAATTGTGGGCAGCCATGATGCCCAAATCACCCCAGTTTGAAGCAAATTCTGATCCTGGCAAACATTTGTGAAATGGTCAATTATAGGTTTCAGGTTTTGTCTAGCTAAACTATTTTGTTATAAAGGAGTTGAATTTCTTATATTCTTAACAAGGGTCTTTGATTGTTAATGGGAAATCAGTTCTCCCTGCAGCGAAAATAGGTGTACTGTATTACATCAGCCTTTAAACTCCTAATAATTTTGATAAATTTTGATAAATATTGATTCATCACCATTTAACACAAAAAACAATCTCATACATGAGATGGGTATATTATCATAATAAGAATAGGCTAAAGTGATGTGATCTATTATACTGCTCTAGTTATTCAGGCGCAAACCTCCAAATTAATTTGCCTAATAATTCCTGCCCCAACTCATTTAAATCACAGGTTGTACTGTTTATGATGGAAAAAAGTTATGTTTGAATCATTTACAAATGACAAAATGTGTGGCCCTGTCTGTAAAATTCTTCTAAATTCTTGAATTTTCTTTACTGATATACCCTCTAACCCACAGCACAGAGCTGGAGACATTTAGATCAGCAGTGGTAGCCCCCACACCTGTAGAAGTGATTGACAGGTCATGGAAGATCTTTATTAGATCCCATTTCCCCGCACCCTTCTGCATCCAGCTTTCCTCCGAACCAGTAATTGCTGACATTTATGCAGTGTTTCTTGGTGTTTGCTAATGTATTTGTGCTGCCTTGCAGACCACGTTCTCTCGCCAATTCCCTACTGGCCTCTGGCATATATGCACTTGCTTAAGTGATAGGAGATTCTCCATATTGCTATAAACACAACTTCAGGCATCTGCAAGTGTTTTTTTTCTGTTTTTAGTGTAGTTGTTTAAATCTCCTATACAGGGAAAAAGAATATTAAATGGGGACATGGTTTGCAAACTATATCTGAAAGAACGATCAAAATTAAGCTGCTTATATGAATGCTTGTGAGACCCCCTCTATAATGGAGTTTTGGTTATAGTTCTTGTTGGTTCCAATAGTAATTATCTCACACTCACAGCCAGTCAGCTAATCCAAACAGTACCGACACAAGGAAGGAGAAAAACAGAAACAAAAAGGAAAGAAGGGAGCGATGGAAGGAAAAAAAGGAGTGTGGAGAAAAGTATAAAGACTTGAAGAGAAAGGTGGTGGGGTCGTGAACAGAGAATTCCTTCCCTGTATCGGCCCCTGAATACTTGAAGCCTCAATGCAAGTGTTAATTAAAAGAATCCAAAAGAGGGGCCAATGCTTTTCTGTGGAGATGAGGGAGCGGGTCTTTGGAGGGGGGTTAACCTCACTCCCCACCCCCTGTGCCCTGCAGCGCTTCAGCCTTGTTTCCACGTTTTACCGCTGAGCCACCAAGCTGCACTTGTGTACCTCAACATCAGGAAAAGCCATGGGGTCAAAGCAAAGAAGAGGATTGAGAGGCACTCAACCAGTCCTCTCCCTTTTTCACCTTCCCCACTTGCATCCATGTCAGCCCAAACCCTTCAGGCTGACGCTGACAAGGGAAGTGATCAACTTTATTTATACACTTATTAGGCTCTTAGCCCAAAGCCCCTCATTCAGCTTTGGCACAGAAGGGCTTTATGGGGCTCTTCTCTCCTATTGATTCTCAAGTTGATTGCCACTCGAATTGTGTGTGAGGAGAAAAGCATTCAGCTTATGTATTCATATTGTAAAAGTCAAATCTAGTAGTAGGCCTAGTATTTGTAGGAGAAAAATAAAGTGGCTTTCAATGCAAGGAGCATGTTACTTGAAAGTTACACTATTATATACTAATTTTATATACTACATGCTTCTTTCTATAGAAGTATCTCTTTTTCCAATGGGTGTGATCATTTAGATAGGCACAGACCTCTGATTTATAAATGATTTACTGACAAAGAAGTATGAGTATGAAGAAAAAAAATAAATTGACAAATGAAACACTGATGCTGTTTCAAAGCTGTTTCAAGAGTAGATTTTGTTCTGAAGTATATTGTATGTTGTAGATATTTTAGAAAACTTGTGTGGTTGGACACAAATCAGGGAGGAAGAGGTTGCTATGAGCAGAGATCCTGATACGTGCGTTTGAACAGAAGGTTGGAGGGGTAAAATGGGTTAATGCTTCTTGTGAGACCTGATGTTTTTTGTAATACTCCGTATTCTTATTTTAATTTGCATCCAAACATTTTTGACGTGGACTGTAAGGCAGATATAATGCACTCTTCGAAGTCGCTGTGTCCAAAGATGGCCGGTGGCCTCTTCAGGGACTTCATCCTGAGTTTGTATAGTTTCAACATTGCACATCAGTCTGGCCACTGCTATATCTGAGCCGTTTTCTTTGCTAAAGACAACATGTGGTGGGGCCTCAGCTGGATGTTATTCATTTTTGATTTATCTGGGGAGAAACCGCTTTCCTCATATCTTCCATTTCATTATTGAGGTGGTGGGAATTGAAAACACAGTGGTCAATATAATAACCCATTTCACTTTAAATCTACTCACTTACAGGCTCAGTAAACAATTAAATTACTTCTTCTCAGTTGGCCCATTTACATTTGTTGTAAATTTTGGTTGTTGTTTTGAAAATGTATAAAAAGCCATGTAAATGATTCAGGCTTCTAATAATTGTGTGAGGTTTCTTCTGGTCCATTGGGTTTGTCACACTTTCTAACAGTATGCACAATACAGAGTGAACAGATAGGCCTTCATAGACTGCTTGTCAGATCATTTGCTTCTTATCAGTGTATAGCTCCCAGTAGGACTTGGTCTAGTCTGTTGTTGACAAGGTCTAGTGGTTACACTGTTCTCTCTTGCTAAAGAAATGAAAGCCAACATGAAGGATCACTATTAAGGAAAGAAAAGAAGTAACTCTCCATGTAGTTCTATTCAAAACCAATTGCCGTTGCATGTAATCGTCTCCTGATTCAAGCATGTCCAGCTGCTCATTGTGTGCCATAGCACCTGACAATGGAGCAGATCATAGGACCTCTGCAGGGGACAAGAGGCTTCACTGCTTATCTCACCGAGGCTGCCTCGTCCCTCTTGTTCACAAGTTCATTCTCCCAGAAAACTATTTGCATCTGCTCTCGATGCTTTGATTGCAACAAAAAATACTTTAATAAATGACTTGGTGGTAAGTAATATATGCGGTTTTCCTTAAAAATCTTAGGGACATAGGGAGATTGCACATTAATGATCTGTATGGAACAAATATAAATATGCCTTCTTATGGCTACAAAGCTAATTTATAGGAACAGCCTAGATTTGATTTGATTCAAATGATGCAACATAGTTCATTACAACATACTTTATGTAATTTTAAACTAGAATATAACCAACAATCTAGCCTTACTAATTACTTTCTAATAGTTTCAGTTCTCTGTTGAAACCAGGATCCCTGGTCAATTTGGTTCAGTGCTGTACTTGCCATTACAATAAAAATTATCTGTTACCATGATGTTGACAACAGCCCTGCTTCTTATTTTTCCCTAATTCCCCCACTGTTGCCAGCAGAGGGTGTCAGATCTGTTTTGTAGTATTATCTGTGGAAATAAGCAGAGACAGAGAATGTTTTCTCAGACTTGGACTGTAACATCTGGGCAAGATGTTTAATAATATAATGTGTTTGGATTTGAGGAAAGGTTAATTTATACCAAAAAATACAATGAGCGATGCATGTGTTGTGGATATCCCTTTTGGTTTAGACAAAGATGCATCATTTATAATGAGTCCCCACTGAATACAGGAATTTCTTCTTGCCTTTGGATTTGGGAGCTCATTAGGCTGTTATTTTTGCCAAAAACTAACAGCTAATAAAGACTATATAGTAATTTTTATATAAAATGTTTAATTCCTACAGGTTGGTGTTTTTTCTGTTTGGAGAGGTCACGGTACACTTTAAAAGCTGATCATTTCAGTGCTTAATGTGTCCTTACTAATAAGACTCAATTCACTGTTCACTTTTTGTTTTTGTGCTTTTAGATGACACTTGCAGTTTCGGGTATTAGTTATCCTTGCCATCACCTCAGCGTTTGTCGGAGGTCATCACCAGCCAATCCTCAGGAGCCAACAGAAGAGGTATGACAATCAGACACACAATTCTTCATTGTACCTTATTGGAGTTCTTATAGAAAGTATCTTTGGTCTGTGTAGTGCGCAGATGTCCATATGATCAGCGACCAGTGAGGGCGAATGACTTTGAGGATGCCTCAGAGTTTGGGGTTGACGACTCAGAAATGTTTGGAATGGGCTCGTCAAGTAGTCGAAAATCACCTATGAGTATGTGCTGCAGGTGATCTAGTATTCAGTTCTTCAGGCTTCACAAATTAATTGATCTGGTTATGTTCCTTAGTGCCAGAAAACAGTGAAAATGAAGCTGATGCCTTACTGCACTTTACTGCTGAATTTTCTTCAAGGTAAGATTTGAGATTGTATTCTGAAACAGTTTGTATTCCTGCATGCTGTAATAGTCATCTTAATTTGTTGTATGCAGGTATGGGGAGAACCACCCCATGTTTTTTCATTGGGTCTTTGGAAGCAGCGTCTCAAGAGGCCTTCTATGGCAAAGCCAGAGATGTGAGTAATTTGGTTTGATGATGGATCTTTTGCTGGGCCTTTGGGTAATGCCACCCTGGTAAAATGAATAGACAACTCTACTAAAATTTGACTATAAATCCTCTATTAAACATCATTTTGGTTTCACACTCATTTTCCTAACTTCCAAACTGCGTCCCAAAGCCTCTTTCTCAGGAAAGTGGGCTGAACGTTCAGTGGAATTGTCTCACCAAAAGCTCTTGGGCTGGCTGCTTCCAGTTGTTGCTCAAATGACATGTGCATCACAGGTGGAGCAATGTAATTTTACACAAAGCAGCAAATATCCTGTTAAGTGGTGGAGATGAGTGTAGAGCTCTCCAATCTGCAGCCAGCGGATTATCGTTTAATACACTAAACTACAGGTATTAAAAAAGTTTTATTGGGATTAATGAAAAAATAGCTTGTAACTTTTAAAAAAGACATTGACCAGTTAGTCAAAAATGAACTACCTTTTATATTTCTTCACATTTTATTAATCTCTGATTAATCTGGACATGACATTATACAGTGGGTCAAAAAAGTATTTAGTAAGCTACGTGTGTAAGTTCTCCCTCTTAAAAAGATGAGAGAGGCCTGTAATTTGGCCTGTAATTTTCATCTTAGGTACACTTTAACTATGAGAGACAGAATGGGGGGAAAGAATCCAGGAGATCACATTGTAGGATTTTTAATGAATTAATTGGTAAATTGGTAAAATAAGTATTTGGTCACGTATCAACAAGCAGGATTTCTGGCTATCACAGACCTGTAACTTTGTCTTTAAGAGGCTCCTCTGTCCTCCACTCGTTACCTGTATTAATGGCACCTGTTTGAGTTTGTTATCAGTATAAAAGGCACATATTCAGACTCCAAATTCCACTATGGCCAAGACCACGAGCTGTCAAAGGACACCAGAAACAAAATTGTAGACCTGCACCAGACTGGGAAGACTGAATCTGCAATAGGTAAGCAGCTTGGTGTGAAGAAATCAACTGTGGGAGCAAATATTAGAAAATAGAAGACATACAAGACCACTGATAATCTCGAGCTGGGGCTCTACGCAAGATCTTACCCCGTGGGGTCAAAGTGATCACAAGAACAGTGAGCAAAAATCCCAGAAACACACAGGGGGACCTAGTGAATGACCTGCAGAGAGCTGGGACCAAAGTAACAAAGGGTAACATCAGTAACACACTACGCCACCAGGGACTCAAATCCTGCAGTACCAGACGTGTCCCCCTGCTTAAGTCAGTACATGTCCAGGCCCGTTTGAAGTTTGCTAGAGAGCATTTGGATGATCCTGAAGAGGACTGGGAAAATGTCACATGGTCAGATGAAACCAAAATAGAACTTTTTGGTAAAAACTCAACTTGTCGTGTTTGGAGGAGAAAGAATGCTGAGTTGCATCCAAAGAACATCATACCTACTGTGAAGCATGGGGGTGGAAACATCATGCTTTGAGTCTGTTTTTCTGCAAAGGGACCAGGATGACTGATCCGTGTAAAGGAAAGAATGAATGGGGCCATGTGTGAGTGAAAACCTCCCATCAGCGAAGGCTTTGAAGATGAAACGTGGCTGGGTCTTTCAGCATGACAATGATTCCAAACACACTGCCCAAGCAACGAAGGAGTGGTTTCATAAGAAGCATTTTAATGTCCTGGAGTGGCCTAGCCAGTCTCCAGATTTCAACCCCATAGAAAATCTTTGGAGGGAGTTGAAAGTCTGTGTTGCCCAGAGATGGCCCCAAACATCACTGCTCTGCATGGAGGAATGGGCCAAACTACCTGCAAAGTGTGTGAAAACCTTGTGGAGACTTACAGAAAACGTTTGACCCATGTCATTGCCAACAAAGGGTATATAACAAAGTATTGAAATTAACTTTTGTTATTGACCAAATACTTATTTTCCACTATAATTTGCAAATATATTCTTTGAAAATCAGACAATGTGATTTTCTGGATTTTTTTTTCTAATTTTGTCCCTCATAGTTGAAGCGTACCTATGATGAAAATTACAGGCCTCTCTCATCTTTTTAAGTGGGAGAACTTGCTCAATTGGTGGCTGACTAAACTGACTATACTTTTTTGCCCAATGTTTATCACTATATATTATTATATATTTCACACTTCTCTTTGGGATTTCTGTCCATTCAGGCATGTCCATATCAACTTGCATCTTGCTTTGGAGACTGTGATCAAGAAAGATTTTAAAAAGCACTTTAAGAAAATGCATGTAAAAGCAAGTAATAAAGTTGTATAATCGAAAATAAACAGAAGCGTGTGAAAAAAAAAATAAAAACCTTGGCGTTTTGCCTTGTTCCCAGATGATCTCTTCTCCTAAGCCAATGCAATATGGCCAGTGCTTCTCTGGTGTTACACTCTCTACTGTGCCACTGTACTTCAGGCTGTGCTCGTGCAAAATAGTATTCTTTTTCGCTGTAGTTAGCGTTTTGTGGGCGAGTGTGACTTAGCCCGCCAACTGTGCAGTGGTTATGGTGGCTTTAGAGAATTTTGCATGAAAACAGAAGCTATTTGATCTGTTCTGTGTTTGTCCTGTTTTGTCACAGGCGTACTAGACTACAGGCCAAAACATGCTGCCGTCAACGCTTTCATAACACAGTAGCATATGTCCACCATTATACCGGCCCTTTTCCATCCTTCTAGCCATTACACTCTCAGCTCTTTTTTGGACAGGATTTTTGTTTGATGTCCCTATTGTTAAACAGCCTGCTTCATTAAAATGATTGTGGAATACGGAAGATTTGACTAAAGGAAAGACTATTTGGCTTGTCTTAAAACTGAAAAGTTGGTCTCACTCTCTTAAAGCCTGAGAGAGGCTAATCACTAAGCAAAACACTACATTTGATGAAGTGTTTCTGAAGGTGTGTGTTGGGGGACTGTGGAGATAGACTCAATCCATCCTTAATGAAAATGCTTTGGGCTCCAGAGCTGAGCTGAGCTGAACCCTCTTGGGGATCAGTGGTTAGCCGGAGCATACAGAGAGATGGGCCACCCATCACTAACCACGATCCTGACTAAATCCCCATCAACGCAGTGGTTAATCACTCTAGCCCCGCTCTCCTCTGCTCTCCTCTGCTCTCCTGTCCGCCACACACAAAGACACATCAAAATTCATAGCCTCACTCGAGAAGGGACTTGAGGGATTTATCGCCGCCAAGTATCCGCTTTAACACCCACGGCAGCCGTCCAGAGTCAAGACGAAAGAGCACTGACAGACCAGCCTGGCATATGGCATATAGATAGACTTAAAGCTTGCAGATTTATGACTGCACATGACAAGCAACACTCTCCCATGGATTGTTGACTGGCCCTTAAGTGATCACAGCAAAGTTAATATCGGAAGGATTACAAATAAATCAATTCAGACAAAACCAGCTTCCTTGGTAATTTAAAAAAAAATATTTACGTGTTCAAGTGGTATGGCTGCACAATTGAACTATTCACTTGTTGCCTCTACATTGACAACTTGATTGAACATCTATAAATAACAGAATTGGTTAGTTTAATCACCATTTAGATGTGGGGATAATGCGTTTCCGACGACGGGTGGGAGCAGGCTCTGTGGTTGGTCATCGATCTGAATGTGTTTTCCCACTATGTGCACGAGGTCATTAGATCAGCCATTTGAGCTCTTCATTTTGAAGTGTTTGCTTTTGTAGACTGAGCCTGCCATCTGTAGAACAATCAGTACATGGACAACTATCCCAGCAGTCCCTTATGTTTCCATATGTGACACATTAGAAGAGTGCTGCTAGACTTCACTTTAAAAGTACTATGTGATTCAGAGACCCCTTGAAACTAATATATATTAAATGTGTCCAGAAATTATATGCATTTTTCTTATGTGTAATAGGTGTAACTGCATTTTCACCTTTCTTCATTTTCCATTTTCTCTCTACATATATTTCTATGAAATGGACACAGTTAAATCAGTAATGTGGTAAATATAATGTTTGCTTTGCTTCGCTTCAGTGCAAATTGCTGTGGAAAAAAAAAGTTGCAAATATATCAGATATTTCACTTTGTGTGTGTGAGCATGGGTAGTGCATATCAACCAATAGTAACAGTGCATTTTTTTTATTTTTTTTTAGTAGCTGGCCTTTTTGTTCCTTCTCTTTTTCTCAAACCAGTTGATAAAATAATACATAATTGTCATAAAAAACACACACAACAATGTCATTCATAACCTTTTATAATTATTATTGACTATATTTTGACTTGCTTTATCAGTTCACTGCAGGTGAACAGGTGTGTGGAAGGACTGTGGGGTCACTATCTTGCTCAGGTTGGACCTAGTAATTTGGCTGAAATGAAGGCTATGCTCCTCCCCACTAAAACAGGCCTCACAAAGGACTCCACTTGAAAGAGGAGCTAGAACCAAGGCGTATGGACAATTTAACTTCAAGATGAAGGAGTTCAGTTGGCCCAAATGCTGGGGCTGATTAGTCTTTACACTTGTGCTAATTGAGCATGCATGTGTATGTGTTTGAGCCCTTTACTTCAGACCAATCTTTCCATGTGTGTTTGGATGCCTGCATTAAGTGTGTTTCTGGATTTTTTTTTTCTTGTAAAAAAAAAAAAACCTGTTTCCCTCCCCTCATGCTCATTCCTCTCCCGACAGAATTTGCTTGTCTTCTCAGCGTGAGTGTTTAATCTTTTCAGGCCGTTGAATTGGCCCGAAGAATGAGTCCCCAGCTTCTTCGTTCTAGGAGCCCTGGAGATTATTCTAAAGCACTAATCGTTGAGCAAACACAGCAGTGCTCTCCCATTCCCATTGCACACAGGCCACAGTATAGCACAACTTCTATTTTCAACTTCCCTTTACTTTTTACACCCTGCGTAGTTTTTTTCTGCTTCTGGCATATGTAGCCTAGATTATGGGCTCCTGAGAAACTTTGACTCCTCCTTTGCAGCTATGGATGAAAATGGACGGATTGAAGCCTGCGATTTTTTTCCCCTCCCTCTTTGTTCTTTTATAACAGGAGAAGTGACATGTAATTTAGAGAGCATTATTTCCAACAATGTCCTTTGGAACCTTTTATGTTTGTGGGTGTGTTTGCTTTTTAATTAGATTGTCAGTGCGGAGATTGTGCCAGGCTTATATGATGGTGTCAATATCCTTGGATTTGGATCTTCGTCAATATTGTCTGGCCCTGCCGCTACTAACCTGAACAGGCTCCTGGCATTTGGTGTAAAACAAATAGAGTGATTTGTCTGTTTTGTTTTCTCCATATCGGCCTCAGCTTCACTGAGAAGTTTTGTTTACACCCCTCACCATTTGATTTTGCGTGGTATTTGTTTTTTTGCCCAGTTCCGGCCTTACATTGGTCAGTGGGAGTCAGGCAGGCGCTGCACTGAAGGTCTCATATGTGGTCTTATGGTCGTGTAATGTGAACATGACTTCACACATACATAGCACAGAGAGGTCTCACACTGGAGATCCAGACATACATCAGCTTCAGCCTTTCTCATTAATGGTACTACGCAAATGTGTTCCTAACAAAAGCCTAAGAGCCAAGGCAAAACAAAACAAAGTAATCCAAACTAGAAGGTTTTGGGGGGCATAGACCTTTGGCAAGAGACCAGATATATCTGGCCTATTCAAGTTCTAAAGTGAGTGCTTTGAGTTATGATTAATTCTGATTCTTTTTATGTATGTGATGTTTCAATGTAACAACAACAGACAGCACTGGGATTTTCCTGGGAATTAATAAAGTATTTCTTATATTTATTTATTTACTTAAAGATTTTTGAAACTTGCCTGGGGATCACAGGGTCGCTAATGATTCAATACAATACACATTAATATCACAATATCGTAATACTGCAATTATTAATGCATTGGACATAATTCATTTTTCTAAATAAATTAGAAACCTTTCACACGTTTGGGACCAAAATGATGTTCAACAGTAATTGAAACTGTAATTAATTAATTCTTACTATCACTTGGACTCCAGAAACATTTCATCTTTTTTCTAACCTCCAACCCCTTTTTACTGTTCTCCTAAACACTAAATTACCTTCACTAAGCAATAAGCCTGTGTAGTGGCCTTTGAGGCCCCAGACACAAATTGTCCATAGAAAATCAATGGTGCCCTTTACTCACTTGTATTTCTGTGTCTTTCCTCAGAGAAAGCTGCTGGCGATCTACCTCCACAATGACGACAGTGTTCTCAGCAACGTCTTCTGCTCTCAGATGATGTGTGCTGACTCTATTGTTTCCTACCTGAGCCAGAACTTTATCACATGGGCCTGGGATGTCACTAAAGAAGCTAACAAAGCCAGGTACACTTAAATGTAATATTGCATCTACAAAAAAAAAAAAAGTCCATCTTTTTACATACAGAATTACTAATTACTTCAGTATTTCAGCTATTGTACTAATAATATGTGTTGTATATCTTTTCATCTGCTTTTATTGAGCATTATTTTAACCCCAGAACCTGTCAGAAAGCGTCCATAATCCTTATATTTTATTCATGTGTCACTTATTATAAGACGGATCGGAGTGTTTGCATAAATAGTCAGGTGCATATTGTATGCCGGGTAAGTAAATGTGTTGGAGCAGCTTCTGTTTACACTGCGGCCGTCAAACTAAATATGCTATGTGTTAAAGCTTTTATAAGTTTGTTTTCTTTTTTTTATTGGTTATTAGAAGTCTGCCTGTATAAAAAAGACAAATTTACAATATGCAATTGTGTAAACCATATCTCAGAAATGGTTCTCTAGATAGTTCTTAATTGCAGGCATTGCAGAGCTTAGCTGACACGTTGTATCCCTGTCTCTCACTCTCTTTAACTATTATTGAGAAAGCTCAGAGGTTGCATGCTGACAAAAGGAACCATGTTTGCACGATGAGGCCCATGATGAGGCCATCTTGATCTGAATAGAGTCAGTTGGGAGAAGCTTCCACGTCTTTATTTTTATCTGAGAACATTATTTTATAAATGGCAAGTTGGTGCAGCACAACTTTATTAGATGCGTTTGGTAATCTCCGTTGGTAGTCTTCCCTCTGTGTCCCTGAGCCCGAGGCAGATTTAAGCCTGTACTCTGCTAACAGCCATTGGGGACACGTTTGCGCCCTGACCTTACCCCTCCATTAAGTCTCTTAAAAAACACTCCTTCCTTTATCCCAATTTCTTTTCTCTTTTGGCCTCCTTTGCTTTTTGCCCCAGCTGAGCTTTTTATTTCACATTAAAAGGCTGGCAACATCTGGAGCTTTTCAACGCACACAGTTAGTCACAGCTTTGCTAACGCTTGCATGCCAATGTGCACGCTCACTGCTTTCTCTGTCTCTCACCCACCAATCCTGAACATTCTCACGCTCTCTGCTGATCCACAGTGACTGATTGGCACCAATCACACACTGCACATAAGGTGTACAGTCTGTAACAACACACTCATATTTGAGTACTCTTCCTTTACCTGCCATCAGTGGCTGTGTGACACAACAAAGTTATAATTAATTCTTAACTAGTAGCAAGTCTTATTGTACTTTGGCATAGGTATTTACAAGGCTCTGTTATAAGGCATGAGTCTAACACTGATGTAAAGATTGTTTTAAGTGTTTTTAGTTTGTGTACACTTGATTTGACAATTTGACATTCTCTTATCTGATGGTTAAACTGATTAAAAATACATTTTAGAGCCAAACATGTCCATATCTGCTGTGAGACAAAGTGTATATGACACTGTGAGCTCCATACCTGCCCTGGGACAGGTGGCTTATGAATACATTCCCTGCAGTGCTGCTGCACAGGTCTGAGTCATCACCTGCTCATTGGAGCAAATGTCATGTCTAACCAGTGCACTCATATCATCATTTTGATTTGAACAAATGCAATGTGACAGTTCAGGGAAACATTAACTATTTGTCTTGTTTGAGTGTGCACAAAGTGTGAAGGAGAGGTTGTGTGAAATTGCATGCTGTCAATCACTTTAGTAAATGATGCACACTCAAAGTAGTTGCAAATTTCTTGCCGGTGGTTTGTCTACATGCGTTTTGCCTGAAGGTTTTTAAAGGCCACAGTCTAATACATTCTGAACTACATTTTTCAGTTTGTTAAATTATGTCTGAATGAGATGTCATTCACATTTATCATCTACTTATTTAACTCCTTGTGTTTTGTGCCACTTTGGATTTGGTTTAGTTAGGACCATAGCTGGTTACTATGTGCTCCATGGGTTTTTTCAGATTGAGTTACTCTTTGAATTGGGGTCCATTGTTTAGTGGCCTTTCATTACAGGTTAGGATTTCCCTGTGAACTATTGTTGTGCTGGTCCTGTTAAAGAACAAGAACGTTCCAAATGATCACAAGAATTTAGGGTGCCCCTTTTAGGCTATGGGTCACTCAGAGTTCGTCTCTGAAATGGTGTTGTTTTATTTCCTTTATTTCCTGTATTTATGTAAGAAGTATCTAAAAGTTTTCTAATTTGAAAAGCCTGTGTACTGCCCTTGGCGTTTGTGTTTTAATGAGTTACAGCCCTTCTCACATGGCATCACTTCATCCGTTGCCTGCCTCTGACCTGGCGTCCCTCCTTCCACTTCTCTATTTTATCAGCCAGTTATTAAAGTAGATCTTATTAAAAGGCAGGAGAAAAAGCTAATCTATATTTGCATTCAGTCTATAGCAATTCATTAATATTATGACATTTACAGGGAGCTTGGCTGGGCCCCGTCTGCCTGCTACCCTTTTCCCTTCCTGAAATGTTAATTTAAAAAGTTCTGTCTTTGTAATGGAATAAGAAATCCTCTCTTGCCCTATCAATTCTGAGCGTCTGGTGAGGAATACTAATTCCTCTGCTGCTCCATTGAAAAAGCATGTCACTCTGATGGAATATGAAAATGCAGAATTGGTTTTAAAGTCCTTAATGCCACAAGTTGTGTGTATTTCTCTTTGCGCTTCAAATCAGAAAAGCTGTAGTATATTGCCTCTTTTTCCCAAATGCCATTGAAATGTTAAAGGATATAGAAATATTCATCTAAACAAAAAAGTGAGTTAGACCAAATAAAAGAGTGTTATTTGTGTCTTGCAGACTACTCACCATGTGTACACGGCACTTTGGCAGCGTGGTAACTCAAACTGTGCGGACGTATAAGACAGACCAGTTTCCGCTGCTCCTTATAGTCATGGGAAAACGCACATCCAACGAAGTTCTAAATGTTATTCAAGGTAATTAGCCACTGCATCATTTAAACAGGTCACAAAATATTTCAACTTGAATCTTTTTGCAGGCAATACAACAGTTGATGAGCTTATGATGAGATTAATGGGAGCCATGGAAATCTTCACAGCACAACAACAAGAGGATATCAAAGATGAGGTAATATTACACTTCAGCCAGAATAGATTTATAACTTAGGAAACAATGCCTGGGGTTTGAATCATTTTGGGCTTAACTGTATAAAACCACCAAATGCACATTTTGTATTTTATTTGTTCTTTCTAAACCAGTTAAACCAGCAGGTATATTTTCAGTCCACCTTTACTTCCTCCTGAGAACATAACTCACAACATGCCAGGGCACATCAGGCGACATTGTTACACTGTGGCTTATGCAAAAGACGACCAGTGAATACTTAACCGTCTCACTCTGTTCACATTTACTTTTCCCAGTGCTGTGCCAACTATAGGCTTTGTAAAGGGACACAAGACACTCTGCCAGTCTTTGATGTAAGAGTCGGTAACCTCCCAATAGCACTCTTTGTTACTGTTTACTAGGGAACTAAACAATTTCTTAAAGTATATATTTACTCAGCAACATCAAACAAGCTCAAACTTCAGTGCAGTTGAACTTCATGCTATTTTAATGAATTACTGCTCCTCCTGAGAAATCCCGTTAGTTTTCATTTATAATTTTTTAAAGATATATTTTAGGATTAGCCAGATTCTATGAATGTTCTTTGACTGCGAGTGTTCAACCTCTTAAAACAGTTTGTCCTCATTTGTCCCCACACAAATTACTTTCCTTCTTTTTGTGCAGAGTGTCTATTTTGACACATGTCACAGATCATTAGGGTAAACTGTTTCTTAGCATACCAACTGTTAAACAAAGTGAGAGACGTAGCATGTGATTTTAGGTGGGGCACTCTCAAAGCCTGAGGCTTTCACTTCTTCTGGTGCCTTAATGACTACTGTCACGTCAACTGTTAATTTTATTGCAACAGTAATCAATGTCATTCTTAAATAATCATGTCTGACAAGCTGTCAAAGGGTGTGCCACACTCTCCACAAATAAAATACTGGTCTTATATTTATGCTAATGAATGTTTTGTAGATGCAAATAGTCACTAAACTAAGCTATTGTCCGTGAGATATTGTGAACAATATTGCTATAACTGCAGGTAAAACTAGATGAACATCACATATATTTAAGAATATTGCACTTATAGTCTCACCACCTCTTGGGCAATGCCTAACTGGATTACTGTATTCCCACGGACCTGTTTACGCCATTGTCAGTTTTCCACTTCACCTCACAGAAGCTCAGACATGTACTCAAACACTGAGCCATCCCAGACATTCTTCTTAGACAGTGACTTTTGTGTCTGTCTGAAGCAGAGCAGCTGGACTGCCTGGTTTTAACGTCACTCCTCCACGGTCGCTCCTGGGTTGTTTTGTGTTGAGTGCTTATAATCAGCTGACATTAGCGGCCTCTCATGCTAGTGTAGATGTATTTTAAATGAGCTGCCCTATATACCAATACATGCATCAGCTGTCAAGAATAATCCCTAGTGGCAATGTATCAAGTTAAAAGTATGTTTCATATTTTAAATGATGATGTTAATTAATAAACCCAAAAGATAAACTGTAATACAATTGTTATTATGAGCAAATTCTGAAATAAAAGAAAACAGCTTGTTGTGCTGACCTCTGAACACTAAATTGAAAGTTAGTCAAAACTTCTTACAGACTGCAAAACCATATCCAGCATCTTGATACCCATCCAAAATATATAGATGTAAAAAAGTCCCTTCTGTGCATGCACATGGTACATACTCTCTAAATAAATCACAAATATTATATAGTAGACAAATCTGTTGTTTCTTCATTTGAACTCACATTTATTTTAAATGATGACCTAATAGCGTGACTTAAATCGGGTCATTGAATGCAGGCACTTTTGATGCCTTTGTCCAACCTCTATTCTTTTACTGTTTCCTTTCAGCGGTCATCTTTTAAAAGCACAAATGTATCCTTTGCTTTTTTGATTCAATACAATACAACAATACACACTGTCCTTTTGCGGCAGCCATAGCTTTAGCCGCACCACGGTAAGGGCTCTGGTCTACACAATGAGCTTTCTTTGGCGTATCCGGCCAGACACACACAGCATGGGCCTTCACAAAATACAAAACTAATGGCTGTGCAGTGGTAACACAATGGACACTCGTATTTAGTTGTGGTCTTTGTACAACATTTTGTAGCCACAGCAGGTAGAAAGAAAAAGGCTGGCTCTCCCCTTCCCTCTGTACAAACAGGAAGAGAGTGGCGCGAATGAATGAGCGAGAGAGGGAGGGTGAAACTGAGATGAGGATGCATAAAAGCGCCCCAGTCTGCCTAATGACAGCCCTAACTCAATGAATTCTGCTACAGCTCTTTCATGCCTGATGTTTGTGTCTATAACTACACAACACCGCTCACAGGTTTTGTTCTCTGTCCCAGGACGAGCGAGAGGCAAGAGAGATGGTGAAGAGGGAGCAAGATGAAGCCTACCGCTTGTCACTAGAAGCTGACCGTAAAAAGGTATCAGGAATGAAACGCATTCATAATACATCAATTTTGAATATAAAAAAAATATATCATGTTCCATCTCCCTTTTTTGTCTCCCCTTTTTATGCTAGCCTAGTCATAAGATTAAATTCATAAAATCTTGTGGCATGGACACACGGACACACACATTTTGTAATTTTTTTAGCTCAGCGATCAAGCCCTCATCCAGCAATCACTGCTCAAGTTGGACACAGTCATTTCTACTTTTTTAAATGGAAAGGAAAATTCCAGTGTCCACTGTACCTGTCTCCTTATTCTGAATGTCTCCCCCTACTCGTCACCTTATTGCATGCTTCATACACACCCACACTAAGCAGGTGACTGCTCTTGTGAATCAGGCCTTTTCTGGTGTGTGGTGTTTCAGAGAGAAGCCCAGGAAAGAGAAGAAGCTGAACAAGTGCGTCTTGAGCGGATGAAAAAGGAACAGGAGGAGGAGAAGGAGGTGAGTAACATGCACTTACAACACACCAATAAATGACATGATTTTTTGTAATTACGCTTTTATTTTCACCAATACAAGGAAGTTGTCTCTGTCTCAGTTTGCTTTGTAATAATGTCTTTAATATCATGCTGTCACTTCAGAGTAATGAGAATAATTAGATTGTGGTTTGGTGAAGCCTGCCAATCACTGGCTCGTGTGCCCTGTGGGGTGTGGGTGAACAGACACAAAGCAATTGGAGTCTTCTAATTACAGTGAGACTCAGTACAGTATGCCACCTCCAAACACAGTTATTGTTCACTTTAACTGCTTTGGGCCCATGTAAAACATATGCCTCATATTGAAATGGACAAAAGACTGCGGCAATTCAGGATCATAGGCTTAGCACCGGCGCACACAACCTAAGCAAACACACACACACACATTGACTTGGAACACAATTGTTGTATGTGAAGCGAGGGGCAAACACATGCTCCTATAGGCAGACACACTGTCACGCAAATACAACACAATTATTGTCTACAAAGATGGGCCCAATGTTGTAATATAGTCTATAGTAATACAGTGCTCAGTGATTGTTGTTTGCTCAACAGCTGAGGCCCTGGGGCGGTGAGGTATTGGGTGACTGGTTGGGTACAGGTGATTTGTCACTTAAGTTAAACACAACAACAAAGAGCCCCTACCAGCCTCCTTAATTATGTTCACTCTCAGTCACTGACCAAACTGTAAACTGACTTTATCATTGTATTTTACTCGTCTAAAGGTCACACATTATTAACTTCTGAAAACGTTTTATCCATGTGGTAATGTTTCAGTCACACTTATTAAAGAGGCAGACTTACATTTCTATGAGGTTTTAATTACTAATACATAACATATTTAGATCATCATGTTACCTTTTATCCTTTTGAAAATGCTATATTTACAGCAAGTTTCAGTTTTGTTTTTTACTCTGACTTCATATTCCCCTTGCTCCCCGTTCCCCTCCCCTCACATTACAATTAGGCCTGTCATAATAGCACATTTTGAAGTGGGATATATTGCTGAAGTAATGTAGATAGATGATGTAGATAATAAACAATAATATTGTAACCAAATCATAAAGCAAAATTATCCCCCAAAAATATTCTAAATGTACCATATTGTAAAAAAAAAAAAAAAAAAAAGAAGAACTACAGTAAATAAGTAACAGAATGCAACACTTAAGTTGTTAAGTAGTTATTTTGATTTTTTTTTTGTCTATAATGAGTCATAGAAGTCCATAATTCAACCTTCTATAGCTGAAATCTCATTGTCGTACAGAAAATTAACCAAATATTTTCCACTAGTGCAAAGAAAACAACAAAGAAAATTTACCGTTCCATCCATCTATATATTGAACGATTAGTCGATATAGTAATTATCGGGACAGGCCTAATTACAATCGATGTGCATCCCACTGAAACATCTTATCAGGTTTGTGAAGTTCTAGTGCATTGTATGATGCTTTTTTATATATTAATAGACAATTCACATGCAGGAGTATGGCTGATGTAGGCTTAGGAGTCTTGGACAGGATTGTATTGTGAACTGTGAGGAGAGTTTGAATAGTGCCCTGGACATGCATCTATGACATTTAAAACCTCTTCAGACATGTTTTTCATGTGGGATTGTTACAACATGGTGGAAACTTACAAAAGTCGATTTTGCATAATTCCCCCTCTTTTAAAATAATTTTGTGCACTCCTCCTTTCTCCGTCATGTGGAGGAGTCCTGCTTTTTCTCCATATGCTTAGTGCTTCACTGATTCTTTTTGACCATTCTGGCACAGATTGCCTACACTATGAAACATCTTTTCAAATACCTATTGTTTTTAACCCCATTTCAGCTGTGTCACACTCCTCACTGTTGTCAGGGGAGGGAAAACAGCGCATTTTTCTTTAGACTGTTATCAGAGCTTTTCGGAGTTTTCTCCCATCATACATCAATATGAATTGAAGTTTCAAAGTGTGAAAGACCATAGTGGTTTAAGTATGTTTTAAGTATTAAATACAGTGTACTATGAGAATTTTCAAGTGTCTATTTTAATAATTACAAGGTCCTCAAATGTTTGAGTTCACCTAGTGCAGAGTATAGAGAAAAGCTGCTTTTTACATTTGAGATTTTCCGTTGTTGTAATAAACACAGACAGCTGTGTATGTTTCATTGACTGTGTAAGTCACAATGTGGTAACCTTGTCTATGGGTGAAACTTCAGACTCAACACAAACATGGGTTGCCACTAGAGAGCAGACAATGCAACAGGGAATGCTCCATGTGATTTGGTGCCTTTGTGCAGGAGACTGAGATTAAAGGAGGAGTGGGTGGATTGGGGTGGGGGTCGGGCCAGGCAGTGTGCATGTGCCCGTTTAAGGGACCCTCCTCTGGGGGTCTCTGCATGCGGCAAATATGCAGGTGTACCCTCTCCCACTCCTCATCTGTTTGCTTGTTGTGGTTGGTGGATTTGAGATGGAGGAACAGCCATGTAGATGTAGTGTGAATGGGCCTGGTCTGAGGCGGTACCAGACGTGTGCCCTGTGGTTTCTTTAGTGACGCTGCCTCTCTGCTGTTGGTGTTTATGCTTGTGTTTGTGGTTGTGTGTCCGTCACCACACATGCTCCTCACTCATTTAAGTGTGTGTTAGCAGGTCTCAGGAGCACTCTTTAACTCAGTCAGCATCAGCTCTTATACCTGAGGGAGCGCCTGGTGGTGCGGCACGCGCCCAACCCTGCCCACCCAACACCAGAAGCTGCTAATGAGCTACTGTTGTACACTCTTATGAAATATAATTGCATTATGGTGTGTAAATAAAGCCGGGGCGTGTTGTCACAGCATATGCTCTCTGCCTGGCCAAACAGGAACAACAAGGAGGCAGAGGTGGTGAGGGGCAGCAGCGAGAAGCTCTTGGGAACAGAGAAGTGTGGCTGTACAACAGGAGAGCTGATTACCTTCATGTGCAAAGTGACTGCATTTTGTCTCTGCCTACATTATGGATTTACCAGTAACTCAACTACTAAATGTGGTGATCTAAGCACTTCTGAACTAGGCTAGTTCAGCTATATAATCCAGTGACTTTCACCCAAATGCAAATGTTCTATCCACAAAAATTTTACAATAATTTACATTAGCGCTCTGTGTATATCCTTTGTTTTGCTGACACGTGAGCCACCTCAGATGTAAACTAACACCAGTGAAGATACCTGCCTCCAGCAGCTGTATGTAAAACTTAAACCTGATTGTGTTTGACTCTTTCAGGCAATTCGTTTGTCGCTGGAGCAGACCTTACCGCCAGAGCCCGAGGAGGATTCAGGAGAGCAGATCAGTAAATTGAGAATCCGCACTCCCAGCGGAGAGTTTGTAGAGCGGCGCTTCCTCGGCAGCTGTAAACTGCAGGTCCTTTTCGACTTTGTGGCCTCAAAGGGGTACCCCTCAGACGAGTTCAAGTTGCTCACCACCTTCCCTCGTAGAAATGTGAGTATTGGAGATCATCACATCACTGTATCCTGCCCAGACATGAGACACTGTACCTTGTATGGACAAGGTCAGAAGAATAGCAGCAGGTTATTTCAAAAAGAGCCACATTTTACAACTCTAGCATCTCAATGTAGACCTCAGCTCTCCCAATACAGCTAGTTACTAAAATCTGCTGGACATTATTTTATTTGTTAGGGCCTTATGTCCTTATCGGGGTTTTGGCTGTGGAGTTTAAACCAACAACTTATCCTGTTCACGTCTGCAAATGTATAATTTGGTCCATATTAATTAGCATGGGCCCGTTGTGAATACTGTACTCCAGTTGTATTAGGATACAGTTGTCAGCACTAACAGTATATTCTCTATGGTTCTGCTGCTTCTCGCAGCCTGCTACAAACAGTCATTAGAGGGTTTGGCCACTGCGTTGGGTAGCAGTGAGCTAATGAGCACCACCCGTTTAATTAGCCATGCTGCTGGAAACAAATTGGGATTTCCATTCATCAAGCCTTGCACATGAGGAGAGGTGCTCTAAGAGGTGTATGGTGTGTGCGCAAAGGCTTGCCCAGGCAGCGTGCCACAGTCGTCCATAGAGACCAGAGGGGCACAAACGCCTCCCTCCCACACGCACATTAACGCATAGCTCACACTTTTCATTTCGTCACAATCACACACTTCAACACATGCACAAATATTTTCAGGCAAACACATGCCCCACTCACAACTTTGTCACTTAAAGGATTCACAGTTGTCTCTTTATAATCAAGAGTAAACATGTGTTTGAGACACAGATAAAGATGTGTCTGCATCGCAGATGAAATTCGGGCAAAAACAGGACGGAGGGATTAGAAGGGGAGAGAAGAGGAGAGGAACAGAGGAGATAAAAGCCTAAACAAAGAAAGATTTAATTAGAGAAACAGTCTGAAAAAGAAAAGGATTGAGAGACAAGTGAGAAAGATATTAAATTGAAGATGATGGCAGAGAATTCCAGAAAACAGAAAGAGGAGAGCTTTAGGGAAAGACAGGAGGAAAAGAGCTGAGTGGAAGTGCCAGTGCGAGGCTGTGAACACAGGCCCCTGTCTAATCCTGCAGCTCTGTGTCGTAATTAAATGAGAGGAGCAGAGGAACCCTCCATCCAGCCAGACGCTCCACTGTTGCTCTGCCAGGATCAGAGGATCCACTCTAGACCACTATTGCATTTGTAATGTGCCTTCTCCTGTACTATGTGCACTGTCACTCTTTCATAGTAGTGAGCCTTCTTTAACTTCACCTCATTACCAAGCTCTGCTGATATTTACAGTTAAACTGCATTTTTGGTTTGGAGTAATAGTGGGGAAGGGAAAGGTTATTTAAAGGCGGATCATTCTTGGTTTAGGGGTGTTTGTAAATGACTAATGAATCATTTATGCAATAACATGGGAGATCAGATGTCTGTGACTCATGCATTTCCCACCTTCCTGTAGCTTTGCCAGTAAATGCCTATTAGTCTGTTTTTGGACGGAGTGTGTATCAGCATTTGGTATCAGTGGCTTATGTCTTCAGCTCTACAGCAGGCCTTACACTGGCATCATTTGTTCTGGGCTTAGCCGTGCTCAGGAAACTAACCCTTGCTGTGTTTCTGCAAGTTTGAGGAGTCTTTTAGTGTTTCAGTTTTTGCTTTTCTCTTTCTGAGTTTTATGGAGCACAAAGTGTTTTAAGCTGGGAATCTTACATCGGTTTGCTGAGAGCATGTTTAGACTGTGGGCCAAATGATTTTGTTTCTAGACATTTGTGGACTGTCTCAGTGGCATATTCTGGTCTCTGTGATACTGTACCCTCTTTCACCTTCTCTTAATCCTTCCTCCAGCTCCAAAGCCCTGTAGCCCAAATAATTCTGAGGGAAAACCTGAGATGCAGGAAAAATAAACAGTCGCACAGAGGAGGCCGTGTTCTGGGCTCAAATAGATTTTACATCTGGGAAAGTCCACTTCTTATTTTGATAACTGTATTTGAGATGGAAGCCACTTATTTATTATCAAAGGTATATTTTGTCATTGGTATTTCCACTAGACATTCTTTATATTATTTCTTGGCCTGTTTTAATTTGATCCCTGAATTTGGATAGAAATGACAGATGTTTCATTTGCCACTTAATGTACTCTTGTGTCAGTATCTACCGTACTTAATGTACTCTTGTGTCAGTATCTACCACAGGTGTTCTTGGTGAAGGCTGTAGTTATTCTCAGAGGACTGGTTGCGTTTCCCTCCCTCTGTCTGATTTTCCCTCTTCTCTGCTGCCTCAGCTGCTGCACTTCTCCAACTCTTTCATTATGTCCTCCCCAATAAGAATGGCTCATTATTTATACCTTTTTTGGTCAATATGAAAACTTCCATGCCTTACTTTCTGTGTTTTGTGCTAGTTTTCACGTTGGCTCCTCAGCCCCTCCTCGTCCAGTATGCGCGGGGCTTGTTCCCTTTGAAGTGGCGTATTGGGCTCAGTTCTTTTCTGTTCACGCCCCGACTCTCTATGCTGTCAACACTCCTGGCAGCGGATAATGATCTCCCACTGCTTTTGTAATTGGCCAAATAAACACTTGACAACACTAGTTTAAAACAGACAAGTTATTTGGTTTTAATTAACATAGTCGGGCCTGTAATGGCTTCATTAAAAATGCGTTATTTCAGCTGCGCACTGATTGTGTTGGAAACGGACATCTCAAGGCGCAGTGTTTATTTTGCTTTTCTTTTCTTTCATTGCCGAGTATTGCCTTAGTGTGGCCTTCCCTACTGCTATTCATCTTCAATTTAATATTTATTTTAAAATTTACACAAAGTACTAATTATTTGGTTTTTAGTTTACTGAAGTCTGCTGTCCAATAATGCCAAATACATGGGGGTGATATTAGCAGAATGTTTTATGTCATACAATTTTTCAAAATGAAAGAAAGATAAACTATCAAACAGTGCCTAGAAACACCATCTGTCTTTTTGTTTGGTTCCAGTTTTAAAATTAGACGCGCTGTGGAACTCCGTGATTGTTATGTGTCGCTCTTCAGACTCGGCTTTCAACTGATCTACAATGTGTTTTTATTCTGTACATTAGGACCTTTTTAGGGGGTTCTTTTTACATTTACAAAAAGCTAGAACAAAAGAACAATTTGCTTTTCATATTTCTAATACTTGTGAATCAATATATCATATAACATTTTGACTAAAGTTAAAATCAAACACAAAACCAGTGCTAGTTTTTTGAATGTATAGCTGTATGTATGTATGTATGCATGGCAGCGACTGGAGGGGGAAATGGCTTATGCTTATGCAGAGCAGAGGAAAAACAACAGCTTTGTTTGTTGACAGATGCCTTCGTACTTATGGTCTGTTAATTGGATAACAATGTAAACAATCACCGATGGTGCCCGTCTCTTGTGTCAGTGTGGCATCTTGTTTCCCTACTTTCTTTTTCCGAGTCAGATGCTGCTCAGCCCCTGTCGCACTCCCTAGTGCAGATTGTGCACTGCGAGCACAGATTCCCAATGACAGAGCGCACACACACCTGCTCCACCCCAAAGCCTCATTTATTCTACCTGATGCCACGGTGTCACCACAGCCTGTCGGCTTCATTAGCATGGAGCCATTGGCCATGTGCAGCTCCTGAGGTGGGAGCAGGAGGCAGCAGCTCTGTGCTATCCATAGGGATAGAATATGTTTGAGGCAAACACCATTTTCCTGCCTCTTCAAGGCGCTTGGCTCCCTGCCGTGCTCCGAGGCAGTCGCCTAGGTGAGGGGTGCAAGGTTGATGTAACAGCCCCTCCCTGCCCATACTGCGTTCACAGCAACCCGCTGAGAAGTCAAGAGTTTAAATGACACGTTGAAATGAGGACGGGGACATAAAGACAGGGAGTCAAAGACCACTGGTGTGTACATGGTGTGACATTTCCAAACTCCCATGGGAGACAAGAGGTGCCTGATGCTGATCTGTCACAGGCACCCACTCCTAATTTACTTTGCTCCTCTGGTCTTTTCTCACCCTGCCTTTAAACCTGGGGCGTTGTAGTTAGCACAAGTTTAAATGTGTAGATTGTTTTAATTATAGGCACCACCTAAGGATTGGCAAACAGGTCATCATAAGCCCCTCCTTTTCAGTCCATGTGAATGTAGTTTCTATTTGATTTTTCTTTATTAGACGACCAATCATACATTACATCATATGCAACTCTAATATAAAATGTTTTGTTTTGAGACGCATCAGAATTCTGTATACATTGGGTTTCCTTGGACATATCACTTTCCTTGTTGTGAGGGAAACCTGTTTGTCCTTTAGCTTGCACTCTGACCTTTGCAGCAGGTACAGGGAGGTTAATTATCCGGCTGTGCCTCTAATCAGAGGCTGTGCAGCCGTCATAGATAAGCCCTGCAAAGGCTCAGTGTCACACAGCAACGTCTGCCCAGGTGTGAGGAGGCCCCTGTAACTCAAGCCTGCTGCGATTAGCTCACATAAGCTCAGGGGCCCACTGCAGCACTGCTTGCTACAGCCAAACACACAGATTGTCCTGTTCTGAAAAAACATAGGTCAGACGACCTAAGTGTTTGCTAACGCAATCAGCTCCAATGTGGGTGGCATTACATTATTCCTATGCTCTTAACAATGGTTCAGCTTCTGTGTCACATAAGTGTCTAATGGGCCCTGTGTCACATAAGTGGGACAGGGTCCATTAGCTAATGGCTACACAGATAAACAGATAGATATTAATCAAAGGTAAAGCAAAGTGCATTTCTTTATCTTTTATTTGTTGTGTTGGTAGCAGGTACATGGGATATATGTATGTATCAAAGTACTTACATTTGTGATACTGATATTGTTTTCATGATTTATTCATCATTATTTCTTCTATTGCAGATTACACAGTTGGATCCAGCCTCGACACTGGTTGAGGCCAAGTTGTTCCCACAGGAGACATTGTTTCTGGAGGCTAAAGAGTAGAACAGAGACACTGGGCTGGACTGGCTCCACACACACTAGTCACTGAGCATGGGCCCTGCCACTCTCTCTCCTCCTCTCACCCCAAAGACCCACCTCGCATCGGCATGCACATCCAGTGACAGAGTGCAAAGAGGCTAACCCTGGGTCTGGCCATGCTACAGGACAGCCTGAGTGGAGCTCGGGCAGTACCACAAGCACACAGCCAAACACTTCACCTTCCTGATCTCCTCTATCCTCCTCAACTCACATTAAATGACAACCTTAAGATGGAAAACGGAGCACAGAGCATTGAGAGACTGAGTGGACTCACAGTTGTCATATAAGAAAAATAATTCAAGAATACACCAAGGCTGCTTTTATAAAACCTGTTTTTGTGTTTGAAATTTACAAAATGCTAAATAAAAATAAATAAATTAAGAAGAGACACTGTCCAACAGAGGTCAGGCGTGTCTCTTCTGCACTTGTGTTAAAGGTTTTGATCTTTTCCAAATTTCACCCTCCAGCCCACACCCTTCTGTCCGTGTTTGCCACAAAGAAAAAAAACCTGGCGTGAATTCTGCAGTGTTGCTCTGGACCGCACTGTCTTGGTTTCTTCAGCTTCTCCAAAAACAATTTGTTCTGTTTTCATTTCCCTCCAATTTTTTTGATCCTTTTTAAGTTTGATGCTGTATTAGTTTTAGTTGGATTTACATTATATAAAGTATATGAATACTGACAACAAACTGTGTTGCCCCCAAATCTTTTCTAACACTTATTAACAGAATATGGCACTACCCATTGGTTGGTTTGACTTTTAGTAGGTTCTTTACAATTGTGAGGTACCATTTTGATGAAAGGCAACATCATTTACTCCTAGAATATTTTTGAGTTAATTTCTAACTATCGCTATCAGTTGTATATTGAATATAAAAGTACTTTTTCTTGTCACATCTGCCTGTTCGTGCAGACCTTTAACGCACTCCTTTTACTTCTCTTAACTAATTAATGCCTTAAGTCTCTCCTTCACACACCACCTGCTATTATCCACCAAACAACAGCTCAGCTCCAGTCTTCACAGAGATCACAGGGCTTAAACCTCCATCTGTAGCACGGCTCCTCTATCAACTAAAGGCAAAGTTTAAACCTGGGGCACGGACAACTCCTAGTACAGAATATCATTTATTTTAAATTAACTTATGGACGCAAAATTATGTTGCTAGTTGTTTATATTGGTTGACTATAATTTTAGTCATGTTTGTAATTATCCTTTTTAATGAAACTTGAGTATCTTTGTGTTTTTTATTATTACATAATCCCCTGAGGAGAAGTCAGCAGTCAAAAACAGCGAAAATAACAAAGACCAATTATCTTTTGTCAGCTTTGTCATGAGTCCATTCACATGCCCTTAAAGATTTTATATATTTAAGGGTCATTCCTATCTCCACTTCAAGTAATAGTGTGTAAACTACAGTGAATCAGACAAGCCTCTTATTCTGAATATACTTCTCACTTGGGCTTGGTGATATGACAAAAAAAAATTATCTTGATCTATCACAAATTTTGATTAGATTTTTAGTTTTGTCTCACTAAAAAAAAAAAAAAAAAAAAAAAAAGCTTTCAAAATTAATTTCTTGAACATTAACCATGGGCACAATCTGTGTTATATATCACAAAACATGATGATTCTCTGATTGAATCTCTATCTCAATTCAAATTTCACAGCCCTTCTCGATACATTTTCACCTGATCTGTAGTGTAATTTTCTTTTCAGAGTGTCCAGTCATCCTTGTTCTACACAGGACCCTCTTAAAACTGAACTTGAGTGAAATGTCAGGTTTAAATGGATGAATGCAGAATGCGGTTGGTTGCTGTGTACACTCTTTTGCTACAGCTCCAGGCAAGGGTGGTTAGGCCAGGGCTATAACTGTGGGCCAATAGACAGGCAGGTGCATCACTATCTCCTGTCACATCTCATCTGCTTTAGGCCTCATTGAACACAGTGAAGCTCCTCTCAAGTGTGACATTACTGTTTCTTCCACGCAGCTTTTCCAGCTCTATGTGCTCAGGCTTGTTCTGTACTGTGACGATGATGATGTCGGAAACGCCCAAAACACAATGATATTTCACACTAGTCATTTAAATGTTTTGACTTGGTGTTTGCTTCTCGATACACATGACTATCTAATGAGGAAGAGTAAACGGTGTGGAAACTAGTAAAAAAACGATTCAAATAGTGGAAATGCCATGCAAGCACAATGCCAGAGTTTCTAAGCCTATATATCACTGTGTTAACTCCAGTTCAACTCAAACACTGAAGTTATGACTCCTTCAGGTATTTTTTTTCTCATTTTTTGTGGCCATCCTTTGAAAATTCATCATTTGAGCAGTATTTATTTATAGGTTTGTCCTTCCAAATGACATTAACGACTTAGAAATCCGATCAGTCTGTCAGTTACTCTTACAATTACTCTCAAAACTTCATACTTCTATTTGAGCAATACTTAAAAAATGTGGCTACTCTTCTCACCTCTGATGAAATGTACACTTGAGATTAGTATGTGTATAAAAAGTTGGTGCCTACTATATATCTTCCAGCATGTGTCACTTCTGTCCTCCAGTTAGATGTCTTAATCAGCAGTTGTCCCGTGACGTGTCAGAGGAGGATGAGAAAGTGTTTGTGTGCTAATGAGCTTACTGCGTCTCCCCTCACACACATGCACAGATCCAATGGCGGGGCATCAGGTTTTTCTGTCTTGATTCTTGGATGACAAAAGAAAAAGGCGTCCATGATGTTTAACCAGCTCCCGCCGGGGTCAAGAATGCAGCATACTGAATTCCTGCCACAGTTCTCCCTCCTTTTGAAGTGAAGGCTGTTCTACTAAAGCATCTCCTCCAACATCCCCAGACTCAGCTAACCTGGAGGGTCAGCCCCAGTTTACTTTCTCAGAGTGCCCAAAGAAACAGAATCTACGAGGCTTAAAACTGTTGGGATGGGCACAATGGCAGAGCACTTTCTCTCAGGCTGTAGACCCATTCACACTACTGTTTGTTAATGAGACAATAGTGACTTTTAATCAGGGTAAAAACACTATTTGGACTTCTGTGTTGCATCAAGTCTTGCGTTTAATTGGGCCCATCAAAAGGTAGTGCAAGTTTTGGACATTTTGTTAACTTTTACTAACACAAAATTCCTGCATGTCTTGAATAATATTGAGTGCCTGGGATATTAAAACATGGCCAACTTTTTTCTGGCTGCCAATGACGACAAACTGGCAGAGGCGAAACATTCATTTATCCATTAGTAATCAAATTAGTGGATAAAATAATAATAATAATAATAATAATAATAATAATAATAATAATAATAATAATAATAATAATAATGTAATGACCATTATTATTATTATGCTTATTATTATTATTATTATTATTATTATTATTATTATTATTATTATTGTTATTATTATTATTATTATTATTATTATTATTGTTGTTATTATTATTATTATTATTATTATTATTATTATTATTATTATTATTGCTGATATTTTTCAGACTTTATTTATGGCAGTTTAATTTAAAAGCAGCCTATAGACCAGCTTATGGCAATAACAATTTCCTGAAGGCCAAATTTATACTGAAGAAGCAAAAAATGCCCCGCAAAAATGATGTAAATTTAATGTTGTAATTAATTTTAGCAGAGGATGATTAGGTCTTCATTAATATGAGCTTTGAAAAGAGATGAACACGCGTACTCTGCGCAGCCTTGACTGTGTGATATGCCTATTTTGAATTGTATAGGACGTAATTTAACTACAACCTAATACAGCTTAATTTCTCCCTATTTTTCTATTTTCAAGCTGTAACTATCTTTAAGCGTAACGCAAATACTTCCGTCTCAATCAGGTGCCCGCGCGTAATGCGCAGCACTTTGAACTATATTTGGCCAAAAAAGAGAGAGAGAGAAAAAAAAAAAAACTGCTTCCGTTGCTGTCTACTAATTAAACCTAATTATTAAGAATATGCAGATCTAATTGCTGCCATAACATGAAAAAACAACAAACACATTTTTTTCGCAGAGCTGCAATAATGATTTTTATTCGTGTATTTGCTCTATGTATTTATCCCTCCTGAGACCTGGTGCCTTCTAAAACCTGTGGCATTCGGATTATGAGCCGCGTGGGATGGGCCCAAAGCAATAAATGGGCCAGTGGGGTTCTGAATGGGCGCACAGGCGTGAAGGGGAGTAATTACTGCTTCATATTAATTGTGTTTTTCCCCTTTCTAAGTCATCCACACACTCGGCAGTGAGGCAAAGCCATGATGGTGGTGACATCTAGGAGGGCCAAGTCTTTGTACAGAACACTTCAAGTTTCAAAAACAAGGCCAATTGAAGCGGCCGAGCTCAAAGCCGGAGCTATTGTGGGTGAACACATTGAGTTTTGATTGAGGACAATGGTGTTTCTCAAATTTCTCGCAAAAAGAAAGCCATACTCCATCTGTGATCTCAATGAGCGCCTATTCATGAGCTTGCTTCTTTTCTGTGCCTTTCGTTTTCTGGAGAAAAGGAGGCAGATGTGGAGGGATAGATTTGGGCAGAGAGCGTTTTAATTGGCTGCGCGGTGTGTAGGTCTGTATGTCTCGCACACAAAATGTGTTCACATTGGATTTAGGGCCCTGCAGAAGGAAAGCGAGGCATCCCAATAATCTCAGCGTGTTGATGAATACTTGTAGCCCATTCATTAAACAAAGATAATCCCTGCCAACGTACCTCGGGGGCAAAAAAGCGGTATTTTAGTTTGTGAGACAGGGATGCTGAGTGCAGGCCAACAACGGCTTTAGGAGGCCTATCACATCTTTAAAATATTCATACGCCGTTTCAGGGTTACCCCCAATTTACAGTGAAGGGCGAACTTGGCTTCTCTGACGCATCCACAAATTTACCCTGCAGCCTTTGCTTTATGACATGTAGCTTATCCTAATTTACTCAAGTAAATTATATTTTTAGTTTCCAGGTGCCAAATTTAACAGAGGCTTACATTAAGTAACAAATAGCCCGTTTCAAACTTAAATAAAAAAAAAAAATAAAAAAAAAAATGCGCGGTAACCATGCTAAATATGTGCAGTGGCACACAGCCTAAAAATATGTCTCACATATATTTTTCTTAAGCTTACCATAGCCTCAGTGCATGGACAGCTTTTATAACCCATGTGTTCTCGTCTCACAGAAATGCTAAACTTATTCCCTGTGTGAAGTGGCCTATTGGTGCACCCGGCAAACGTGTAAATAGTTGTGTGAAAAGGCCCGTGCGTTGCTTTTCTCCTCGGCTCCTTGTAGAAGTGCTACTCTAACCTGTGGCTCTGCGGCGGGAGAGCGCGGGAGGGCTCCGGGCTCCGGCGGGCTGCAGGCGGGGCTCAGACAGTGGGAGAGGCCGCTAAAGGCGCGCTGGGGCTGCAGGGCAGCGGAAACATGCTGCTACATATGTAGGGTCAAGCATAGTCATTGTTGTCTTCTTAAAAGGGTGTAAAAACTCACTGGTCTGTATCCGACATCAAAGGAAACAAAGCTGCTCATAGTTTATGATGCACAAGCCTAATGAAGTGCGTAAAAGAATGTTGGACTCACGTGCGCACGGTCACGGTTAATTGCGCGTGGGACAGTTTTAATTGGTTCTTGGGAATAATGATCTGTGCGTACTAGGGAATAGTAATAAGTAATTTACGAAATATATATTTTCAATACATTATCAGGAATGAGTCATTGCTGCCTTTATAATTTACAATCTGTATTTAGTTTCTTTATTTGATCTGCCATTGGTTTGTTTTAATAGAACAAAGATTCAGCTAAATGTGAGGAGAGAAGGGATGCTGTGTTTTTAATTAACTGTAGTCTTCCTTTCTTTACTTTGGCTCTATACCTGCACTCCACAAACACAATCAAATGTCTCCTGTAATGAGAGTGGAGAGCGCCCATCCCGCCTCACTCAAGTGGAAGTAGACGTACGTATGTTTGTAACTAGCACTTTGTCACCGGTTTCACTCGCACGAGACGTCCGCTTGTGCTCATAATTACTCTGAATGTCAAAAGATGTAGTTTTAATATCGCGTCTTTGAGCTGGTTGGCGAGGTAATTAAGGTGCGGATGACAGCGGCGAGGGAAACAGATGGCATTTGCTTCGAGTGATTGAGAAAGTAAACAATGAGGCTGAGAGGAGAGAGGATGGCTGCACGCACCCACTGCAGCCGTGCGCGCGAGATGCCGCCTCTCAAGTCCCTGTCCATCAGCTGTCTCATCAGGACACAGAATAAAACCTGTTTGAAATGAGTGACATGTAAGAAAATAACAACAACAGCAATGTATAGCAATAATAATAATAATATAATAATAATAATAATAATAATAATAATAATAATAATAATAATAATAATAATAATAATAATAATAATAATAATAATAATAATAATACATCAAATCATGTTATCCACAGTTGGTTCTGAAATACGCTCAAAAGTGAATAACACAAGCTTACCAAAAAGATAAAGTCATCCAGCATTTCTGCGTCTTTGAACAGCAGACAAAGGGTGAAAACACATCAAACTGTATCTTATAATTTTGCCAAATGTTGATACTTCTTGTCGCCCGTCTATTTTTTAACGCGCAAACATCAAGCCTTAATTTACCCGCAGTTGGCCTATGAAACTGTTGTGCGTAAAAATGCGTAAAGTGTGTAAAAACCTTGCTGTATTATTAACGCTTCCGGGAATAAGAGGCTTTGGTCTGTTCGTCTAAAATAATTTAACTCTTTTGATCAGCTGAACCCAGTGTCTGTTACAGTTTATAGTCCATCTAAATAAATCCGTAACATTCTTCTAAATCACTGAATTGTCCAGTAACGTAAAAGTCCTGCCCTGCGATAAGATAAACACGGAAAATTACCGTTCAGCTTTGACGCGCGTGGATAAGCCGTGACAGTTCGCTCAAAAACAACAAAAAGAATTATACTTACCTTCCGCGATGTTTTCATGCACCAGCGTATTTAGAAAAATCTGACCCTGAACTATTATGACATTAGGGGACCGTGTTTGGACGAGTTCATCATATATTTTAAAGATTGAGGATAATTCACTATTTCCAGTCTATTGTAAACGGTCCTGCTTGCATACACACTTTTATGCCAAAGAGTAGGTTTAAGATAATAAAAGAACATTGCTTGTAAAAGTCCTTCATATATTTTAGAAATGGGCTACAGAGCATCGATTTGAGCTTTCAGGGACCTCCCTTCACAATCTTAACACTTGATATTTGGAGGAGAACTCAGGTGGACACAGTAGAAATAGACAAGCCAATCAGGTTCCTCCGTTCCGTCGGCCAATGACAGACGCCACATTGTTGTCAAATTTGTCTAATGAAAACGTAGGAGCAACAATAGAGAGGGAGCAGGGGATCTGTATCCACTGACAATCTCTGGAGGAAGTTAGTGTCTCAGGCTGCACCGTGTAACAACCTCAGCTCGCGGACACTCCAAACTTCACTCGAAGAAGGAGCTGCTCCTCGGACTGACTCCGGCTCAGTGTGGATCCTCTTGGGCTATAGCGCGCGCGCACGTACACCAGCCTGCTCTTTTTGGACAGTTTCCAGTCGTTTGATCGATCTCAGCTTTTCAACACCTGAACAAACCTGCTCTGTGCCATGACCAGTGCGGAGCAGATGTGAGCCATTCACCAACTCACATCTAATACTTTCTACCTCTGCTCTTCTATTGTGCGTAAACCTCATAGATCGACTTAATCGAAAGACGTTAGCCATGGATTTGAGACCGGAGCTTCCCACAGCCTCCTCTGCCTCACAGGTGCACCCTGGAGCGACCTCCATCCCAGTGTCTATGGCCAGCAACCTGCTGCGCGGCCCTCCGCTTTTACTGCGTGCCGCTGACAAATACCCGCGCACCCCAAAGTGCGCACGCTGCCGGAACCACGGCGTGGTGTCCGCGCTGAAGGGCCACAAGCGCTACTGCCGTTGGAAAGACTGTATGTGCGCCAAGTGTACACTGATTGCGGAGCGGCAGCGCGTTATGGCAGCACAGGTAGCCCTGAGGCGGCAGCAGGCGCAGGAAGAGAACGAGGCCCGAGAGCTCCAGCTCCTCTACGGCACCGCGGAAGGACTAGCGCTGGCCGCGGCAAATGGCATCATTCCCCCGCGACCAAACTACGAGGTGTTTAGCTCTGTGAGCAACGAAAGCAACTCAGGTAATCACCACCTGCTCTCTTGTTCAAAAGTAATGGTATAATTCTGGAAGAATAGCCTTTACAGTAGAATCTCACAAGGAATAATTTGAGACCGATGCACTGGTTGGTTATGCATTATTATACTTTAATGCTGTCCTAACTTTAAAGCATTTTTAAGTAGCATTTCATCTTTTTAATGTCTTGTCTTCAATCCACTTTAACTTCTCTCTTTTGACATTTCAGAATCAAGTCTTCAGAAGTATGAACTTTTTCCGAAGAGCCAGCTCTCGGGTCCCTCCACTCCTCCGCAAAGCGGAGGAAAAGGCGCGTGCACTGACAGTGACCCTGCGCCAGGTATGTCCTCTCCGGATGGGCGCCACGCGGGCTCAGGCTCAGAGAACGGGGACAGCGAGTCTCTCATTAGTTCTCCAGTGTCCAAACCGGTGAAAGACGGCGAGGACACCGCCGGCTCTATCAGCTCCTTAGGCTCTGACTCTGGCTCTGACACGGACAAGGACGAGCACGAACCAACTGCATCTGCAGCCTCGCGCCACATGAACGCCATTGACATCTTGACGCGCGTGTTTCCCAGCCATAAGCGCAGTGTACTAGAACTGGTCCTGCAGGGCTGTGGCCGAGACGTGGTGCAGGCGATCGAGCAGATACTGAACAACAAGACGGGCTCCGAAGAGCCGTGGGCAGCGGAAAAGGGGCTGCAGAGCGCACAGCCTCCTCCATCCTCCTCTGCACCCACCGCACCCGCTAGACCCATGCTGCCCGGTGCCATGACGCTCAGCACCCGCTCGGCCTTTTCTCCACTTCAACCCAACGCACCGCATTTTGGCGCTGACCCTAGCACTTATCCGCTGGGCGCACCCCTGGGACTCAACCCACTGCGCCTCGCGTACTCCGCGCACAGCCGCGGGCTCGCCTTCATGGCCCCCTACTCCACTACAGGTCTCGTGCCCACTCTTGGCTTCAGGCCTCCCATGGACTATGCTTTCAGTGACCTGATCAGAGACAGGACAGTATTACACAAAGAGCAGGGCTACAGCGGCCTGTACGGTCCCCTGGTGAACAACACACCGGACAAACAGTGAAAGGTCCACGCGCACCTCATTGACACTTGTCATGTGAACTGTAGTGTTAAATGCTCTGGCAACGTGTGTAATGTGTATTTGCCACTGACTATTGTAAATAATAGGATTATCCGCCCGATAGTGACTTTGTCCAAGTGGACGAGCCCACCTTGCTGATATCATTTTGTTTTGTTCTAGTTATTTCCGACAGACATTCCATTTCAGCGCATTTGTCAATAAAATCTGAACGATGCCAAATCCTGCAAGCTGGCGAAGTGAAGAGTAAACACCAATAAGCCACTCGGAGGCTATGCATTTATTACAGTTTTCATGTGAATCTGCAGGATTTATCGTTCATTTGAACATTCCCTTCTCTCTGAATGTGGCCACTCTGAGGCTTAAGTTATTATTCAATGTGTAGCTCCCGAATGTTAACCCTATAAGAGACTGCTGTTGTCAAGCGAAATAATGATGTGTGACTGGCTGCATTTCCTCCCTTTTATTTCTGTTTTAGTTTATTCCCAAATGCCTGGCTGTATTATATAGCTTATATCATAGATTTGCTAAACTGAAATGCTCTGGCTTTTCCTATGTCGTTGGGTCATTTTAAAATGTTGTGACAAAGTGCTGAATGCTGTCTGGTGTTCTTCAGATGTTGAAAGCTTTGCTGTCACATTGTATTAAATCACTAAAATAAATGTTATTTTAAAAGTTAAACGCTAATTGTTTTTGTTTTTTTCAAATTAGGGAAAATCCGCAGTGGGCCTTTAGGTCTCATAGCAGCGTTACAATATTACATGTTTATGTCTTTATTCAGGCCATACATTTAGGCAGAGATATACTTAACTCTCTTTATGTCCGAGTCCAGCAGTAACCAAATAATAAAACCTTATTTACACTGGCCGTGCTGTAACACATTAAACGCTCTTTATTTGTTTTTGTTTTTTTACACATTAAATATTTCACCGCTAAATCTGCTGCGCAGCAGTGTCTTTGAAACGTTATTAATTGCCCTTAATTTAAAATAGGCCTACAAGAAAAAAAAAATTAGTCTAAATAAATCATTAATAAATCATCAATAAACAAATATTTTATAATGTTTTGTAAAAAAACAAAAACAAAAAAACAAAACAAAACAAAACACCAAACAAAAAAAAAACCAAAAACAAAAAAGAACATGTTTTAATTACATTCTTAGTGTAAAAAGAAAGTCTGTAACACGCTTATAAGTTCAGAACATTAGTGAACATTTGTGAGTGAGTGTGGTGCCTCTGTAAATGGACACACGTGCTCTTTATTGTTAACTGTAATAATCAGGCTCATACAGGCCCAGGGCTCTTCGTGTTCATAGGAAAGCGCCACACTGGAGCTATAAACTACTTTTAATCTTTTTTCCACACGGTATAGGTTACATGTTCACATGAACAACATTCCCCTTGAGCTTAACATTTCAGCTTCACCAATCATATCAATCAAGACATTTCTATTTAGTACAGCTTAGTCGATATAGTTGTTTTTAACAGGCCCTAATTGGCAGTACTCCACAGCAGCACTGCTCAAACCGCATCTGACAAAGAGCTATGGCGCCTCTTGCTGGACAAACACACTATGACAACTCAAGGTATAGGCTCTTCGCTCACTAAACGTCCTCTCATGGCTCTGGCGCTGTTGTGCGCACGCAGAGCCCACTGGCTGACGCATTGTTTTTTGTGCGCAGTAATAACCGAACACAAGAAAAATATAGACTACGAGAAGCGTAAGTCTGCAGTCCATCAATCCGTGAAAGATGAGGACAAATCACTGTCTCTATGTGAGCTGTCTGCACTGTGCTTGATGCGCCACTAGATGACAGTGTTGTATCGTAAATTCTTTTCACTGGGGACAATAATACATCTAACAGTATTTATGGAGCCTTTAGACCACTTTAAAAACACAGCTTGTAACTTTTAGGCAAAAATAGACTCAAAGAAATGCAAGATCTTGTTCATTCTGGTCGTGTGTGTGTGTGTGTGTAGGGGTGTGGGTGTGGTGTGTGTGCGTGCGTGTAGGTGTGTGTGTGTGTGTGTGTGTGCGCGCGCGCGCGTGTACCATACACTGTTTCTGGTGTGCACATGTAGTTGTACTATTGTGTGAACCTTTAGGAATGTACAAATGATACAAGACAATGCTCGTCCCCATCTCCACAGGGACAAGTAAGAGTTGGATCTGCACCTTTACCTCAGAGATTGTACTTCTGAGTAGTTTTAAGATGCCATACTTTCTACGTAATATATTTTACAGTGTGTAACAGTGCTCTTACATGAGACAAAAGTTGACAATAGGAAATTATTATTATTGGGGTTTTTTTTTCTTCTAATTTTTGTGGTCTATCCTTTGAAACTCAAATTTATGAATCAAATTTTAAGTAGATGGTTCTGAACTGAAGAATCCTCTTGGATGAGCGGAGTCTTCACTCTAAAAACTTTGTCCAGTTGACAGATTTAGATTTTTTCTTTTGGATCATACCTGGATGACTGAGGGACACACAGACACAAGATAAAAACAACCCCTGTAAAGTACAGTCTCAGAGACGCTCTAGTGAACCCATGTTTGTCTCACTTTTCTCTTCATTCAACCTGACACCTTTAGTAAACATCTCGCCTGAATTCCTTCATCTAGTCAGGGGTCTTTTCTGTCAGGTCTTGATGGTTGGTGGATCTATTTTTGTTTGTTGCACTTTGTATAACAATATTCTTATTTACTGTTACTTATCTCTCATTTTTGTAGCATTCTGCCTCCCAACTTGCTTCAAATAGGAGTCATCAAATTAAGATTAAATTCCTTTTCTTCGACATTACTGCACTCATTTAAATGTGCGGGGCACACACACAGCCGGGGTAGAACACATATACATATTTGCCCTTGGGAAAACTTACACAATTATGTTTGGAATGGAGTTCATTCTTTGCCTTCAACAACTCATTAACTGCATATTGCAAATTGTACGTTTCAGCAGAAAGCAGTGATGAGGAAAAGCGTGAACAGGGAAATGGCACAAACCAGCATCATTTTAACTGTGTTCAGAATGTATGAGCACATCTCTGTGGCTGCTGAGTTTGTGTGGAGGCCAACACTTTGACCACTTACACCAGTCTCAAGGGAAAGTACACATTTGGCACTTATCTTTAATTAAGAAGTAAATAAATGTACCAATGGAGTAAGCTTATTTTTGTACTCTTCAAGAAACAGATTGAAAGTAAAGGTGAATTGAATAACATTTCTGGTGGAGGCACACCACCTGCTTGTTATGAGTGGTCATAGTAATAGGGTCATCGACTCCCTGTTAAAGATGTAGAGCTGCACCTCTTCATAATTACATTTCACCATAAAGCATTACATTTTCATTCATGTGCGCTAGTATTTTATTTTTGAAAACCTTTAAACCCTACATGTATAACCTGCAGTCTACATTTTTAAAATAAATGCAAAATAGTGTAGGGAAGTGGGTGGTTATAGGGGCTAGGACAAAACAGAAATGTGAGAATTTGAAAACTCAAGCTACAGATGCAGGACAATACAGTGACTCCAACATGCACGAATCAATACATCTCTAAGTCATGAAAGGGAACACTGTTACAACAAGGTTAAAAGATCATAATTGATTTTGATTTTACATAATATGTCTCCTTTAATTAAAGTGATGTACAAAATGTTTGACCCTTAAACTTGATGAAATAAGCTGTACAGTGTTTCAATGTGTTATTCTTTTTTTTAACATTTGTGACATTTTAGACTTGAATTCGTTTTTATAACTTTATGAGTCATCTTTTGAGTCTTATGAAATATGATTTAATGTCTGTGTTTATGTGTTTGTTTAACTTATGTATGGAAGCCTACTCCACCTGCAGAACAATTCTACTGACATTTTACTAAAACAGAAAAGTATCTAGTCTAAAAACATGGATGTTGTGTCTGTGCAGCAGAGTGTGAGTGGAGAAGGAACTGTGTGAAAGTGGGTCAGGCAGTGCGCACATTTGAACTGAGGAAACATTATTGACACCCCCGTCTGCCCCTCTCTCTGACCAGCAATTACACCCCTCCAAATGATGATCTATACAGGCTGAAGGCCTGACTGCAGGGGAGGAGAGAGGGACAGGGATGGAGATAGATGAAGCCGGGCCCCTGGTCTCGGCCTCTGCAGATTGATTATTGATCAGCGGGACAGAGATGGATCGGGCTGTAGAGGACACTGGCCTGTAGTGAGGAGTAGGCGGATGTACTCGGGATCAGTGATTTAAGAGAGAAGAGGATAAAGGCTCAGTGGAGTACAGCACCACAGTGGCCACTAGAGGGAGCTATTGAACAACTTATACTTCTGTCTCCAAGGCCGTTTTATGTAGATCTACCGGCGTTTATTGAAGGGTGGGTTTGTTAATGCTGTTATGTGTGTCTCAGTAACGTTTAGAATAAACATATCTTTAATGTGGGCTAGTATAGAAGCTGCCACACACACACACACACACACACACACACACACACACACATCGTTTTCATTCTACTCGGGTAAAATGATTTGAACAAAGTTCCACTGGTGCTGAATTATAGGCTACTATTATTCTTCTGAACCCACGTTATTTGTATTATTATTATTTGGTATTTGTACAGTTGGAAATAATGTTTCTAATTTCATTATATTCATTTTATTATTTTTATATCAAGTTTGAACATTTCCAACTAACCGAATAACTTTGTTTACATTGACAGGGACACATAACGCAGCACTCATAATACAGGCCTATGGTCAATGTTTCATATTTATGTGTGTATCTATGTCAGTGTCTGATGTACAGCAGAAAATCGGAGCTTTCTCACATTTGTGTCACTGTGGCAGTGCCTTTCATCCGCCCTGTGTGGACAAGTGTGTTTGTGCATTTCCTGCTCTGGCACTGCGGCCTGTGAATATCACAGAGTGATAAAAGAGCAGAAGGAGGCGGCTGGCCGCAGAGCCGCGTGTGCTGGAGTCAGATACAGAGAAAATAAATGTTGTGCCGAGCACTGCCCAGCTCACAGCGTGCGCTGGTGCCTCCACTGATGGCACTTCTGACACTCTGCGCGCCAAAAGACATTATTTGTCTTGAAACTATTAAATACTGCCCTAAGTACGAGAGAGTCCCACTACACAGCCGCAGCAAATTCCCCTCCAACACATGTTTGTCTCTTTGGTTTTCATTGCCATATAATAATCCAAAAACTGTGTGTCTGGTAAAACATAACCAAAATAAGTAGGCTGTGCAATGCCGTTATTGGGAATCTAACTTTTGACTTGGTTAGTAGGCAAGCACATAGAGCTACCACCTCAATATATAGCACAGAGCAATGTTCAGATTGTGCTTTAAAATATCAAATGTATTATTTCAATAATACAGACAAATGACTCAAACTAATTAAGAGCATTATGTCTAGAGCATTTATCCAGCTAAACGGTGACTGGCTATTATTCAGTACTCACTGCAAGGTCCCATGTCCAGGCACTTTGGTTTCCCCATCAACCCAAAAACATGCACCATAGGTGAAACACACCAGTCAAGGTCAGCCTGACCAAACCTAGCTCAAGATCTGGAGATAGGCCCTCAGGTGCGACACTGCGGTACCCACTGTTCCTGACAGGTCAGCCCAGGTCGCATTGAAGAATGGGTCAAATGCATAGGATAATTATTCCCTGTGGGGACAATGGAGTCCACCATGACCCTATATACACAATGCAGTAGTTTCATTATGTGAATATGATTACAAAAAACATAAACAGAGAAATGTTTAGCCCTTATGAGCTGAAGGATCATGTCAACCTTCAGACTCAGTCCAATGGATTTTTTTTCCTTTCTTGTGTCTTGCAGATATACTATCTCACCATTTATTTATAGAGTATGATAAAGCCTGACGTTTAGCAACTTAGTGTTTAGTGCGTTAAGAGGCTCCTTTCAACCACATTACACATGCACATCTACACGACACTGGGGTTAATGAAGTTTCTCTCTGTTCCACCACACTGCAGAATTATCTAGTCAAGCACAAGAGGGCTGCTTTCCTTTGTGTTGACAAACAAGCAGTGCCCATCAAAGAGCAGACATGATGTTAGCAGTAATATTTCCACTGCAAATATAATCAACACAGCAGCAGTGGAAATGGAGCTTAACACATCTATCATACATGAGATGAGGGCTAGAATACATAACGACATGCACTTCCCAAACAAACAAATTCACCATGATAACACAAATAAGTGTTGCAGTGCTTAAAAGAGTTTCCCCGTCCTCAGATCACAGCTGGAGGTGCACACATTCTGCCTACAGTGGATGCAGTCAATGAAGAGAAACACCAACTTGTGCAAATGAGCAGCTGAGAGGGAGACGACGGAGTGTGTTACAAGATTTCATAATAAAAACATGATGGCTCCAGCTTGTTGTGGATTCAAAGTGCAGCAGTGTGTTCTACACACTGTCGGTCTAGTGTCCTTAATGTTACTGTATGTGGTATCAAACGAAGAAGAGATTATCGAAGGTAGAAGATAAACTGAAATGTTCATATGAATGAATGGAAAGGCAGTAGCTCAGTAAGTACTTTCCTGAAAGGTTAGCTGTTTGCTCTACTGTCACTTGTGTCCTTGGGCAAGACACTTTACCCATCTTGAAAGTGTGAATGGTTTGTGGTATTTGTAGTGAAGTTCAAAGACCATTTGACAACTCCAGGGCAGTTTAATGAAGAGTCCTTTTTCAGCAGATTGTGAAACTGTAACAGCATTATAGAATTCAGGCCTACAATTATTCAAATAATTCAACACATACTATCTTCTCGTTATGACTGATATCAGCCGCATCATTTTATCCACATATAGCTGAAGTTAGGAATGAAAAACGGTGGTCACGATGATTTGAGTGAGATGAGGACTACTGCAGTTCAAATTGCTATAGATGTTAAGTTTAAGTACCTAGCACACTCATCTGGGTATAGGCTGCGATGTATGACTATATGGCCATTAAGTATAGTCTACTTTATAAAAATGTATCAGGAACATCGGGTGACTGTATGGCAGGGCTGAGTGCGTATTTGGACATCTATAAGAAAGAGAGACGTATGAAGTCTGTTAAAATCTTTCACCCTTCTTTCTGATGCATCTCTCCTAAAGTGGCAGTGATAAATGCCTTTGGTGGAAGTATTCCCTTTGCCTTTGAACGGTGCCAACAGTAACCCACAGGTTTGCTCTCAGCCTTTCCACTAGTTGTTAAGAAGGAGACATGTGTCTTCCTTATAGTATCATGTCAGCTGTTGTAAAACTGCAGTTGAAACAACAGAGGACTCAAAGAGTGAAAAGAAAAGATAGACAAAAGAAACTGAGAATAATATAGGCTATACTGTTGGTATCCCAATGCTGTGATGCTTAATACCGACTTAAGTCCCTCAACTTCCTGTAAAAACTTCAACAATTTCGCAGTCGAGTAATCTTCCGATTTAATAACCTTAAGCTTCCCTAGCTCCATAAATCTGACGTTCTTCCTCCTTGCCCTCCCCACGTCCTCCCTCCTTTTCTGCCTCATTCCAAACCTCGGTGCATTTTATCTCCATAATAGCACAAAGCGGCGCAAGCTGCCTTCACAGGAGAGATAAGGGAAATTCCTGCCTGTATTTTAATAGCTTCGCTCAGCTATCTCTTCCTTCCAACTCCTCGCACGCTCACCTTGGACGCAGCACCCAGAGGAGAATCCTGCTGCTGCTGTGGATCTCTGTCACTAATACTATGGGTCTATGAGCGATTCCCTGTTTGGCAGCATGTGATGAGAGAACAGGACTGTGGCTCTGGGTGTGGCTCTTTGCACACCTTGTTATGGCTTACTGTACTTTACAGTTTGTTATGATTCACCAAGAATCAACTTTGAGATCTAAAACCCTTAAACCAACATTACACTTTTTTTGTTAGCTATTTTTTTCTCTCTCATCAAATCAAATGATGTAACAAATGTTGTAAATAGCCTTTAAAAAATCTGGGGGGGAGGGGGTTTGTAGTTCTTGTGGATACTTGTGCTCCGAGCTGTTACAGTTACATTTTTATTGTACTTTTATTTGATATTGGTAGTACAAACAGTGTTAGTGAATGTCATCACAAATCATGTTGTTGATGTGAATCAATAGTTAAACCAGAGTGACAGTGAAGTGAAGAGGGCCCTCAAAGTAAATTCTGCTTAGGACCCCTGAAGGCTTGGACCAGGACTTTCCACAGGGCAATGTCATTATTTTTCATCGATGTTTACATGCAGCTTCACCACACACTGATTGCCTAAATTGCCTGGACAGATCTCATGAATGTAAGTGCACCTCATCAACGTCAGGGCACAAAAGTGGCTCCCACTTCAGAAACTTTATTCAATTTAATCTTATACATCATAGAGACCACAGACAATATATGATAAGGTTAGTTTTACAGAGGCTTAACAACCAAAAAATCCAATGACCTTCTTAAATAGTGGAAGTGCTTCACATCACATTGGAGGAGCCTTTATAATGTAACTCGTACTGCCTCCTTCACTATAGATGTCTCATATTTACCTGCACTAATTACCACTTCAAAGGGAACCGTCAGAAAATCCTATTACATTGTTTTGATGTGTGCCTGCCAGAACTGAGCTCACCACACAAAACCTCACATGTTCTAATGACTTTAAATCCGTCTTAGAATCAATAGCCATGGAGGTGTTTGGGAAAATTACCCTCATATTTTACAAACATATTCAAACCATTTGCATTCACAGAACCACATTTTTGGAAAGTGAAACATCAACATGAGGAGAGGAACTAACGCACCAGGAAATGGGCTGCTGCATTGTGATAGGCGGAATGCCAGCAGTGTGCTGCATGGTGATGGCACATACAGGGAGCATAGTGTATCTTTGACATAGTATTTATGAGGATCAGCAGGAGTCTTTACTGTACACTACAGGAGCCACAAGACTAATGCCCCCCCAGCATTTCATACTAAAATGAGTCTCTTTTAATGACTTGCCCAGAACTGGTGAGAACTGGAGCGGGATCCAAAGCAAAGCTCATACAGACAGATTTAGCGTGTTTTTGAGCCAGATTTAAAGCACATGGAGAGCCAAAAGCTCTCAAAGACATGTTGTACTGTAAGTGTGTCCTTACATTCACTGTATGGAAATCTTTGTATAAAAACACGTGCGATACATCAATGTACATCATAGTATTGCTCATATTTTAGTTGTTTCTGTTTAGTTGCAGTTCGAGCCCTGAGATGATAAAAACACATCTGGTGAAGATGTGTGGACTAGAAAACAGAATGTGTGGATTACCCTGTGCTAACATATACCAGCAGAGTGAGGCACTGTAACTATGCAAGACTATGTCATTATTTTTCATTGATGTTTTCATGCAGCCTAACCACACACAGACTGCCTAAACTTCTTGGACAGATCTCACGAATATAAGTGCACCTCGTCAAGGACAGGGCACAAAAGTGGTTCCCACTTCACAAACTTTATTCAGTTTAATCTTTAACATACATAAATGAAAAATGAAAACTATGGTTCTTGGTTAATATCTCAGTCAGTTTAGTTTAGGTTCTTGAAGTTTTAATATTTCTTGAAGTTTGTGTAAAGACATGTCTGTATAGAGAAATACCCCCATTCTCCCTCATATGAGTTAAGTATTTGAGAGTCAGTGAGGAGAGAGTTGCAGACCGGAGTGAATGAATAAGAATAAGAGTGAAACTGTGAAACTGTAGCAGGATTATATGCAGACACCATCACCAGAAGTGCACCGTGTTGTTCTGCTTTCCTGCTTTGGCTGTATGCTCTGGTGCCTTTGGACTGAAGAAGATTTGCTCCAATGTCACTCAGCATTTTTCAATTGGCCACGCCTCTAGAATCCATGTATTAAGAGGCATTAGAATGGAAATTTAAACTGGACCACCACATTTTGAGTCGACCAAATTCTTAATTTAGAAGTGATTTTTATTTATTTTTTATTAACCGGTGGGGACCCTTTTGTGCATGTATGTACCTTTGCATACATGGGGAGAACATGCAAGAGCAGGGGTGTAGCACTAAACTCTGAGCCCCAGGTAGACATTGCAATTTGCCATGAAATATACAAAAAGGTATATCCACAAATGTTTTTAAGACCACACAAGAACTCACAGTATTACAACAGAAATCTGCCCTTCAACAATATTAATTTCAGCTGCCCCCATTTGTATTAAATATTATTGGCTTCAGAATGTTCAAAGATAGGTTGCCTCAAACCAGTTGCTTATTATTTGCCCCTTTTGTTGCCATTCATATTATTGTGACTGGAGCTGGGAATGGACTTGAACTAAGGGACATAGGGACTCATTGTAGACATGGGAGTAACAGTAACATAGCAATCTGTATGCTGCAAAGACAAACGCTTTAATGAAACTGGCTGTATTTGATCTCCAAGGAACAACATCTGTCCCTTATTATTTTTTCTCAGCATAAAAAGGTCAAAAAGCTTTCATGTTTTTGTAACAACGTTCTTGTTGTTTGTACTGATGTGCTTTTAATCACAAAGAATAGCCATCTTTTGACATCTCCTCAGCAGTAACACATTGTTTTAAACACTTTGCTTGATGTAGAACCCGGACATCTGTTTGGAAATAGACGTCAGACCAGTCAGGCTGTGATTTACCAGTCCTCAATAAGCATTAGAGCGCTTTTTGGTACATTGTGTGGCAAACCTCTCCAAGGACAGAACGCCGGTGTCACGACAGCCACGTTAGCATGCCCTGCGCCCTGTCAGTGTAAATATGATGGATAGGTCAGAGAGGGGCAGCAAAAGAATACATATGAAAGCTTATAGTGCACATATGGTCCATTAGGCGCTTTCCTGCTTGTTTTTATGGCTGGTTTAATCTTTTTTAATCTGTCAGAAAATCAATTTGTTCACGTCGCTGCCAGGTTGCTGAGCAGAGCACTCCATCACGGATTTCCACAGAACTGGCCTGGCCGAGCGTGGCATTGTGCTGGGTGCTCGTCATAGCAAAATGTTCAACGCAGATAAAGAAATGGGCTGATAGATGTGATGATGAGTGATTTAAGGAGATAAAGACACACGTTTTAAATTCATTTTAGTGTGTGTTCAGTTGTAATAGTCCACATTCATCTAGTGTTTAGTCACCACGAACACCATGCAGGATGTTGACAAAATGTTAACTTTTGCATAATCATAATAAAAAACTGTACATTGTTTAGTAATATGTTTAAATGTGCATTAATATAGCTCCGAATAGCCGACAGTGTGGTGATCTGACACTCAACTACACCATGTAAGCCTTAGAAGGATTTTGAGAGTACATTAGAACCAGTATGCAAGAGAGACAGTATTTTGTGTACTAATCTGTGGAAATGTTAAGTATACCTGGGATAAAGCAGAGGTTTCACTGAATACATTACAGTCTGGCAGTAGGATTATTCACAAAGTCAACAGTGCTGATATTTAAGAAGCAGGGTGCAAATCAGCTCGCTAAATGACTAGTGTTTAGCATTTTAAAATATACTTAAAATAGAAAAAGTTAGAAAAAGAACTATAATCTATTTGTGACCCAAAGGAAAAAAATATATACCTATATAATAAATATGAACTTAACAGAAATAGCTTTGTAATATGTGAAAATGTTTTTGGATGAAGTCTTTTGTTGAATTTAGAGGCCTAGGTCTTATTAGCTTGAGTGTTATTTGGTTTTACGATTAAGATGGAAACATTTGACCAATGCCTCGCTGAACCGCCCCGTCTCTAAATCCCCACAGTCCCCTTAAAGCACCTGTCTCCTGTGGACCTCAGCCCTGATTGAAAAATGCAGAATGATCTGTTTTGTACAGAGAGATATTGGTCTGATAGGAAGTGATCATGGACGTGCTTCTAGTTCCATCGACTCTGGCTCCAATTCACTTAACTTAACCGTTGCTCCTGTAACTGCTGCTGTCAGGCTCGTCATTTTGGTCTTAAAATATTCGTATTTGTATTGACCTGCTCTATGTCATCCTGGTGTTTTTATCTCAGAAATCAAGATACGAACATTAACGTACAAATCGGACACCTTTCCCCAAGGTTGCTTCCTCTACCAGGTTTGGCTGACACTTTTGCTCAGTGCATGCCCCCCGCCAAACCAGCGGTACGGGCAGGAAGGGGCGTTACTTTCAATAGCCTCCCTCCAGATTGGATGTGAATGCTATAGGTTATGTCACACTCCCCTCGTCCACTTCTTTATACAGTTTTTGTTCTCAAACCAGAACTATGGACAATCTGTGACACATGTGAAAGGAGCTCACTGGTCACCTGTCATTTACAAACAAGACTCACCGCTGACCAGACTCACATCTTCGTAAAGTATTGAAGTGTGTATTGTGGAGGCAACAGCTCTGACACACCTCTGAGCATTCATGCAGTGGAGGGAGGGGCCTCTTTAACATTCAGGACCATAGAATCAGCTACAGACGGAGCCATTAAACTGCTGATACTGCTGTGCTGAGGTGCATCATGAGTGAAGTGCAATGTTCACATCTGTAGACAACATCAACTCTTTGGGATTCTAATGCTGCAAAAATTAAGAACATGAGATTCCCAACAAAAATGATGTGTGACAAAATCAGCCATTGTCCAGTTAATCTCAAACCTTAATTTAGTTTATATTCATACATTCGTTCATTCATCATTTTTAAATATTCAACTAAACAACTTGACATAACTAACCCGGATTTGTTTTGTTTAGTCTTTTAGTCCTTAGTCAACCTTTAATTTAAACACCACACTTACACCTGTTACTGATTTTATTTCGTTAAATGTATTCAATTCATTTCAACTCATGCATCCATTCTTACCTGAATCTCCACAAAGTCCAGACAAAGAGGGGTGTGCATTATGTCGGCCATTTTTGAAGCCTTGTGTGAGGTCGTGGCCCTGACCATGTGGAAGGGAGAACTGGTTTAAGTTCTTTTTTTGTCTTTTTGTCTTTTCTTTCAATGTTTAAGTGTTTATAGTTTTATTTTTAAACACTTTTGGTTAAAGGGACTCAAAAGTATGCAGTTGGTTTGGAGATCCTGCTAAAGTTAAACCTACAGCACCTGTGAAGAAAACGGTATTTTCTGTTGGAGTGTATTTAAGCAGTGGAAGTTATTCTTTCAAGAAAACATCAGTGTATCCTGGTACATGTGGGGTTTTCTTCATTTTTGTTCATTTCTGTTGCTTTTTCTTGAGTTGAGCACAGTTAAATTTTGTACGGCTTTCTACAGCTGACCACAGTAATTCACAATTTTGTTAACTGGGACTCTACCTCCAGCTTTTAACCAGTTTCTGCACATGATTGATTCATACAGATATAAGTGTGAAAAAGGGGTAAATACCAGGGAGAGACTTTCAAGAAATATTAAAACTTGTGTTGAGAAAGAGAGAGTAAATATTTCTAGTGCTTGAAAACACTATATGAAGTGTTTTTCCATTCATAACTTTTATTACTTGTTTGATTTGCATTTGAAAAGCTTCCAGATTCCAGGTAAATTCCTTTAATATCCATGTTTATTTTCCATAGTCAAAGTGCGGTGTTGTGGCCCACAGTGTCAGAGAGGATTTGATCGTTTCCTGTTCGAGAAGCCCTTTTTCAGGTGCCTTATAAATCTCAATGTCATATGTCACATAAAAGCCTGATCGTTCTCATTGTTCAAACCAAGGTCACTCAACACAAGATGAATAAGAGTTTCATGGTGGAGACATGAGGCTGATAAAGTAATCGGAACATCTGAACAATGCTGGACAACTGTAAATAACAAAGAGACCTTTTCTGGCTGTTTGAAGCATATACTCAGATTTAAATCAAAATGTGTCACAACAAGGTGCGATGTGACATGGGGACACAAAACTCTATTTAAACTATTCCTTTAATAAAGTCAGTGCAGTGTTTCTCAGTGTTGAAGCGGTGATGAGGTGGGCCAGTACTACTACAGTGATCCACAACTGCTGGTGGTGATGAAAGGGATAGAATCTGTAGAATAAACCAAATAAAATAGTTCTCACAATAATTGTTGAAATGTTTTAGTTTGAGCTGTTTTTACTGTTTTCCCTCAAGTATTAAAAGGAGTATTGTGTTGTAAGTGTTTTTCAAATTTATCATTGACCAAGGAAATGGTCCATTATAAGTCATGGTTGAAGCTACAGTCATTAGTACAACTGCCCAGTTTTACTTTCGCCAGGCTAAGTTGAAAAACTCATTATTGGCAGTATTTATACTCCATGATTGACATTGCATTTAACATAAGCCGTCGGTACTTTTAGGAAACAGCTGACGGCTATAACTATAAGACCAAATGCATTTCTAAGATTGACGAATCAGCATAGCATTCAGCAGCCAGATGTTGTTCCCCTCCTGTTAGCACAAAAATGCCTACGGTGTCCTGCACGGGACATTTGGCAGCCCGGTGTCTGTCATCATTCATCGTGAGAGAGTTTCGAATAACAAGGGCAGACAGGGGGCACTTTTTAGCACATTATCCACATAGAAATGCCTAATACATAATTCATGGAGCTGCCACAGGGCACACTAGACACTGAGTGACCCCTGCCCACAGTCACCAAGGCTGGATGGATGAACTGAGATTCAGAGGAAAGACAGAGAGTGTCCTTGGAGAGATGCCATCATTTTCAGAAAAAGGCTTTTCGATGTCATGCTGTCACAGTGTTTCAAGTTTGATTTTTCAGTGAGTGGGCACAAACATATGCCACGAATCTCATTTAGATGTCCACTTTTGATACTGGTTGCTCGATCCCGCGGCTGCATCTTTGGGAAGAAAATGGTACCTATGCTGAGGCAATATTTAGAAAGGAATAAATATTCTTATGCACAGTACAGTGTACAAATATCCTGAAAACTGAAACTGGAGTAAATGTAATTTAATTTTTTTTTTTAATTTATGTGAAATTAGGTTTCAAGGCACAACATAAATTAAAAAAATATTCAAAATGGCAGCTGTATGCTTTTTATTTCTCTGATTGATTCTGTGTTGTGCCTTAAAATTACCTTCAATCAAAGCAGTACCAAACTGACTTTTTCAGTACAGAAAACAAAGAGAAGATCAGATGACATACCAGGTGAGCACAAGCTCACTAAGCATTTCATGTCTTGTGGGAATATGTAAATAGTTCACTTAAGTGCTTGAAGTAAAGCAGATGAGAGACTGAGAGCGTTATTAGTAGAGAAGAAGTGCATGCTGGAAAAAGTACGCCTCTGCAGCACACATTTCCTTCCATCGTCTCCACCTGTTGTTTACTGGCTAAACTGAACCCGACACAGCTTCTTATATAGGTCTATTGTCATATGTGTCGGCTGTACTCAGCTGCTCTGCTGAGTATAGGCCAATGCTTTGATGCACATGATAGTTACTGCACATTGTATTAATATTATGAATATTCTTTTATTGTGTATAACCCTTAGGTCCCTGTGGGTTTCTTGTGATCGTTATAGTATATAGTGAAATGATCTTTTTGTGTTTATTTCAAGGTTGACACCTTTTATTGTTCATGTATCTGTTTATGTGCTGTTAATGTTAATGCTTTTGTATGTGACACTTGGTTGCTATGCCGACAAGTGGATGTGAAGGTACGATTCGTCAGTTATGGGAGTTAGGAGACTTGCTCGACTGAGTTGAGACTGCTGTTGTTTTTCTTCTTGTTTTAGCGTGGGTTATGGCCTACAATAGCCTTTGTGTTGAGCAAATGAACAACAAGAAGTAATTCAGCGTGTTTCCTTACACCAGAACACTACAATACAATTATGGTCATTCTAACTAACAATCATAAACACATTTACAGAAACTGTGCAGTGGTACATTTTCCTTGCAGTAAAAATATAACTGTGTAAATGATTATGTAAATTATGTTAAGGTTAAACTAATCGTACTATTTTTACTATGACGGCTTTTATTGTTTTATGTCTAATCTAAACATAGGACTGGTCTAGTCCCACAGAGTGTGCCTTGACACTGATGACTTTGTTAAAGGAAACATATGTTTGAACAGATCACCTCTCTATAAATATAAGCTGTTCAGTCCCCATGGCCACTGAGCCGCTGGTACAGTAGTCATCCTTTACATGACATTATGGGGTATAATAGCGGTCAGAGTGTCTAATCAGTCAGTAACCTCCTTCACGCAGGTATCTCTCCTACACAAAGGGGTTCTAGACCAACTGGTGTCATCTATTGAATCCCCTTTGTGCATCAATCATCATCCCCATGGCCCGAGTCAGAACCAAACGTGATCGTGCACCCATATTGTTATTTTTTTTCAGTGATGCATGTCAAACGAAGGAGCTTATTGGTCAACTATCATTTATAAAGAAAAGGCTTTACTCATTCTGCAGAAATCCACAATGTTTTATGTACCACGTGATATTTTTTTCCTGTTTTTCTAACCATATTAGTTTTGACAGGACGGACTGTGCATGCCCCTGATCCACCTGTCAATCACACCTATCTGAAAACAGGGAGATTCACCAGTGCCCAGACTCACATCTTTGTAAAGTTTTGAAGAAGTGTGTATTCTGGATCCCAGGCAAATCAACCACGACAACTGTGACCATGTTTTGTTAAGTTACAGATCAATATTTCATGAAAGATTTACACTCGGGTGAACATATGGCTTCAAATGCATTATGTTATGACAAATGCAGCACTTTATAATAACCTGAGTTAGTTTATTTGTTGAATAGGTGAATAGTCTTGTGAACAGATGGGCAGAGGAAGAGCCTGTTGACAGTGTAGTCCGGTATGTTGTTGTGCGTCTGCTTTCACACACCTACAGCATGTGCTCACTCGGCTCAGGCTTTGTGGCCTAATTGGTACCCAGAAGAGTCTGATGGAGAGAGGGGCAGAGGGACGTACGAAACAGGAAATGAACATCAAAAACACAGCAGCTGGTCAACAGTTAATAACTAAAGCTCAGAGAGAGAGAGAATGCAAATCTGAGCTGCATTAGATGGAATTAAATGCAGTGTTTAAACAAGAGCCACACTGGACTGCTGTAACCCTGTGAAAAAATGACAAGAAAATCCTCAGCGAGACACAGATTATGCATACTGTGTTGAAAACCAGCCTATAAAACCACAAACTGATTTACTGTGGTTCGACATCTTTACAATGGAAACTGCATAAACAAGCGTTATTCCCCAAATGCTTTCACTGTTGCTGGGTCACGCCTGTTTCTTCAGTGGATCGATACTGATGGACCATGAGTAACTTAAGAACTGCAGCTTTGTAAGTTTTCTTCTGTGCCATATCACAGTTTTGCTTTACTCTTATGTGTAGGTACAGACAAGTTAACATGTTTTATGTGTTCCCTATAGACGAAGTTACAGAGTGTGACCCAAACATAGAGTGTATACAGAAAAACAGGCCTGTAGCAAAATGAATAATGTAATCTGCTGAGGCCGGGGAGGAAAAACGGCATAAAACACTCACTTTGTGTATTAGATTATTGACTGCAAGTATTCATTTAGTAATTTTCCCTCATTAGGCCCAAAATTGTATGTAGTAGTTAACAGTTTTACATTGCACTCTCAACCTCTGTTGTAGCACCGATAAAGTCACCGTGTGTGTTTTTACAATGCTTCTCCTTTGGGTTATTGACCCCGGTGCATACAACCACCTCTGGCTGTTTCTGTTCTCCTCTGCCCCATGAAGGCAGCATCTTCATGACCTTATTATGAGCAGAGGAGGGAGAACAGTTGTGTTTGTTTGGTGACCATATGGCCCCATTAGAAGGATAATGACCCCAGTCCCACCAAGATGCACACTTTCATTTCTCCATATCTGTCTGCGTGTGACCTTGGAGACCCCCCAGGACATCTTCTACTGCCCCCAGTGGCCACTTACACAAATGATTCTCTCCTCATGCACCATTTGGCCTGAGAGTTTGCTGGAGTTATAGTGTAAAGCTGAAGCATATGCAAAAACATGTGCCTGTGAGTCAGAGTGCAAAGCTAAGTGACATTTTATAGTGCCTCTTTTCAACATTATACATATTTTTGTTAAGAAATGAAGCTTTAGACATGTCCTAGTGTTGATTAATGATACAGGACATCAACTGCACTGCATGCGTTATAGTTAAGTGTGTTATTTAGGCTGTTCATTTGAATTCTTCCATAAGTAATCCCAGGTCAGTATGCTCGTTGTGGCGGTGCTAAGCTTGGATAAATTGATAGAGAAGGAAGGGCATCTGGTGTTATCAAAATCAGTAAAGCGAATAAATGTACACCCAGGAGGCATTTAGTGTGAGAACCTACCCAAAATTTGAATATATATATATATTGTGGAGATTTCTAATGTTGAAGTATTTTGGCCAATGTCGTATGAAACATGTATAGAAGCATTTTGGTTCTTATTTATGTTTGAATCACCGAGCTCTATGTTTGGAGAAGGTCCTGTTTACGCAGCTGGTGAAGAACATAATTTGAGGTTACAGTTTACATAGACACGTCATGTTGTATTCTTAAACCCAGTGGTTGGTGTGATTGCTCTTTGACGCTCTTGCTGCTTTTAAGTTGCTGAGTAGGGACGTGTTGGGGCTGCAGCAGTCTTTTAAATGGGCTAGTACTGTATACAGCAGTAATTACTCAGCCTAAAGCAGGCTGGGTACGCAAAGGAAGACTGTTGAACTGCAGCTGCACAGCCATAAACTCTATAGTGTGTAGATGTAGTGCTAGGACCAAAGATAAATTATTATTAGAACACATTTAAAGGCACTGTATGTAGCCTGTAATGTGCTTTTACTGTTTTGAAAAAGTGGTGGAAAAGTGTTTTAACTTGCAAATAGAGAACATGTTGTTTCTCTGTACATAGAAAGTCCATGCTTCACGTGAAAGCTCAGAACCTCCAGAATCCACTCAGAAGCTGCATGAGCACTGATTAATGACTGGCTGCAGGTACTAGAGGGGTTTAGGTAGTGAGGATTCAGATCAAAGAGAGTCCTTTTAGGTTTGAAAAACAACCAAATTTCAGCACTGAAACTGGCAACTGAAATAAGACACTCGTGTGAGGCTCATTCTGCTTTGTGATTGGAAGTCTTGTGAACAATAATAGAGCATTAGGTCCAATGGTCAAAATCTTACATACAGTTCCTTTAAAGAAGAAGTTAACCTGTGGAAGGACTAGTGCAGTTCAGTTTGTAAAGGAAGGTCTCCTCTTGATTTGATAAACCTCAAAGAATAAGCTGCAGTCAGAGCCAGTGTTGCCCTGAACTCAAAAGGTGTGCTTCTGCAGTAAATAGTTGAACGGTAATATAAAAAAAATAGTTGAATCATAACTAAATAATAAATAAGATCAAAGCAGAGCGCTTTTTTTTTATGAATTTGGGTCATTTGTGCACTTATTGTTGAATGTGTCCTTTAAACCAATGAAGCCTTATCAAGGAAAAATGTTTGTAATGACCTGAAATTGTACATTCAAAAGAGAAGTGAGCATTATACACCTGACCACTGGGTGGGGTTGTAGGTCCAGTTATTGTCTGCAGGTGAAAGGGCACAGTGACATGTTTGGTTACAACACACAAATGAACAGCCTGTTGAGATATCGTTTAAAACCATGTCTTTTGGGGAATTCCTTCACTTTCTACTTTCTCATCAGTTATTTTAGTTTTCTGGTGGATATATTGAGGCGTTGTTTGCAATCAGATTAAACAATTCTTGATACCATCTGTGAAACATCCCAAAGGACACTCTTCCAGCCCTGATGAACAATCACTAAAGGAGAGAACCATGTCAGGATTCTCTGTTCCCGTTTAGATTCAGTGATTCTGAGCAGCAAAAACAAAGTGACTAATCATAATAATGCCATAGACAGACTTTAATAGATACATTGATATACCTCTGGGGTGAATGGGTTATTGCTCATAAAGCAGAATCAGCTGCACTGGCAATTAAATCAGATAACATTACAGGTTCATTTAAGAGGCTTGGAGATAATGTCGACATGGAGAAAATGGCCAAACACACCATAATTGTGATAAATTTAAAAGATGGAACAGGAATACGTTAAAGACATTATCTCAGAGCTGTCTGCGTCTGGGGCACAGAACGAGGAGCCTAAACGTCCTGGTGTTTCAGTTATACCTATTATCTGCTAGGTCATAACTTGAATAATGTCATTCTTTTTAAGCACTGTGAATAGGGTGTATTTGTTTTATTTACTTTTGTGTTATGGTTTGATATTCATGATTTGACAAAGTTTGTAATGAAGTGGGTCTTGACCACAATCTTGAGCCAATTTTTATAGTAAAGCAGGTCTCACTTTATATTTATACTCTTGCCTGATATTCCTTAGATACTATTGGAACATAGGTCTGATCATCTAACATAAGCCTACTTCATACAGGTTTTGTCTTCATCAAACTGAAATACAGAGAGGTTTCAGTAAACTCCATAATTTGAGATGAGATTTGCTGTCAGTTTATCTTAAAACTAAAGCCATCTCTATCTAAAATCTAAGATGTAACCTTAAAAACCTCCATCTGCTGCCATACACTATTTAAAACATTACATCATTTTCATTGGAGTGTCTACCTTTACCTTTAAAAACATGTTTGTCTGTAGACAGTATTTGTGATCTAAGTCTTACATGTGATGGTCATGGCTCTTGACCTTCCTGCACATGTTATATACTCTGTGTGTGCTCCAGCTGCTGTTTCACACCAGATTAAAGCCTCCTGTGGTCAATTTGCTCTCCCTAATATCAGGTCCCCTCCACAGACTGGAATCACCGTCTCCTAGCAACGGTAGCCATTGTACAGGGATGCCATGCATGCAAAGCCCCACCTGCATTTACTCTTTGTGCTTCTACACACCTCATGGAAGAGTTGTACATCACATATGGACTTGGTTGTTCAAAATCACTATGGATTTGGGCCAAAAACATGAGTGACAAGACTGAATAGGTTAGGAGAGCCCCAGAAACTTGAAATCAGGTCTAAAAGAAAGAGTTGCAAAGGAAGAGATTTAGGTTCTGGTCAAATGATCTGTTCCACCTTGTGATGTCATGTCGTAGTTTTTGAGTTAACAGCCACCATTTACTTTTTGTTCAATGGAGATTGGTAATTGTCAAACATTTAGGCTGAAATTATCCAAATGATTTCAGTGAAGGTGCATGGAGTTTATAATAAAGTGGAGTACTTCCTGTATTATTGCATGACATCACAAGGTGGAACAGAGTGTTTTCAGTTTGAGTGAAGAACTCAGCCTAAATACACAGGGTTTGTGCGTTAAACATGTGTGAATGAAACAAAACACAACTCCGAGTCTGTTTGTGATGAGGAAATAACATTATAACAGAGATCAGAAAATAGCACCATATGCTCTATTTCTGTGTACATATACACACACACATACACACACACACATATATATATATGAATGCTTGACTTTTTTGATTATATATATATATATATATATATATATATATATATATATATATATATATATATATATATATATATATATATATATATATATATATATATATATATATATGAAATATGTATGAAAAACTTGAAAATTGGCAAATAATAATAGCAAACGTAGCTAAAACATCATTGGCAAAATAAATAAAGCTCACAAAGACAAACCTGCTGGTGTTTATGTTACTTTGTGCTTTGGTGATACAAATGATTTTAAAAGTTGAACATTGAGACAGAGTAAACTGAAGTGCAGGTAAGTGATAGTGTGAGCTCCTGACTGTGCTTAAAGAAAAAAAGCCAAGCCTGTGCAGAATGAGAGATCGGTGAGGGACGCGAGCCAGCAGCAGCAGCAAAACCACTAGATTACATTAGCAAGGCATGAGGCAGCAAGAAGGTCAGTGAATCAGTCGCTGGTTCAATATAACAGCACTGCTCCGAGGGCAGGAGCTGAGCTGGTCCTGTGTACGGCAGACTGCTGAGGGAGCCGTGTCTCTTCCAATGTGTTTAAGGAATTTGAGTGTGCCGAGATGGGACAGAAGAGCTGATCCCTGCATCCCATTTCATCTCACAGGACGGGCCCGTTTGTTGCTGAGTAGATACGTATTATAGATGCAGTAGGAGAAGCCCCGATTTGAATGTATTTCCAACTATTTGTGTTTCCAGACGTCTCCACTTGGTATAATGTTTGTAACTTTTTGCTGATCTCGTAGGATGCCTATAACCTCCATGAAAAACCAATAAACTGAGAGATTAGGATATGAAAGGAAGTGAATGGAGAGAGTAAATGCTTCACGTTTTGCTGATCTACAATTTATAAAAATCTATTAGCAGTACCAAGAGCAGTGCTGCGCTGTGACTGTGAAAGAGTCTAAATTTTGAGTGGCTATTAGGTCTCTCATAGATCACATGGACTCAGATATGGTGCGTCTAACTTTTAATGGTTAGCACTTATGGTGGATGAGGAGTCCGGCACTCTCTGCCCATTATACAGTTAGTGGACACACAGAGCAATCACGAGGGTCACAGAGTTTAGTGCGCTCCATTGGTTAAGTGCACTACTTAGTCCTGCTCTAATTGACCCGCAGTGAGAGGGGTCCACAGGCAGGGCCTCTCCTGCCGACACCACCAGGAATCACTAATTGTCAAATGTGTCAGCGGCAGAACCTGGGCCTTTTACAATAACCCAGCAGAGAAAGAATAATGTGAAGATTTACCAAAACTTAACTTAAGCAAATTGTCCTGACACGATCTCTATGGAAGAATATCCTACTTGTGTTACTATTTCTGTCCTGTTTTTTCACATTATTTCTCATATAGCTCACACCATGTTCTATATATGTTTTGTATGTCATTCTTTGTCCATTACTTACTGTGGATGGTTTTATTCTAATACAAAATTCACCGCTTGTATAAACCTTACTCTTGGTATTAACCTTTAATGAGTCTAAAATAGAAGAACAAGCCTACAGGTTCCATGTCTTTTTAAATGTTCTTATAATTTACAATGTTATAAATGTTCTTAATCTAATCCTTTACAAATAGCACTAATGAGTCTTTATAATGATAACTGTTTGTTGAGTTTTCTGTATTCTGCAGGTAAAGTCAAGATGCTCATGTCATTTATGTGAGGTGATATTATTAGAATAAAAGGAGAAAGGTTGAATCATGGCACATTTCCAAAAGCTCTGGTCTAATACTTGATGTCACATTAACGGCACAGTCAAAAAAAAAGCTGAGAGACTGATGCTTTACAGTGAAAGTAATGAAACGATACAAACAGACTTCAAAACAGCACAGTCTGGTTTAAATGCTTACGTCACCAAAAAAAGTTTTCTTAAAGAAGCTTGAATGAATGAAAGCTTTGTAAGTATAGTTTTAACGGAGCAAACAATGTCATAATACAATTACAAACAAAACGATGTAGTGATAATACACATGTACAAACTCAATCATGTTGTGTTGAAACTTAAAATCAATGTATAGATACTGTGCATGTTTGGTAGCAGCACAACCTAAAAAAAAAAGCTGTCTGATTGTTTCTATCCAGAGGTAATTATTTTAAATGATGCTGGTAAAGTTTAAATATTTAAGAAGCGATCCACTAAATATTCTCCAATGAGATATGAACGATGTTGACAAAATAATGTGCCGCCCACACAGTTACTTTGAAGTGATTAGTGAGCCATCAGCCAATCTGAACGGTTGGATGAGAGCACTTTTTCTTGAATCACAGTTTTGCCTCCAAAATGAGCGGTAGATATTGTGTACATTTGATTTGGCTGAAGGTCGTAGGTGGTTGTGCTTCCCTTCCCTCCAGTAGAGTCTGACAGCTGCTGCCACTTCTGCTCCACTCTATCCATTTCAGGACTGTTGTTCTGCCCTCTATATTCTGACACTCTGTAGCAACTAAACACAGTCACACTGCAGCTCCGGATTGCGCTAAATCGTAAGAAGAGAGGCATCGATAAAGTTCAACAAACGCATTGACACTGATTAAATAGTTAAAGGTCTTATATTACACAAAATTTATTCTTGTGAGCTTTAAGACATGTTATACTGTTGTTTCCTCCTCAAAAACACACCTGGAGTTGCATTTTGTTTCATTCACACATGTTTGAGTAACACTTTATTATTAGTCTGTCTATATCTCCAAAGCTCAAAATGCTCTGTTGCACCTTGTGATGTCATGAAGCGGTAGTTTTCAAGTTAACATCTACCTTTTACCTTTTGTTCAATGGACCTTTGTCAATTCCAGGGCTGAAATTACCCAAATGATTCTAGTGAAGGTGTGTGGAGTTTAAAGGGGAGCACTTCCTGTATTACTACATGATGACATCATAAGGTGGAATAGTGTTTTCTGTTTGAGAGAAGAACTCAGCCTAAATATGAAATAAACCAGAACTCCAGGTATGAGGAAAGAACATTATAACATAGATCAGAAAATAGCCTAAAATGGGCTCTTTAAAGAAGCTCTGTATACTCTCAAAGTAATGGGATACAGTACTCTTTCCTTTCCCAGTGAAGTAACCCAATGAAGCCAACGTTTAAAACAATAAAATAATAAATAATGTTTAAACTATTCGAGTGGCCATCTCACTTTCTCCACAGAAGGTTCCATCTCTTCAGGGTGGACCAATCATAGCATGGAGGCGGGGTTTGGAGGTGCAGTAATCATAAATAATAGTACAATTTCTTAAACCAAAAGGACAGTCCTATTGGATCAAGTAATCAATCTTTTTTCTGATGCAGTTCTGTCCTGATATCCCTCTGCTTCTGGATTATACCTGTCTCCACTCATTGCAAAGGAAGTTAACTGATTTCTATGATCACATCTGGAAATAACATTCCCTCAAACATTCCCTTTCTTCTAGACAGACTTACTCAACAACAATGGTAAACTTATACTGACCAACCAAACTATATCCAAGACTGGGAAGAGAACCAGGGTCTTCACCGGCAGAGCCCCTCAAACAATGATCTATTTTTGTCTTACTAATCTACTCCATCATGTTCCAACTTTGAAAAACAAACAGTGATAAAGAACAGACATGCTCGATGGAGGACAGAGGCGCCCACAGCCCTACAGACCAGTGCTCGTCTGCCTCTGTCCCCGCTGATATCGCTGTGGCAGATGCATTCATTGTTTGTGTGAATGTGTGCCTGGCGTGAGGCGCAGAGCTGTTGGAATGGCCCTGTGAGCGTCCTCAGTCAGGAGCGGCTGGTAGGAGAAGATTGGCCTCTGAAGCGGGTGGCCCCTCCGTGACAGATGGTCGGGTCCTGGGCTTGCACAGCTAAAACCAACCCACTCTCGCATATGCAGACATGCCTACACACAACATGGACCCAAAAACTACAGTCTTTGGATGATTACGGATTACGATCGCAGACTGAATCAGGACAAACCCGTGTCAAACTAACACACCAAAGACAGCTGCATGGACGAGCCTTGTGAATTTTGCGAAATGACAGAAAAACAAAACACGCTATTGCCAGTGCCAGTGTTGTGATGGCTGTGGTGTTTTTTTTTTTCTGCATTTGGTGGAACAGAGAAAAGGCTTTGGGCCGATTGTGTGTGAACAAACAGGAGGGGATCTGGTGCCTGCTGTTTGCGGTGGCCAAAACGGCTCTCACTGTCAGCGCCACCATCACAGCACAGCAACATAACAGCGACATAACAGCATAGAGGCAGCAGCCGCAGTATGAACAGGAGCGGAGCCAAAGGAAGCATCCAGGAAAAGGCAGGGAGGGAGAAACAGCAGCGCACTGTGGAAAGAGCAATACTCCAGAGCCTGCAAGAAAGGAAACAACAGACAGGAGCTTATTGAAACTCAGAATGCACAGGGTTTTCATAGCTGAATTTATTTCGTCATCTCTGTAAGATTTTTGTTATTATTTTGTTATTACAATGCTGTAGAAGGGTCCGATGGCACAGATTCGCAGCATCGCTTCCATCTGTTCACCCCAGGGCAGCTGTGGCTTCAAAAATAGTAGCCTACCACCTCTGAAATGAATGAATAATGCACGAAATAAAATAGACTCTGGAAAAGAACTATATATAAGACTAGTGCATTATTATTAGTGATCCCTCCAGATGTGTTACCATAGCGTATAATCTACATGAGGATCTTTGGGTTTTACTTTACCCATAAAGCCTCTCACAGACCTTCCCTGAAACAATTTAAAAAGAGGAAGGCTGAGGAGCTGGATTACCATTATTACATTATTTTGACAAGCACTATAATAATATTGAGTTAGTTCCCCTGTGCATCTTACACTCCAATTTAAACACCTTTATAATAGCTTGTAGTGTTTTTACTCCTTCCGTGTGCTGTTTTTAAGACCACCAAATGCAATTTCAATCCTTTTTTTTGCCAATCACCAACTCTGCACGTAGACAATATGGCTCCTTTTGCCTGAGAGAAGTGGCCAATATGTCATCTAATCCTCGAAGCTTCTGCCACAGCCATCATTATCACAACCATCAGTGTTACAAAAACAACAGCCAGACGGCCAGCACTATCAACAAATACCCACAAACAATACCTCTACATTTGCACACTGCCCGCCGCGCCAATCACTATTACTGATCTGGAATCTCTCCCTGACTCACTGGTCACAGCCAAAGCTCGGAAAGTGGCTGGACACATATGGAGCGTTCCATTGTCCACTTGGAACAGAAAAATAAAACGGCAATCTTGTATAACATTTATTATTGTTCGCTTAAGCCCTGAAGAGACGAACAAACTTCTGTATCCTACTCTGCCGCAGCTCTAACAGTGTGCTCCACTGATCTGGAGAAAACTGTGTGTGTTAAATGACCTAAGTGCTAAATGCTTATGAAATATATAATAACAACGTAAGCTGGTTTATATTTAATTCTGACAAAGGCACATCAGCAGACCAGAGTGATTTTTCTTCTTTTTCTTCTTTTTAGATTTTTCAGCAGACCAGAGTGATTTTTCTTCTCTTCTCTTCTCTTTAGATTTTTTAAAAGATCAGAGTGATTTCTCTTTAGATTTTTCAGCAGACCAAAGTAATTTCTCTTTAAATTTTTCAGCAGACCAGAGTGATGTCTCTTCAGATTTTTCTGTCTAAGCTGGTGTCATTGTCTTCCAAATTAAGTTACAAAATTTTGCATATAATGTTGCTGTTCATGTATTAAAGTTTTTTGGGTGGTGGGTGAAACATGAAGGAAAAAGCTGTAACCCACTTATTTTCAGTCAAATCAACTATTCTGACGTGAATCTGGATCTGTCTGTCCTCCAAATATAAACAAGCAAACAAAAATAAAACCCTAAAATTAAAAACATTTCACAGGGCTTTAATAGGAATTCTACCTGGACTTTTAAAAAATGTTTTTTGTTTTTTTTGTTTGTTTTTTTTGCAATTTACAAGTCCTTAAATCTCATTTTTAGTGAGAGATGCTTTAGCCTTGACATGGGAACTGTTAAACCCAACAAATAATCCATCTAACAATCAACCTACTGTCTACCAACCCTCCAGACACCAGCTATACATATCCTTATATTAACCAAACATAATCTAGGCAGGATTTGAAATCTGATTTTCCGCTGAGTGTAGCTTAGCACTTATAATGAGAGTAGATCAGACAACAGAGGCCAAAACTACAGAGCCTCAGCTTCACAAAGAGCCCAGCCTTTTGTTCACACTCCAAAGGTTTCAGAAACAGATTCAGTTTGGAGATCATTTTAGTCAGGCGTTTTAGGGAAAAAGGCTGGATTTGTAATTCGTGGCATTAATCTATCACACATTAATTGAATTATGAGTGTTTTTATAGCAAAAGAAAGAAACAAACAAAAAACAGCAATTTGAAAATCATGCATTCTGACTGAGGTGGGTCACCTCTCCACAGAGCTGACCTGGTGGCTGTCTCCGTATCTCCTTACATAAATATAATAAAGCAAGCCTATGTTTTGTTGAGGAATTTAGCCTTTTCCTCTCGTGTTCGTTAGTTTCTGCTAAGACAAAGAATCCTTGAAACAGAGATAAAGTTCAGAAAGGAATTTACTCAATCACCCAGTAAAGAGCAATACTTGTACACGGAGTCTGTGCAACTGACATTCCCAGGCAGAGACTAAATGTTTATGCCTATACAATGAGTTTTTATACGCATAGTATAGTGGGAGGCAACCATGGTTTAGACTTAGTGCCTGTTCGTTGGTGCACAGGCCAGGCAGGCCTCTGGCACGTTGCACAGTCTTATCAGGCTGTGACGAGCATCCTTGTTGTCTTTCTCCGATTGCTGAGACATATTTTGTTGGTTTAACCAGAATGACCAGTCATGAGTCAGTACATGGCTATCAATAAGTCATTTCCCTGCTTAGTTATTTGATTAGATTTATAGATAAATGTAGAATATGTTGTACATGTCCTGAACATATATCTGCGTCACACAGCTGTAGTCAAGTCCTCATCTTCTCATAAGCACTGCTACAATAATGAACTATAGCAATACAATAATAAACTATGGCAATGGTTATGCAGAATAGCTAAGTACCGATATTTTTCTTAACAGTTTATCCAAGGATTTCGCCCTTAAATAATTCTGTAGTCAAGTGTGAAATCATCCCTCTCTCTGTTTTTATCCTCCATACATTTCACACATGTGGGATCCAAAAGTTTATAATTTATGCTGTGTTTATTCAGTCTTATAAGTGGATTGGAATAAGAAAATTAAATGACTCATGTAATCAGGAGAGTGCAGCTCCATAAATAACTCCCAATAAAAGCAGAGGAGGGGGTATGGGAGGTGTCCCGTCTGGAGGCCAGCGGCTGTTCCTCTCTTTAAAGGGGTCATATTGTGCAAAACTCACTTCGAGCTTTAAATCATGTTATAACTGTACTCCCTCAACATTAGTTTATGGAAAGTTGTATTTTGATTGACTCCTGCATGTTTGACTAATCCTGCATAGTTCTGGCATAGTTCTGTATTTGAGGCTTGAGTTCTTAGAAAATCTTTGTTTTCACCTACCCCCTATCTCCACCTACTGCTCTGTATTTACTTGCAATTATTAATGGGGTTTGTACATACAGTAAGTCTATTATTAAGCCATCTGAAATCAATATTACACTTGACAATAAACAAATGTATATCGATGATGTTTGTATATTACGGTTCAATTCTACACACTTGAAAGCGTGAAATGTCTTCTTTAACACGAGGAAGACGGCGCGTTCCCTCTGAAATAATAGCCTATGTTTGCGAGTGTGTGCCTTGTGCTTGTGTTTGGCAGAGCTTCAGTCTTCGTGGTGCGCAGCAGGAAGCCGACATTCACACGGAGCAGCGGGTGTGATCAGCTCTCACCAAACCGTCGAGAAGTGGTTTATATAGAAAGTGAGAGGAACAATCATATGTTTACACCTGGTGACACATGAGGTGTGAGCACAGTCAGCCCAACAACTCCTCTCACAGACCGCCTTCCACGTAGTCTGAGGTTTTTTGTTTTTTTTTACATTTGAACATTTTAGAGCATTTTAGGGATTTCCTTTTCTTAAAATTTTGATTACTTTTGTGAACCAGCCTGGACAATGTGGTGATAAAAAGACCTTTTCTCATCCTTACCTCCTGAGTGAGTGAGTGACAGGTGGATTTAACCAACTGCACTGAAATGTGAACTTTCAGAAGAAGCAGATGACTTTAATTACCTCTTAAATAAATATAAAGACTTAACATGAATCGCAATGAAAAATGTGATCTGGCTCCAAGAAAATCATGATACTAATGAGACATTTATTTTAATAAGAGGATAAACCCCCTGAGATGAACCTGTTTGTTTTTGAGGGGGTATATTGTCCTCCTCTTTGTGAAACTGTTTAATATACTAATGTACAAGTGTTTTTGTTCAGACATTAGGAGCGCTCAGTCCCTCAGATCAGCACACATCGTCTGTATCTGCTCTATGTGTAAGCTTCTGAAAGGTCTCTGTTACAATGGTGATGTACTGTTGCAATACTGCTGTATAAATAGTGACTACAGATATTCAGCTGTGAGGTATTATTACTGCACCTCCTTCCTTGTGTTAATGAACTGGTAGACTCCTTGAAGCCGCTCACTTGTCTCTTTTGTATCCGTTTATGAACATGTAAAAAATAAAACTGTTTTGACATTTCGCGTGTATAAAACTAATATCAATGAGGTTTATTGGCTCAAAGTTTATGTCAAAGTTTAAATGAATACGAGAAACATCCAAGCTCTTAACACCTCATTTTATTGTCCCAACATTCAAAAGTACAAATAATTCAAACACAACAGTTTTATGAAAAAGAAAAAACAAACATTTACAGCAAGATTTTTATTTTTGTTTCCAGTTTCAGAAATGACCTAAACTAGCAAGGATAACATGAAGTCATTCATCGCAGTAATTGGATATAATAATAAGAAGAATAAGAATAATAGCAATAATAATAATAATCATCATCATCGATAATTCTTAAGTAATAACATAAGCAGGAGAGATAGAGCGAGCTGTGGTCTAGAAGCCCGACAACTTTTTTTAAATCTCTTTTTTGTTTTTAACGCTTTGTTTATAGATTTTTCAGATAGTAAACAAACACATCTCAGGAGGATAAACTCAAAACTGACAATAAGGATAAATGAGCCGAGTTCCTCTGTTCACCTTCCCTCCTCCACTACAGGCTGCTTGTTCTTACTGGCACACTGCCACTATAAGGCGCTACAGGGAGATGTGAGCCATAGGGGGCGGCCTAGAGTCAGGTGACACAGCCCCGAGTTCAGACGCCCAGAAACACACTCACACATGTGGAAGAGACGCACATATACCACCTGTGTACACAGTATATGTGATTGTATGGAGCACACAAGAGGTCAGAGGTCATACAGTGGAGGAAACACCCACAACAAAGAACATTCTACTGGGGTCGTTGCATAATTCAGCTCCCGGCGACAGCGGGGCGTGAAGGGGTCTGGTTTGTGGTTATGGATTCTGGTACAGATGAGTCTATGGTTAAAGTGTCACATGACTGAGGTGAGTGTGGAAGTGTTCCAGATGCTCTGCACACCTCCTCATGTTTTCAAGTCTTAACAACAAACCAATTCTGTATATTAACTCCTGGAACCATTCCATTACCTATACCATTCAAAATATATAATATATATCATATTAGAGTATATAAAATATAGAATTGGTACAATTCTTTTTCATACCTTCTATATTTGAGCAGCAACTGCTGGAAAGAACAGTTGGTGTGCAATGGTACAATTTAAATATTTGTTGGTAGGTCATTTGAAAACATGATGACGACATTTTTCAAAAATATGCTTTGATCGACATTAGTCCAGTGCAATGAATGACCCTCATATCACAATGGGCTTTAGCTCCTATAAAGTGTTCAATAGAGCTCAATGAAAAGATAGAAAACTGAAAAAGAATGCTTTCAGACCCACATTTTTGCATAAGGTTTCATCACAAAGCGGTAGTAAGTGGAGGGAGGTTGTGGACGAAGTGGCTTTTTGAACTACACAAACTTATCACAGGTTATATTGAACCAGAACAACTGTATAACATTCTATTAAGACTAAACTTTATTGAAAAAAGATCTTAAGATATCATTTTAACAAGACAAGAAAAAAGCAATAGCAAATTGAACTATTAACTAGGTTATGCATAGCGAGTAACTGTTTCTAATAATAAGGGAAGAGCGTCCCCCAACCCTCCAGACATTTTTTTCAGTTTTCTTGACTTTTAGATTTTTTATATGGTCATTTTGATATATTGGTACAAAGCACAAACGTACTAAAAGTTCTCTCAGTGCAGTGGACTACTGGAAGAGCCTCTCCACTAGTCGCTTTGTTCCCTTTTGCTCAGAAACGCCCCCCTCCCTGTACCAGAATACGCAATACACAGACAATGAACCAAATAAATACATAAATATACACACATAAATTAATCAAGTCATAAATAGAGAATAAATACAAATAAATAGAAAAATAAATATTTTTTAATCCGAAATCAACAAGTACAGTTATAGTTGAAGCTTTTGTTTCTTTTGCCGCGGAAGTGAACTCAAAAGTCGATCCAAAACTTTTTTTTCTCCACAAGCAACATGACAACAATTGAACAGTTCCTCACAAGTTTTTCTAAGTAACTGAACCACCACTTCATAATAAGTTGTCATATGAAAAAGACAAGCTCAAAGGAAAGAACAGTGACAACTCAGATAGTAGATATTGTAAAACAAATGTAGACTATATATATTTATATATATCATCTATTTGTACACAGCAAAGAAAGACACAGTTGTCATAGATCCTTTAAGGAAACAAATATCTAGACTAACAGAACTAGCTAATCATCAAGAAGTTTAGACAAACGTTTCACGCTTAGCAACAAACCAAAATGTCAGCAAGCCAAACAGAAAAACTCAAAGTATAGTTCAGTGATTCTACACGGCCCTGCGCAATCATCTGGTTCTTAGCAAAGATATGGTCTCACCAGATTTGGGCCCACAATAAAATGAATACTCAACAAAGAACAGCAGCTCAATTCAATGCCAACATTGAAGTATTTTTTCTTTAAACAACACATAGAACAACAAAGTTGGATATCTAAGATATGTGAATAATGTAGTATAGCACCTACCATTGATCGCTAAAAGGAAGTTTCTTTTCAAATGTAACTTTTAAACACAGAAACCAGAAAACAAATGTGTGTATAATATGCCTTCCCAATGAGAAACATCTAAATGTATTTACTGAGAGTCTCTACCGACTGATGACAAACAGGAAAACAAGTGAACAAAGTCTTCTTGCTTTGGGCTCTGGACTATAGGATGGTTAGGCCTCTGAATAAGACCCCTCTCCCTCCCCTTTTGGGTGTCGCTGTTGAATAATTACGCACTAGTACATGAAAAATACCAAAATCACCTGCCTCTGGTTCACCTCCCCTTTTCACAAAACCTTCCGTCTAAAAAATCACTGCCATCTTTGAGTCCCCAAAAAACGAACTGAGCGTTTGTCCTATAAAGTACCACAGCAGAACGACAAGACAAGGTGGTGTCCCCCGCCCGCTCCCTCCCGCCCAGCCCCCCATAGTTAGCCAGTCAAAATATTTTTCTCTTTTTCAAATCCAGATTCTTGTAAAAATTCTTCAATATTATTCTTTTAATTATCATTTATAAAAATAGATCTTATTTCTCTTTATTTTTATCTTTTTTCTAAACACGTTTTTTTTTTTTTTTTTTCCAAGCAAAGAGATCTTCTCTTTGGCAACAGTGTTATATTCTTCTTAAATTACTGAACGTGTCATCAGGAAAGCTAACCCATCCCCCCGCGCCCCATCTCCCTGAACCCGTGAGGAAAGACTATGTTTTGTTTGCGATACAAAACAAAGACATGTTATAAATTTATTTTTCTACATTAGAGTAAGCGGGATGGCACTGTCCCGTCCTCGGTAAGGGGAAGTTGTAATACACAATAAAAATGAGAGATGGTTCACTAATTTATAAAAGAGCCCCCTCCCGCTCACCGTCAGGGAGGTCAGAGTACTAACGACAGTGGATCCGGAGTTACAAAAGAAAAACACATCCTGAATCAGGACAGAGAAAAGGTTTCAATCTAAAAAGGACATTCTCTTCTCTGAAATTAGGGAATGGGGGTTTGCTACTGTTTACACTGAAGAGAAATCATCAAGAACAACCACAACGAACAGAATATACAACAAAGAGAAGCCTGCATTATAACAGGAGCTTCCAAAAACTTATGAACATTTTCATCATTTTTGTAATACTTAGGCAACATTGGCTTATAGGTCCAAAGTTATAGTATAAGCCATAGAAGTAGAGTTCAATTGGTTGGATTGTTGGTTGTGTTGTTCCCGTTGGAGTTAGCTGTTGGATGGCTGTTACAGTGTGGTCGTGGAAGGGCCTAAGGGAAGGGTAGAGGTCGAGGGGCAATTTTGACCCCGGGTTGTGGGGTCACTGCTCGCTCCGCTCAAAGTTCAGGACTTGTGTGTCTTGTTAGTCTTGAAGGAGACTTGCAAGACGCGGTCACCCAACCTGTAGCCGTTGAGACTGGCGATGGCCATGGCTGCCTCGTCGTAATTTGTCATGGTTACAAAGCCGAAGCCTTTGCACTTGTTGGTGTTGAAGTCACGGATCACTTTGACATTGTTGACAGCGCCGAACGGACCGAAGAGCTGCCACAGGACACTCTCGTCTGAGTCTGGGGACAAGTTGTAGACAAAGATGCACCAGCCCGTCCCTGTGTGGCCCGGGATGTTCATGCCCACCAGGCTGGTCATGCTGTCGATAGTGATGGGGGAGAACCTGTGAGAGAGGAGAGAGAGCACAATACAGTCCATCAGAAATGTAAAAAAAAGGCTACTACCACCAAGAAACCTACTCAAAGTCCTACATCAAACAATAGAATATTTGCAATTTGTCTGCTATTAAATTATACTTTTGGTGTCAGTCCCAAGTCCGGATAAAATGGAGGATATGTATTAGAAAGGTCATCTGGTGTAAAAAGGGGACATTGTAGAATCAAAGACAAAGAGGTTGGTTTGACTATGTTTAACTTTCAACCATATTCTACTTTGTTGATGTAGGACCGTACCTTCAGTTGTTAGCTGCTAGCTCCAATAGCTTTGTCTGCATCTCTAATGCCTTGCCTAAAGGCCCGATTTAAAATATTTGCATTTAGTAGTCCAAGCACAGACACTGATCTCCAAAGCAAATAATAAATGAGTTAGAAGGCATGCACAGCTGTTTGCTCAGTGCATGTATGCTGGAGATGCAGCCCAGTGTATATGTGCCTGTGTGAGCTCTCAAATCCTGCCTGATCCTCTCGCTCCTCAAAGGCCTCCTGTTGCGACTGACGACAATGTGCTGAGCTGTGTTTCTGCTCAAGGAGATGGAGACGGGACTTTTTTGTCTTTTTGTGTGTCCTTGAGTGGCTCTTTTAAGGGCTAAATTGCAGGAAACTGATGAATTAAGCAGTTGGTGGAAGAAATCATCAAAGATCATGCACCATCCTGCTAAATCTGCTCTCATTCACTTCATAATCTGCCGCTTTTCTTCAGATGAGATTTTGGTCCTCAGTTGACTTCCTTTAATTGCTTTTCTGCTCAAAGCGACTGACAAAAGTGGAAAATATCCCCCACTTTTAAATAAAAAGGTAAATGAGATAAAAAGGTTCATTTCTTATGCCACATCTCACCAAAAACAACTATAGGCATTATTGGCCGTGTTTTAATTGAGATTTCCGCTTTGCTGCAGCTGTCTGGAATAGTACCGCTTTCATAAGGGAAGGAGGTGGAGGGCACAGTGAACGAGCTAAATGGAAAATGGAAGCACTTTACAGCCCAGTGGCATTAAGGTACAAAGTGTATTCCTCCCACTCCTCGTGCAGTCTGCAGCCTGTTCTGTTTTCTGCTCATGGCACCGATCAATAGCACTGCTCACTGCTCAGGCCCCACCCTCCTCTTTCCTCCAATGACTATATATGGCCGGCAGTCACTACGACCTTCCTGTGTGACTTTGGTCATGCACAGGCTGCTGCCGGCCTTTGTGTAGTACCAGGACTATTAGACAAGAACAGGCCCGGTGACATTGGCTTCAAGGGCTTTCAATTTAAACATGTCGAGCTTTTAATTATATATATCATGAGGGGAGTCACAGGAAATTATTGTATTTCCTCTAGACCTAAATATAATGTAGGGGAGGCATAATAAGTGCACATCTGGTGACATTTTCTAGGTCCACTGCAGACTGTTTGCAAATAAATAGTTTGAGGTTATCTTTGGTTCTATGAAGTGAAATATTTTCTTTATGATGTAGGAGTGTTTCTAGCCTCATCACAGGAGGACCTGGTCTGACATGTATGGTGAACTGCTGGGTTGTACATGAGTGGGGTGCATGCGAGTACATAGGGGCGCTTTGGAGGTTAGCAGCACCGTGAGGATGATTGTCTCTATGTGAGTGTGAGCACTGGGTAAACGCATGCGGCTGTACCCATCAGAGCGGGTCCGGACACTAACCAATGTTACACACAGGCCCAGAGGTTGCATAGCAACAGTGTGGCTGACCAGATAGCTATTCTTCCTTTCAAAACCCAGCCATTTTCAGCTTTTACACCTTTTGTTTCAGTCTATAATAACCCAGGAAACAGGAAAGTAACAAGGTGCGATGCTATAAAAAGTGCTCCAAAAACATTGTTGAAGAAACTCACACAATGATGGCCAATGTTCAAGCGTATGACAAAGACAACACCAGAAATTGGAAGTTTAGGGTGTTAATAAGCTACTAAGTGACCCTTGTGCTTGTAACATGCCCTTTGACACTGTCAGTATATGAAGTACTTGTCTGCAGAATGTCTGCTAGGGCTTATGTAACACCTATGGCAGCCCAAAGCAAAATGAAACATGGAGGTGAGCGGGAGGAGCTGGAGCAGAGCAGTGCCGAGCAAAGCTGGAGCTGTCTGCAGTGAAACAGTTTCCTGTTTCCAGCAGGATTCAGGATCATCCAGACTTGTCAATGTCCCAGTCAAATGCCAAAGCTTTGAAGTGGCTGCTGCCAACACATTTAAGGGAATTTATAATCATTTTGATTATATTATGTCAATTATGTTGAGCATGTTTCAAATATCTGGCTGCATATATCACAAACCTTAATTGAACTTGCATTGGGTTTTCCATGAAGAGCTTTCTGTAATTGGTTAAATGTGACAAGGCCGGAGACCCTGAATCCAGATAAATACACCTCAAAATAAGAACTACAACCAAGAAGTTATTCCGAACACACAACACCACCACTATAATCAAAACAAAGCAAATTCATCACCAGTGAAAATAAAGAGATTATTTTCTCTTTTTACACCTAAAATGAGTCAGAAACCTGACGAGGCAAAACCAAACAAATCAAACAAGAGACTGCAAAAATACAAGGCAACACAAACTAAATAATAACCACAACCAAAGAAAACAATATTGAAAAATCATTAAGTCAACATGGACATCTGGCATTGGGTGAAGTTTTAATTACCTCTTTACGCCATAGGCCATATTAAGCAAATTGTCCAGCCTGTAAAGAGAAGGAGGGTTCTGGGGTTAATGGTGGGCAGATGGTTCGCGTCACTCAATGGAACTAATGTTTTAGTCCCTTTAGGAACTACATGGTCTTCCTCACTCCACAGCAAACAAACATGCATAACTGGCTCATTACTGAAGAGCCCACCAGAAACCACATGTTTAAATGTAGTTGGCACTGTGCAGCTGTGCACCACACAGTCACAAGAGTCAAGTTTCCCAAACTATTCATCAATATGGTTTTGGCTCAGTTACATCGTGGGGAAATCATAAAGGCACATTTGAATTGCCTCACTTGCTTTTTAGTTGTGGTGCAACTCATAGTACTTAAACAAACAGTATACTAGTCATAATATACTTTAAGTCTGGATAAATCTTCCGTTTAAATACAGCCATAACACCTGCAGCCATTATACTAATATACGGTCACTACATAGATAATGTGATAAACAATAAAAGGTTAATGGGAAACGCGTAGTGCTTAGTAATTTGTTAACTCAATTAAGTAATTAACAAATTGAGAACATCTGAGATGACAGAGATGAGGGAAATGCCCTTCGTCAGAGTTGTGTCACTGTAATGGCTGGTATTTGAATAATGGTGAGTGAGTAAGACACAGGATGGGGACTGGCATGTTGATGAGGCAACCTAACTCAACAGTTAAACTAAGTAGAACATTTAGCAAGCCATCATGAATCTGGGTCTGAGGCAGGCATATTTAGTGTCTACATCCAAGCAAATAAACCAGACTGAATACATTTCCACTTTTAGCTAAAGCGATACTGCTTGTTTTTAGGATAGTTTATGTGGGCAGTTTGAAAGATTGGCCTTCTTGTGCGGACGCAGTGGGCTCAGTGACTCAATGACCTTCATTACTCACGTGGGTCTGGCCTGTCTTATGTCTTATTAACTTCTCTGGCCTAATGGACCAGGGCAACAGCTAACTGAGCCAACAGCTGGCTACTGACGTGCCATTCATTTTGAGAATCCTACAGATTTGGAGGTGACTTAGAGGATAACATTCTTGGTGTCTGAAGTGTTTTTACTTTAACTTTTAAAGACAAATAGTAAGACACATCTATGCCCATAGTAGTGGTGCACAACATTCAAAATCATTTAGCTTGCACTAAGTGAGTGACCTGATTTGCCCGTTCATGGTTACAGTATGATTCCATGGACACACATGTCTAAATATTATGATTAGAGGGCTACTGGTGCTTTAATTAGTCCATGACAGCGGAAGGAGCGGAACAAGCAGCAGCTCTGTAGGTAAATGAGTCAATTGGAAAGACATCTGCTGGCCACCGGGCCCAGGGGGTACAACAAAACAACCTGCTGCTGTGCTCCTGTCCCATCGGCCCCTCTCATGTACCCATGCACACTGAGACACACTGATGCACACTGATGCTTGCTCACCTGCCAGTTCTCCACACTGCCTCTCCAAGCTCCGCACAAACAATAAGGCTTTTGTACCTTCACATTACACAATGTAGGAATGGAGGCTTTTGTCTTCTTTTTTTGACAAAAAATGACTTCAATTAAAATTGGCCCTTGCCCTGGATATAATAAGGCTAATTTGCTAATTAGTATCATTAGTTAACAGCAGAGAATCGGAAACGAGTGGGTATCTAGGGCTTGGTGTATTATTGGTGTCGATTATGTTTGCTGTCTTGGAGAGGGACCGCACAAGCACATTATACATTAATTAGTGTTACAGCAGGCCCACATGATTAAGTCACACAGGATGAGTGTAATTAGAACTGTAGGAGGACTTTATTCGCTCTATTTGAACGTTGATACAAATGTGTTTCTTCTGCAGCCTTAAAAACCCTGCCCTATATATGACATTGTTGAGAGAAGATATCAAATGTGTGTGTGTCCTCTGCACTGCTGTGTACATGCTTCCGGACAGTTACAGAAAGGGAAAGTGTGCATCACGCACATTTGTGACTTCCAAAAGTGAGTGCAGGTTTAAGCAGGGCATCCTGGGAGCAGGGGAACACTGAGGAAGTGTCCTATGGATGTGAGCTGTGATGAGAAACGACAGCGCTCCTGCAGAGCCTGTAAATTGGCTTGGCGTATCACAGACACACAGCCATGCTACAGCGGTGTCACACCAGGGAGGCTGCTCCACAAGGAAAAATACTTTCTAAGCTTTGACTTTGATTGAGAGTAAACAGCATGATTGGCTTACTCTTCCTAAAGGAGAGAGAGAAAGGTACACGCACAACTCTCAGAGGACAAGAAGATATATGCAATAATGCAACATAAACTTTGGTTTTACATGATATTCTGTAGTACCAAAGGTTTGTGCAGTTTTATAAAGGATTGGATGTCTAAAATACTTTTTAATTATTTAAATGGTCATATTTGATGTCAAATTGACCGTGGTGCAAAATCTACACAATAATTAGCATTAAACTTGGTCTGATAATTCACAACTTGACTAGTTAACAATACGTTTTGTGAAGACATGTAGCTTGTTTGCCTAATATTATTCAGTAGACGTATAAATGCATGTTTTTGCTCAAGTCATTAGGGAATGGAGCCACTATGAGCATGATGAAATGGAGTGAAATGCAACACAGTGAAGAACAGAACCCCACAGTCTCTTCTGAACACTTCCTGTTTGATGAGGGCTAGGCTTGAGTGTGACGCACACCTGTGCCAGGTGCACAAGAACACCTGTTTTCTGCTGGGGACATTCTACCACCTCAATGAATGCATTGTACAGAGGGGAAAGTAACATAAAAGCTAATAATAAGACAATTCCCAACCTGTTAGCTCGTAGGTTTAAGTATCTGTTCTAAATTGATATATAATTGATATAATTGATGGTACACTACCAGTCAAAAAAAAATAAAACAAATAAAAATGTATTTTTCTTCTTTACTGCCATGATTATTATTATTATTATTATGACTTTACTGACATGGTACATTCTCACTGGAGGCATCAAAACTATGAATGAACACGGAATGTAGTAAACAAAAAATAAACTCAAAATAACTCAAAACCTGTTTTAGATTTAAAAAAAAAAAAAAAAGCTACTCTTGGCTTTGAAGCCTGGTTTGCACTTTTGGCATGTCTTGACCCTGACAAGGCACAACTGTGAAGTGAAAACCATTTCAGGAGATGTCATCATGAAGCTCATTGAGGGAAGGCCAAGGGACTGCAGCGCTGTTGACAAAGCAAAGTGTGGCTACTCTAAGGAAATAGAAAATATAAAAAAAATATTTTGTTGAGTTTCAGTATTTTTCTTCACTACATAATTCATATATATATATATATATATATATATATATATATATATATATATATATATATATATATATATATATATATATATATATATATATATATATATATATATATATATATAGGTTTATACATTTGATATTGATATTATTATCTGTAAATATATAAAATGTAAGAAATAGTAAACAAAGAAAAACAACAAAGAGAAGGTGTGTCCAAACTTTTGACTGGTAGTGTACACGTTTCTAGGGTCAATTTATTGTTGTCATTATAATATTGACTAAAATAATCAGTTGCACTTACACTAATCATGTCATACAGAGTCATATAAACTTACACTAAAATGTTTGTGATTCAGTGACAATGACGTTTCTGTCAAACAACATTTAAAAAGTAGTGCAACCATTTTACAAGTTTAAAGAAATAGATTTTCTCCTAAAAGGGTGGGAATATATAAAAATACACAAATAAAACATTTTGGCCACAGTTCTTCCCTCCCATATAGTGATCCTCACAGGACACTGACCTGAAGCGCTGGGCCTGGTGGTGCAGGGGGCCTGGGTATCTGCGGTTTGGGGACTGGTACAGCTGTGACAGAAGTGCCTGGCTGGTCTTCTGGCTGGGGTTATTGGCGAACTTGACAGTGATAGGCTCGGCAGCTCCGGACGGCTTCTGTCCATTCAGACCCTTGATGGCCTCCTCTGCCTCTATCCTCTTGTCAAAGCGAATGAAGCCCACACCTCGGGAACCACCTGAGGGGCCAGCACATCACAAACAAACAACCTCCCTTTACTTTACACGGTTAAATCACAACACAGATACAGACATTATGAAGACTGTTGGGTGACGTTAAAAACTTCCAAACTCCAACAAATGAGTTGAGATTCTGATTAAAGGTGTATCACATATAAACTCAGAAAAGAAAAGTGATGCCTTGACTAACTTAGTATGTAGTCCACTCATTTCCACATATTTCTATAGCACATTTTATAAACAGAGCTGTTTATAAAGCTGCATATAGTAGTCTCTATACCCTCTGAAGTCATATAGTACAGTCTCTGCATAATTGATTGATTTACTAGTATAAAACTTTAAACTCTCCCTTTACAATCGATGGTTATGGCAGGCTATGATAATGGTGGAGGGCCACACACAGTTACAAAGCCTCTACAGCAGCAGGCTTGAACTGCATGTTTTTGAAGCAGACCAGTCCTTTCTCTTCATGCATGCTGAACACTGACATTTTAGTGATTTTCTTGGTGATATTTTTTGACTGCCACCTGAGAGAAGCATTTAAAGGCTCTCTTCCTGGGAGGTCTTTTATTAGAGTGAGTGCGCTGCATGTAGCTGACTGTATATCTGTGTGTGTATATGTATGTGTGTGTGTTATCTATTAATGGATGTGGTGCCTTGTTTTAATGAGGCTGCCTCGATAGCCCAGAGGATGCTCGCTCAGTGACAGCGGCACTCTGGTGAAGAGACTATTTACATAATACTGTGTGCACACAGGCATCTCTGTGCGCCGCACTGAAGAAAAGAAGCCACGGAGAAAAAAAGGGAATTTTGTGTGAGCATCATTCTGTGCAGTCTTCCTCGCACACAAAAAGCTCCCCTTATTGTTATTCCACATTTTTGTACATGCCAGGCCCCTCTCCAGCTCTTTTTCACTCTTGATGCTGCCTTGTCTCATGATGCGTGCACTTCCTGAATTTTGATTTTAAAAAGCATCTTGACCACCTCTCACTGCTCTTTTCTTTTTATTCTGGAAAATGAGCAGGATCAGGAGTTTTCAATTCTGCCTAAGCACCAGCGTGAACTAATTCTTTGAAAACAAATGATTCAGGCAAAAAAAGCAGGCATGCCCAACAGAGAGTTTGGGGATATATTAGTCTGATATGGTTACTGTTTGTGGCAAGAAATAATTAAATATGAACTGATTTTTGCGGGGAAGCAAAAGAAAGGAAAGATCAATGCTGAGATGTACAACCATTTTTTTCAGTTTATGGGCTCAATGAACTTTACACAAATGTTCTTCAATAAAAAAGCAATAACTTCGGGATGGGTAAGGCTCTACATTTCCATTACTCCACAAAAAGCTAATATTTTTGAATGACGTAATGTAAAAAGTTACACACACTACAAAAAGACCAATTCAAAAAGATTATAGTTAGTTTAATCACTTTCAGTAGTCTTCACTCACCACTGCGGCGCACACAGCAGAGCAGCAGCATGTGTCTGTGGCTGCTGGAGCTTCTCATTAACTGCTATTCAAAGTAAATGGCTCTGTTTTAGTCCCATTTTTACCTTTCTGCTTTGCTTTTCCCATATCCCACCTCTCGCTTCACCTCATGCCATCGCTGTTACTGTACATTCTAATTAGCTTCTCGCACGAAAAAATCCAAACAGTACAGCTGGGATCTAGGCAACACACAGCAGCTAGTGTGGTTTCTGTGGCTTCCTTCATTTGTTACTGCAATTGTCATGCATGAACATTTATAGGGAAAACACAAGGGTCAACTCTGTCTGACTTATACCACACAAACATTTTTTTCCTCCCTTTTTCACACCCATAATTGTCTTGGTAATTAGCGACAACTTCAAATATTGGTGGTATTGTGTGGTCCTCAAACTTGAGAGACTTACTAAAGGGCACCTCAGCAGTAGGTTAAGGGTGGGAGAGTTGCCTGTTCGCTTCCTCCACAGAGACGACACAGACAAGGAGAGGAGAGGGTTGTATTCGTCCTTTAATCCACACACTTGTTTGGCCTTGAGCATCTCCTAAGCTGGTATCTGGCTGGAGGGCCCCTGGATGGGTGCTTGGCATACAGATGCAGGCTGGAGCACGCACATAACGGAGACTGAGAGAGGTAGACTGTTGAGTATGAGGTGTGAAAGAGCAGTGGAGATGGCCGTGACCAAAGTGCTCCTGAGTGAAAGGCATTTGAGACGGAGCTGTATCAGTTCGGCAGTCGAGATCATGGGCGCCCTTAGCTTTGCGAAGTCATAGCGTAAGTAGATAAGAAGGCTAAGGTGGTGGTTGACCCCATCACCTCCTGCATTATTTGACGATAAACAATCATCATTTGTGCCTCGGGGTGAGTGGAGACAACACTAAGAAGACAGCTTTTTAACCCTTTATCCAGTCGTGATTGCAAAGAAATAAAAAGGTAAAAAAAGATATTATAACTGAGGAAAGATTGCATTATTGTAAAAGAAGAAGATTAAAGAAATTTTGGATCTACCTACAGCAACACTGTGTAACTTTCTGGAAATGGCATAGTACCCGCATGGAAATAGAAAGTTAAAACAACTTCAGACCATTCATATTTTGAAGGAACAACATTTCCGTGGAGACAGATGGAGACCCACCTCCAGGCCAAGTAAGAGTCTGGTCTGTGGCGATGCTCATAGTAAAGACGCATGTTTTTCTAGATTTTTCAGTCCAATAAAAATAACCAAAATGAAAACAACATGCTGTTATTATAGTCTGTTTTGCTGAAGCTTTAAGTGTTTTGGCCATTTGGCGTTGGGTTTAAAACGTCAATAAATATGTGTATTAAAAAGTAAATCAGATTTTAATCTCTCTGAATATTTCAAGACACAAGGGCCCAGAAGAAACAAAAGAAACAGAGTCTATTGAACGCGGTGCTCAGTGGTCTTCAGCTATTAAATTAATTTTTTGACACATCATAAAAACAATTAATACATGGCACCTTTCCTAGACTGTTCCATGCCACTAATTTATGCAAACAACCACATGCTGGAAAAAAATAATGAAAGCACTGTATGATGCCAATATCAGCCATATTAATGGAGCAGACCTGACAAGAGCATATTTTATTCGTTCAACATGAAAACAAAAAACAGGATGCCATTTACAAGGCGAGCTGTCAGTCCAACTTAATGACTGTCCTCTGCCGCGGCCCCAAAAGCCAGGGTTACTTATCAAGCGCCAGCCAGCCAAACAGCCAGTATTAGAGCACATTGTACTTAGTAAGGTACAGCAATCTGTCTCCCTCACTCCTGTCCCTCGTCTCCGGCTCGCTCGCCCCTCTGCCAGTGCCTCTCCTCCACAGTAATCAACGCAGGCTTATGTAACTCTCCCTACCTGCGCTTATCTGCAGCTAGCACACACAGACGGGCACATTGGCTGCCTTACTAATAACATGGGGAGGGGGTCGGGTCTGAAGTGAGGGAAAGAGAAGAGTGGAGGAGTAGAGAAGGAAAGGACAAAGCCAGAGTGGAGGATGTTAGGAGGGAGGATGATGAAAGCAAACTAGGAGCTATTCTGGTGTGCCCCTGCCCCGAACAAAGCACCTCTTTCTCTTGCACTAAAAGTCACTATCATTTCGCCAAACATGGAGTGAGAAGAAGTCAGCTTAGCAAGGTGGGGGAACTGACTGCTGGCTATTACACCATCTGGAATGAGGGTTTCACACAGTGCATCACCAAGTTGTTGTTTAGGCAGTGTTGAATAGGAAAAATAAGAAAAAGATAGATATATATGAGATAGACTACCTCCTTTTGGTGACCCCTGGGACAGACAAATTAAAATGTGACTGCCAATATGTTCCCATGGCCCCATCTGACCTTCGCGCACACGATATCTAAAAATAATTTTGTATTTAGTAGTACCACACCTTAATATTAGTTTTAAGTAGTGCGTTTTCTATATGCAGCCGATGGCCATTGGATAGAGCGTCAAAACATAATTATATTTTAACTCCTGCAAGAGAGACCATTTTGTTTTGGCTATTTCCTCATTGCATTTCTCTGTTTCTCCATTCTATTGTGCAGACCTACTTTATCATCTCCCATGCAGCAGTAACCACGTGTAATTCACTTTGGAGGATCATTTATTGCTGCCAACTGTACACGCTGACTCCACTCCCTTTCATATCGCCGCAAAGGCAAAATGAAAACACTCTCTTTGTGCCATTTGCTAATTAAAGAGACTTGAACAAAGCTGAAAAGAGCCATGTCCTTGTTTTAAGGAACATTAGTGTGCGTGGCTACATATGGCATTTGAAACGGCGATGAGAGGAGAGTGGAGGAGACTTTGAAGAGCGCTAGGTGCCCTGTGCTTTAGCCTCTGTCAAAGCCCAGATCCAACCATCTGTCTGCTATATTTGTGTGTGGGTGAGTGTTTGGATGTGCATATCGCTAGCAACTAAAAGATTACAGCTATAGAAGCGGCGAGACAGGAGATGATAGCACAAGCCAAGGCTGCGGTCACCTCTCCTCTAGTCTTACCTTGACCATTCTTACAAATGAGATTCACTACAGCTATGAAGGAGGACGTTTATTATTCAAGCCAGCAGACGAAGGGAACTGTATAGAGAGAAAAAAGGGGAACTCATTTGAGGGAAAAGTCAGTGTTGTTGAAATTCATGAGCTCACCTGCTTACATTAATGATTTGGAAGCACTAAAACTCGGGGCAGGAGCCATGCGGTGAATTGGGGAGTCTTGAGTGTCCACCATGGTAAGCAGCAAGGTGTTTTTCTGACCTTGGAGCTGATATGGCTTTGATGTTTCCAAGTCCAAAACAACATTCACCAAAGGTTTAAGGCACCAAATGGCTATAACAAGAGAGCTAGGGGAGGAAATGAGCTGCTTTTTGTTTTTTATTCATGCAACTTATAAAAATGATCACTTTAGTGTTAGTGTTATTTAAAAATAGTGGTAATAGCCATAAGTAACAATAATGTTAAAATTATCCATAAACTAATTGATACTAAAACTAGTATCGATACTAGATACTCATTTGAGCAAGTATTAATATTTAAAAAAGTACAAAATTTTACTTTTTCTGATTAGTTATAGAAAGGTCTCGATCCATATCAGAGCTACAATAAAACAACAAGGTAATAGGTCACATCTTTTCCTTAGTATTGAATTTTTTTGTCATGACAAGTTTTTCATGTACCATATGGAAGTAGTAGCTCTAAAATGTTACTCTTGTCAGCCCTGTTTTTACTGCCAATCTGTGTGGTACACATCAAATATTGCCTTGTCCTCAAAACATAAAACTGAAGTTTATTTTGTTTTTCAATTAACTTTCATAACTACTTGCTATTCTACCGAGACAACAACTACAACTTGTACCTAGTAAAATGAAATCTTTTTTGCCTAAATTGTTGAAATCCCTACAGTCTGCACACACCAGGCCAAATGTGTGTTTAATCAGATACTTTTAAATTGAAAAGCTTGTGTGCACACATGAGATTAGTGGCTTACAGCTTCCCAGGGACCAGTCTTTTTACCCACACAGCCAATTTCCTACATCTAAAAATACAGGCAACAACAGCTGCTTGCTTTGTGACGTCCTCACCAAATGATCTGGCAAATGTGGAGTTTGAAGCTATGATGGCAATGCTAATGCACAATTGGGGTGAGTAATGCTGTGTGGTAGTTTCATTCTTGTACAAAAAGGATCCAATTCCTTTTTAAAATGTGTATTTTTTGTACCACTTTGCTGCATTAATTTTTCACAGTTTGAATCTTGACATTCTCAGCAAAGAAAAAATCCACTGATGGATGAAATAATCTGGTCACCTGGTCTCATTCACTGGGTGCATTACATTGAACATGTAACAGTTATCCCAAGGGAAACTCTTAGCTAAATGTGGAAATATATACAATTTGAATTGCGTTAGCCAGATTTCAGTGTAATACAACTCCTGACATCTCTATCCACAGTTATACGATGCATTAAAGAGTTACCATGAGAACCTCCCCTGCTGTGTTCTTCCATCCCACATGAAGGAAACGCAGCCTCAGCTTTTTCACAGCAGCCATCCTTACACTCACTAAGCTGCAATTAAATTTCCACACAGAGCAGCACTGGCACCAGCCCAGAGAGTGGATCCAACATATTTGCACGTATTGATCGCCCAACTATTGACCTTTATTCCAACACAGAGGTGGGAGGTAATAGGAGGAATAGCTGACTGAAAATTCAAAGCACATTTGGGATTATATCTATTTAAACTAAAGACTTCCCTAGTGGTAGATGAAGAAGTCTGTGAGATTTATCGCACTGTTGCACATGTTAATAGGAAGTTTAATCCAAATTTTGTTTTTTGCTTACATTCCACTCGAGTTATCTGGAAATTCTTCACTATTGAACGGTGTCCAGTGTTACTGACTGGATTGCCTAGTGATGGATGAATTTAAAGTGATCCCAAAATCAAAGTATGGACATTTTGCAACAGGCTAGTCCATATTGTCGAAATTGATCACAGCAGCGTCTGGGGTCCAACTTGGCAGCACTACAAGGCTCAAAACATTATGCCCCAGAGGGTTTTTTTGTTCGATTTCGTCCGGGACACCATGAAGCCAGTTATTAGTATCATTTGTAACTGCCTGCATATTCTCTCATGCTGGTAGTGCAATGACGTGTAGTGAGGTTTACAGCTGATGAGGAATCGTTGCAGGCTCAAATAAGCCTATTGTTGATGGCTACTTTAACATATAAGAACCATGCTTATCAATAAAAAACAAACCCTGAACTTAACTTGTTTATTTTGTTCATTCACCAAAAAGGGATAGTAAAAAAAATCATTTACAGGACTGTACATAATCTACGATGTCATAATTTCAAACAGGATCTCAAGACTGTAGGCCTATAGACTATGTTTATTTCAATTACATCAAAACTGCTGAAACTCATCAAGTCTCTCAGCCACTGAACTGACCAGATCAATGCCCAGATGTTAAACTGACGTGCTGCTAGACTCGGATTAAAAACCCTATTAAGTAACCCTAACTCTAACCCTAATACGTAAAATACAAATTCTGTAGTACTTGATTCAACACCAGTACAGTGATAAAAAAAACAACAAAAAAAAAACAAAAAACTAAATGATTTATTCAGAAGGAACAGAGGAAAAAACTGAGAGTACAAAGAATGGAGTGTTTCCTTTGTCAAGTTGAGTCTTCGGGACAATTTGGCACTTTTTGGGGGGATTTTGGCTTGATTTATTCTAACAGCTGAGTTTTTCTTGTCTTTTTGAGCACCAGAGTGACTGGAGAGAGCATGCTGTTGATGAGGAGGTCGTACACAACAGACTTGGCGTTCCCAATTTAGCCTAGCGGGATCTGGAGACGAGCTTTCCCATCTGCCATTGGTCAGCCAACAACATCAATTACATCAGCAACATCATGTGGATACTCTTCTCTTCCTACATTGTGTGTGGGATCTTTTCCGATCTCTCCCTGCTTTGTCTTGCATCTGAATCAGAGTCGTGTACGTCAGTGATTGAATAAATACAAGGCAGTGCTAATGAGTCACTGATGTCGACAGATTTATACAATGTCACACCAGCAGCTTGAATTCCATTATTTATGAACGTTGACGAGTAAAAGAAGCAACTAATAAACATGAAAATTTGAAAATGCAGTCTACTATATCAGACACTGATGCCAGCAAAAAGGAACTGACTAACATGTTTAATAGACAGGGCATTTAACATAACATATTAGTTGTGGGAGTGGCTATAAACACTTAGTACTTACAGGCAGTAAAAGATCATATCCATGTAAGACTGAAATACATAAACGCAATTCAAATATGAGACATTTTGTACATTTTCTTCCTCCAAGCAGCTATTTCCAGACAGTGACTGCAGCCTGGCGAGGGGCTGGACAGTGCAGCCGATTCCCTGGGCTCTGCATTACTTATTGAACCAGGGCTTTGTGGAGCACACAGCACAAATCTATCTCTGTCTCTCCATGGGCCTCTGCTCTCTTCCCTTGTTCTGTACTTACACTTTTGCAATCACAGGAGAGTTTTAATTTGCAGCCCATTTCTCTCCTAATAGCGGTGAGAGTGTGGGAGTGTGTGTTGTGTGCGCCATGGTACAGTTAGAAATATGAGGCTCGCACACTGCTCTCAGAGTCAGCCATGTTTTTAATCACCACATATTCCAACATCTAATTAATCATTAACATTTCTCGTGCTGATCCTTAACCTCAGGGGTCCGGGGACACCCGTTCAACATCCTCCTGTCCCACATTATCTTCATGGTGAGGATGCATTTTATTGTGTTGTGCATAGGCTGAAGACCATCGCTTATGAAATACCTTCATTATGGAGGTGCTATCACAGAGACACACTTTCTTTTAAATTGGGAAATAAACTCCTTTGGGTAGTTAAAACATGTATTTTGTTATTTCAAAGAGGTTCATTTTGGTCATCCAATATTATTTCCAAATAACGGTTCAGGATCAGTGTGATGTTTACACATACCTTGACATGTTTCGGATGCCTTCTGTTAAAATATACTTTATTTGGAAATCCACATTGTTAGTATTCTTTCACACTAGGGTTGGACGATGTTTATTTTACAGATCTAATTGTGATCTGATCCTTGTGACGACTGTAATTTAAAAAAATGTAATATTGCTCTATGCTCAAACACAGGAATTGTTCCTCCCTCACTCCTTCAACCAATCAACCTCCGAGTGAATCACAGGAGGATTTAGCCAACCCCAGTAAAGTGGGAACATTCAGAAGAAGAAAACTGACTTTACTTTACTTTAGAAGGCAACATAAAGCTACTGAGTCTACATGAACCGTGATAACATTGTAATTGTGATCTGGTTCTATAAAAACGCAATCAGATTTTTTTATGTTATATTGGCCACTGCTAATTCACACCCTAAAAATGTTAATCCCTATAATGAACCTGGGTTTGAATAATAACTGCCTACAGTGAGAGTTGCTGTGGCCCCACTGGTGAGACCTGTCGTGCACATTGAATGATCCATTGTGAGTGGAGCTGAATGCATGAGGGCTGGGGCTGGTGCGACCGCTGCAGCATGTGTTGTTATGTTTTATTCATTGCATGCGGCCAGAGCAGAGAGTGTGAGACGAGAGCCGTGTGTGTTTGTGCTGAGAACACATGTGTTTTGGGTGGCCTTGCTGAGAGTTGGGTTTGCCGTGTTGCTTGGTCAGGAGTCTCCCGGGTGGCCGTCGAATGGTGGTATATGACACATCTGCTAGTGCAAACAGGCTGGAGACATGCAAGCACACTGTATCTGAGTGCTGATGAGGGCAAAATCCTATATGTTCCAGTCTTGCCCTGTTCCCTGGCCTTCTGCGCCTCCTCCCTCTTCTCATTTGACTGTCTTCCCACGTCTGAGCTTATCGACGCCTCGGTTAGGGCTTTCTCTTTGTTTTCTCTGCTCCTGCCACCTCGTTTCAGCGCCTTTGTCTCCTCTTCTCCTTGGCTCTTACACAGATACCATGCACCTCACTGCCAGCAGTCATTTACTCTGCTTAGGCAAATGAGCGTGCTTTACAGCGGGCATGTGCGTTTCTGCCTCATCAGAACACATTGCGCACAACACTGGAGCAGGTTGCAGCCTAGAGGCTCAGACAGCAGCCTGAAATGGATCTAAGAAGCGCGCTGTGGGCTCCTTGAGCAGAACAATGGGCTGATGTGACTCAGGCCTGTGTTTTGGATGGAGTGGAAGGTGTAATTGAGCATGTACATTACACAGCTTGTGGCTCTTGTGTAATAATTGTTTTAGTACAGCACCACAGCTAGTGCTCAGAACTACAGTGGTCACTCAAGTCACTAAGCATTGGGAGTCCTCATTTGGCTAACACAGATTATATGTGGAGACACAAGAAAACATAAAGCTGTAATTTAACTGAAAGTAATTTGTGTGCTTCAAAAGAAACAATTAGCTCATTTAACAATACCTCATTAAAACAATAGAATGTCTAATTGGGGTTTTATTCAGTCTTGAGCTTAGTATTGTCAATTATGTTACTTCAAATTAATGTGGGAGTTTGCAAATTAATAATACTGTGCTGTGCCGGCCAAAACTGTTACAGGAGTGGGCACTATTATAATCCTGTGTTCCCAGAAGTACAAAGAAAAACATTCCAAGAAGAAAGCAGGCCCTGTACATGTGTTAATGTGTGTGTATGTGAGTGTGTGTGTGTGTAGGGGTGTGTGTGTGTGTGTGGTTGTGGGGGTGTGTGGGGGTGCGCGTGTGTGTGTGTAGAGAGTGAGGAGACCCTGCCCCATGGATACCTGTGACCTGGTCCACCAGGATGCGGGAGGTGATGATGCGTCCGTACTGAGAGAAGAGCTGCTCCAGCTCCTTCTGGGTCATAGTCTTGGGCAGGCCGCTCACATACAGGTTAGCATCACGGATAGAAGCTGAGCTGGGCCGTGCGTAAGACACCTACAACACACAGATATACTGGCATTTACTAAAGTAATCAAGCCTTAAGGCAAACTCCTCATTAACATCCCTTATATCTTGTGCATGTACTTAAGTGTTCTGAACCAACACGTCTCTGTGAGTACTGTCATCTAGAAACAGCACAGATATGCAACTTTGGAGTAATTTGTGTGAGATGCAAAGAAGAGTGTGGGAACCACAGGTTGTTTGACCTAAAGAGAGACTGGGATAAAAGGCATCAAATAAAAGGGACACACATCTTCTTTTGGAGAAAGCCCGTATTATTAATGACATGAGTAGAATTATTTTCACTGAATTATGTAGGATATTAAGCTTTTTTTTTTTTTAAACAATGGTTTTATTGTATTCTTTCTTTCTGTGTGTTCCATTTCAGGCCATTAGAGGTAAGTCATTTGCTCCTGTTTTATTGCGGAGCTCCTGACGGAACATACTGTACCACTAACATACATGCAATCAACACCACACAAATGAAGTCAATTCTAGCCTTATTCTGTGACAGTAATCACGCAGGAAATGGCTGCTCCTCCACACTTACAGAAACACTTGTATAGATGCAGCAAGAGGGAGGAGACAGGTTCACTTTGCTCCCACATGTTCTTTTCAAATGTAAACATGGATGTGCCTCTTTTACATCACTTTTACTTCTCACAGGTTTCTCTTCTACTTTTTGAATTTTTTTTGGTCTTTTTTAAAACCTTTTTCTTTTTTATTTTACATATACAACAATACATTCAAAATAAAGACTTCAATCAAAATTCCAAGAACATCAAGTTAATACAATTTTTTGCATATTTTTTGATTGCATAGGACTATGTTCTATGGCGTTTCTGCCAGTCTATTGCCTGAACAAATAAAGGGTTGCAGCAGATTTAAACTGTAAAAAAAAAAGCAAGCAAAGATACAAAAAATGAACAGGAATGATCCTAGAACAAACACACTGGAAAGTGATTTTTCATGTTTATACATCATAAAATGGGACACTTTCTGTATAATCTATTATGAGCTTTTAACCATATTACAATAGTGTTCCCTCATCATTAGTTTACTCAAAGTTGTATTTTGATTGATTTAAGTGCTCAGAAAAGTCTAAGCTCTGCAGTTTTGAACAGGAATCAATGGTCCCATTTCCATTACTAAGCCGTTTTAGATCAATATTGCCTTTTTCAATAAATAAATGCAAAACAGTTATCTATTTACTGTAATTTTACCTGAAAAAACATGATATCTTCTATAAGTGAGTAATAGCTTCTTCAGGTGAGTATCTAAATAGAAATATGTCACTAAAAGCAACACAGGAAATCAATGTTTAAGAGCAAGTGGTTTTCCCAAATCCTTCTGTTTTTCCACCATCTTTCTCTTTTGGTTGCCTGACTTCCTCCCCCCACACTGCTCTGTCTCTCCTCTCCTCCTTTTCTCTCCTTGTCAGCCAAGTCCAGATGCCTAATCCATCAACACCTCCTCAGCTTCCAGCGCTATTGTGTGTGCGTGTTGGGGAAAAGTTCTCCAACTGTAAGTGTGAAGATGAAAGTGTTAGTGAGCAGGCGCTGTATAAATACATATGAGATTATGTACATCTCTGTCAGTGAGCTCCTTGCACCCTCCCCCTCCTCACACCTAAATATGAAAAAAAAAAAGTATTAGTGTCTAACCCGATAAAATCTGAGGTGTCATAGTGGTAAACCTGCAGCACTTCTACAGACAATACACAGAGAAAATTTTCCCAAGAGCATGTGCAGCGTGCAGAATGTGACCTAAAGTTAATTTTAGAATAACTGCTTTTAATTGACCTTGTTACCCCTCGGGATGATGGAGGCTGTTGTCGGGAGAAAAGGAGAGAAAGGAAAAGAGAGAGAGAGATAGTGGTAGGGAGGAAGTCAGGTGTCAAACTGAGGTGTGAAGTATAGTCTTGTGTCATCATTACAGAACAACGCCTTGCCACAGAAACTAGTATCTAGTATCAATAGAAGGATTGGTCATACCTCATACCTGTTTAATGAGTTATGTGTTAACAGTGGTTGTACTTTACATGAGGTAATTTTTGCAACTTCAAACAGTTTTGTAATTAACTTTAATAGCATCTGTAGCAATTTGCATTTAGGGAGGTTTGGTGGCCCACTTGACAATGAGATTTGTTTGCTGTATATTTTAGTCCAACTATTCTCACAGTTATTTCTAATGACAAAAGGGAAAACACTTGATACACAGTAAATGTCACATTGTACACTTTTTTTGTTAAAATGTTTGTCATTGTTGTATTATATATGTATTATATACCTCATAAGGCTAACATGTATCTAAACACTCATCATAACCATTTCTTTGACATTGTATGAGGTCAGTTTTTGATGATTTGGTTTAAAAAAAATGACGTAGCATTGGATTATGCAGACGTCCAACAGAGTGTGTTTCTCCCGTAGGGATTCCCTTTTCACAGCTCTTGGCTAATCCCATCCTATTAGATTAGATTAGATCAGATTAAATGAGATGACAGCGCTCTGAATCCTGGATTACCAGCACACAGCAGATTACTGAGGCTACTAGTCATGTTTAAGGCAATAACAGTTTTACAGAGAGCAAGCAGAGCACAGAGATGGGCTGATTTAAAAGAGAAACCTGAAGGCATTCATTTGGACATGTTTGGCTCAGATACCCTATCTCTCTCTCCACCGAGGCTGGGTATTAGTCATGCTATTTAAAAGCAATAAGAGAACTGACTGTTGTGGAAAATGTGCAGTGATGGACAAGTCTCTTCCTTTTCACTCACATGTATCTATACAATTTTACCTTTTCCAATTTGACATTTGCAATTAGCATAACAGCTACATTCAAAGGTCTTACAGTGTCTTTTTGAATTATAAGGTGTGCATTTCTGAGCATCATGTATGCTAATCCTAACCATCCTGCAGCAGGTTTTCAACACTCTTTGATTAGATAGGCTGAGAAAATACATTTTGAAGCTTAATATGACCTCCAATTGTTTATTTATCCAAAGTATTCATGTTTTATTGTTTGTCTGGTGATTGACAGCGAGTGTGGTTAATCTGTTATACTGTGGGAGATGAGATACCTTGATCGTTTTGGTTTGAAGTCTGAGTCCATTTAACGTGTTGATGGCTTTCTCTGCATCCTTTGGGTCAATGTAATTGACAAAGCCGTAGCCCAGGCTCTGTCCTGAAACAACACAAAAAGAAAAAAACAAAACATTTTATTAGACGAGAATCAACAGAATAACATTATTTAAATCACAGGCTCAAATTTGTATTTGCCACCTGCTGTTTCAATTCATGTGCAAATTTACTTCACCAACTTGTTTACCCCAGCCACAGAGGTCATTTGTAAGAATAATAAATAACTCATAATAAAACAATCTCTTCCTTCAAATAATCTTGCAGAAGAAGCAGAAAGTTCTTAGATTCTGATTTGTGCACTAAATGTTATAATACTTCATATTCACTGTGGTCCTAATTAGTACAGTCAATTAAACATTTTCAGTCTGAATAAAGCTTGTCAAATCAAAGTAGTCTTGTAAGTACAGTATATCTGCCTCTGCTTCTGCCGTGCACAAAGTCTACAACATTTGTCACTGTGATCTTGAATAGCTCAGAGTCTTTGAGCCTGATGCTAACTCCACATTAGCAGTGTTCCCTTTAACAGACACTCCCCTTTAAGATGATGCGTCCAGCCACCAGGGTCTCCAGCCTTCAAAGGGTCTCCTAACACAACAAATAGAAAGTAGCATATTTCCTCCACATACAACAAAATATCCTGCTTTATTCTGCACAAACCCTGTAGTTTAGATCTGTACAAACATGTTTTGAATTTGATTTTTGTATTAGTTTGTCAGTTTGTCTTTTTGTCAATTCTTCTGGACATGTTCAAAATGTGAACTTGAACAGAATATTCTTGCAAAAACATAAATCACACATCTAATCGCAATGCTTGCCAGAGAAATCACAATTAGATATAGACATACGGGACATCCAAGCGTACATGTCCATGTTAATACAAACTAACAGCCATAAGTCAAAGACAAAGTGAATCACAAATTATGACTCACACTTTTAGGTAAAAAGAAAAGTAGGCTTTCAGACCACACAGACAGGACCAGTGGGACTTGTAGCCCTAACTTCAAACAGCTGATGCTCTCTGCTCTGGATTTACTCTGGATTATCAGGCACTTCCTATTGTTAATTAAAAACCTGACGTCGCAAAGAGAAAGCTGCTATTTATAACCCCGCCTTTGTTCTTTTTGCTCTTCTCCTCTAACTCCACTTTGACACCAGGGGGTAAGTCAGGGCGTTTAAATATAACAACACGCACTTTTTAGAAGGTTTCTTGTTGTTAGGAGTTAAGGAAAAGTGAACACCACAAGAAGAAAGTAAAGGCAACTGGAGACGATACTCAGATGAGTATAGCGACATATTTAACCAGTGAGCTGAAACGTCAAATCCTAATCCAGTTTAAACCAACAATCACCACAATAATCACTGTCAATGTCTGTGCGTAATCCCTCAGTCATCCAGGTAGGACCCATAGAAAAAGAGAATTGAATTCTGTCAAATGGACAAAAGATTGACCTGCAGAAGCTACTTGGATGAGTGGTGAAACGTATCCACTAACAAGAACTTTTGGTTGGCAGTCTTCTTTTCATGTGGCTGGATTAGATAATGTTTTTTTTTTTTTTTAATCTACACCACATACTGGACTAAAATGCTGTGTTGTAGTGTTAAAAATCCACAGAAAGTAATGCTTTACAATAGTAATTCATATTTATCAGCACATTTGTGACATTCAAAGAGTGGTGTTTTAACATTTTTACTTGTCAACATACATTTACTTGTTAAGATTAAATTTTGACTTGTTAACATTATGTCTAAATTCCCAAACTGAACTATGCAATAAAGACATCTCTACTAGAGGGTTAGCTGTAAGCAATGTTTTAAGGGGAATTGCTGATCTCTGGATGGACGGGCTTATGTTAATGCTGCAGCGACATTAGCATTCTGGGCCAAACAGGGCCAAAGGCAGCAGTGTCTGACAGAGAAGGCGTCCCCAGAGCAGGTCGATTATCTGCTGTAAATGTCTATGTGCATGTGTGGGTGCCACTCGTGTGGGCATAAAAACATGAGTCAGCACTGAACTACAACCTCAGCATAATGTATTTCACTGCACTTATGGCCGTGAAATGTAAATGATGTGTTTATGTACAAGACACAACCAGCACATTTGAATATGGCGGCAATGTGACCTGATTGTGATTTTAGTTGTGTATTCTGAAGATTTAGTTTTATAGATATGTCATGCTAATTCCAAATAAGAAAGGCCAAGATGTTCAGGAAAGTATTTGATGTTCAGAAAATACTTCTTGATGTTCAGAAAACACTTCTTCTGTGAATGGCATTGCTTTTCCAAACTGTAACTCAGCTTAGTTTAGCTCCACCTGCTTTTGTCCGATGAAGTTTAATGCTATACTGAGTAATAATTTATGCAAAACCGTTACATCTTCATGGAGACAAGCAGGTGGCGTACCCCAGAAATGTTACATAGTACACCTTTAAAGACAAAAAAAAAAACAATGTACTGTGCCTGTATGTGCTCAGTAGACAACAGTATCCACAATTATTGGCTTTCCCTTTGGCTAGCAGCCTCGCATTGACTCCTTTTGGCAGGGCCCAGTGTCTACAGGGTTTGATGATGGAGGACTAGACTGAGATCTTGGCACCGGTCCCTAGGTGAGACATCTGCCTTCAGCATCAGGGGAGCTCCACGTGGGTCTTTCCTCCCACGACTTCCAGCGTGCCACTGAGCCAAACACTGCAGGGAGTCACCGGGAACCTGTCCTACCTCCTCCCATTCACACGCTGTATACCACGCCAACGCACCATACTGCCAGATGCAAACGCGGGCGCGGTAAACATGCAATAACTCAATCACTGAACCACACACAAACAAAAACAGGAGTAAAAGTGGAGCTTACAGAGGTGGCAGCGCTCTATTCATTGTGTTATTATGTAGGAGGCTATGTAAGGAACACACTGAGAACTCAATGAAATTTGATGCACTGTGCTGCTAAAATTGTGAGGAATAAAATATTTAAATACAACGTATTGGTTTTGTCTTCTGTTAAAGCATTGTGAATTTTAACTGTGTTCTTTTTCAGATTAATTTGAGATATGATGTTGAAAACAGGACTAAAGATATGATTAGCTATTTACATGGCTGCTAAATTAAAGAAAAAACACACAATACAGCATCTGGGTCACATAACACATAAGCTATTAAAACATATGATAAATAGACTCTAATGAGGTTGTAGCTGACAGAAAACTATCCTTGTGCTGATCAATTAGCCTAATGGATACATTAACTTATATATATATATTATGACAATTAAAACCGAGAACTTAAATGATGCATTGCTCCACGTAATGATCTTTTAATGAGGTTAGATATTCATTTGCCTTTGAATCCTTCGGCAGCTTGCAGAGTGTTCACACAGCATCTATAACTGCACCAAGACGCTTTGAAGATAGACTTAATAAAATAATAGGCCTTCTGCGAGAAATGGCCCGTTTGGGAATTATAGGAAAAGTGTGCTGTGCAAATATCAAAAGATGTAGCATTTTGTTCTTCTGAATGTCTAATGTGATGGGGGGTCACGAGCCTGTGTAGTTTTTGTGCTCATCCCAAGGCTGGAAGGATTGGGTTAAGGAAGGGCATCTGGTTTGGAAATAAACTCCATATTTCCCGTGAAGAGAGCAAAAGCTTATAATCATTCAAATTAATTTCTATCTCTTGAAGTTCATGTTTGTTGTTTGAGGACATATTGTTGCTATTCCTAGCGCGTGGTTCTCACTAGCCTTGTTTTTTGGCATGTTGGAGAGGTGTTATGACTAAGGCACTGTTTGTTTCCTATGGAGCAGTGGATTGCCCACTTTGTGAGAAGAGCCTACGTCATGTGGGGGTCCTGCCTGCCGCTTTCACATTACGTCATTCATATCTAACCAATACAAGTTTTTATAATATATTACTAACTATTGTTATAGTGTATATGCTCTGTATGCTGTGAAAAGCCCATATGGACACAGGTATGTGTGTCATTACAGTGAATGATTTTACAAAGAGACTTGCACTAGAGACATGAAAGCCCCTTGTTCTTTTGTCAGGCATAGATAGGCACTTTGATCTCACAGGTAGCAAAAACACATTCACCTGACTTTTGTTGTTTACATTGATTGCGTGTATTTGAAAACCCTATTAGTATTGTATTATTGTTTCAAATTCCCAGGTCATTGTGCAATATGTTTCTTAAGAAAAATACCTGCATTTCCCCATGAGATCAAAATTGTGGCTCAGGAGGTAGAGCCGATTGTGAAATAACTGGAGGCAGATTTTGTTTCCAACTCAAGTATACTTGAACAAGACATCAACACATTTACACTATTATATTTTATTATGTACACTATGTACACTATGATTATGATTTGTTTAAAAATAGTTATCACTTCTAATCCATCAGTTTGCAGGAAACCTTTAGTTTCTGTATGAAAATGTGAGAACTAGGGTGCATGAGAAAAGGATAATCAGAGCTATGAGTCAGTGATACTGCCAGTGTACCTGTCCTGTCTCCCCAGAAACCTCTTGGTTCAACTTAAATTTAGTGACATTTTAAGAATAGGAAACGGCTAGGGAAAATATTTCAATTTGTCAAAATAAATGTGACACAGTCTGTAGGCATGCTCTTGTGCTGTTCCCATTCTGCCCCTTGCTGCTACTGCTGCTGCACTGACTTCAGGTAGTTCTATTTTTGATGGGCCAACATTTAAAAAGGCGCCCTCGTGGCTTCATGTCACAATACACTTCACTTAGACCATACAGAGGGTCAAAAATCTTATAACTTGGCAAGAACACTCTTCCACAAGCACTGGGAGTATAGTCAGCGTGCATTATGTGTCTGCCCAAATAACAAAATTCATAAACATGTCCGTCCCCCACATGCATCCAGTGTAGCTCCCTCTCCCACTCACTCATTCAGATCATCTCCGTCCTGTGTTGCCAAGGTAGCAGCCACTGTTGCACTCTGGAGGCTCCCACTCTCTGTTCCCAAGGCCTGCTTCATCTAATACTCACACAGTAGCCCACATAAGCCCAGGGACAAGCGCACAGCCTGATGTATGGAAACACCCCCTCACGGTGGTGGCTCCTCGGCCTTCAGGCCAGTGGACTGCAGCCTACTGTGTGGGCCGCACCCCTTGTCTGGTGCAGCAGAGAAAATAGACCAAGAACAGCATCATACTGCAACATACAACAGAGTATATTGCCAAAAATAATTACTATGATGTGATGTATAAGGTTAGTTATTTCTAGTAGGGGTGTTTGGTCATAATATATTCATGATTTATGTAATACAAAAATACATAGTCGTGGTAGTGGCATGTAGTTTTGTCAAACTAATCCCAAATACAATAAAACAACAATAAAAATAAAAAGATGTTTCAATAGGGATAAACTAAAGTCAATAAACAACAACAGGACAAATAGTTGTATTAAAAAATCTATAAATCTGTCATATATGGTTATCAAAGTACAGTTCAAATTACATGGGGAAAGTTTATAATATTGAAAACAATCCCCCCTATACCGTTTAAAGTCCTGTTGGTTACACAAAGACAAGTTTCTGGTCCCTGCCTCATTCGGCTGCTCGGGCTCAGGTACACCCTTCAGAACAGTGGGTCAGAGGGCGGGTGGGGGCCCTGGGGCGTACACTGCCTTTGGAGGTACGGCCCGTCATTCGGGACAGTCACAGCCTCTGCGCTCTGTGTAAAGGGCATTCGCTGTGCAATGGCAAGAACAATCTAAGGAGAGGTCATTCAGGGTAGAAATCTCTGTGGACATCTTGGGCCATGTAGCGTGGCAGGACATTTGATACCTGGGACATTGAAACTTTAATATATGCCTGTCTATGTGTGCACTTCTGAGGCTGGCAGCTCTCCTAATACCTGGCACTGCATATGTCAAATCCTCTTTCCATCTCCACCTCTGTCAGCTTTGTTCACGTGCTGTGTTGCCTTCAGTTCAGTTCAGGTTCACATAAATGTTAGGAACAAAATGCACCAGATTCACAGTGATTAAAGATGAAAGCTAGGTAAAAGCTTCTTTCTTTTTGATACACTTTTGTGCAAACCTTTAGTGGGGTGTGAAAATGCTTTACTAAACACGCTATTCTGTTTTGGTGTTGTCAAAAAACTATAGTTTAGCAGCAGTCAGAAATAAACCAAGGATTTTATGAGTTAATTAACCAGAAGGATTTCAAAACCGACAGAAAGAATAAACTTCAATTGCTACATTTTGAGCTTTAGAAAGTGTTTTGGTAATTAAAGAGTAAGAATAGTTTGATTTATGGACATCTTTAAAGGATGGTGCAGTATAGTGTATTATTGACTGAACTATATAAGAAACAAGGCTCCGCCCATTTGTCCTAGCAACTCAGGGTTAGATGCATATTTGATGTATGTGGGGCTTGTGGGTTCACTCGATGTTCCCGAGCACAACAATGACCTTAATGGAAAGTACACGCTGCAGAAACTCATGCTTTTAGGCCCAAAGTGGAGATGTTCTACCAGACGCACTGTATGAGCGAGGTGTAAAGTTGTTCTTATGAAATACAGAAGCTCACACAGGACATTTATATGGTACACAAGCTCCTGTCGAGGCAGAACCACTCCACGCCTGACATCATGCTCCATCTATTTTTTATAGGCCACATCTGCTTGGCTTGCTACCTTGTCACTATGATTTGCATGGCTCCCTCAGATTGCATGAACCAACTGAACACACAGAAGTGACATGAGCTGTGTACACAAAATGCCCATGTCAATATGATGGACTACTCTGTCTTATAAAGTTCTACTTTTATACTTTTAAAATGATAATTTTGTGAACAATAGAAAAAACAGCTTAAATACTGTGTGTGGGGTACACTTTCACTTAAACAATCAAGACCGTATTTTAATGCCACAGCATCTGAATCCTCTTTCTATGGCCCCATGTGAAAACGCAAAGAGCAGACTTCCAGTAAAGACACATCCACAGCCCACCGCAATCAATTTATGTTACTTTACCATTACAAACCATACAAAAAGCTTCACTTTTCTTCTGTTATCATGAAAACAAATGGCTTGATTTCTTCTGGTTAAATACAGCTGATCACCATCTCATTTATTTGGATATATGTGGCTAAGTATTTGTGCTCACAACTTCTCCTAAATTACACTTTGGATAGTTGAATTGACTAAACTAAACCTGTTAGTTTTTGTGCAGTGTGGTGTGTGTTCAATAAATGCTTGGCTAAACAAATTGATGTAAAAGGATCTATTTACAGCATATACAATCACAAAGTCCTTGAGAACTCGTCCTGCTTACTGTGCCTGGAATAGAGCAGGCTGGATGTAAAGACACCTACACTAAAGGCACTTAATTCCAACAACAAAACTCTGATGATATCTGTGCAAGCGAAAGCAGAGACTGACAGAAGCATTCGCAGGTGAAGGCCCAGGGCTTATGCAAAAGTGTGTGGGCAGCGTCTAGTTGCGTGTGAGAGAGTCTTCAATAAAAGATTAACCTGTGTGTCCCCAGTGTGTTATGAGAGCAGAGCTACATTTAGTTGTGCAAGAGCGGGAGGAAGGAAGGCTCTGCTTGTGGGGCAGAGAAGACACCCAGAGGTGGCTGAAGTCAGACTGGGTGACAGACTGCATGCACCCGCTTCACCCTCACGGCATCATTGGACCTGACAGGAGCAGGAAGTGGAAGCTCAGACGAGGCTCCACACCTGTCTGTCTCCTTCCATACAAAGGGGCCGGGGCTCACACCTGTCAGTCAGTGTGCTCTGGTTAGTCAACGCAATGAGAGGCTAAGACAGTATAAAGTACTGTCTTTGCTTGAAATATGTTTAGGTTTTACTTAAAGCCATAACTTTAAAATGTCTTCTTTTTGTATCAAGTAAATACTTCTACTTAACTTCTGCACACTTAAATCTTGGAAAGTACTGGTGTTCTTAACATTCTCTGCCAAAAGATCCCTTTTGTGCTTTGTTAACCAAAAAGTAGGAACTGGGAAATTGCACCCATGGGACAGCGAAACTGGTAAACTCCACAGCAGTAAAGTGAGAAAGGACTTTTTTGCATTGAAACACACTTCATCTGTATAGAACAGAACAGAGAACCAAAATGTTACCACTTCATTTCACTCCTCCACTGCATAGTTTTGAATCTTAATCATTAGTAAAATAGTCAACCAATATTTTAATAACCACAGCTAACCGCAGCCCTACAAGGCTTATATTTTACATTGTCTGTCTGTATGTGACTATATACACAATAGAATTAATATCAGGGGTTCCTAAACTTTTCACACCAGGACCCCAAAAGTACCCATGCAACCAACCCCACTATGGGAACAGCTTATAGATTAGTGAAAGAAATGATGGAACCTATAAGTTTTTTGCAACCAGTAAAAATGTAATGCACAGTAAACTATTCTACACTCACCTAAAGGATTATTAGGAACACCTGTTGAATTTCTCCTTAATGCAATTATCTAATCAATCAATCACATGGCAGTTGCTTTAATGCATTTAGGGGTGTGGTCCTGGTCAAGACAATCTCCTGAACTCCAAACTGAATGCCAGAATGGGAAAGAAAGGTGATTTAAGCAATTTTGACCGTGGCATGGTTGTTGGTGCCAGACGGGCCGGTCTGAGTATTTCACAATCTGCTCAGTTACTGGGATTTTCATGCACAACCCCTAGGGTTTACAAAGAATGGTGTGAAAAGGGAAAAACATCCAGTATGCGGCAGTCCTGTGGGCAAAAATGCCTTGTTGATCCTAGAGGTCAGAGGAGAATGGGACGAGTGATTCAAGCTGATAGAAGAGCAACATTGACTGAAATAACCACTCGTTACAACCGAGGAATGCAGCAAAGCATTTGTGAAGCCACAACACGCACAACCTTGAGGCGGATGCGCTACAACAGCAGAAGACCCCACCGGGTACCACTCATCTCCACTACAAATAGGAAAAAGAGGCTACAATTTGCACAAGCTCACCAAAATTGGACAGTTGAAGACTGGAAAAATGTTGCCTGGTCTGATGAGTCTCGATTTCTGTTGAGACATTCAAATGGTAGAGTCAGAATTTGGCGTAAACAGAATGAGAACATGGATCCATCATTCTTGTTACCACTGTGCAGGCTGGTGGTGGTGGTGTAATGGTGTGGGGGATGTTTTCTTGGCACACTTTAGGTCCCTTAGTGCCAATTGGGCATCGTTTAAATGCCACGGGCTACCTGAACATTGTTTCTGACCATGTCCATCCCTTCATGACCACCATGTACCCATCCTCTGATGGCTACTTCCAGCAGGATAATGCACCATGTCATAAAGCTCAAATCATTTCAAATTGGTTTCTTGAACATAACAATGAGTTCACTGTACTACAATGGCCCCCACAGTCACCAGATCTCAACCCGATAGAGCATCTTTGGGATGTGGTGGAACGGGAGCTTCGTGCCCTGGATGTGCATCCCACAAATCTCCATCAACTGCAAGATGCTCCTATCAATATGGGCCAACATTTCTAAAGAATGCTTTCAGCACCTTGTTGAATCAATGCCACGTAGAATTAAGGCAGTTTTGAAGGCGAAAGGGGGTCAAACACCGTATTAGTATGGTGTTCCTAATAATCCTTCGGGTGGGTGTATGTCACCATAAGCATCACAGATCTAACCATACTTTATTCCTTATTCTGAATTCAATTTGAATTTTAACCATACTACATGTTTATTCTGTGCAGTTTAGACTTACTAGACCTGTGGCCATAGTGGGTGACTATGTGCCCGGGTGTTAAAGCACTTCTGCTTGATATTTCTGATGATGTGTAAACAGCATTACATTAGCTCTTCTATGTGCAGCATGTGTTTGTTTACTCTTGTGCGGTGTGAGAAAAGCTTGGTGCTCTCAGCTGCCTCTGCCTGCCCGCTGCTCTTTAATGAGATTATCAGGAGAAGAGTGTCAGTAAGTAGGATCTAAAATGAAAGCCATTATGGAGCATTATCACAGAGCCGCCCCCCCTCACATCCATCTGCTGTATGGCCACCCACACAACACCACTACACCCAGACTACAGCCATGATTAGCACAGCCAAGTGCTGCTTAATTTAAACACCTCTGGAGAACAGGGCACACTTTGCTGACTTTTAGTGCTTGGGATAGTTCTAGGGATTATAAAAAAAAACATGTTGTAAATTTTGGAAAAAATGTTGCATGAATTTAAAACAAGTGAGACCTTACAGTGAGACTTGTTGTAAATAATTACTTTGAGGTGGCAAACATTTGGGGCGATGTTAGAATCCCACGTCTTACCTGTGATCTTGTCACGGACTAATTTGCAGGACTCAATCTCTCCGATGGATCCGAAGAGGCTGCGGAACTCCTCCTGGGTCATGTTCTGGGGCAGGTAGTTGACGATGAGGTTGGTCTTGCTGTCGTCGTTGGAAGAGCCGGTCTGCATGGGCGAGGGACAGCCGCGGCTGTTGGAGGTTGGACCGTTGGCTGTGTTACCTCCTCCACTCGGACCATTTGTCACTGGAGCCTCCATGTTACTGATGATCTGAAGCACAAAATAAACTATTCTAAAAATGCGTCTTTTATCATGATATTCTACTATATTTGAAACAAAAACATTATTTTTATTATTATTTCTGAAATTTCTCCAAAATTACATTTATTCATATCATGAGATCACAGACTGAACAAATGAGCATGCAGTAAATAATAGACCAATCACTTGACACAAGAGGGACAAACAGCTAAATATTTATGAGAACATTAAGAGAGTAATCTAGTCTAATGGCTAATGGCTGCTAATGTCAGAAGGAGAGGTCAGTAACTGTGGTGGGCAGCATTTCAGCTGGCAACTGCTGCTGCTGCTACTGCTGCTGTGACACAAAGACACTTGGTATGCAAAACATCTCAGAGAATAAAACACATTTTTGGATAAAAGTGAGAAAACACATCATGGAGGAGGGGAGCAGGTTGCACTTTGATTTTCTGAGCACTCTGCTGTTATGCACATATTTGAGAATCTTGTTCTTTGTACGAATAAAAACAGAGGGAAGTGCAATACTTTGCATAAAGCCTTGATAAAATTAATGGATTTGTTTTGAGGTAATACGCTGGAGAAAGTATTTATATTTGTATAGAGGAACATGTTCTAAGGATAAATAATACCAAAAAAAAAAGCATAGGCCAACACACCCTTTTCCGGATGATGCCCTCAGGGAAAAATGGGCAACAATGGACCTTATATTTAATATAATGTTTGCTTTTATTTATTTTTATTGATTTGACATCACACTTGTCTGTATCCCCAGTCTGTGATCCTGTTCCTTTGTTACTTATCCTATACTGTTATAAAACTACTTAAGCCTACAAATAAAGTTAAAAATAAAAAAATAAAAACTTTCTGTATTGCAGTGCAAGCTTCAAGTTCATATGACAGACTACATTAGATTTGACTAAAATATTTGCCTATAGTTTTATAGATATAGTAACCTCCATAGCAGCAATTCCATAAGTGTTACATGTCAGCCATTATATATATATATACACACACGCACACACACACACATACATATCTATATACACACACACACACACACACTCCCCCCCCCACACACACACATTGTTAGAACAAAGTATATAATCATATAACTATATTAGTAATTATTCACACTCTAATCTAAACCATGACTGCAGCTGAAACCCTAACTGACACGCAAACACTCTTTAATCTGCTCCAATCAAAATTTTGAAGTCATTACTCAGATCTCTGCCTTTTCCCTGTTCAGCCATTCAGCTCTATCTATTTTTAACAAACACACACACATCCAAACTCACTGCACTCTCGAAGAGGCTAAGTACAAGCAGCACATTCATACACATACTAAGTTATCTTATTTTGTCTGTTGATCACTAACACCAACTTAAATTTAAAACACCCCTGCATACTGTAAAAAATATACAGAAACCTGTTTACAAAGCAATTCTAGTAAACCTAAAGTTACAACTCCTGTACAATATGTACACCAGGAGATGGTGAAAAGCACTGCATAAATACAATGTATTTAATATTCTTAATAGTGTAGCTGAGCGTTTGTGAGTGTAAGCACCAGCCTTTGTCCTGCTTTCTGGTTCTAAATACGGCTGCTTCTTATTTCCTCTCTCTTTCATCAGTGTTTAGGAGCAGAATGATCAGCATGTCAGCGTTGCATCTCCCTCTATCTTCTCATTTGCACACAGTTCTGCAGACACTCTCAATGTGGACAAGCACACACTCTAGCACAGGCGAACAATGGTGCACGGCTGTGAGAGAAAACAAACACACAGACGTCTAAAAGCTCTCCAGATGAGAGCTGCATGCAAATACTTCTTTAGACAGTATCCAACCTACTCGGTCATCACTGCAAAACTGCGACTCTGAAGCACACAGTATCTAGCTCTACCAGACTTGATTGGAAAGAGCCTTATTAAATCTGTTTACATTCCCTGCTGAGCTCCATTCTGTCAGAGCGACTTTCAACTCCATGGGACATTTTCAGTGGAGTTTTTACACCAAAATGGCTGCCTCTAATTAACAGGGACCTGCCGAGTCCCAGCGGCCAATTATCTTCCTCTCCTTGTCCCTGCCCAACAGCATTTGTGCTTCTCAGCAGTCCACTTCACGAGGGTAGTGCACACTCGAGCTGTCCTGCTCCCCCACTGTGGAGCCCAGTGCTGTGGACACAGCTCAGTGCAGCTCCTGCTGACTGGATACAACCGCCTCTTCTGCTGCACTTCATTTTACCCACTAGAGTGGGACTGCAGCTTGGAGCTCAAGCAGTTTACCTCACAGCAAACTTATGTGTGAGCATGCTTCCTGTCCAGTCCAAACTATTGCTTTACTCTGCCCTAGACCTTCAGTTTACTCCTGCATATCAGTACTGATAAAAAAAAAACGCCATTCAGAGCTGTATGAGTGTTTCATAGGTGCTGGAATACAACCCATGTGCTGAAGACATTTTTATATATATATATATATATATATATATATATATATATATATATATATATATATATATATATATATACAACCCATGTGCTGAAGACATTTATATATATATATATATATATATATATATATATATATATATATATATATATATATATATATATATATATATATATATATATATATATATATATATATATATATATATATATAATTAAGTATACAACTGAACTGAAAAAAATAGCTAATAATATCTACATTTGTACAAATATTAATAAATAATTAATATAATTTAAAAAAACAAAGAAATAGGTAAAAGAAAGCTGATTAACATTGTTTTGACTGTAAAAAGGTCTTTACTAAATCTACTCCTGCCCCACACCTGTATGTCCACCTCCATTACTGTCTCCTCCAGCAGCAGCAGCACCACCAGCATACTCGGTGAAACAATGCAATATGAGATCACATGACTTTGTATTATTGGTTGTGTTGGTTTTGGCAGTAACAGTCTCCTTACCATCTTTGGCTGTGTCAGCAATCCTTTCTCTGCCCAGCCCTGGAGCTGCGGGAGCTCTGCCTGACGCCACTGTGTCTCTGTCGAGCCCTATGGAGCACAGTCGCCATCAGCATCACACACCACTGCACAGGGTTAGGTTATACTCTTATACTGTTACTGTAGGGGGGGTATCGGGGGGCATGAGGGGAGGAAGGGAGGGGTGGAGCTCTGATCATTTATACGGTTCAGACTAAAACACAGGTGGAACTAGTCATGGAAGCTAATAGCACAGATAGAGCTATAGAATGTGTGTGAAAAGTGTGATCTCTATGTGACTATTGCAGTGACCTTGGCAGAGCTTCTAATAAGGGCTTCCCTCTTGCTCGCGGTGGGTAAACAAGGCCGTGGTTGAAGAAATAGAAGGCCACAAATGAGCAGAAAGCCTGTTCACTAGCTCTCCAGCCCGCAGCTATCTATGGAAGCTACAAGCAGCCAATTTAGTAAGAGAGGAGGGAGAGAGGAGAGCTGACCTCTGCCTTCATTTACTCCTCCAGAGAGACAGTGAGACGGATCTGATGGGAGGAAGAGAGGAGGTGGAAAAAGCAAGGCCTGAGTAATAGGGAAGACACTCTCAATAGCTCGCAGAGAGACAGCGAGGGGAGGGCGCCTGTACATGTTCTGTTGTCAATGTGTCGTGTAAACTTAGGAGCGAATGCATAATGTAGGGCTAAATGAGAGTGTTCTGTCAGGGAGGAGAGGAAAAGAAGATACAGATGAAGGGTGGTCCGCCTTACAGACAAAATAGAGTTTCTGTTGCATATGAAGAAGTTGAGTGAACTGGAACATTGCCTTCTGGTACAGGGGCTATAGCTTGATACCACCTGGCATTCTTACACAATTTTAATCAGATTTTGATGGGGAAAAAGCTCATAATGATCCATGCAGGTGCATCTCAAACATTAGAATATATTGAAAAAGTCAATATATTTCAGGAGCTATTCAAACTGTGAACTATGGAGACTGGGCAGACACAAAGTTAGAAATTGTAAGCACTGGCTATTTTGATGCATGTAACTGGCACAAATATTTTCTTATGCAAGTGTATGTATTTAAATATCTGTGTATGTATGTAAATGTAGTGTATGTATGTAAATATGTAAGTGTTATTTCATTAACAAAATGTCTTTGTGTGTCCCCAATCTATATAATACACATTTACTATTTGATCAGCTAAAACAATGTTATTTTGAAGGTAGGAGAAGGTCAATTAAAAGCTGCCCTGAAAAGGAAGAGTTAGGCCGAGGTGAATCATCAAAAGCATTTCCACCTCTTTTCATAATTACACATACTATATCATTACTATATTGAAGGGAGTGCGGACACTGCAGTTCAAATGTGGTGATAGAAGCAGCAAGCAGATGTGTATGAAGTGCTAATTCAGCCGCAGAAACATACAACACATGTGTCAAATTATATTCTATTATACAATGTCCATGTCAGAGGTCAATGCACAACCATTCTAAAACACACTACACACACAGACACAAAGACACAGGTACACACACACACACACAAGTGTACATACATGCACATATACACAGGCACACACACACCCCCACACAGGTACACAAAAAACACACGGGCACACACACAGGCACACACACACAAACGGCACACACGGGTAAGTTCCAGGTCCTTCATTAGTGCATTCTTCACATGAACACACATCATCAGATAAAATAAAAAAAAACCCAAAACAAAACATTGAAAAAGATGCACTGTTATTACATTGAGCCAGCATAGAGATGAGAAAGCGCTCATGGATACTGTTTCAATTATTCAGGGAATACATTTCAGTCAGCGCTCTGATGCTGGGAAAAGTTATTATATAATCAATACACTCTATAAGGCCATTAATATTTGATGGCTCAAAAGTGCTTCCTGTCTCCTCAGGCTCCTGGTTGGTGCTGTCTGGTTTGTACAGTGCACTGTCTCAAGCAAGAAGGGTAAATGTACACAATGTATTGCTTACCTCTACTACGCCTAAAAATAAAACTTATTCTGCAAAGCCTGAAGTCTGTATATACTCTACATATTCTATTCTTTAGACAACCCTCTCTGAATGATTCTTCTGTCTTTGTCTCTTAATTTTGCAACATTAAATGTGTATTATAATATGTATTTGATAGGGACAGATACAATGCAAGCATCATATTGTAGCATAATCTAGATAACAGCACTATCTAGACACAAATGTTGACATTAAAGACTATATGAGCAGATATTGCAGATAGATCAATATACTTTAAATGAAAACAATCCATGTTTTTATATTTACATCATCATTTTGACACTAATGGGGATAGCTTTCCAAAAGTGACCTGTCAGACGATGTCAGTAATCTCTACTCTGAACCAACTACATTTCCCTATGAAACTTTCTGCTGTATTGATTTCTATTTTTCTCCTTCTCCTTCCTTGTTATTCTGTCCCTCTCCATCTCTTTACCTCCACTGGCATCTTCCATGCCTCAGAACATCCTGTAGGTCAGATGGATGCTGGGCTGGATCAATTGGAAAAGTAATCTGGTGTCTCACGCACACACATGCACACCCCCACACACCCCAACACACACACGTACCAGGCCCTCTGCTGCTCTCTGGCCTGCCTGCCTCCAGTCCCATCGATCTGCATCTACTTTCCCCAATGGATTCCTCTCCTCTTCTTTCCCTCTCCACCTATTCTCAGTGTGACTTGGAATAATACATGTTCCAGACCATGTAAGGCAAGTAGTATGTAAGCAATTTCTCAATTGGATTAGGACCCACTCTCCAAAAATGCAATAATATTTTGAGGGGTGAGCCGCTGTGAATTGGGTGGTTGCTGGGAAGACTCCGGAGCAGATCAAATAAGCAGTAACTGATTAGGATAGAACAGACACTGTCTCTAAAGTGCTTCTAAAGAAAACTTTCCAAACTGCTTAAATGTCAAATGATTTGCAATTGTCTTAATCAATGTTATGCTATATTTCAAAACAAAACAGTGGTTAAAAAGCAATGACACAGCATAATAAAATGGCATTATTTTAACTTGGCAACATTTTCTACAGTCATCACAGTCAGATGGTCAGGTCAAGATCACCACTTCTGGACATTTTTCAAAGCCAATGAATCGCACATATTTGTAGAACACTGGGTCAAGTTTTGCACTGGCCGAGCCTCAGCTCTGCACCATACAAGCAGAAAATTGGTGAGCATCTCCACAGTGGAAATGACACTTGTGCAGCTTCAGCGGGTGTCGCTGCAGTTTGTCCCTGGTGGCAGTGTGAGATCAGCTGGACACCTGCCTGGCTGTTTGGCTGCAGCTCGGGGCATGGGGATTGGGTCTTGGAATAGAAGCCTTGGCCTCTGTCAGGCCTGTCCCTCAGCCTGCCCTCTCTGGCCCTCATCACAGCTCCTCCAGGTCCCCCTGCAGGGCCACAAGGACTCCCCTGCCCCATGGCCTTCACCCTTATTATTCTACCACCAGTCCTCCACAGCACATCAGCTAAGTACCACCAACTATACACTGAGCTTCCCCGGCTGCTGCAGTACCAACAGATTCAGTCTTTGGCTGTTTGAGCAAATGTATTAAATGAAACTATTATTATTATATGTTGTTTAAGTTGTCCTGAAATAATCCAAAGGAGGCAATGAAAAAACATTGAAGCTAGCTAGAAGATAATCACATCTATCTGAGTCAGCAGCAGGTGTCATAGACAAAGATCTTTAGGAAAATAGTGTAGGGCAGTGTGGCTGTGCAGCTCTATGGTTTTGCGCTATCTTTAGTTTGAACCTCTACGACAACTCACTGCTTTTACATATGCTTATCCTAAAAAGTCAATTCAGCAGTATTCTTTACTTGTTGCTTGTGTATATATATATATATATATATATATATATATATATATATATATATATATATATATATATATATATATATATATATATATATATATATATATATATATATATATATATATATATATATATATATATATATATATATATATATATGGGGGGGGGGGGGGGGGCAGAGTGCTGAGCACAAATTTGAAGAGTTTTTTCCATCTCCACCTAAGAATATGAAAATCTTTGGATCTCAGTTATCAAATCCTGAATCAACCAAATATGGGGAATGCTCTCATTAAAGTTGTTTAGAAATATTGGCTTTGTTGGTATTTAAAAACTGCAAACAGCCTCAAGCCATAAAAACTGGACCTACTGTGAAGCATTTACACAGACAACCAGGGAGAGCCGAACAGGAGGCTGCTCGGGCTAATCTAATCACTGCTTCCCCATCAGCTGCACCTCCCTGTGTAACTGCGTATGTAACAGTGTGTGTGCGCCTCGCAGCAAAGTCACCAAGCTGATCACACACAGCAGCAGACCTTGGTTATGGTGGAGAAGTCATCCCACTGCCAAAAGTGCGTGTGCCTAGACCTGATGTGGTTATTGATTGGACTGGAGCTTGTGTAATCAAATACTGAAAAGAACAATGCCCTGTCACCTGATGTGATGAGTAATGGTGCTTCACAGAAAATGTTAAAAGATCTTAAAGACATATTTATGTTCCTGACCTGAAAGAACTACACAATATATTAAAATATTTTGTTGTTAAAACACTAACACTACCAGAAATGTAATAAATATAATGACAAGAAAAGTTGGTAACACATAATAAATACCACACCAAATTAGACTTAATAAACATGAAGAAAGACTTTCATAATGAGCAAATAGTTTAATAAGAATGATTCAGTCTTAGTAACTACATAATACCTTCCCTAACTCATAACCCCTCAATGAAGTAGTAATAAGCCTAATTTATTTATAAACTATTAGTTAATTATGAATGAAGTCTTTACTCATGCTTTATTAGGACTAATAAAGGTGTAGATATTATTAAGAGTTACCAAAAAGCTTTTAAGTATTTGTAGATAACAGTAGGTCAAAACAATAGTGCAAACGCTTTTACTGAAGTCATTTGTACACATCGACCTAAAAGTGAGCTGATCTAACATTTAGTTGGATGAATCGTGCTGTTGACTAACCCTAACCCGAAACATATTGGATCTGCCACCATCTCAGTCACTAAAAGATTTTGTTATTTGGTAAACACGATTAAGTTGTGTTACGCATGTCATTTCAGAATATCACTTCAGAATTTATGTTGATCCCATCTGCTCAAAAATTCTGATCTGTGTGAAACTTAAGCGTAGCGTACTCAGTGTGAATGCAGCAGGAGGAAAAGAGCCTAAATGTGTTATACCATCAGATGTAACAGTCATGGCCCTGGGCGCACAGGCACAGACATTAAGTGTGGCGTGCATTCAAACGAGCAGATTATTCTCCCGACTGCGGTATGGTGGCAGAGAGTAATTGAAAATAGCCACGGGATATCACCACCCAATACAGTGGCATGTGTACTATAGGGGAAACAAAGAAAAAAGAAGCAACTGATATATTGGTATATTTCAATTGTCAACAGTTTATCAGTATAACACCCATGCCACACCACAAAATATTGCCTTTTTATTTATTTGGTCAGTGTGTTTTACCACATAGTTTATTCATTAATCTGTTACTTCTGACTATACTATGAGTTTATGGCATAATACATATCAACTGCATCACTTGTATTCCCTGTTCTGTTCTTGCCAAAACAGCACTAGGAGAATTATTATGATTATATTAAAAAAACAACAACATGATAGCAGATGATGGCCATGGAAACCCCAGGGCGTGTCAGCAGGGGAGCGGAGCATTTGAGATCACACACAGTCCACTTTGTGTCTCTTCTACACAAACAACGCAGAGTCCACATCGCAGGTACCATTTATGCCTGCTGCTGACGCTTATCTGACACCATAAGCCCTGGATATTACAGTGCCATCTTATTTTGTATAGAATGGCCGGTATTCCTGTGGATTGGAGGAAATATGCTTTGACTGTGTAAATCCATATTTCTGCTGGGGACAAACACCAACATTATCTGAATTACCATCTCAAGCTGTGGCCTGATAACTGCCAGTGGCTGTTAGCTCTTGGGATGTGCACTAAGTCAAACAGCCTCTAACCGAAGACAGAGATTGTTGGCTGCTATCTCCCTCACTGCCATATTCTTTCTAATAATTCATGAGGCTCAGGTCTAGTCTATCACCTTCTGCAATATGACTTTTATAAACATCAGACCTCTGTGTGCGTGTGGATCATCTGATTTCCCTGCGTGGTTGAGAGATGTTAGAAGAACAGCTTTCTCGTCCCATCTCAGCGAACTACTAGAGCCTGTGTCTTAAAGGAAACACCAGAAAATAACACATTAAGAACTTATATCTGTCCATCTATCCCTGTTTGTGTCAGTGTTTTTGGTTAAGTGTTGCTCTTGAAGAAAAACAGCAAGAGACGTTATACTGAATGTTTGCAGGCACCATTGTGTTTACTACCGACCACACAAATCCTACTGGAACGTGGTCTGTTGCATTTCTATAATTTATCCAACTACAGAATTATACCAATGTTTGATATGCAAGAAGTGGTGAGCCCTGTCGAAAACGTGACCTTGAAACGTCCTTTTGAAACATCACACGTCGACAGCACGAGGCCCAGTTAAGCTGAGTTAAACAACAGACAAACACACGCACACAAACACACACACACACATATATATATATATACTGCCTGTCTACCCGCTTGCCATTCTCCTCCTTTTTTCCTGGTGATGCAAAATGCAGATGAGACAAGTCTTGTGCCTCGTCTCTGGAGAAACTGCCACTCAAATCCAAACATCTGTACGAATACTAAAACACACAGACAGAGCAGAGTGAGAGAGATGATTGAGGAAGACTGTTGGGATAGAATGAAACGAAACGCGAGCTAACAACGGGCTTCTTCTTCTTGTTTCTTTAACCCAACAAAGCTCTGTGCACATGAATGGCTCTTTTCCTCCCACTGTATTTTCCATCGGGATATTTATTCTGAAAAGCGGCAATGCACAACAAGGGCTTCGGTCGTGTGTATGCTAGCGGGCTGAGGCGCTAACACTCCCCAGCTGATTATGTGTCTGTCTGTAGCAGTTTGAGCCGCTGCCAGAGGAATTAGGTCTAACACACAGCCACTCTCCCATTTCTAGCATTACGCAAAAAGAGGAACAGAAAAAGAAGAAATCTCTTAAATAAATGAAGGAAATCGCTGTGGAAGCCTATTAAATTTTCAACGTGACCGTTTTGTGAGTCTTCATGTGTGTTTAGGCACTGCACAAAAGGAATATTTAAAACACCAAAGCGTGCTAATTGGGACAAAGATAGTTACAGAAGCATCTTATTCAAACAGGCTTTCGGCTCATTAGCTGTCTCCATCCTCCCCTTGTTTATGTGGTAAAGACATTTAAAGACAATGCAATATTTAATAATGTTTATACAAGCACAAATGGGATAAAGGAATCCAAACGTATTTACAGAAAACATGTCTTGGAAGCATTATCGTAACATAACTAAATCAAACAATAATCAAAGATATTATGAAGAAACACGTTAGTTAAATGTTACATTATGTCACTACCTTCACTGTAAAGTCTTAGTTATTGTGTTTAAGTAGAATAACTCCTCCATATCTGTCAGCAGCTGTTTATGCACGATAATGATAAAGCTAATACAGTAAAAGAGAATTTAGGATAATGTACATGTCAGCTATAGAGTATATACAAATCCTGTTTCATTTGCATTCTATGGTTAATATGTGTTGACTTTTATAAGTTCTATATAATATGAATGCTATATGAAGGGTAGAAATGTATCATGATGTCAGATCATAGCTCTAGTACTTTTTCCAGTAAATTATTGTTTGATATTGGAACACTGCCTGAATCTGCTTATACCAGATAATCCAGATAAGTCTGTGTTTGATACTGTATAACATATGTACATCATGCACATATATTATTTTTTAAACATATGTCTTATCCTATTTAAAAACATAACTGAAGTATGTTTCCTTTGAACACGTTTCAGAAATCATTGCATTGCATTTATACTCTTCCTCAGAGGTCAAATGGTTTCAGTAGTCACTAGTCAGTGGTGCTTTTTCTGATCAGTTGACTAATTAAATGAATATTTATTGTACATTCAGATTTTTCCTATTTTTATTTTTTTTTAAACAAATAAAGATTGAAATACGATGACAGGAAACTTCTAGATCAGGGGCATCAAACACATTTTCACTGAGGGCCACATTAGCAAAAGGGCTGCTCTCAAAGGGCCAGATGTCAAACAATCAAACAATTTTTTAACTTGTTACTTAACTGTTTCTGTATTTATTACTTATTCAAGTTACAAATATTGTATACGCATTTGCCTAGATGTAAAAATATGGCTGTGTAACTGTGTATCTCCTGATAAAATGACATTTTAAGACGATCATACCTTTTCCATCTTACCTGTCGAGGGCCACATAAAATCATGTGGAGGGCCACATTTGGCCTACGAGCCTCGAGTTTGACACATATGTTCTAGATGGAGAATAATCACAAATAATGTGTAATACTACTGAAAATAAGAAAGTATTCTTTTTATGGCATTTTGATTTAATATTGCTGTTGTCTTTGTTATAAAGGGTCTTTTGGCATGTGTTTTAGAGTCTGTATAGTCCAATGAACTATTATGACAATAGTAGTAAAAACTATTATAATTATATTAATAGCTGACTAGTTTTGATTACTCCGGTTAATTGTTGCAGCGCTGAGATACATCTACACTAGATTTGTTCTGATCACTTCAGCTTCAGAGCTCAAATAACCTCACTTTCTCTGCTTTGTCACTTTACCAGTAGCATTGTTTAAATTTGTAATTTGTAAATTTTTCACTGAGTCAGACTTGTAGGCCTAGCACCCTCTACTGGCATTTTGGGTACAACTTTCAAAATAACTCGCTAAGGTATACACTATACATATAAAGAGGTGGGCGTAATAGGAGACAAAAACTCTAGCATAATTTTTTACAAGGCTACATTTAAACTTTGCCACGATTCGTGCTGTACACAAATTAACTTTGTACTGTGTGTTTGCAGAAGTCCCTAAAGCCACTGTTTGATATACACATGTCATGAATTAAATCTGTCACTCACTCAGAGGCTGACAAATAAATGGCAAATAGGAAGAGTATGTCTGAAGAAGTGTTTGTGCACAGTACAGAGCTGCATTCAACAAAGAAACGATGAATCAAAACAAATAAATATGACTCAACATAAATGATAAAAAATTATTTCTTCCTCCAAAGTTTGAACCCGGCTCCAAACCACAGACTATTACATTGACAAAAAACTGGCTGCAGACCCTCCCACATCACTCATAAACCCTCAAAATTCAATAAAACACATTTAATTAGCTAATATGCAATACATTCTTCTGATCTGAAAATCTTAAGGAGATATGTTGCAGCATACAGCAGCACAGTAAAGCAGATTAGCCGTCTATTGTTCCCCTGTCAGTACCACTTCTGACTCTGCCTTCTTCTCTTCATCCATTTAGCTTTGGTTTAATCAGCCTTTAGTTAACCATGTCACTCTGCATCTGGACACGCGTCACTCTGCCACTAATGTAGACAAACACAGCACACTCCATGGGGACACCTAGAAGCAGCCAATTTCAAAACTGGATCTCCAATTATAAACTTGTCCAGTTGCCCCTCATACATGAGATGGTACCATGTTGGTAATAAATTCTTTTCCGACCCTTCATATTAGCATTGACATGTAACCTTGAGGCATGTGGTGTTCTGCCTCAGGGTATTATAGGCGCTGCTGTGTATGCATTTATGTGAAATTACACTGGCCTGCCTCCTGTCCAGGGCCACGGGTTCTCATTGATTTCAATATCATTGTCCAAATGTTAAATTCTTCTTAAGATGGTTCTCTTGTGGGGCCATGGCATGTTTTTCTACCTCCTAACAGGAAGCCAACTTACATGTACTGTAGGTTTAATCTCTGTTGACATAGTAGGTGTTTCTCCCTTTTGGATGAAACCAGCTCGATTTAATTATGCCTGGGGCTGGCAAAAATGTCTTTTTTACCTCCTGATTCTACATATTCCAATAATGATTAGCTACTGTGCCAGGTTTACATTCACCTGCTTGTTCCAGCTAGTACGCAGAAAACTGCATATCTAACCAACTAAAGCTGAGGAATCGCCTTTCATTTCAATTAGCATTTTGATTAGATCCAGTGAACTAAAGCCAGCGAGCAAACATTTACTGGTCTACGAATGATGAATACTGGTGAGTCAGTCCTTTGGGATGGCCAGAGAAGCATGAAGACAGATGGAAGCTTTAAGACAACATAAATGATGTGAATTTATGGTCTGAAAATGTGTTGCAATATCTGCAACAAAAGCAGTACTTAAATAAAAGGAAAATGAATGGCTTTTGTAGGAGAGAGCATTGCTGCACTACAAAAATGTTAAGTCAGTATGAATGTAAAAAAGGAGAGCTTAGACAGACAAGGTTCTTGTAACTCACCCTTCTAAATGCACAGCGTAGTAATCAATTCACCACCTCCACAGCACACACCTCCACAACAAGCATGGCACACAAACGTGTCTACTCCCAATGCACATGTGCTACTTCTACCTTTCCTTCACCAAACAAAACATTATCAAGTCTATTTTCATCCACAACTCCTCAATTCCTTCTTTGCTGCAGCAGACAGGTGAATATTTACGAGTGGTGCAAGCCGATAAAAAGGGGTAGACGTGTACATTTCTGACTTCATCATAAAATGGGTGCTGTTTCCCAGTTTAACCCTTAGCTCTCTTTTACTCTCCATATTCCAGCTCCTTACCTATGCTCACACCTTTGCTTTACTATAGACAATTTACTCCTTTTTCACATTAAATCCAGTCTACAGTCTATAACAGTTCACACTCATACAGCTGGAATAAAAACTTTACATTGAAATCTACAGATACTACTACTGAATAGTAGCCCACACTAGGTACTGCATGCAGACTATATGTTCCCATGTGCTCTGAGTAGTGCGGCTCTCCTTACCATCTTAAACCCATTCCACTCCATTTGGGAGACGCCGGCCGTGGTCTCAGCTCTGCCTCACTCTCCTCACAGAACAGCTCTGATAGTCCTGGTTTGAAGAACCCTGCCTGCTCCGCGCTTTGGGGCTGTCTTTATTCCTGCTTCAGTGATGTTGAGCCGACAGCAGCGTGGTACTAGAGGCGTACGGAGCAAGCATCGCCTTCTTCCACAGATGCTGAGAGGAGAATGGTGAGGACGAGAGAATGCTGGGCTGCAGTGTGTCTCTCCTCCCTGCACCCCCCCTCCTCCCTGCTCCGCACAACCACCCGCCCAGTGCGCTGCTCAGCTGGAAGGTCAGAGCCCGCCCACTCTCCCCCCAACGTTCCTTCTCAGACTGTGATTGGCTTTTTGGCTTGCTCATCAGCCCCCAGCCTCACCTCCCCCTCCCTGAGTGTTAACACCTTCGCTCTCTGGCTGGCTCCGAGCCCTGGTCGGCACACGCCAGCTTCAGCCTGCTTTGGCAGTGAAAAGGCTTTCTGAATCCCAGCAAAGCAATCAATGGCTGCTGAGGTGTGTGCTTGAGTGAGCCGGCCGAGCGTGGACCCCAGTATGGAGAGTGATTGCAGCCTCAGGCACTATGGTAATAGGATGCCTGTGCTGCACTGTGTATATAAATTAGCTCTTTCTGGGCTCATAAAAAAACAAAAAAACAAAACAAAAAAAAACAAAAAAAAAAGCTACATCTATAGCTGTGTACTCATGCTACAACCACACTTCTGATTTTCTCACACTCAGACACAAATTATTCATAATAAATAATGAGCACTTTATACACAAATATACATCATACAGGTGTGGACTAAAACATGAATGGTCCCATGAATGGTTACACGAAAAGAAAATATAAATAGTTAAAAAAAAAAAAAAGTCTTTACAAGATAGCTCTCAGGCTATATGTCCTAGGCTGACACTCTCTGAGTCCTTTCAGAGCAAGCAGCCCATTGACCCAACTTTAATGGACACACCTGTCCCTGCAGGTGCATCCCAAATTTGGGCTATATAATTCAAAGCCCTGCGGAATTTAATGTCCAACGTATTCCTCTGTAAACAGTTTCACTGTCCTTTACTTAAAGTGCAGTTACACTCACACTCGTGGACCCAAGGTGCGCCCCTCTGAAAAGGCTGACAGAGCGGGACCGTCCAAATGAAGCACACCCAAACACACACAGCCCGTGTTGTCTCTCATTGAGATCGCACGGTGTTTACTCACCATGACCATTCTTGTATGAGGCTGTCGTACTTTGTCAATAGCGATTCTGGAAGCGGACAAAGTGCAAAACCGGGTAAGTGAGCGCGGAAAATTGGACGGACTATCAGCGAAGTGGAAGCGACACGAAAAGCACAAAAACAACGCAGTATCAAGCCGAGGCCCTCTAAAACAAAAACAGTTTGGATAAAGAAACCCGGAGTGAAATCATTAGATTCACAAGCGCCCCAAAATCTCCACGTACAGCAGGACCAGTCATCCCTGCTGCGAGCTCCTATTGGATAAGGAGGGAAGAGGGGCGGGGCCTGGGCGGATGCAAGAGGAGACGGTCCATCACTCTGCCATGGACTCAGGCAGGTGCTCACAGAGGGAAACTGTCCCCTCTCTCTATTATGAGAAAAGAAACAATGTGCGCTATCTTTAACGTAAATCAATCAATCAATAAATACATAAAAATACTACACCCTGACCAATACAAACCTACTTAATGAAATCAACAAAATTAGCTTATTCAAATGTCCAGTTACAGTAGGATAGTTTTTCATTATTCTCAAAATTAGAATTCATGTCATGCTTTACTCACACCACACCAAATTCCCAAATTTCCCTTCAAATATTAATCTGTAATTAATAAAACAAGAGTGAATATTAACTGTTTGCATTTCAATAAAATTTACAATTCAAAGAGTTTATTTTAATGTGATTATTTTACATAAACATCATTGTAATCTTAATTCAATTTGCCTAGCAGCAATAGAGCCTCGGGCTGCTTTGCTTTGTGAGCTCCTATCGCTGACAGACAAGAAGAGGGAGCTCTTGCCTCCTCAAACACATGCACACACCTTCCAGTAGCAGCTAGAGTCTGCAGGGCATGTTCCATTAACAAGCATGAAATAGTAGGGAGAATGCATTTACTGTTAAAAGAGAGACAACAAAAAGGCCAACCAGCAGAATGAGAGCATTAGATCAATCATTCAAGCACAACTGCAAGAAATGCTTCCCTGGCAATGTTTCCAACCAGGGCCTAATTCCATTGTCGTCAGTCTGTCCCAGGGCAGCTATGACTAAAAGATTTGCTTACGACCACAGAGTGTTGAGTGTATGAATAATGCACTGTAAAGCACTCGGGGTATATTGAAAGACTGTATAAATCCAGTAATTAATGAATTAATTAACATAGTGTAATATATATCATGAACACTACATCCTGTGACGGTCCACTACAGCATGTTCAAACTCTTGATTGGAATCAGATGCTGGGACTAAAATCTTACAAGATTTTACAGCAGCAGTAAGCCACGGGCAGGCAAAACACGACCTGACTCCCTGAGCATTCTTCTACATGTATGGGATGTCATTTAGTCTTAATTTTGAGCAAAGTTTTGTTGCTTCTTCCTGGCCCAAATGGCAGTTTTGAGTTTAAAGTATTCTGCTGCTGACAGTTAAGTTTGTTCCCATTTATTATTGAAATAGTGAAGTGTGAAAAAGCAGGCATGGTCTGACATATGCTGCATGGAGGGCTTGAATACGCAGCATGCAGACAGTGATAATTGTGGGTGCTCTCAGTTTGATTCTTGTTAACTGCCAGTTTCAACACCTGCCTTATGTTTCACTCTGCATAATAAGACTTCTATTTAAAGGGTGAACTGAAGATGCCAAGAGAAGTGTTGCATCAAAGTGCAAGAAGAAAATACCTTGATTAGCAGGAGAAAATTAACATGTTTTAGTGGTATCTTTACCAGTTAAAAATCAATATTTCTGTGAGTGGCTGAAGCAAGTTGGAGGGTTATACTGGCCAGAGCAGTGAGTGAGAATATCTCAAAACGTGCAACTGGTGGTCTGCAGTGGCTTGTGAAGTGGCCAAAAGAAGGCCCTCCATGTGATGCTTGTGGAGTGACAACGTATTGCTCCAAAGGCTACATTTACAGTATCCAAATACACAGCGTATTATAGTTGTAAATGATGGCACAGAATGTTATGGCAAACTGACACATAAAGAGAGAGACAAAATGTGACAACAACACAATGCACTTCAATTTCGACCCAGAGGTTTGTGGTGGAAGCACCAATATATCTAATAGGGTAAAGCTTGCTGCTCAGCATGCTACAGCTTACTTAGGCTCTTTTTGATTCGCCCTTGAAGGATAGATTTAGTTGCTCTATTGAAGTTCTGGCAGTAGTAGCATCTTGCTGTGCTACTCAGACTGATGATCGCCTTCTTCCTGGCAGGTATCCAGTCTGTGCCGGTAACAATCAAACAAATGAGAATCACAGCAACTCCAAATGCTGCTGCATTTCTGCCCAGAGACAAAGTCAGACACAGCACTGGCTCTCAGACAGAGACAGCTATTAACACAATGTGACTGCATCCGGACAATGGGATGCTTTAGACCTGTGATTTACTGTTTGCTTTTATTGTTGAGATCAGAGGCTTTATTTGCATGAATCAATGTCACACACAAAGTGGATACTGATTTGGGGGTAATTTCACAGTCCAAGGCACAGCAGCACCTGCGTTTCAGTTGTAGTTTTAATCAAATAATACATTTTCTTTTCTTCAAAAGCAGAGTGGCTCAGTACGCTTATGATTTTGTAATGGATGCTTGGAGCAGTTGACTCAGAGCTACCTCAAGAAGAAGCATCTAGAGAAAAAGACCACCAATGCTGGAAGTATATTTTATATAAATACAAGAGGACTAAATGGATTTTGAAGGTTAGCTGTAATCCAGGGGATCAATAAATGCTGCAAGATTAATGATGTTTGTGGAGAGCACAGAACTGTAAAAGTGAAATAAATACAAACATTTTTGGCATGTGTTTCATTTAAGGAATTCTATATTCTGGTGTCAGATCGTTTTCCAGGAGTGTTTTAAGGCATTCACTTTATAGAGATGAGAACAAAGATTACATTATCTTGACTCACTAATTATATATGATTTACTTTGATAGATTCCAGCTTTCGTAGCTCCACTTCCATAAATATTCCATATTCTTCTTGAATGTCAGCGGACATAAGCGTTAGTGTCTGTGTCACTGAGGGAACTCAAAACTGCTTAGATCACAAATGAATTCTTTACGCTGATCCCAGAACAAGTTGGTGCTGCATTTGTCACAGCCACTTTCTCTCACTTGAACTCCGAGATGTTTGCTGTAGCTCAAGCTTCGAACGCTGCAGAGATGTGACAAGGCTCACTGTGTGGAGTAAGCACTGCACGCCTGATCCATTACCCGCACGAACAGCCCAGAGAGCAACAGTAAACAAAAAAGTTAAAATATATAAATACTGCTCCCATCCTAATGATAAGTTGGGCATCTAAGCAAGACTTGGAATGTTTAGTACCTTAGCAGAAAATACAGCTGCCACTATATTCACTATAAGCCAAGGGTGGGTGGCCAAAAAATAATAAGGATGAAAAAGTACAAAGATGAATACTCTAAATACTGACCTTTGCAGTGATAGAGGCACTACTGCTATGCCGCAACAGGTTAAAGTTCACCTGTGTTTGTTTAGTGAACTATTACTGTTCTAACTGAGAGCCCTTGACTGTTTCAGACAGTCAGGGGCTCTCAATGTTCATTTCGTTAGAAAAGATGCTGAATTTGCCACAGAGATAGCAGTGGTCTTTGAAACAGTGGGCAAAGGTTTGTGGAGGTGCCCAGAGAGGCTTAGCTCTGCACTGGCTCTGCAGGCTGGCACATGCTCTGGCATCGAGTGTGTATTCTCAACAGGACAGCAGCGGATTAGTGTCCATTTGGACCAACAGCGTAGGCCTCAGCTTGGGGTGACGCTCAAATTGAGAAGCCCAACAGTTTCAGTGTTTTTACTCCATACTTTAGGAAAATAATGCAGTCTAAAATAAGTCAAAAGGAAATGTTTTTTGTTCAAAGCAAGGTTCTGAAACATTGTATAACAAAATAGCTCAAATAAAGCATGAAGAAAGATTCAATTCATAATAAACAAATAGTAGTTTATCAAAGAGAGGGTTATGCTTCTGTGGGGTATATTTAGATCAGGATGTTACCTTTTATTGTTTTGAAAATGTGATATTCACCAAAAACAATGTATTAACATGTTTAATGAGTCCCCCCTCCCTCTGCTCTCCACGTCACTCCCCCTTCAGAGCAATATCACATTAACATCGGCGTGATTTCCTCTAATGAAACTACTGAGCATCACATCAGGTTTGTGAGGTTGTAGTGTACTGTTTTGCATCCTGCTTTTATACATTTATGGAAAATTGCTGTGTGGTGATGTAGACTTGTGGGCTGAGCACTGGACAGAATCTTACAGCTAACCGTAAGTATGGTTTGAGTAGGGCCCAGGAGAGACTGCAAGATTACTCAAACATGTATGGATGATATATATAAAACTTCAGGAATTATTTTTGATAAGGGAACAACGTCATAACATTGCAGCAAGCTCTAAAAAGTAGATTTTGCATAATACTCCCTCTTTAGGAATGAGTATTAATAACTACTTAAATTATACCCGTGTCCTAATCCTAACTCCAAACGACCTGAATTAGTTCGTAAGCATAAGTCATTCTTAATAAACTAGGAATAAACAATTTGCTCATTATGAATTAAGTCTTTCTTGATGCTTCATAAGGCTAGTTAAGGTTTGTAGTTATTAGTTTTTAGAATGTAAGCACTGCACAAAAAGGTGAAATGTTTGTGTTGTAACTGCCGTAACAATATGGGAGGAGATTTATTAACATACACATTTCAAACATAACACTGAGTGGGAGATTACCTCTTTGTCGTGACATCGTTTAGTGGGCATAATACATAAATGCAACAACAGCAGTGACCAACAGGTGAGCTAGCTGACATTTGGCATTGATGAAAAAGTTACTGCTGGTTAGCGTAGCATGTTGTCCATCAATGATATGCAGGTTTATAATGTGTTAGTTATGTAGAGTGGCGCACTAGGATGACCACTGTGTAGTACGGAGGGTTTGGGTGTGGGGACAGGAGCCTATTTTACCGTTTGATCCCAGTCGGGTACATGCAACACACAGGGAAACCAGTGTGGTCCATCTGCTCCAGGCTTTAATCACTACCTCACACACAAACACAAGTACTCGAGATGCCTTCCACTGCTGCTCATCTCAGAAAGCTTTTATTCACATATGAATATGAATTATTATTGCTTTGTGCACACACTGTACTCTTAAACAACACATCTTTTTTCTTGTGCTGACCTCAAGTGAATATTGTCACTAAGCTGCTATCAGTGATAATAATGTTTCAAAACAGCATCAGCAGAGAGATCGGCACTACGGCTTTTGATAAAGAATAACCTTTTCGGAAAACAAGACAGATTTCTTCACAGCACTGGCCCGCGGCGCTGTGGACACAAAAACACGAGCCCACAAAGCACAAATCTAGCTCTGGAAATGTCACTTCATGCTTAAGCGCCCTTTTCCCCATGCTCCAAGAGAAGCGTGCGGGCAATGCAAACAAGAGACAGCTCGGACGGGTTCCAGTCTAAATGCCTACACGCTCACAGACACGTTCCACTTACTTTGTGCAAATGAAGCATTAGCTGATTGAGAAGAGTAATAATAATGCCAGCATATAAAACCCCAATGAATAAATGTGTTGTGTTGGTTTACAGTTCATAATGTCACACTAAATTAAACTAGCCGAGGATAAATGTTTCCTCGGCAAACACACTGAGCTATGAGCTTTTCTTTATGGTCTTGTCGCTAATGTACTGACGCTAATAAATTTAAATGGAAATCCTGTTAGACTACATGTATTATTAATGAGAGTTAAACTCTGGTGATGATGCTGCAATTCAACCCTGGTTTGTTCAAAGAAATCTGCCTCTTTAGCTTATCAAGAACATGAATTTTCTTGCACAATACACAGGTTTAAAATGCATGCCTTATGAGCGTGTCCAGCTGTGACATAGACATTACATTACAGATTTATATTTTACAAACAGACATTGATAATCTGCTTTAATGTAATTCATGTCACAGCTTTGTTTTTTTCCTGCAGAGATATAAGAATTTCATTTAATTATACTATTAGTAAGTAGCATTAAAAAAAACCAAAAAACTAGGAAGACAACTATGCTCCATATGTCTATTAATTAAACAATCACATATTATACATTTATGAATAATTTACAATTTTATATTAAAATCTGTCAAGAAAGATTTAAGTTATTTGACAAATTCTGGAGCTAGCCAAAAAGATACCTCTTGAATGTACAGTCAGACATACATCATTTATTATTGGGGGCAGCTGATACTTTGCCTTATCCACAGTAATTAGTGAATCAATAAAAGTTCATTGGAACAGGAGACATCCATTCTAAAAGAGAGGAGAAAAGATCGTACTATTTGTCCACATGTCGTTCTTCAAAGTAACGGCTGCTTACCAGCGTTACCTTTGCGTTCTTAAATTACTGCAACCTATTGTACCTTCTTGCCTTTGCTCCAGTATGTTTATGTTATGTGTGGATAAATTAAAACACAATACTGTTTATTTAATAAACACTGTGATCATTTGTGTGTATTGTGAGAGAAGACTGAGCCGAGGCGTCTGATTGGATTATTGCAGGTCAGACAGGGGCTTGCACTCACTAATACCTCTTTTGTCAGCTTGTACCAGGCTGACATATCTGTTGTACAATTTCATATCACTGTCACTTTTCTAATTAATTTAGTCTATCTGCCGGTTATTGTGTTGCGTAACATCTCAGCCTACCATTTGCTGATAATGTCAACCTGAAATGACAGTTAACATTGTTTAAAGAGCTTGTAATACAACTTCATAAATTGATTCTTCACTACTATTATTTGCTTTTCTCTTGTCAGTGCTGGAATTTTCTGTTCTTCCTTTTAAGCAGAAACCTGCAGTCGTTAAGTCTGGTTAGTTACGCTGTGTCTCCTTAAATTCTTGCACTAACCTGGGGAAGCAAAACTAGAAGTAAAATAAAATGTATTCACCATATATGCTATTATATAGTATTTTTTTCTGTTCCCCTGAGTGTTTTGTACAGTAATGTACTGTATGTGCTGTCCATATTGCAACTAGAACAAGATACAATTTTATGTCATAGTTCGATCCATATCAAGGATCAAACAATATAAGAGTAGGTATCTTAAACAGGCTAAATATGTCATTTTTAAAGTGTGTTGCTATAGAATTTAGGATCATTAGTTCTAGGTCAAAATATTCAAATGCTAAAAGGTGTCGTCAGACTGGGCATGTTACTATGGTGAGGGCTACAACAGTATTGTTTATAGCTGCACTTCAGATATGTGTTCCTATTTGACTCAGTGGGTATGAAAAATAGGTAATGATCAAAAGCGCGCAAACATCCAATGAAATCCACATAGAAAGGCACCCTGCAGTCGGTCTAAATGAGCGGGCTGGGTGTGTATAAAACACTGGTGGGGTTACAGTGGTGTGTGTGTGTGTGTGTGTGTGTAGACACCTGCTCCATTCTGCAGTGATGGCTCCCAGCGGGACATAGGCTCAGCTGCTGATCACTAGGCCCTCCCTGCAGCACCAGTGGCCGACACACACGCACATGCGCACACACATGCAAGTACCGAGCTATTCCAACAAATGTGAACCCTTCAGGCCCCCCTTGTAGTGTCTCTTAGCCTCTCTGTGTTCACTGCCGCTGACACACTGCATGTGCTCATATCCAGAGCAAACACGACATGATGTACACACACACATGCACAAGCCACACTCCATATGATGTTGTATGGAAATATTGTAATACAGCACAGAGTGGATTTATAAATATGGCTGGTATGATGGTCTATATGTATGCTACTCAATGAAAGCTGTCAAAACCAATATTCATAAGAAATGACAAAATTTTTGTCTCTGATGTGATTTTCATTCACATGTGCGTACGATGCAACATGTGCCAAAAACAATATGGAGAGAGAAAGTCTTGATATTGTTTTTTAATAGCAAATTAGCAATACAATATTATTCAGCACAATCCAAATACAGGGCAATGTCCAATTAATCATCTTCTATTGTACATGCCAGTTGGCTTTGTGCTCCCTCTCTCTTTCTTCCATTATACACCATTTTCCCTGGTGTGGCACACTTTGGTTGTCTGCACCTGTTTGTATCTCAGTGACGGCACTGAGGCTTGTGGAGCAAAAATGAACTAATTTCCTGGATATTGAGAACGCTGCAATCAAGGAAAGCGAGGAAATGTGGGGAGCGGCAGATGGAAGGGAGCTAATCATTGTTATGAAATAGAGATGACCTCCAACTATCTGCTGGCTCCTGATACGCGGCCGCATCAGCTATTACCTCACATACACAAAAATACATCTCCTTTGTTTGTTGTGATGATCCTAACTTTGAAATGCAACTGTGTTTTTTATGTTTGAGCAGAAATGACTGGAGTTGTTAAACAAAGGCGCGTGTCACATGGAGAACGGCAGCTGCCTGTAGTTGGTAATCAGCGAAGCTTTTTACAAATTAACAACATTCAGATCTGAAGCATGGCGCACTGCAGCTTTTTTAGAGATACAAATTTGATTCCCTTTGCACAATATAATTTAAAATGCACTCTCTAAGCCTGCTTGGACATCCTAGTGCTGTAAACTGACACTGCAGTCTAAATAGAGGAACGCTGGCTAAAATTGTATTAATTGCAAATATGTGTGGCTCAGCTCTGATGGATTCTGAATTTAATTTGGTGGAGGCTCTTTGAAAATGTCCAGCAGCGTGTAGGCAAATGAGCACAAATGAGGTTCCATCTAATACTGACCACCACCAAAAAAGACATTCACATACATACATAACTATGTTCAAAATATTTTATTATTGCCAGTTAACGGTAAGCGAAGTTCAGATAAATTCATATTTATAATGTATCAATGTTAATACTACAGAACTTTTAGATACATTTAGTTGCATGTAATGTAACTTCAAGTTTAACCCAAATGAGTTAAAAACCCAGTATTTTAAGCTTCAACAATCTGAAGCCAAATGAATCTTCCAGCGCATTTATCTAATGTATGCAAATGATCTGGCTGAGCTTAATGAAGGCACCATTAATCACTATAACGATGCTCTTTCTTAACCAGGGTAATCATGCACACACAGCAGCAGTAGCAGCCTCTCCAGTGCTCACACAAGCATATGACCAGGACATACACACTCGCCTACACCCCACACGGCATGCTCCATGAATAGCTCCATCACATGTGCAACTACAACCACCAGAAATTGGTCAAAATTACTTGAAAATACATATTTGCTGCTCTTTTTAAAGCAGCATAAATTGTAGACATATCTGAGTGTCACACTGAAAGAATCTGGTTAAATAGCCATTTTAAATGTAATTATTCTCTCATCAAAAATGTTCAAATAGCAATCATATTTATGTATTAAAATCAACTAATTGGCTCCATTGGTTGCAACAAATAATTAATAGCCCACTGACTTTTAGCAAACTGTTGATAAGGATGGCTGCAAATCTGAATAAGACAAACATTTATTTTATGTGTTCTACAATGACAACAACATACTGAACAAATTCAAAAGCTCAAATCAAAAACAGACTTTTGAAGCCCGACTCCTGGTGGACATATTTCAGTCCTTATCCGCACATTTGCATAGAGTTGTTGGGGCACCCCTGGGTACAGTGAGCACATGACAAGGGGATGTGGAGGCTTCCGGGGGGCTCTAGGGTGTGGATCTGAGCCAGTGTGAAGACAGCTGAACCAATGCACAAGCCTACAGCCCATTAGACACCCACCGCTCCGTGTTGCCTTAATGCAGTGAGGCAGGGATTTTGGCTTTCCCCAAAATGCTCAGGGTGTTGTTGTCTTCTTTTCGTCTCTGTCCCATTGCCATTGAAGCCATTTTTACTACGTAAATTATCATTCACAAATGAACAAATGAAAAAATGAGTAACAGTGACCTGAAAGTATTTACTTTAAAGGAAATAGCTTTTTGAATTTAAATTCCAAATACTCTATACTATTTTTTTCCCCTATAAACTATGTTGTTCATAATATTCATTTTTAAATCTATGTTTGTTTTTTAGCATCATTTTTGGTGATAAGAAAATCCAACATTTCATTTAGTTTTTGCACAAATTGTCTCACAGGGTGCACTCATTCCCCTGATAACAGTCTGACTGGCAGATACTAAATACAGAGTAGGCGTTCATAATTGAACAAACATAACAATGTAAATATTTACTAATATTATCCGCTGGGACTACAAGCTCCATCTCCACATCGATTTGGTCTTTTTCTGCCCTTTTGCCATTTTTCATCACGCACACTGACTATGCCTGCCTACTTTTCCCATATGTGCTGTGTTTTACATTTAGTCTGCCTCTGCTGCCTCTACTCATTTATTTGAGTATCATTAGATTTACCAGAGGTGAACTGAAGCCAATTTATAGAGATGTTCAATAAAGAAGCTAGGGAAATAAAAGGAGGGAGTGTGTTTTAAGAGCTACTGTCCATAGAATGCCAGTGTTTTGAGATGCTGCTCACACACACGTGCACTCAGAACTGGAAAGATCCGGGAGGAGAAAGCGTGTAGGAAGGATGGAGGGATAGTGAATAGTGAAGGATTCAAAAGAGGTACTTCAATAAACCAGAATGTAACAGTTTTACTAAATACTGTTGTTAATACATGTGTAGTAATAATGCAATGCAAAGTTGCGCTCAAAGACTCAAGGTATTCCCGAGAAGGCACTTTCCCTGGCACACAGGTAGTTACAAAAGGGAACAAAGTCTAATTTTATATTCATGAGGATGCACACGAGCATAGTAGTTGGTTTGGTTTCTCCCCTCCCGAGTTCTCTTCATCTTCTCTTTACAAATATCCCTGTATCCCTGTCTGGCAGATATGGGAATAGAGAGTAGCACGGACACACGGACAGCACACAACATCACACATGACAGAATGGTTGGCAGCAGACGTACATAGGTGGCATGAGAAAGAGGAGAGAAGCAAAAGCAAGTGTCTTTACCTCATTGCTCAACAAGGCGGCGTTGAGTGTTCGGCTTATTTCAAACATATTCAGTGATTTGGGTGGTTCAGTCCTGCTTTTGAAATGATCAGTTTCTCTTTAGTTCTTTGCCTCCTTCCGGTGTTTGTCTCTCGACAGTTGCGGAGTCAGTCCCAGCAATGAAAAAAGAAATAAATAAAAATGAAATCAATTGAAAAATAGGGGAAGAAAAAATCCTGTATTGTTTTTTTAAATTTTCTGAATCGTATTTTTGTTCAGTCCTATTCTCTCTGCCCCTTGTCTGCTAGGTTCACCGCTGTGGGCTGTGGCTGTGGTGGCGTCTGCCCGCTCTCCGCGCACGTCTAAGGAGTCAATATGTTGTTTTTAATCTCCTCAGAGTCAGCACATTAAAACAGGCACTCAGGCAGGCGGTGGCTTGGGCTGGCTGGCTCCCTTATCTGTCCTCCGCACACTGGCTCACACAATACGCTCCGATCCTCACACTGCTCGCTAGCAGATTAGCCTGTCCCAAAACATAGCAGTTAGTTTAAACTGCCCTCCCTTTAGCTCTTTCTCTCTCTCTTCTGCATCACTCCTCCTGGCTCTTTCCTCCCTCTCTCACTCCATTGCTCCCCACATCACTCTCTCTCTCTCTCGCTCAACTCGCCGTCGTCCAAGTGCTCACGCATCTATGCAGCTACAGTTCGCCAAGCGACCACAAGGTGGGAAGACTGTTCTAACAACCGCAAGAATATTGACACCTCATACATCCATACCGTCTTTGTGCCACTCCTGTATCATTTAGATTTTTTTTTATGAGAAAACACATAAAATATAATACATTATCAGTAAATTGGATAATCAATCAAACAAGTTTCAAAGCCTTAAACTATTTTTGAATGTGCTTAAGTCATGTGTAAGATTACCTGATGAAAGGAGATACCATTAGAATACATAATACAGGGCTAGATGAGGAGTTTCTGGAAGAAGTATTTGACTGTGGACATGAAGGTCAGGTGGATGTCCTCTGCTGTGCTCCTCGGCAGGGTGTGGCACTGTGATGACGAAGCAGACAGTCACTGTCGTGGCCGGAGATCCCGGCTGCACTAAGTAAACAGGGAGAAGTCAGCTTGTGCCAAGAGAATGATTCACCACATTACTGTCAAGTGTAGATGACTTCCACTAATACTATGTTACTGCGATATGTAGACATATGTAAATACGTTTTATGGATTATTTCTTACATTTGTTAAAATGTATTAATGTGTATGTATTCCCACTGATTTAAATGTGCTTTTATGCTCTTGGATCAGAATGGAAGAAACCACCAGCTAATAGCAGCCTATTGACACTGGGCCATCTGCTCAAATGGACAGTGTCCAGCAGAGTGGAGAGAAGGAGGGAGAAAAACACACAGGAAGTGATACATTTAGACAGAAACACAGGATAAAAGGAGAGGCTTTTACTAATAGCATTGTATTATAAAATATATTTCTGGCATTTTTTTTTATAGAAAAGGGAAAAAGAAAGAAAACAAACACAAATTTAAAAAAAAAACCAATTACGCTTAGTTCTACTTAACGTAACCTTTCATTAGCTTCTCTAGTATATAGGTGATGCAACAGTCGAATATTTGAGTGCAGGCTTTTTTCCATATGCAGTTGTGGGTTTCCTCCGCCCTGCTCAGGATAGCTGTCTCTGGGGAGAGCTGCGCTGGAGCCTGGGGGGAGCTGTCAGCTGAATGATGCAGAGTGAGCTCTGATTCCTCAGTCAGCTGCTTCTCAAAGCTTCCTCTCTGACCCACGGTCTCCCCTGAGCCCCTGAATGCTGTCACCATAGTGATTCTCTGTGTACAGCCCCTGTCCCCCGCACCAGTCTGTCTAACCCTTCAGCTCCAGCTCTCTGTATACTTACACTTTGATTTGTGCTTGACTTCTCCCTACATTGACGATGAACTCCATGTGTGGAAGTCCACGGGTTGTCCCAGTAAAAAAAAAAAAAGAAGAAAAGCAAACAAACATACAAATAAACTTTCCTTTTCCAATACACACACACTCAGTGATGCAAGAGGCTGAGTTCTTCTCTCAAACTGAAAACACTCTGTTCCACCTTCTGATGTTATGTGGTAATACAGGAAGTGCTCCCCTGTGTTTTTAAACTCCATACTCCTTCACTAGAATTATTCAGATAATTTCAGCTAGTTTCACCTACAGAATTGCCAATCTCTACTAAACTAAAGGTAAAGGTAACTGTTAACATGAAAGCTACCACTTCATGACATAACAAGGTGGAAGAGCATTTTGAGCTTTGTAGATGTAGACAGACTAATGATAAAGTGTTACTCAAACATGTGTGAATGAAACAAAACAAAACTCCTGGTATGTTTTTGATGAGGTCACAGCATTATAGCATGGCTTAAAGTTCAATTTTGTCTAATATAGTACCTTTATTTTTTTCTTGCTATCCTGATCAGCTAAACTCCTTAAAGTTATGGCTCGTTGTCTATTTAATCATGATGCCCCCACGTGAGACACATTATGTATGTTAAGAAACTGATGGAGGTTGTTTTGATAAACATACTATACACTGACATTATTATATTATGAAAATGTGAGACTATATTGTGCATAGTACTTGGCTTTCCAACAATTAATGTTTTCATCAAATTATTGCTGCTCTTTTCTAGGATCTGTGATACCCTTATAGATAAGGAACAGTGAGCGAAATAGGAGAAATAATTCTATCAACTTCTAAAAACAGCTCTAATTTATTGTATTAAAAATATTTTAAATTACGAATGATGTCTGTGTTGTCTTTAAAAACACTGTGTTTTGTTAGATAGCCTGATATTTTGTTTTAACGTTTGTATGAACGTGGTGTATTGTAAGTTCAGATTCACTGAGGAAAAAAAAAAAACAAAACGCTGTGTGATTTCATTTTTGTGTTAAATAAAGTGTGGGAGACAGGCAGCTCTTCAATTTTAAGATTTTACACAGTGACTCTATCTCCTCTCCTTGTCATTAAAGAAATAATCAGCCTGACCTATCTGTTCACCAGCCTGTTGATGCTCGCCATCAGACACAGATCACACACACAGAAAAATCATTGGTCTTTCTCAACTCTGATTCATTTAGTGCTGCTCCACACAGTTTATAAGCTGAAAATTAGAATGAGCCAGTATGTTTTCAGGCTGCTGCTCTCATTTTATATACTTAATCAGGTGCAGTCAAAGTGATGGGAAAGGAATCAACTGAGGCTTGATTGGCCTTGATGACATCTATGCTCCAATTGTCTCAAAATCCCCCCTCTAATCAATCTCTAACCCTTACCCTGAATCATGTTTTCTACATTACTCATGTTTCACAGGTATTGCAGACATAGGACAAGGTCTGTATGGTTATTGTAAATTCATGGGTTCATATATATACGCATCCTATATTGGCCATTTAAACAAACGCTAGCATGTGTTTCTAGCATGTCAAACGCGTGGGTGCTTACTTGTGATTTTCTTTTCTTTTCCACATCTGTATAGTAAAAATATTGAATTTATGTCCCCGAAAAATAACTTCCCGAGCGGGTTTTCCTGAAAGAGCCGTGTATCGGAGGGCGCTGTGCTGATGGAGAGGACTTCACCGCTGCATGCTCTTCCTCTGTTGTCTTGGTAACGCAGGGAGAGCGTCGGCTGCTGTAGCAGAGAGGAGGAAGATGGAGGAGAACCCCGCTCGAGACGGCGATACTGGTGTGTAATAACGGAGCTTAAATAGATTTATTTTTAGCTAAATTAAGCTAACATCACCCTACTTTCCAACATAAGTGGCATCCCTGTTTAGATCTCTCTGTGCATGGTTCTGATGCTATTAGTGCTACATGCTACCCATTCTAGCTAGGTTAGCTGCATGTAAACAACCTAATTTCAGCAGGTTTGTTTATGATCTAACGTCAGAGCTACTGCCGTCGCTTTTGTCCGAATCAAAGAAACATCATGCACTTATGTTTACTATGTTTGTAACTGTCTGTCTAGAAAAGAGCGTGTGGTGCAGGTGAAAGAGGATGTTGGCGAGTGCTAGCTATAGCATAATTACCTGGATTAGGCAGCTGTCCCACCTGAAGTTGCGCGAAAAGTAGTTAAGGTTCAGCTTTCTTATGTGCACAGACATGTCCCTGAAGAAAAACGGTTTATTAGAAAATGATTTCAAATGAATGTTATTGTTGCAATATGCACCAATAATGCGTCAAAATGCAAATATTTATCTTTCTTTTAAAAAAAAAAATTAAATCAGCATCACTGCCAGCGATTACAAGCTCGCCAAAATCTTTTTAGGGACCATGATCATAAAGAAATCAGATGTTTTTGCTGTTAATATTTCATTTAAATATTTTTGTAGCTCGAAAAATCTTATAATAATCGGATTTTGAGGGTGCAGTAACTGCAGCCATTGTTACAAGTAAATTCTTGTTTTTTCTTCAGGCAGTGAGACTGGAGCAGAGGATGCTTTGGTGGGGAATGTCAACAAGCTGACAGTGAGCCCACCTGGTTTTTCAGGACCTCCACGGAAAGGCCATCTGGTTTTTGATGCTTGCTTTGAGAGTGGTGAGTAACCAGTACAAAAGAAAATAGCACTTAGTCAAATACAAGCCCATGATGGCAATTGTTTTCTTCAATCAATTGTTTTCTTCAATCTCACAGCACTGTATTGTATTCCATTGTTATCAAATCCCCTCATATGTATGTGTCTTCTGCGCATAGTGTTTTTACTGAATGTGATGATGTGGGATTGGCCGAGGTGAACAACAGGTGTTTTTTTTTTGGTTTTTTTTTACTTTCAGTCATGCAAATATTGGTGAATCATTATAGGTCCTTATTGTAAATTATAGTTTCTATACTGAACAGCAGAGAAGTGCAGACATTGATTAATGGGCCCTGAGCCCCACATGGAGATCAGCTAACATACCAGTATCTCTGGCTCCGGATGTATGCTCTGAATGATTTATGAAACTGATATTAATCTCTTTCCAGTAAATGCTTTACTAAAGTTAGCAAGGAGATATGAAGGCGCATTTGGCATCTAATGTCAAATGAATGCAGTTCACTCTTATGAACAATATGTATTTAATTCTATTCAGAGGCAGATTAGTGTACAATAAATGCATTTCCTAAACCAGATAGTTGCACAAGAATAAACACAAGATAAACACAAGAATGTAAAATAAATGTCCAATAAGTACTTTTTTGTATTTTGCATATATTGAAGGAATGGCCTATAGACATATAGTTTCCCATACGTTAGGTTTAATATGAGGGTTATCAATACCAGAAACAGCAAGAACATCGGAGACTGACGCTTTGATCCTGTTCATTGCATGTTGCATGTGGATTCCTCAAAACTATTGGAATGGTGTTTTATGATAGCAGCTTTATATGTTTGTCATCCTAAAGTGATTACTCAGCAAGGCACTATTTTGTAAAGAGACATTCATTTAAAATTTTGCTTTAGAGCCCTTCTTCATTTCCTTCTATTTGGTTGCTTGCTTAACACCAGTTTCTATCCTAAGTATGTTTTGTGTAGCCCAGCATTTATTTTGTTGTATGGTGCAGTACAGAGTACAATATAATTGGTTTATTAAAATAGACAGTGGTAATGTAAGGTGTTTGCCAAAGCCCTGAAACCTCATTTGCATTTAGATGAGGCTTAATTCACTTTATTGTCAGCTCTGCACTGAACAAGTCAGTGGTGGTCTTCAGATTTTTTTTACAGTTAGAATATTGGCTAAAGGTCTTCTGACACATAGATCCTCTGACACATTTCTTCATTGCATAGAAGTTGCATAGAAACTGTCAAGTTGGCAATTCTTGTTTTCTTAACCATTTTAATGCTTTAGTTTAATGAGTTGTGTGATTTACAATTGTGTTGCTCTTTTTAACCCTCAATGAAATGCAAATGTAGTCTGACGCTCATTTATATGATTTTTATGCTGCTTAGCACAGTGCATATAATCATTGTGGTGAACTGAAGATTTGGCTAATCTGTAAACACTAAGTCATGGTCTATTGTTGTGTGTGGTGTCAGGAGGCAGAGATGCATGAAAGCGATAAGAGAAGCCTAATTGTTTCTGGAGTGAAAATCCAAATGGCATTCTTATCTTGTCTTGTCACATTTGTTTCGTCATACACTCCAACTATTGACATTTTCCGCTAAATCCCAAATTCTTTTGTGTGAGTCCTCCTTGCAGGGCACTAACTATAGTACTATCTATCTTCTCTTTCATTTGTGAATGACAGTGACACTGAGTGAGCATAGTTTTACTGCACCTGTTCCTAATAAATAAATCTGATAATATACTGTATGGGAAGCAGTGAGTAATTGGCTAATCTCCATGATATGCCCACTTAAAGCATAGATGTAGGGATAAGCTGCCTCTCTGATCTCCTATTAGAAACAACAGAAAAACAGAATATTTCAGTTCTTCATAAGGACACTTATACCTGAAGAGACAGAATAGCTTTGAGCTCCTTGTACAGTATATGCCCTTTGTAGGCTTTACCTTACTCTGGGGTAATGATAATTAATGAATCTATTCTCTATTGTGGAGATTAAGAGAAAAATAAATCAACCCAGAAGTGGCTGACAGAGGGTAAGTAATGAGGATAAATAACAAAATGTTCCACAGTGCTTCTTTCATAAAGGTTTTACCGCAGAGATTTGTGTTTTCCTGTAAATGTGTGTAATGTAAAATAATGCATAAAATTTCTCTTCATTTTGTCTAAACTTGCAGACATGACAGGACACCAGAGTGAGCTCAGATTCTCCTAAATACCCTTAAATGCATTAACTTAATCAATGTACTGACTATTGCACAGTCTGCTGCCTCCAATTGTATCCGCCTCTTTGTTGTTTTGTATTACTCAACAACTTGAGAGAGCGGCAGCGCTGACGATTTCCAAAAGAAGATGCATTGGTGTGAGTGTGAGGGGGCTCTCCTGACGTCTGATGTATTGAGAGGCACTCTGGCTCTCTCTGTCTCTCTTACATGTCCTTGGCAGTAGAGAAGCTTCACTGCTCAAATCACTAAATGGCCTCTCCAGTTTTCCCTTTTAGCACTTTTCTTCTCTTCTCTCCTTCTTTTGAGACAGCCATGCACTATGGAGATAAATTTGTGTTGTCTGGCGACTGTTGGGAAGAACATTGCTTTTGATTTATGCTATTTATTGGCCATTTGTATCCATAAGAGATTACTCTTTATTATTATTGTGGTTTTTATTATTGTCATCTCATATCTTTTGCTTTCTGCAGGCATTATTGCAGGTTTTATATCCATTTTCATATATCACATCAGAAGCTTTTTGTGGCTTGTGGTGAAGTTTCTGACAGAAATTATTTTGTCAAATGGTGCAGCTAGAAAGTGACATTTAGTTCTTCTAGTTTGCTTAAATTATATTGAATTTACAGTATTCAGGTAAAAATCTTCTAAGTAACAATTGATTACTATACCAACAGGTTTGTGGGTCAAACTGTGCCATTACCAAACATTCAGGCGTGTGTATGATTGTATAGTGAAAAAAAGATTACCGATAGTCGCAATACTCAAATTTTCTCAATTTTCGATACCAAGGAAAAGATACTGATTTTGATATCACAAAAATAATACAATGCGAGTTTCAACCAAAACTGATAGTACTTTCTTTAACATTACTATGTGGACTGACATAGTTCAAGAACTAAGATTCAAATTTTAGTTTTTTGTGAATTGATACTTTTGATACAATTTAATTTCAACAAATTAGTACTGTGAATACTACCATAAAATCAACTTATACATCATGATCCTATATCCAACCATTAGAATCCTATTTAAGCATCTTCTTATCATCTGTTCTGGCCTGTGCTACTGTCTAATCACTTAGCAAATGTTCAGCTAACTTGGACTGTTTTGTAGATACCTCCCTCAGCAGAAACCCGCACAAACAACCTCAGCGTTTTGTAAAGTAAATTGTTGATGGCTGATATAATGCCTGTGTTGGAGACCCTGTCGGCATCTCATCTTCTCCAAATGTCACTAAATGTTAGCAGCTCTGAGAAATGGTCAGTAATGAAAGTGTTCGATTGGGAATTGTATTAGGTCTGGAAAAGGTTGATGGACAAATATTGTAGAAATGAAATCAAATGGCACTGTTGTTTACTTCATGATGTCACATAAGCAGGTTTGACTTTGTTGATATTTTTAAATTTGTTGCTCAGGGCTATTTGGTGTTCTAAATGTACTCTGGAACATGGCTTCTCTCTGGCTCTGGGCCCGCCTCTAGCATTGTGACGAGTGTGTTAGTAAAAATAAAAAAAAATACTTTCAGCTTTACACAAATGGCACTTCCGCACAGGCTCTGACTGATTCATCCAGGAATCCATCCTATTCCCAGCGACATCAACACTTTTGGAGTTGACGTTTCATTTGTCATCCCAGATCATGCATTTTGGGAAAATAGGCCGGATTTGTAATGCTTTACTAGTTGTGTTTTGCTAGCTGTCTGTATTTATTCTGTTGATTTATTTTGAAAAGCTCTCCACAAGATGAGCTTTATTGATGTGCCAAGGTTTGTTTGATAGCACAAATTCTTGTACAGACTATACTTTCACAGTGAAGGCTGAGATACTGACAGGAGGGGGATTTTGATCAAATGTATTTGTTGGGATTCCAAGCAGCTGTCTTGTAGGTCTGCTGCCGCTCACAGTAAACACCATTGAAATTCACTCCTTGGGGGCTCTATCAGTCATCAGGAGTGGTCCTAGATATTTCAAATAGTATATACATAAGTGGATGGTAAATATGTTCAACAACAATTCAATGTGTATTACAATGTTATTCTTTACATTTACAATCAAAATGATCTGTAGCTAGTTTTATAAAATCAAGATACAGATAGGTTACATAATGATTGTTTTAGCACAATTACATTTTATCTAACCTATTCTATAATTTCATTTTCTAAAATAAAAACAAATTAGATGTAAATGATTGAGCAGCAGTTCCACCCAAATTTGGCGCCACCCTTTCACTCCTGCCTAGACAGAGAATCCCGTCTCAGAAAACTGCCTGTCTTCACATTAGTAAAATTATGTCTTAAATATTACATATCCCCTGGTATGAAAGGGATTAGTCTTTTTCAAATAATGGGATCACTTTTATACTTTTATTTTTACACATTTATTACAGACTGAGCTCCATGTATTACTTAATATCTCGTGGTGGGATGCCTTACAAAATGATTGCTGAGAAACACATTGATGCTGTGCCAGGTCCCTGAATGGCGTTCAGAGCTGCTTTGCTCTGCTCTTTCTGGAGCTTGTAACGTGCTGCTGCATTTGGTAGTAGCTCTTTCTCTGGACTCAAAAGCTGCTCCTCATTGGGTTCATCTGCCTTGTTTCAAACTGTATAATTCAGTCTTCATCCTCCTCTCACCTCATTGCACCAGTAGTAACAGAATTATAATATTGTAATGAATGCAAAGAAAAAAATGGCAACATTTAGAGAAAACATTCCTCAAAAAAGGTTTGTACTGGATATCAGAATCAGAATCAGAATCACTTTTATTGATCCCCGAAGGGAAATTCTCTTAGTTAACAAATGCCACAACCACAGGATAGAATTAAGAATAAAAATAAAAAGTCATTTAAATAAGGATAATCAGAAGTAGTAAGCATAAAGCTAAAAACGAGGCATTTGCATCTGGATTATTTACATTTTAACTTTAACATTTAGATTTTGGACTTATTCTCGCACTCTACTATGCAAACAGTACTTTATAAATCTGTTCTGGACTCCACAGGAATCCAGCGTGCCTGATGAAGACCAAAGGTTGAAAAGTTGCTTGTTTGTAAATCAATTCTTTGGTGATGTAAGTTAGACGGTGTGAAAGAGATTTGATCCTTTTAAAATGTGAACTCCACAGGTGAAAGCGCCCCTTGAGCAGAGCATGTTCCTCTTTCATAGTGAGATGCTGCAGAGTCCTGGTCAGGAGTATTTGCTGCTTTGTTGCACAGGGCTTTAGCTATTTTAAACCGGTGCTGTCCTATTTGAAGTGATTTGCTTGCTTGGTGAAACACACACACCAGAATAAGCACCTTGGCCGGCTGCATACTCCTGTGTTTAGTTTCCTGTCCTTGCTGACCCACTGGTTTCTGGCCCCAGATTCTTTCCTCCCTTGTTTCTGCTCCTTTCTCACAGTGGCTCCCTGTGTTCCTAAACTCATTACAGAGCAATCAGCCCCAGGCGTTGAAGTGTGCACCCAGAGGGAGCAATAACTGTAAATAAACAGTACTGCAGGCTCTTCAATAACATGTTACCAGGATGATAACGGTCCTTCTTAGCGGGCCTGTTGACCTTCTGTGTGCCTCAGGCTTTGCCAAGGACTCCTCAGCTCTACACTTTTATCTCCAGACTGTGCTCCTGCAGCACCAGAGCCCTGGACTGATTACTGCTGCACCAACAGGAGAGGACAGAGGAGAAGGAGAGGAGACTAAGGAGAAAAAATGCACTATAGGACAGCAAAGTTCACTGGTCGCTTTAGTGGAACTCCAACCTTTCTATGCACCACATTGTAGAAATTCACAAGCGTGGAAAACATTTGTGATCCAATATGATTGTGATCCTTGTACTTTTCTATTGAAGGTGACTCTGTCTATATCTATCTATCTATCTATATAATAATTGTGTGTGTGTGTGTATATATATATATATATATATATATATATATATATATATATATATATATATATATATATATATAACATTTTATATATATAATTAATGCATCCTGTACTCAAGAAAAAAAAATCACAGTGACGTAACATCTGGACCAAACAAATACCTTAAATACATATATAGCGACATATAGCGACATATCCTCACACATCCTCCTATTTGGATGATTGGCCTGGACAGTGTTGAAAGTTAATAGTAAACCATGATGAAACTTGGTCCAGTGGTTTGAATCCCTGGTCCAATTCTCATGTGGACAGTCTGACAGAATGTGCAGAGTGTGAGGATAAAACACTGTCCACATGAGATTGATTCTACGATTAAGTAGGAACAGGTCTAAATGCATCTTTACCAGCCATTAGCTCGTGTGCTTCAGTCAGGGCACAGTGCAGCTCCAGGGCCTTTTGGGAGACAAAAATACTATTCTAAAAGACCAGTCGAAATGTGTTCTCTTCTGAATGTGCAGGCAGGGTGGTACATCATGTGATATCTGCACTCAGTATTTCACTTGTGTCCTCAGGCCCAGGCTGTTCATCTATATTGAAACGAGGGCTCACTGGAGCATAGATGGACTCATAACAAAATTATTTCTTCTTTATTGTTAGCTCTTATTGTCTCATCTTATCCTATTTTGTTATATTCCCTTCATTTTCAAATGCACTGTGCTATTGTGCTCTTCATAAACCAACTGTGTCTTATACCAAGAGTAATTATTAGCGAGAGTGTTTTAGTGTTTTAGCTAAACTATAAGTTACCTTGTAGTAACCTCTTTCCACATTGGTCTACACTGATTGTTAAAATAAAATTGCACCATGTAGTAGACTCAACTCTGAGTGGTTGGCACTGACTAAGTGCATTCTAGTATACCTGTTAAGTCGTTAGTTTGTGTAAAACTCAGAGGTGACCTCTTTAATCTGGCCCACCACAGATGAAGTGATACGACCTCAGGAGAGACAGAAGCTTTAAGAAGTCATGAGGTCCAGATTGATACTGCCTCAGTGACAACCTGCCTTCTGGCCAAAGGGAGACAGATAGAGAGAAAGAGAAAGAGAGAAAGAGAGAGAGAGACATACACAGAGAAAAATGGAGATAGAGGGATGGAGAGAAGGAAACAAAAAAGAGAGAGGCAGAGAGAGAGGCGGAAACAGTGAGTTAGAGGAAAACAGACAGAGAGATGGGGAGAGATGTTTAGCTGCTGGTCTCAGCTCAGACCCCTCTACTATGGCTGCTGGCAGGAATCAATTCTACATTTATCAGTCCCCCTCCTCTGTGTCCAGGAATCCTGCTCTCACCGCAGAGCAGCCGCAGGGAAAACTGATGTGTTTTCCAATAATGAAATAGAACACAGCAAAAATAAGTTTAAAAAGGTGCCTAGCTGGTCTCCCCCTGTAGTTCTGTACTCTTTTAATCTGGTGTCCGCTGGCTAAACACACGTCTGGCCCTGTCTCCATCAAGTAAAGGAGTTGTGCAGCCTTGGCTGCTTATAATCTTGAGGTTATTTAGCAATTATTGGTAATATAATAAGACAATATATACATATAATTTAATTGTAAATGGTGTGTACACATATTCATGGTTTGGAGCATTTTGAAACAACTGCCAATTACCATAGTAATAGCAGCCTGTGTAAATGCACGCACCTCGGGCCTGAGGCGGCCGGCGGCTGGAGCGTGATCCATCTGCATGGATCAGCACATCCATCCAGAGCAGAGCCAGAGGAGAGCCAGCGGCTGCACAGTGCCTCATTGTGTGGCCTGAGCAGTGTGACTGCTCCCCCTTGTACCCCTGTAATGGGATTACATTAGCCAGGTTCCTCCAGACACTCTCTCTCTCCTTCTTTCTTTTTCTCTCTCTCTCTCTCTCTCTCTCTCTCTCTCTCTCTCTCTCTCTCTCTCACACACATCCCCCCCCCCCCCCCCACACACACACACACACCCACACACCCCCACACACATCCACACACCCCTACACACACACACACACACACACATTTGAGAAGTGTCCACTAGGCTCCTGTTTGTGCCCTGTTTATTTTCCTGTGGTCCTGTGTAATGAAGCAGACTCATTCCCATTTTCACACCAACATTCTGGTGTTCCTCTTCTTTTAGAGTTAGAGACACACAAAGAGTAAACTTGTGAACCTTTGGGCTTTATTCAGGTTTTTACACCTGTAGCAAAATACCAAATTAGAACAGGACAAAAGTATGTTTCAAAAAGGTTTTATTCACTCCAGTGCAAAAAGAGGTGCCATAAAGATGAGATTGTGCATATTCTAACTTCTTTGGTTACTGAGTGTCAATTTATTTTGGCTGTATGTATCATTGGTTTCCACAGGGACTGAAGATGTACCATGTATGCATTAAATACAGGCTTTGCTATTATTATGTTTTATATTAAATACAGCAAGATATCAAATTGATTAAAAGGGTCAAGCTGTAATCTGGAGTTAGCCACCATAAAATTAAAGCATGGATCAATGGCATGTCATACTGCTGCAGCTCTGTGCACTGCTCATGTAATTCTAACCTTGAGGCAGCAGCCATCTCTCACGTCAAGCTTTAGCATCAGGCTCAATAATGCAGCCGCCCATGGCTGCTGTCTGCTGCCACCCACACGGCAGTGCAACACCTAGGCAGGCAGCAGGATTGTACAGGTTTTATCTCAAAGATGAAATGGAATGAGAATAATTAAAATGTGATGGAATGAAAGTTTCAAGTCTATCTGATTTGTGTCGTGTTTAAATAGCAGGTATTACACTTCTATAGGGTATTAAGTGTTAATTCATAACACAGTTAGATCAACTTACCTTTTATCACTGAAAACAATGTATTAAAATGTGTAATTCATTTCAGTCACTCTCCCTTCAAAACGCAGATCACAGTACAATCAGCATGCATTCTGCTAATGAGACCACAGCACATCACATCAAGTTTGGGAAGTTGTACTGTATCCTGCTTTTGTGTATTTATGGAAAATGGCCATGCGAGAGCATTGGTCATATAAGCTTGTGGGCTGAGTCTTGGACAGGCCTTATGCTAACCATAAGGAGGTTTCGAATAGTGTCTGGGAGAGATTGCAGGATTACTCAGACATGCATGGATGATGTATAAAACCACTTCAGCCATGTTTTTGATAAGGGAACAATGTTATATACCACCTTGTAAAAGAGATGATGCATCTCTATGGGCTATCATAAAGAAATAAAAAATAAATAAATATGCAAATAACAAATAAATATATAATAATCTTCTATTAAACATACTCCATATACTACTATTGGTGGTATTAAGCATCATGAAAACACTCATATTAAGAAGGTCCTGGGTTTGAATCCTGGGCCACATGAGACCTTCAGATGTAGTGTTTGCATATTCATCCTATGTTTGTTTCATCCAGGTGCACCAGGTTCTCTCACTAACACAAACATGTAAAGGAGGGTCCTCTCTGGGCCTGTAGAGAAGTACTGTTATGGATGAAGGGTCACTGTCACTCGTCCTCATCGTGTGCTGTGGACAGTGTGAGCCCAGTGAATGGCTGTGATTTGAGTTCTGGAGAGGATCGTTCTACGACATGTGTGTGGACAGGTGCCTGTCTGCTTTGTGTTAGCTGCAGCTGGGTCTGGCACAGCCGCCTCCTGCTTTCTCTGGCCTTTATCTGCGCTCAATGCCACTGGATTGCACTGCTGCTGGTCATCATATATTATATCAAGTCATCTGCATTGCCACTGTGGGGATGGTTATGTAATGCTGTGTTACTGAAGAAACAGTGCAATTTATTTATTTTTTAATAGAAAATAGAATCACAGAAATTATAGTGCATGTAATATGCATCAATGCAAAGTTATATACAAAGCACATTAAGGGTGTGTTCACACTTGCACAAACCCCTCATTAAAATTAGCACTAAACTGTGACTAAACCTGGAACTAAACCTGGATTAGACCAGGGCTAAACCAGGACTAGAATAGAACCAAATCATATCCACTTTTTTTCCAGTTCACTTGTATCACCTGCTGGTCACAGGCAACAGCATTTACAATGAAGCCACTGAGAAAAGTTATTAGAAATATTAGAAACATTTTAGAAAACACTATTGCCAGGTATTGCAGAGATTACAATTTCTTAGCTTTGAAAATTATATTAAGTTTTGCTATTTGAAATTGATGTATAGATGTGCACAGTAGAGTTGTCCCACTAAGAGCAGTGGGCTCCATCACACGGGCCTCTAATGGGAATGTGAAAGTGCTCCTGAGAAAAACATCCTTTGGGTAGTCCGCATTCTCTATCCAGGGTGCTAAGCTCTGGAACTCAAGCCCTGAGCTGAAACTGGACCTGGGAGGGTTTTAAACATGAATGTAACTGGGTTTTAAAAAGTAGTCAAACATGTAATCACTGATAAACAATCAGTCCTTGTGTTTTTTTTACTTTTTGTAAAAGCCCTTGTAGGGACTGAAATAAAAAAAAATAAAAATAAATAATAATTTTTGACACCCAGACCAGACGCCACCATGATTCAGTGATATTTCCATTTGTCCGCCTGATAAAGGACAGGAGGCTGAAACAGGTGGCATTTGAAACTTGCTAGAGAGCGCCCTGGTTTTCTGTATTTTCATATTCAGTGTTTCAGTGTGTTAAAAATAAAGAATTCTTCGAATGTTACACTAGCATCATATGGTCACGCTTCTCTCCATCTTTTACTCTGTATGGATACTGTTGTGTATATGAAAGTATCTATATTTGGCATGCATGTCATGTGTTACCAAGTCATCTGAGACAGCTTATAGACAGCAGGGAATCAGACACACAGACACTGCTCCCAATGGACTAATTATATTTACAACCACACTTCTCCTTACATGATGCGTTCGTCTTTAGGTTGGCATACTCATACGTCAGTGAGTGATATGTCACAGCGTAGATACGTCAAACTTTCTAGAAAATATCTTTATGTTGGCAATATCCTTCAAGACTGGACAGACTGTATATATGTGTGTATATGTATATATATATATATGTATATATATATATATATATATATATATATATAAAATATAATATAATTCGTGTTGTTCATAATGTCGAGTGAACGTTGTATCCTTTTGCACAGGAAATCTGGGTCACGTGGACTACATCAGCGACTTTGAGTTTGACCTCTTCATTCGGCCTGACACCTGCAACCCACGCTTCAGAGTCTGGTTCAACTTCACCGTGGAGAATGTCCGAGAAACACAGGTCAGCAGAGCAGCTTTTGTCTATCAAATGATATCTTTAGGCAGCTGGTTGGCCCAAACAAAATACTGGCTGGAGATTTTCACTTTTCTTTAACCAAAAATGACATGACACGTACATTTTGTAAAAGACAAGAACTGCATGTCACATGGCACTTGTGTATTCTAAAGTGCATTCTCTATATGGAAGAAAAGTTTCAGACACAGGCAGCCAATGGCAAAAGAAACAATGTCTGATAGAACCCCACACAGATAAGATGAAAGCCAAAGCCACAGTGAGAGGATGCCTGTGGAGCATAGTGTTGCTGCTCTTCCTGTAGTGTCCTGCGTGGCCACAGCCTATCAGAGGCTATCGGAGCCTATCTGGCCTATCAGCCCATCTCCCTGCAGTGCTGTAGTCAGCACTAATCACATTTTATGGCTGTGAGATGAATGGGAGGCCTAGGCTTGAAGCCGGATCGATCCCAGGGCCAGATAGTCCACAAGCAGCAGGCAGCCGCTCGGGCCAACAGGATATTTGCTGTTGTGGCAAAATAACACAAAATGTATGAGAAAAAGTGACTGCTGGGCAGAGAATGAGATAGCCAACAAAAGATTATTAAAACGCATGCACCTTCTTTCTGCCTATAGCAGTGGCACATTCATGATGAACACAGTTTATTGCTCTTCTGAACAGCACTCTTCTGGAGGCTTCCTTTCACACCTACTTTTCCTTCAACATTCTTCTTCATCAGCCATGGGAGTGTAATCTACTCAGTGCATAGTCTTGTGGTTATATTCAAGGTGTGTGCAAGTGCCTCAATTAAGTTTGTGTCTGCAATCATCTGATTTCACATAAATCTTTAGTTAGCATCCTAATGCTTGCAATATCAAGACAAAAATTGCAGAGAAATTAAACAGTGCCAGGGTAATGGTAAATAAAGGCTGTGTGTGTAGCTATGTAAGAGAGAATGTGCTATAGAGATATCTGCAGGTTCCAGGGGGGCCGGGCTGCTGGAGTGTTTCATCCAGCTAAGCCTTGCTAACTCTTAGTCTGAGCCAGGGGAATGGGGAACAGTAAAAGCCCGTGATATTGGAAGTGAGATGGCTATTTTGAAGGAATGTAAGCTGGTGAAACAGATTTGGTTGGCCTCAATCAGCTTAGCAGCTTTGTGGAAATTGGCTTCACTGTGGCACCGGTTATGATGGATGGCTAGTTGGGTGAATGTCTCTTTAAATGTGCTTTTATTATTTAGTGTTTCTTGGCCAATGACTTGACTCAAAGAGCTGGTGAACATACTTTACTGATTCTTAATATGAGAGTTACTAAAATCTAATCTTGCATGCAGTACAGACGTTTACTCTCTCAATAGCAGCTATTTTTCTATGAATTTCAAGGAATACAACAGGGCAAAGTCATCCAAGGTAACAAAAACATTTTCACCTCTCGTTTTTGTTGTTGTGACATCTTTGGGAGTAAAATAGACCAAAAAACAACATGTGGAATAAAATAGCTTTGTAAAAGTTGTTCATGGTTTGTGCAGTGAATTCTACATGTAAGTCCTACCCCGTGTATTTGGTTTTGGCGTGTGTCTGTTATGAGCAGAATCGGTGCATGAGTTGATATGACACCCCATTGGGTAAGTTGATATGCCATTCCATTCTGCTGAAGGGCTGTGCTTGATGTCAGACTCCGTGAAGGGCACGGCTGTGAGCTATTATCATAGGAGCCTTCAGGGAGCCATTGGTGGAAGACAGGCAGTAAAACCTTGTGCGAGTGCCTTCAACTCCAGCCACTGCTGCAGGGCTGATTTGTGCACCTCTCCTGTCCAGGGATAGCACTGAGCACAGTGCTCACTCTGTATGATCAGCTCTGAGGAGGAGCCAGGCAGTGCTCTATTTCCACACACAGTCTCGGTCACAAAGCTTCACACTGCAAACATGCATTGTGTCATTTATTCACATCAAAATGGTAGAACCTCTCCACTATGAAGCGTTTTTATTATTATTGATTGTGCAACTTTCTTAAAGCAGAAAGACACTGAGGGCTTGTGTGGACTCTACCTTTTATGTTTTGCCTCATGTGGCAGTTCCATGTGGACCACCTGTGATCTAAAATACAGCAACACATTTTCAACACTCAAATAATGTGTTTTTGTCAAACCATTGTACAGAATATGCTGTTTTATGGCAGCCAGACTGGTCTGGAAACTGGTCAGTGCAGTTGAAAACTAAACTTTCAATCCTTGTAAGACCTGTACCAAAGACTGTGGGTCTTTGGTACAACCATCAGGTTGTCGTGGTATTGTTCTGAAGAGTGCTCCCGTTAGGCTTTTTTCTGTACTTTTTTGTACTTCTATATAATGTTGGGTACAGTGCAAGTTTGTGTAACAGGTTACCACTATGAGGGGAAATAAAGTATACTGTATCTTACCATTAAAAGGATGTTCAGTCTATTGTTTGAGAGTGATGAAAAACTAGGATAATGGTGTCCATACCAGGAACATGTCATGTGATTAAAACCTTTACCAGTGGTACCAGTGCAGCAGTACAGTACCAGCCCAGAATACTGCCATAAATAGTGAATGAAATTATTTTGTGCCTATTTATTACAATGTTTCTTGTTTTTTTAACTACACATCTCAACAAGTGTCAAACCATTGGTGAAGCTTGTGAAGACTTTTTACTTTCTTTACACATTTTCTGTTCAGTTGAATACATTTATAACACAAAGAGAACAATATTATGATTCAAACATTCCTTGTCAGTCAGTAATATAACATAATGTGAGCAAATTGAGTTAAAAGGCCTTCAGACACGTTTAATGGTGTGGCATTTCTGAATGTATAATTTACTTATCACACGGAATGATACATATTAATATTGTGATGTCTCTTTTTGGAGCTAGGGGTGTAGCATTGAAGGAGAAAGCAAAGCAGAGTCCAACAAAGCAGGCCAAAATGCTGTAATGGATGTGATCCACATCGATTTCTTTGTACAAAGAGACAGTCAGGGCTCAGCACAAGGTCCAGGGGCTGCACTTACCAGAAAAGCCTACTTCATGCAGCCTCCTCTCCTCGTCTAAATACAGCACAATGACTGCTCTTCTGGGAAGTGGGCTACTGGTTGTCATGTTTAACATCAATGCCAGTCTCCATAATTGGAGCTTATCTGAGCTCGTGCCTCCATCAGCCCTGGATAGTGTTCTATAATGGACATAACTTCATCATCTACAGGGGTGGTACATTTTCTCCCATAGTAGTAGTGAATACTTATTTACTCAAATGTTTTCTAACTGTACAGTTATTCAGCAACCTCCACCACACATCTCAAAAAGTATTCTGAAAAACTACATCCGTGAAACATGTGAGAGACCCCCTGTGAAAAGACTTACTTGTGCTTGATTGGTTACTTAATTATGTTCAGGGAAGCTATGAAGCCTACTGAGGCTACCCATTTGTTAGATTGAATGTCCATCTACATTTAACACTAATGTATACTGACAAATACTAGTAAAAAGACTAATGTAGAGCACGTGGATTAGATTCACTACTCCTCCCCACAACATCAGTAGATACAATAAATCATCTGAAGTTTGAAGTTTTCCAGGCTATGGTTTATTATTATAAACCATCAACATACATATACAAGCATAAAAATAACTGGACTGATAAAGTGCGGTCTTCCTCTGCTCTGACCCTTGTGTGTGTTGCCATGGCTCCGTATCGTGTCCTTCATTGCTGACAGGAGCAGGACAGGCAGGGCTCTGGAACGCCGCTGTATGATGGCGCCTTAATCATTGGTGACGTAGCGTAGCCAGAAGTGTTCATGACAGACATCTGCTCTGTGCTGGGGGCCCATGGACTGCCTGTGGAGAACTACACGGTGTGTGCGGCTAGGCTAATCCACCTCTCTTATCTGGTCCATCCATACGTCAGGACACACAGAGGCAACATGCTCTAACATGTATATAAATGTGTGTCCGACTGTGTGAAAGTCTGTCAGTATGCAGTTTAAGTGAAGTACTGCCATTTATTCCTCTGTGACTCTGCTGCATGCTGTAAGGTAGATAGGCGCGTGTCCCACACGTATAGACTGGCATTTCCTAAGAAGCTAGTGTTCCCCACACTTAAAGACATGTCTGTGTAACTCAGCCAAAAGGATTATTGCACTTCAAATGCTTTGCATTGGACCGAAAAGTTTAAGGTTCCTACTTTGAAACCCAGTTAGAAACTTCTGGAACTACTAAAGCAATATTTAAAAGATCCCTCAACATCAGTGTGGGGGTAGGGTATCAGCAGTGACCTTTTCGCTGTTAAGGGGAAGTCATTGTCAGAGCTGATGCTCCCTAGATCAGTCTATAATGACGTGGACAAAAGAATATGACAACAGCACCGAATGAATTTTCAAATTGTCCTCCTGATAGCAAAATGAGTTTTCCCTGGGTTATCTCTGCTGACGCAAGGTTCCTTATCAAAATTCATTGCCTTATTTTTAGCTTGATTCACTTAAAAAGGGAAGCTCAGACCCAAGGGCATGTTTTGAAATAAAGCAGAGAGACTTTTTATTAGCTATTTAGAATGTCTGTATTCAAACTGAACTGACTCTGAGTTGAGTGATTTCTAATCTTGAAGCTTCTGAAGGATGGGTATAAATGATATACCCAAACTGATTCAAATGTACACAAGAATACAAGTTTTGGTTTTATTTTGCGACTCAGCACATTACATTGACAGAAGTGAGCACCTCGTGCTTTGACTTGATCCTGCTGTCTGAAGACCAGTGCTTATTGATTGCACTGAGGGGGATGAGTTATTCTACATACAGTCGTGAGAACATTTGGAGTCTGAGAACATTTGGAGTCTGAGGATCTGTGGAGTCTGAGAACATTTGGAGTGGTTGATTATGGTAAGCCTACGTAATATAAATAAAACAGACCAGTAACAGTGAACACATGCATTTTTTTTTTGTTTCAACTTTATATTGTTGAAATCCATTGTTTGTTTTGTGTGTAACCTGTTAGGATTGCAAAAGAAAAATAAAATTTGTCAACTGGACAAAGCGTTGTAGGAGTGAAGACATTTTGCTTCTCATCCAAGCCGCTTCTTCAGTTTTTCAGTTTGAAGTTTACGTCTATTGTGCTAGGGTAGTGCAATAGAACTAGACTACAAACAGAATAGGTGTTTTGAGTTTCAGTGTAGTTAGCTCCTCCCTTCAGGTAGATATAAGGCATTGTCCACCAGTAATCTGACCAGAATTTAAGAAGCTGCTTTATTTTTCTTTTGCAATGGCTCAGACCTGGACGACTGAGGGATTACACAGATAACCTGTTAAGATGTAGGAGTCCTGCCTGAGTTTCCCATGTACATGTGGCTCTGTGAGGGCCTGCTGCTGTCACATCTGCACAGAGAGATGACGCTGGTGAGGAGACATGGATCATCCTTTTGCACAAAGTAATGAATACAGATTGCACAGTAGATAGAGAGGCTGTGCAATCTGCTGCAGCACAAATGAAACAACTGCCGCACTAATCAAATAGTCTTTTCATGCCAGCGCAGCCCTCAACTTGGGTTAAATTCAATTCAGATTCACAGATTTTCAGACATGAAGGCAGAAGGCAAGGGGGAGCTCTAAATGTTGTAATTAGTGCATTGTTAAATGTGCATGTTTGCGTGTGCATGTTTGTGTGTGTGCGTGCATGTGTGTACAGTATGGCCATGTTTGTGAGGGAGCGAGGCGAGGGTTCCCTGGCATCATTGTCATTAAACACTTGGTTATTTCAGATAGCAGTGGGAGGAAGGTCCAATCACAGCACACACACACACACACACACACACACACATTTAGCTAATTATGCCAACTGGTGGCTTGGGAGAACACGTTTTCCTGCATTGTGTGTTTAGGGAACAGCGAGGAGCATTTGAAGGAGAGCCGCACTGCCTCTTTGATGCTGCTTTTGTTTAGTTGTTTGTGCGGTTTAATAATTTAATCAAGCCAAACGTCCTCCTTCTCGTTGTAAGTGTGTGTTGGTGCAGGCTAATTACTCTGCAGATTGTTCTCCTGGTGCTGGAGATGAGAGAGTAGGTCCTGGAGGAGGAAGAGGAGGAAGACAAGGCCTGTAATTTAGCAGGGCTCTGATGCTGGGGCTGTCTGTCCACCACTGCTTTATTGTTCTGGGAGGATTCTGACAGATACTACTGTAATGTGGGCCATCTGAGGGCAATGTGCTGTTCTTGTGAGTTCTCTTACTTTAACCTTTGTTGAATCATTGTTTCACCAATTATTGCACAGGACAGTGAAGACCTTCAGCCATGTCCCAGCAAATACATTACATTCATTCTTGCCTGTGACAGTAACTTATCAAAGATAGAAAGTAAACTAAACATCTTACCTTTTTAAATACAACAATTTAGAGAATTTGAATTGGGCAATATTCCTAGTTTACCCGGTTCAGCTTTGATACATTTGCTTTGAAGTAACACATAATACACCATTTATTTCTAGTATCCCTAATGTTAAGTTTTTGGTCACATTTAGCTCTGTATCACACACAGAGGTGAACAGCACAATGCACAATGTGACGTTCAGGTACAAACTGTAAACGCTGGAGAGGAGCCATTGTTTTGCGACCTCAGAGAGTTGAACAGGTTACAGCGCTAAAGTGCCTGTCATAAATGTGAGCATCCAAAACAGTTCCACTCTGCTGCTTTCCGACAGAAACTGAACTGAATGGCAAAACAAAGTTTTAGTCATTTTCTGCAATAAGCCATTTACCTGAGCTACTATGCTTTGTGAATTTGAATCCAAAGTTGTGTCCGATGTTGTGAGACTCTCTTTGGTGAGCATACTTGATTTTTTTCATATTGTTTGTTAAACCTAATAATTATTGTTCTGCAGAATAACATCAGCAGACATTGACATGCTAATGTCCAGTAGAATATCACTAAAGTAAGACCACATCCATCACAGGTCCTATTCCACAGTTAACTGGCCCATGTTTGTGCCCCACCTAACACTCAAAGTGACTGAGAGAGGTTCAAGCTAACCGTAATCTAACTGGTTCTCTGATTTATACTGTGCTGATTTGTGAAACTTTGAACCGTTTCTACTTGTAACATCAGTTGCTCTTATCCAGCCCTCTCTTGTTTCATTGCTGAGTTTGAAACGAAGATGCGACCGTACAATTGTTCCTGCTGCTGAGGGGTGGCTGTTGTGTAGCTCTTGTCTGAACAGAGACACTTCCCTCTGGGCTTTGGTCTCATCAGTAGGCCTCATTTAGCCTCCACATTGTCACTGCTCTCTGTGCTTCATATGGAGACCTTGCCAAAGAGAGGAGACATTTATAGCCCCTGAGTCCAGTACTACTACATTCTTGTATGTAGTATGAGTTAATGTAATGGTCTTCATGTTATGGTGTGTTCTCCCGCAGGCTCTATCTCTTCTTAGCACCTGGCCATAACATAAGGCTCACACCAGTGGAGTGTTGGGGTTGCACAGTGTCAATGAGCGTAAGCAGCAGCAGAGAGCAGACAGTGTGTGTGTGTGAGTGTGTGTGTGTGTGTGGGGGGTGTGTGTGTGCGTGTGTGTGCGTGTGGTGTGCGTGCGCATGTGGGTGTGTGTGGGTCTGTGTGTCCTGTTCTGTGATGCCGAGGCCATATCTGCTATCAGTGTTTTATGTCTGAAATGAAGGGACAGCCAAACCAGGAAACTCAGTTTGAAAATAGCAAAATATGTTAGTAGTAGTAGTAGTATGTAGTAAAAGTAATTTATACTTCAGATTTATTTCTCCTGTTCATATCTCTTACATTTGGGTCCAAAATTATTTATTTCTTTTCTTCTACCTGAGCTGTTTTATTTTAAAATAGGAATACATTTACCACACTTTTTGCCAGTGATAGTATCACTATTATGATTTAATTTAGAAGTTGATTTGAATTAGATAGAAAAAAACAAAAAACAAACAAAACAAAAAAACACTATTATTATCTGCTTGAGATTTAATCTGCAGTTATTATATTCTCTTTTGTTCATTTTAAACAGCAATATTGAAAATTGTTCAAAATCGCAGATTGTGCAGAACAGATTCTCTGTCACTAAACCTGTATCTTCAGTCATTTACTTGTTTTTACTGTTGACAAATTGTTAAACAACATTTTTGAACTCTACATGTTTGACCCAGGCTCAGCAGTGCGAGCGGACTGGGATAGAGAGCAGGTGAAGACAAACATTTTCAAGAGTATTGACTCTTCAAATGCTGGACAATACATTCTTCAAACATCCGTGAACCAATTAAGGCACATGTCTGAGTAAACACATGATCAGGATGAACATGTTTAAAATAATATGTCTCCTTTTACTCAGAACACATAAAAGCACCTCCTGATGGAGAGAAGAGGACCTAAACAGAGGATTGTGAAGTAAACTTTTGAGGAAATGTCCCTGAATCATCAGGGATCAGTGTGAGATCTGGACTGTGCTGCAGGATCCCCTGTTTAGTGGCAGGTTTGGAGCCAGTGTTTGAGAGTAAACAGATGTTGTTTGCCTTTTTATGTGGAGATTTGGCTTCTCTGGGGACGCAGCAAACCGCTGTGGCTACTGTAAGCTCACTAAAGAAGAGGGAGATGGAAGCAGCTCAAAGACATGAATGCTGTGTCTGAACTGCAGCTCCAGTCTCTCATGGTCAGTGTGGGCTTGTGGGTTTAGCACTTATGTGTAAAATATAGGGATGTACACACAGCCTTTTGATGGCACTATTTGTTGTGTGTTTTGTTTTCTTTTAACAAAAACATAAAAACAAAAACTGAAGCAAATGTGTGGTGCTTCCTTTTCAAATCATTCTGCTGCACAATAATTCTCTTTACTGACTTTTTACACTTCAGAAGAAAAACTAAATCCAATTTAAAGCAGGACCAATCTCTGAGTGACATAGATACTAGACACTATAGTACTATGCTACTATACTAAAATGATTATTGAATCATGATAGCCAAGTATTGCAAATGTCACTGACCACTGCACATATGTAATAAATCCAGTTGAATCATCATAACAGTGAATATGTCCAATGCACTGCATCATTTCACTATATCTAAACAAACAACAAAACACAAAATATATTTATAAAATATACTGTTATAGATATATTGATACTGCACCCCCCAAATATACTACACTGACAATATATTGATATTTTGATATTTTAGTATTGACTATTGGTGAAAAAGTTGGTGCTGCTGAAAAATGAGCTGGATCAGATATCAGCTTCCAAATATCGGTTCAGTGGAAATCCTGGTTAGACGTATAATAAGATGATATAACATGACTATTTACTGGTCATAGCTTGAATTTTATATTTATTAAGTTTTTCTGTAGTTACTTGAGAGATGAGTAACTACATAATACATCTGGATCAGTGTTGTGTTATTTTATTTTTGTTTAAAGGAAATAGATGCTATTTTCAGTCTCTGCACTGATATTGGTCGTTATCGGGTATTGGTATAGTATCAAAAATCCGTATCAGAACTAAAAAGGCTGGATTGGTGCACCCCTGCATTTAAGCATCACACCCCTTTAGTATCAAAATTGAGCCTGACTCTTGAGTATGGTGATAGTCCTATTTTGCATACTGCCATTGCAACTACAACCTCAGTTTGATCACCACATTTATACATGAATGCAACCTACCTAGAAAAACAATTCTTTTAATTCAGTTGAGAATTTACCAGAACACACATAACACCTGATTTCCTCTGTGCTACCCATGTGATGTGTCGTATGTTTTCTATACTTGGGGATGCCGTATGCTATCTGCCTTCTTCCATCTCGTCGCATGTAGAGCTGGGCACATAAATAGCTCCATCTCCCCCTCCCTTTAATTGTCCTATCATAGTTAGCCACTACAGCACTGACAGGCTATATGCGCTGTCAAATCTCCCAATCCCCAAAGGGACATCTCTTCTCTGTACAAGACTTCAGTGAGTGCACATCAAATGAAATGCCTGAAATGTCCAGGACCAAAGGAAAGAAGAAAAAAAGAAAAAGTGAAATGGGGGAAGACGTGGAAGACAGAAGTTGCATATAATGAGTAGTTGCTGAATTAATGGTGTGCTCACACAAAGTAGGCAGAACGCTTCTCATGTGACAAATGTGTAATTAAGAATGATTTTATAGCCCCCCACGTGAGCAGCCATTGAGAGACTGGAAGGTGGGTGGGAAGGAACAAAGCATCCCTGTACTTGTCTTCAGCTTGTTTGTACTGAGATAGAACCCTTTAATTACGCCGCTATTAGAACCCAGATACTGACGGATATCATTGGATGTTGTCATTTTGGCCGCGTGCCTTGTTTTTTGTTGGAAAATGACACTGTATTTCTTCAGCCAAAACATGTGGATTTTTAGATAGCATTTTCATCCCACACACCAAATATTTACTACTGTTTTAATTCACGTGCCAAGGTTAAATAGGCGTTTGAAAGACCGCGTGGCCCGACTTAACACCGACGCTCGCGAGATCATCCCTGAAGAGCCATGTATAATTTCATTTCATTTTTTAATCTTTACATGTATGTGCTCGTTAATTAGCGCACAGTTAATGAGGCAAATAATTATAACACAGCTTGTATCATTTAAGTAACATGGCCAGTTTAACGGTATGCTGATAAGGCTTGAGATTACATTAGGTGTAGCATTCGGTATCTCACAGATCACGAAATTAGAATTTGTTCAGCTCGTATTTGACGTGTCACGTTCTGATGGTGAATCTGCGTGACAAAAAAGATACGTGAGTAAACTTAGATTAAAAAGCAGTATAGAAAATCTTCAGTTTCTTGCAAAAACTCCAAATCCAGGTCCCATTGCAGAGTTTTTGAGCAAAAATGTATTGGAGCAGACCATGTAAATCCGTGTTAACTTTGTCGGCTAAAACATTTTCTCCATAGTTTTTAGTCAATGTCATATTTTTGCTGACTTGTGAAAATAAATTAAAGAAACAAGTGACGACCAAATCCCAGATCCCCAAACCAGACCAAAAAAATAAATAAATAAATAAATAAAAGTAATAATAATAAAAAAAAAAAATCTTGTCAAAGTTAACACTGATATAAATGACACATACTCTTAACTTTTTTTTCCTAAAGACCCTTATGTCGTGACATCTATTGTTCTCCCTGATGGACTTCATAAGTGTCACTGTTATAATTGTTCCTCTTAATTAACTGCAAACAACGTTACGCACATATATCTGCGTGTGTGTGTTGGCTGTAGACGTGTAGCTGTCCATCATCTGCTCTACTGCATTAACCTCGGCCTCGAGCCTCGGGGGGCCCACCACTTCCATTTCACTCAAACGAACACAGGTCTTGGCTAGGGGCACCGTGGCAACCCGCATACTTAACGTCTTATTTACTGTTTAATGGCTGTATAGTGCACCACAACAACAATTAATGAGAAATGCCACGTTCACAAGCGGTGGGGGAGGCCAGGTGGTGCAGGTGATTTTCTGCTTCCAACTTTATCTCAGCTCTGCCTTCTGCTTGGGCCTGATAAACCCACTGCACCTGACTCCCAGACAGACAGGCTGACAGCTACTTTTACACCCTCCCCAAAAATACCTCTATTTACTTTATAATTGTGTTTTATGCCACTTTGCCTTTGTTTGTTGATTTTGTTCTTTTAAGCACTAAATGGCACACTGCTCATCTCTTTATTCTAATCCGCGCGCTATCTCCTCCATGTTTATCAGGTTTTCCGCAGCTTCTGTGGACTGTATTTCCCCCCATCCTCTGTTGTTCTTGCCGGCTCTCTTTAGCCTGGTGAATGCCATCGCTCAAGCAGTGAGCTGTTGCAGGCACTTTGTTGCTGACCATGGTGCTGAAAGCCTGCTGCCTTCCAATTGCCAGAGTGTTCATTTCATGGTTCATATACCCCGTTCTCCATTTGTCAGAGTGCCGTTAGCCCCCTCGCTTATTTCTTTAACCCTTTCCCGTACAAAAATAACAAATCAAAGCTTATTTGTTTTGTCTTAACACTTAGGGATGTACTCACTGTGTCTTGCTTTCAATTAAAGTTCTGTCTAATGATATATTAGAACAACCTTTATGCAAACAAGGAGTCAAAAACGATACACAAATTACACTGATGTTTTAAGTATGAGATGCTTTAAAAAAATGCAATTTAACCAGCAACCTTTAGATGGCGCATATCTATAAGCATGCAGGTTTATTGTCAGGGCTTAGAGCTTATGAAAGAGTATTTCAATTTACACTTCCATCTATTTATCCAGGCGTGGGATCAGCCAAAAGGTGGTTTAGTCACGACCCCACCTCCCTTTTTTTCCCCTTTTTTTAAAAACGCACCCCGCTTACATGTGCTCATCACTTAACAGTTGCATTAATACACATAATTACCACATAGTGTTTGTTGTGTGGATACTGCCTGGTCCTTTTAGCATCTTTTGATTATCTTATAACACAAAAGCTGATAACCACACCGATAATGCTGTTATTTTCCATTCCACTCTCCTCAGTGTCCTTCATTTAGTGGGTCTGCTAGATTTTGGTTTCAAATTGTCCTTCATGCCATGCTGGATTTTAGCTGCAGTGCTATGCCAGACACTAAGTAAATGTGTTTTTCAATCTATCTAGCGGGCGACCATCCCATTCTTGCCCTCTTCCCTCCTCTGCCTGTGGACTGCCTGTGCCTGTCTCTCTGGTCCCCTGTGTTTTGGGACAATCTGGATGTCTTGTGATCTCTGTGCCTCCCCCTACCTGCCATCACTCCTCCCAGGGTTCGATAAATAAGCCTGCACCGCTCTGGCCCTCAGCTTTACCGGCAGTTGCGAGATCACATTTGTTAAAATATCACCCGCTGTAGAGAGGAAATTGATACGGCCGCAATGTGCTCCGGGCTATGGAGTTTTTCTATGTTGGAGGTAAAATGCCACAATACGACAGTTGTTGGAAAGTTCACAATTTCAACAAAAGAAAACAACTTCACAAAGAATTGAAAGTGAAAAAGCGATGCTATTTTTTGCTGTGAAACTGTGACTAAACGGTGGGTCATAAAGTGTAATTAGCTAACGGAAAAAATACCTCTATAAAATGAGGATTCACAATTCACATTTAGGTGAATGTTTTTTGTACAGGACAGAGGTGAAATAGCATGGATTGGACACGCAAGGAACTCAATTTACAGCAAAAAGCGAACTTCATTAAAATACTGCAAACTGTTTAGCCTCCTTGGTTCTAGTCCATTGCCCCACCAACAGACCAGTGATCACAAGAGGCACTCCCAGTCGAACAGGTAAGAGTAAGATGCAAAACTTTCCCCCTACTCCAACCTGCCATTATCCAGATGGCACCATTAGCGATAAAGCCAGCACATTTCTCCGCTCTTATAATTGACTCCATAGGCTATTAGGCAGGTTGGCACTGGGCTAGGCCCACTGATGCACACTCCAGATGTTCTCTGCGAGTGTGTGTGGCGTATAGCGAGAGCGGGACGAGCCGAGAGAGTTTTGGTGGATGTGGCAAAAGGGTCCAGGCTGCCTACACAGATGGACCAAGGCCCGGCAAACTGGGCGTGTGCGGAAAAGAAGTCACATTCAATTATATCAATGTCTGTATCAGTGGGCTGTTGGCTGTGCATCGCTCCCTCTCGCGCTCAGCCCGGGGGAGCAGAGATTAAAGTGTTCTGTTTTCTGTGGGAGATCTTTGTCGATGCTTTTTGGTTTTATCTGAAGATTAAATTATCTCTCATCCGTTGTCTGTTCTTGAGCGTGCGTAAGCCGAGTGATGTTTAAAAGGCATTATTAAAGTCAGTTCAACTTAAAGAGACACTAGTTGTGCTCCCATCTTTAGTCAGTTTGAAGAAAACTTCTGAAAAGAGAAAAGCAAATTAAAAGGAGTTTTAAAATGGGCTGGAAAGTAACTTATTGGCAGTGAAGTGTCACTAAAGGCTGCCAAAAGCTTTTGCACCATAGTGGCTACATTTGTCTGCTTGAAAATCACCTCGAGCCTCAGTCCTATCACGACATGTTGAAGCTGTAGAGGAACCATAGATGTTCACAGGTTTATTGGCTGAAACGCAAAACTGAAAGCTCAAAAACAATGCTCTTTCTTTTTCATTCAAATAAAAACAGGCTAATGAACATGTAATCTGTGCTGATAACAGCATCATTGGAAGAAAAATTGCTGATTAAAAATATAATTTAGAATTGTGAACGTGCCCTTGGCTCTAAGCATTGGATTGCAGATCAAAAGTTTGTCCACAAAGAAAGAAGACAATAAAGCCAATCCAGTCCTGATGTTGTCCGGCCAATTGTATTACATTACCAACTGGACTTTCGGTAATCCTTTTATGGCTAAAAACAGAGCTAAAAGCCATTCATTATTCATGTGCCCATGGCTGGTGGTAAAGAGGAGGGCAGCTCTAGGGTTTCCATCAGCTATTAGTAAACAAATCAATGCAGCAGGCTGGGCCTCTGTCAGAACAGAGCCTTCTGCCCTTTACCGTGACTTTGAGGGCCAGCCTTAAATGGGCACTCAATAGTGCCTCTGGAAAAAAGGAGAGACAAAGTTTGTTGACAGATTTTCATTAGGCTACAGCATGTCTTTAGTCTCTCAAAGTACAGCCCCATAAGTCTACAGCACTCATAACACTGCTTGATTTATTCATGTTATCCATCTTATTTGTGTGAACAGCTGTAGTTAGATTAGTAGCTTGAATGGTTTAACACATTATACCACTGGGTGCACATGTTTCAAAATTCCTCCCGGCCCACCCAGCGATAGGTATCTGATGTGATAACACGGCACAGTTTAAGGCCCCTAATCCAATCGCTTTGGCATGATACATTGTAATTTGGTATCATTGTAATTATGAACTGAATTGTGAACTGTCTGTAAGGGAATTAAATTAGCTGAAGAAGACGAGTAATATGATTGGGAACTGGGAGGAATCAATACAGCAGTCGTCGCCATCTCTGCACTGACCTGAATCCCGCTTCTCTGTGAATCTTTGGGGATTGGGTTTAATTCAATCTTGTGTAGCTAACACGCTCCCTGTCCCCTCCACATGGCTGACAACAGCTCTGTCTTGATTTAGGCTCCACGACGTCGGAGCCCTGCTGGGGAAAGCTGCTGCTGAGAAAAATGGCTATGGCTTGATTTTATCAGATTGGATAAAATACACACGGACATAAAGCGCAAACTACTGGCACATGGCTGTATGTTGGCACAGAGGGAAGTTGATGCAGAGGTTGTATGATAAGCCACACATGCTACATCAGTGGACTTGATAAACAGCCTTTTCAGCGGCCTCACCTGCCCTGACAAATAGATGTAGTGTGCAGTGTATAGAGTCTCATCCTTGTGGGTGCAGCTCATCAGTGCAGCCTCTTCCCTGATGGAGGAAGGAGCTGGGAGAGAGATGGCTTCAGCCCAAAGTGGACTGCTCTGATGGATGGGCCTGAGAAACACCAAACATGGTCTGGAAGAGGTCTATGGAGCTGACAATGGCAAGGGAAAAGTGCTCCTGTTATATGTCTGTGTGAAAAAAAAAAAAAAAGACTCAGTTGTACACAGTTTAGTTCTTTGGGCGTTGATTCTAGAGACATTGGCACAGTGTCTCAATCCTCTTCCATCTCCTCTCCAACTTTCATGTGATTGGTTTAGCCACCTGTCAATCATGCCTATTGGAATTTGAGGAAACAGGACACGGTTCAGATTCAACATCTTTTAAAGTATAGAAGTATAGCATGTACTCCTGTCTGCTAATGAATTTAGGTTGGAAGACTGAAAATGTATATAATGGGCAGATGTTTACACGGTAGATTTGATTGGGTGGGCAACAATTGGCCTACAGAGATGTCCCTGATAGTAACCGTAAAATTACATAAAGTAATAGGTCCAAATATAAATATTCCAAAGAGCACTTATCGTACCAGAGTTGTTTACTGCAGTCTTTTAGGATGGCGATAAGAACTCAACAGGAGAGGCTGTCTTCTTTTACGGACAAATGCTGATTTAACCACTTTTTAAGCACAACTGATAAGATTCAAACCCCAGCCTTATACTACACACAGGAGTATTCAGAGCCAAGAGGAAAAAGCATGTCAGATGCCAAGGAGAGCCCAATGTCAGAGAAATCAATATGTCTACCCCCTCCCAAAAATCAAAGTCTCTTTTTCTCCACCTCCCTGCTCCCTGATAACAGCTTGTGTGTTGTCTAAAATCAAAGCAAGTATCTCTGCATTCACTCCCACACTATTATTTCATTTATTTATGTAATTTTTGAATTTATGCCACCCGTCCCTCGTGCATATGTGAGAAACCAAAACATTTATTTATTTATTTATTTTTCCAGTGCGCTGGTATCTTTCATTTGAGTGCGTGGGATTTGATTGCTCATATTGTGTTTGTCAGTGAGAGGAAGCTCGTAAAGGTTATACAGAGCAGTGAAAGGCTATCTCATTCAGCAGAAACAGAGGGGAGTGTGTCCCAGGAGGCAGCCGCAAGAATGGACCCCGGATACAAATAATGCGTCCTGGCCTTGTTATTGGGAAGGCGCCGATAAGGTGAAGGGTGATTACGAGAGGTGGCTTTTAACAGACTTCCTCGTGACATCTATAGGCCTTTATGCAAACTCATTGTAACAGCGCGCTATTGTGTCCGCGCATCACCTGAACACTGTCACATGTTGACATCCACTTAATTCCCAGGGGCCATTTTGGATGTGTCTCCGCGGCTAAGTGCGTCGTGGTTGCGTGTGTTGGTATAGGAGGCAGGGAAGTGGTGTGGAATGATGGTAGGCCTGGGAGAAAGAGGGAAAGCTATTCACTGAGATGTCTATGGAGGCAAAGTCATTTCCAATAATGTCCGCTTCTGCAATTGTGTTTAACCCCAATGGCTCCAGCTCCTCACTATTTGTCATCACGCTTCTTCCTTCAGTCCGACAACAATGGAAAAATGCTTTATGGTTTCACATTATTTTCCACTAGCGAGACTTCTGCCAGTGATGGAGTATGTATCTGTATCTGTCCTGAATGCTATTTAGGACCAAACTAGAACCGTTTGCCCTTTGAATATGATTTCTAGAATAGAGATTATGGCATGAACCAGTTTAAAGATGCAGTGTGTAACTTTTTAGCTAACAATACACTGAAAAAAGTTTGTTTATTGCACTCCAGGCTTGCATCTGCACAAACCTGACTCCTATTTGACCTTGTGGTGGGCTAGTATGTTGAGAATTATGAATTATCTATTAAATTATACAGGTGAATACAGAATATTTAGGTTTTAAAATGTATTGGACCAAATTCTTGCGTAAACATTTTCACTGAGAAGGAATAATCCACATACATTTGTCTGTACTGCACCAGAGCATTTCAGCTTTTTCGTCAGGGCTTTACAGTTTTACTACTTAAATCTTTGCGCTTCCATTCTTCTTTGATTTCCAGAATAATGCAGTTTAGTGATCCTTTCGCTCTGAGTACATTTCAGCTGCACAAATCCCTCTCTCTTCCTTTACATTCCACCCTCATTGATTCCTTTAACTGTCTGGATGTCCCTTCTCCTGCCATCTTTAATCTTTGTGTCCCCCGCCCCGTTCTGCTTGTCCCGGCATAGGGGAATGGCAGAATGTGGTGATTTATCTAAGGCTCCCACTAGGTCCTCCCGCAGTCCCCCAATCACGCACACACGTACACTACACACACTACACACACTACACACATTACACGCAGACACACAGGTAAGCAGCAGCTGTGATATGTTTTAATTACAGTTTTAGTCAGAACTAATTAAGCCTTTATATCTGGAGGGGCGGCTCTATTCCCATCCCCGTGCACATATCCAACGGCACATAGGCCAGACTTGACAGTGCTTTCAGTAGATCTATAAGTTGAAATCTTGTCCCTGAAAGTGCAGACCTCTAAATGTGCTTCATGCAGGAGACAAGCGGAACTAAAACTAGACTAAAACTCAAAATAGGCCTTGTTTTGTAATATCAAATGTATTGTAGTATAGTATAGAATAGGGATTTGCAATTCATCTAGTTTTAATTGCGATTCTGTTATTTCTAATCATCAATTCTTGGGCCTTTTTAAATGAGAGATACACTGCTGCACCATCTCAGTAAACACATGGAAGAGTTCAGACTCCCTCTATATATTTTTAAAAACATATCTAATACATCTATAATAGTATATCTTAAATATTGTTTTTATTTTATTTTATTTTTTAATATTTAAAGCTGTTTATATTGTTGTTTTTTAAGATCAATTAAAAAAAACCAAAAAAAACCCCAAAACATTACCATCATATTGCCCTTAATATAGATAGAATAGAATGTAATTTCCAACAAATATAATGTTTGTTTCTTTAATATAACCACGAGGAGCCTATAGTAGTTGTCATATATGAAGCCCATTGTACAACTATTCAGAAAACGTCTAATTTTGTTCTGATGTGATTTCTTTCAGTGTTGATACTTGTTCAAATCCTTTTTTTGTCTTTATTTTAAGTCTACTATAGCGTATTACATTTGTATTCCATTTCATGCTACCTGTGTATGATTTAAGGTGAAAACAGTAGCATTTAGAGCCAAAAACACAACGGCCCAACAAAGCCCTACTGTCCAGCATGAGCTACTTTCATTTTGGATGATGAATTGCTGCAGTGGCTGTATTGGAGCAATTTCTTGGACCTTCCTGGATTTATTGCATGAGAGACATGAGGGAGCAATGAGACACAGAAAGGGATCCTGGGACCTGGTATAGTGGCCTGGCCTGGGTTACCTATTACCCCAAATGGTGAAAACATTCAGTTCATACATCTAAGCTAACCCTGTGGACCAGACCTTTAGTAGCAAGTCACTACAGTCTGGCTGCTTCTCTCCTGTGTCGATAAATGAAAACAGGAACATGTACTGTACGCTCAACTCAAAATAAATGATGCTAAATGATTCTATCTTTGGTTCTATCTTTATTTGTGAATGAAGTGAACTCGATAACATATGTGCGTAGAGATACCTTGTAAATCCGCAACATTACAAGGTCGGTGATGCACAATACTTCCTTTTTTATTTCACAAACTGAATCAACAGTTTATACTAACACAAACGAACACTGCTGCAGCTTAAGTTTAATACCAGAACAAAAGCATTTTAGCAGTAGACCGATTTGCTCTGCTAGTTATAGAGGACACAATGGGAGTTTATGAATAAGATATGTGGACTCGGGGAAACCATGGTGAGAAGGAGGAGAGAGCTGAAGGGTGAGGAGGTGATTTGTGCATAAACGCTGATGGAAGAGCTCATTTGGAAGACGTTTATGCTGTCAAGGTGCGCTCAGCTAAAATATGTGGAAAACTGCGCTAAAGAAAATGTGCTTGATGACTTTAGCCTATGCGTTGTGTTGGAGAGCGTGGCACAGATGGAACGTCTTCCCAGGGATTGCGGTGTTACTGGAAGAGGAGAGAGGTGGTAATTGCATTTTAATTACAGTGTTGATGGTTGTGTGCTCTGCCAGATGGAAGGTTCTTTACAGATATAAGCAGCAAATAAATCAGCCCAGTGGAAAATGAGGCAGCCCTTAGGTGACTGGTTACCTGCTGAACTGAGGCACTCACCTTGTCTTAAGTCTCAAATGAGAATGATTACTCAGGACAAGGGGGGACCCACCTACTGCAGAACACAGGTGGGTGGGCAAATGACTTCAAAATAAAACTTAAGATGAGGGCCTTAGATGGTATGTTTCCTAAATACATAAGGAAATAATGTAGAAGTTACATTTTGTACGTGCAGTTTTGCTGCCACTTCCATAGTTTTACCTAGGCCTGTCACGATAAATACTGTATCGACTTATCATTCAATACATGACAAATGGAACAATCATTTTTGGGGGTCAATATCTATCATAGGTAATTTTTCGTTGTAATAGTGCAGAGGTGTCAAACTCAATTTCACCGAGGGCCACATCAGCAAAATGGTTCGTGTCAGATTTGCAAAGATTTGCAGATTTGTCTGTGTAACTGCGTAACTTCTGATAAACTGACATTTTAACATGACATACATTTAAATTTACCTTGTCGCAGGCCACATAAAATAATATGGTGGGCCACATTTGGCCCCCAGGCCTTGAGTTTGACACATGTGTAATAGTGGGATTTTTTTGGGTTATTTTTAGTTACTTAAGTGTTGCATTCTGTTATTTTTTTTTAACCAAATACCATTTAGAATACTTTTTTGGGGATAACTCCGTTTTATGGTTCGGTTTTAATCTTATCGTTTTTCATCTGTATTTGCTTTAGCAATATTTCACACTTCAAAATGTGTTATTGTTTGTATTTGCGACAGTTTTACCACTTCATCAAATAAAACTCAGTAAAGGAGTCGTAGTTTAATATTTTGAACAGAGAACAGCAAGTTATGCACATGTAATATTGAACACATTATACACTGCATGCCATAATGGTAAGTTACACCAAAAAATTTAAAATATATCTGTATTTAAAGCCGCATTGTGTAACTTTTCTGAATGTTCCAGAACATGGCACTCATCAATCTTGTCTTGCCTGATGGTGTCACCTGCTTGGCTGAAAGAAATATGTTTATTGCTGTACCATACCCCCATGTTCCAAATATTTGATAATGAAAGCAGACCTAGCATAATACGTACAGTACACAGCTTGCTAGGTGTGTATATAAATGCCTTCTTTCTCCTTTACAGTGTTAGTCATTCTTTTACATGCTGAGTATCTGGTCTTGTCACAGCATTTTTTCTTTGGTGCTCTGGATGAGTTCTCTGGGTGGCTTTATGAGAATGACCTTTGCCTGTTGGCTCATTGAGATCGGCGTGCCAGTCCCAAACTCAAGTCCTCACCTTCTCCGCCTAATGAGGCAAGAATTCACACCACATAACACCTGGACTCAGCAAGTTTAGAAGTCATTCTTACTATTAGGGTCATTTATTTTCATAAATCTGAACTCCTGACTCAGCACCCAGATTATAATTAAGTATGGGCCACGAAGGCGCTTGTAACCATAAAAACCTTAAGTGATTGACATCTATATTCATGGGAACCTATGAGCTCTGTTATAGTAAGTACAATGTTTAGATCATTTCAGTTTTTTTTTTTTTAAATTTAATAACATGTTTTGAGCATGTCCTTGGAGAGTGGCATGGAGAGGGTCAGGGAGACAGTTTTGACCCTTCTCCTCAACTCTTTTCACAAACTGTCTGAGAGCGATAAGGAAGTACTGATAAGCTTTCCTCTATCTAAACTGCCTTTCTCCGCAGACTGGCTGCTATTGGAAAATGTATTTACTGTATACTACAGCTAAGTTGGAATAAAATCCTATTGCGACTTACCAGTAAGAGTAAGTGAATGGCTTTTGATCAGATGCACTGATTAAAAGTTAGTTTGTTACACTCAAAATAATATAATGGTTTGTTTTTTTTTCGTTTTTTTTTTTTTTTTTTAAATACGTAATACTTCAATTTGATCATTTTATATTTCTGTTTTTATATTTGGACTAAGAATCAAAGAACTGTGGCTGTGAATTCTTGAACCAAAGTTTCCTTAAGTTGTGATAATACATATTGAAACAGTCAAGGCTGTGGACAGAAACAGGGTAGACTAGTTTTACTTTGGCTTGATTATTCATTGTACAAGATTATCAGCCATCACCCACCTTCACTTCTTACATTAAATGCATGAATAAAAAGTGATTATAGATGCATGTAGCCAGTCCTGGTAAGTCAGCAGGCGTAATAGTTTTAGTTCACGGGTCATTTTAATAAATCTACTCATTTCAATGTAGCCTACAGCTACATTTGTTGCTGTAGTTGCTGGTGTTGTGTGTGTGTGTGTGTTTTTTTTTTTTTTTATAAAGCACAGAGGCATCCTGTACACAAGCCATTGAAACCATCAGGGCCATTTGCTGAGAAATTACCTGTGTTACAAGTGCGGCAGCTCGATTAAAAACACAATGACAGCCAGACAAAATGTCTTTAGACTAAATCCACTCTGTAGAACACACAATAGACTGGAATAAACCTGCTAGAAAGCTTTTACAAGAACCGGCAGCCACTTTGTCAGTGATTTAGTTAAACTCTTTAATTATGTTTTTGACACATAAAATGTATGAGGGATACACACAAGACTGCAAAGGTGTATTCAGGAGAAATGGTACATAAAATCTTGGGTCCTTCTTATTCTGTCAAAAGCATTTTTATTCCTGCGACCCAACAAACAAACACTTTGGTTCTCCCTGCACATTGTTTAGAGATATTTACTATTTCTGATGCATCCTTCAGAAGTCTCATGATGTGGCAGTGATGCTGTGTATTTAGTAGGATTTAAGGATATGGTCTATTTGTGTTGTGTTGCACAGTCTAATCTGCTTACTGTTGACTGGAAGTCATATAATCCCTTTATGGTAGAGGAAAACACATTACATTTGATGCTACTGCAGCACTGGGCGCACTAACCCAGTCTTATCTTTCTTAAGAGGGTCTAGACTATGGAAGAATTATTCAGTGCATATTGTTTAGCCATAGAAGATTTGGGCCATGTATTCTAAATTTACATTCTCTCACTAGTTTATGTTATGACAATATTTTGTTTGATTATTACTCAAACCTTAACATTTTCCAAGTGTTGTCATATATATCGTATGGAAAAAGAAACATGTAGTACATACATCAGAATATATCCACTTGATGTGGGATGGCATCATGGTCGTCCTGTACAGTTTTTCACAGAGGTGGTCATTTGCAACTCAAAAACTTGTGTGTGGTTACTGTGCCCACCCCATTGTATGTATATGTGAAGGAGCACTGGGAGAGAGCAGCTTTTTATTATTCTCTTGACTGTGCATTTGTCACCTTCAACATCTACATTATGAAAAACCTATTGATTGTACACACAGTAGTACAACATCCACACACAATTACAAACACTTGTGTCTGATGTGAGGAGACATGGTTCTAGGAAGTACAAAAATCCTTTGTCTGCACTGATTATGATCTCGCCAACAACTATATATGCTATATATATATATATATATATATATATATATATATATATATATATATACATATATAAGGATTATTAGGAACACCTGTTCAATTTCTCCTTAATGCAATTATCTAATCAACCAATCACATGGCAGTTGCTTCAATGCATTTAGGGGTGTGTTCCTGGTCAAGACAATCTCCTGAACTCCAAACTGAATGTCAGAATGGGAAAGAAAGGTGATTTAAGCAATTTTGAGCGTGGCATGGTTATTGGTGCCGGTCTGAGTATTTCACAATCTGTTCAGTTACTGGGATTTTTACGCACAACCATTTCTAGGGTTTACAAAGAATGGTATGAAAAGGGAACATCCAGTATGCGGCAGTCCTGTGGGCGAAAATGCCTTGTTGATGCTAGAGGTCAGAGGAGAATGGGCCAAGAGATTCAAGCTGATAGAAGAGCAACGTTGACAGAAATAACCACTCGTTACAACCGAGGAATGCAGCAAAGCATTTGTGAAGCCACAACACGCACAACCTTGAGGCGGATGGGCTACAAGAGCAGAAGACCCCACCGGGTACCACTCATCTCCACTACAAATAGGAAAAAGAGGCTACAATTTGCACGAGCTCACCAAAATTGGACAGTTGAAGACTGGAAAAATGTTGCCTGGTCTGATGAGTCTCAATTTCTTTTGAGACATTCAAATGGTAGAGTCAGAATTTGGCGTAAACAGAATGAGAACATGGATCCATCATTCTTGTTACCACTGTGCAGGCTGGTGGTGGTGTAATGGTGTGGGGGATGTTTTCTTGGCACACTTTAGGTCCCTTAGTGCCAATTGGGCATCGTTTAAATGCCACGGGCTACCTGGACATTGTTTCTGACCATGTCCATCCCTTCATGACCACCATGTACCCATCCTCTGATGGCTACTTCCAGCAGGATAATGTCATACACCATGTCATAAAGCTTGAATCATTTCAAATTGGTTTCTTGAACATAACAATGAGTTCACTGTACTACAATGGCCCCCACAGTCACCAGATCTCAACCCGATAGAGCATCTTTGGGATGTGGTGGAACGGGAGCTTCATGCCCTGGATGTGCATCCCACAAATCAGATGGTGTGCTCAGCGAATGTCTCAGTCAGTGGAGTGTAAAGGAAGAGGTGCTGGAGAGACCATCATGGGAGGACAAGCCCCTGCATGGGATGTACCACTGGAACATAACTTGTATCTTGGCTGATATCAAGAAATCCTACTAATGGCTTGAGAGGGCTGGACTGAAGGACAGCACAGAGGCACTCATCCTGGCTGCACAGGAGCAGGACAGGAGAGCCCAAGGTCAAGGTGGGAAACACCTCCAAAGGTAGTGGAGAATGACTGAGCCAAGATCCCGTGGGACTTCCAGATACAGACTGACAGAATGGTGATGGCGAACCAACTGGACACTGTGGTGGTGGATAAACAACAGAGCAAAGCCATTGCGTTGGACATTGCAGTACCAAGTGACGGAAACATGAGGAAAAATGATCAAGAGAAACTAGAGAAATACCACGGGCTCAAAGAAGAGCTGGAGAAGGCGTGGAAGGTGAAGGTTTCAGTGGTGCCCTTGGTCATCAGAGCACTTGGGGCAGTGACCCCCAAACTGGAGGAGTGGCTACAGCAGATCCCAGGAAAAACATCAGACGTCTCAATCCAGAAAAGTGTAGTACTAGGAACAACAAAGATACTGCACAGCACCCTGAAGCTCCCAGGCCTCTGGTAGAGGACGCGAGCGTGGAAAAGAGGATGAGACCACCCGCAAAGGGTGAGGATAAGATTTTTATAATATCAGGTTGTCTTCTGCACCTGCATTCTAAGGGCTTGGGTTTGTACTTATACACTTTCTGTTCTGTACACAGGTTTGATGAAGTGCTGGTGCCACAGAGGACAAACAGAACTCATATCCTGTCACTGGCTTTAGACCTCATTTCTATTCTCATTTCCTCCCTTAGCACACAATAAAATAATGGGACTTTACTTTATAGTGCATCTGTCTGCTCAGGTTGTGCTGGCTTGATGTATTGTTGTTTGTGAGTTTTCAAAGTGTGGCTCAGGTCCAGCCTTCTTTCACTACAATCTGTGGCAGCAGAATTTCCAGATTGTTTGGATTCATGACATAACAGTTATATAATATGTTTTCTGAGTAGTGGCATGTGCTTTAATATTAAACCATTTAATAAAACCCAACGTCTTTACAACTGAAAAGACAAAATAAAACTCACGATAATGTCATATATAAAAAATAATAATAAATAATAATAAATTAAATATGTTTATTTGACTGCAGAATTGTTTTGTTGTTGTCTTTTATTTTATATGAGCAAATGTGTTTTTTGTGGCCGTTTTATGGCAACTTAAATATACGGATGAACTCCACATCTTTTATCATCATAACGAGCTAGAGGCTTTTGACCATTTTGGTAATTTATTTGTCAAAAAGTTACCTTCCACTGCTATTTTCTGGTTCATTAAATCCTTGGAAATGCTCAAAGTTGTTTGAGTTCACTCTTGTTGACAGACGCCAAATCTTTTGTGGGTTCACGCCTCATAAGACAAAGGAGCGGGTGTGCCTCCATATGATTGGCTGATTGGTGTTTTCCGGAGTTTTAAGTCATATTCCCATCGCGAGGCGTGCAGTCTGAAGTAATAATCCTGTCTAAATGGAAAACATGGCTTGGTCATAATCCAGCTGCCTCTGCGTTCCCTGAGTGTCTTCGTTAAACAATCTAGCATGGTAATGAAGTGCTAATCTGCTCAGCTCTTTACACAAAGCATCTGTAAGTCTCCTGGAGCCGCACAGGTACACAAGTGAGGCCTCTCGCTCCGAGTGCTGCTCACAAAAACCCAAAGCACTCACACTCTTGTCTGCTCAGGAGAAGCACGCTACACACTTGTGGAGGGAAGCACGCTCTCATATTCTTGCCTGTGTTGATAAGGTAAGTCTACCTCCCTCGCCTTCAACTGCTGTAAACCTGATTACATTGCCTGGTTTTTAATAGCACGTTCTATCAATCAACAGCTTTTCCAATCATGTTTTCCCACAGAGAAACACATACATATCATTTTTGGCTGGCGGGCACCGTAATCTGTGGCATTAGCCTTCTAACTATATTAATCCATTTGCACTTTCCCCTGTTGATTAGAGCACATGGGGAACAGGGCTGGTATAGGGCAGCTGTAGCCTCAGGTCCTCATATGCAGTTCTGTCCGCATTCAGATCATGATTTATTACCCCCTCAGCCACACTCGCTCACACATGTGCATACCATACCTTTAGCCACAGAGATATCGACACCAGCTAACACACTACAACACGCTGTTTGGCATTTAGCAGAGCAGAAAAACACAGGCTGCTGCTATCCAGTATGACACCCATGGGTGTGCACTACATGAATCCATTAGCCTGATCTGGACCCACACATGCGTGAGGTGTGGGGTTAATCAACCTGAGCTACTGTCAGATCACGCTTTCAATAATTGTATTATCTGTTCATCATTTTTTATCTGTTCTTAGGAACCACATAAACTGTGGAATAACTTGAAGAGCTCTAAAACTAAAATGCTTGTGTTATTAGGATAGTTTGACCTAGTTAGTTCTGTTTTTCTTCAGCCTTAGTTGGACTACTTAAATTTGGTCATTTCATTCTTTGACAACAAACTTTAACACAGTGTGTTAGAGTGCTAACAGACTGCTATTTGATAAAACAGAACAACAAAATCCAAATGCTTATTTAGGTAATCTCTGTTAGTTACACACTACATCATGCATCAAATGAAAATGTATTTCTTTTTTCATTAGTATCCTTTTTATAGCATTTTCGCATATAACTCCCCATTATGGAAATGGCTAGTAGGTCCACATTTTATAAAGTTTAATAACATCTATTTCAATAAAAGAACAGCTTAAATGTGGACCCACTTTTTCACATAAGATGGTTTCAAATGACTTCTTATAATATTACAAGTCAAATCCACCAGATCTCCAGCTTTCCTTTGGCACACAGTTTGCACGTTCTTCTTTGTGTAGCCTGTACATTGTGTGTGAGTCTGTGTGAGCAGTAAGTGTTCATGAGTGTAGCAGTGTCACTGCGCACACTTTAATATCCCAGAAAAATAGAAGGTGGCTGATAAGAGTGCAGGCCAGCAGCACGGGGACATCACAAATCCCATACACTGGAGAGCACTGGTCCATTGCCAGTGTGGCAGAGGTCACAGTCAATTTCCAAAGCAGCAGCTCTTGTATATTAGAGTGCGGAGAGATGGCAGAGCCTGCTCTCTATCACACAAGCCCCACCCCAGCACAGACACATGTGATCAACATGGACCTGTGGAAGTCCCTGCTGAACCCACGGTTTTACTGCAGTCACAGAGAACAATAGCAGCACAACAGAGACTGGGACATTCATTACACACACCCAAAGGACTCACCTGTGAACTGTGAGGGAGTCATTGTTCTAACCTCAAGAAATATGATGGGAGACTGCTGCTATTGTGCACTATCCCTGAAAAAGATATCACTATACCACTGCTTACTGTAATCTGTGTTTGACTGTAAATATACTTTCAAATGTTCCTATTGATAACATTGACTGTTCATTTAGTTTCACAAATAAACCTGTGAACATTCTACCATTTGATTACTTAAACCCTAAATAAGTTCTCTTTGCGCAGCTGCTGTTGTTGATGTCCTGCACAGCTCTGGCAGCAGCAGGCTAATTCAGCGTTCAATTCCAATCTCACAGTTTGTAACAGTACAAAAGAATAAACATCACCTCATTTGACTTACTCTGACTTACCTGGATGTAGCTCTGTGCATCAGACTTGGCTGTGTGCTTTCAAGCATTTGACAACAGTTGGAGCAGACTTTCTTTTGGGGGATTTATAGTGGTCTGACCAATCTCTGTGTGGGTGGTGCATTAGTCATGGCTCCTCATCACATTGCTGCCAAGATTTCATCTTGGCTCTACCTAAACCGATATGACAAGTATTTGTGTGTATCTTGTGTTTTTGTTATGCATTTAACCAGACTAGTTTGTAACTTAGCATCTAGGTTTGATTATTATTAAAATTCATTTGATAAAATTACACTGCCACAGATGAGTTTGATTGGCTACATTTGAGTAAGATGTTTTTTCTATTAGTGTTGGATTTGAAATATTTACAGTGTGTATTAAACAGTAGTATTTCAGATTTGGACAATGTATTTGACTCTGTTTCGTATTGTTGACACTGTTACAGGTCCAACCCAGAACACGTCTCCATACCTCTGTACTGTAGTGCTGATGCAGATAATGCTATCCTGCCCCAGTGGTGCGGGCGAACCAGTCTGTGGTAATTGATGTGAGTGGAGTTGACATCCCTGGCAGAGCGCTTCAGGTTGGTCTCGGACTGGGAGCGAGCAGCCCATCATTGGCAGTTATTAAGCAGCTCTGCTGCTCTTACTCAGAGGGAACGACCTGTCCAGGCTCTTTACATAGAGATGTTTCCATGAGGGTTGGGAACAGTTCAAGTTATGCAAACTCTTCTTCTGAATCCTAGTCACTTGTTTGTGGCACTTGGCAGACAGGAGCTTTAGTCAGACTGTGTGGCTCTAGACTTCAGGGCTGAGTGGCTCTCTCTCCTCTGCGTTTCTCCTGAATTGGGCGACAGTTGGCCACTTGTTCACTGTCTTGATATAGTTGGCTTTGGTGTTACACACTGCTTTTGTTAATGCTATCGCTGTTGTGCAATGTGCTGGGACATCTGCCTCTGTGCTCTCCCCTGCCACTGCTGCCACTGTACTTGTTTACCACTTGTAAAACAGTTTTGTTTGATCACTCACGCTCACGCGCAAAGTATTTCAAATGGCTGTTGAACACAAATTAAATTACAGCCTGAAAAGTTGCTCACAGTTCATGTTGTATTAATATTGTAGCTTAATGTATAATATATATGAAAAACATAACCTACCGAGTGCATATGATCTGTACACTTGGAATGAAATAAAATAAAATAACAGAAAAAGTGACTGCTTCAATGTCAGAAGAAGTCAGAGTACCAGAAGTTATTAGTAACATTAATATCCTACAACAAAATACTAACCAAGCTCTTCCTACCTCCTGCCAAGTCACCTATTTTCTTTCAGTTACTCTGAAGGTTGGAACATTATGGAACATCTATTTAATTATATAGTTAACCTTAGAAAGTAATTTTGCCATATCACCATATATGCTGTTTATGTAATGATGTTAACTGAATATTAATGTACTTAAAATGTCTAGAGATGTGGCACTGTGCTCTTTGTATAAGTACAAAGAGTGGATGAAATAATAATAATTCCATTTATCACATCTTTTTACAGTAAAAATAGCATGTGCCTTTAGTCTTTCAAATCTTTACCAGGAAAGAAATCTGTTTTTTCCCTGCTTTATTTCCGTACATGAGTTCTTCAGACAGCAGGCCCCAATAGAGCTGTCCATGGTGCTGAACCTCAGCTTTCCCTCTGTTGTAGCTGATAGAGAGGACTTCCCCTGTTACTCACACCCACAGCCTAATGAATATTAACACAGCCCGGGCGTACAGTGGGAAAGCCCAGGAATCCTGCATGAATATTGATGACTGGCCCCTCCTGTGTTCCTCAAATCTCCATATTGGTTTGGTGCCCTATATTCCAAAGTCCCTCAGTGCTAGTGGGCTACGAGAAAACCTTGCATAACCACGCTCCATTCATTATGTTTAGAACTGCAGCTGGGAATAGCTGCCTCATGCGTTCTCACTGTACTGTAAAAAGGCCCTTTTATTATTGAAGAGGTTGTCCTTTGAACTGTCCAAGGTGCTGAATGCAAACCCTTTCTGCTCTAAGAGGGTATCTGTGGACACTCTCTGGTGGATTTGTGGGACTATTTCCCTATGTAAATCACATTCAAACCAATGAATATTAATGCTGGCACCTCTATTAGCTGCAGGAAATATTCATGGCCGATGTGGTACTGAAAGAGACCTCAGGAGCCCTGGACTAACCGACACTTGCCCACATGGCACCAGTGAAGTAATGCAGGCCTCTGTAGTTAATATATAGCACTCTGTCATATACAGGGCATATAATTAAAAATACATAACACTTATTGTCACAGACATATTGGTTAGAAATACATAAATTGCTAAAATAAACCCAGTAAACTCATTTGTAAAGTGCCCAGGAGCACTGTTAACTTTTGAAGTAAACATTTTAAATTCTTATAATTTGTTGGCTCATCAAACCTGCCAAAACACAGCAAACAAGACCAATCTAAAGAACTGACCTAAAGTAAGTGTGCTTAAGGGCATCTGCATACACATGGACGCTTCACAGTGACACAAAGTGTGCATCTGGTGCTGACAGATCCAGTGGCTCATGTGGGCCTGCTGGAGTGTGAAAAGCCCCCTCTTCAGGAGAGCGAGGCTGCTGCGGTGGACCGGGTCTTGGCTGTGGCTCCCTGAAGCTGCTCCAAACGCTGTCACTCAGTTGTGCTGTCCTCCATGCATGAGAGAGGCAGGACAGCAGAGCACATTTCTCTGTGTTTCTCCACACTGGTGCAGGCAGCGGCTGCCAACATACATCAGCTCTGTGGCACCTGAAGGCACTTGACTCCCTTTTCATTACTGCGGCCCAACAGCTTGTTTTGGGGAGAGATGTTCTGCAGGGTGTGTTTGTGTAACACAAGCGAGCCGCTCTTATCAAAAGGGACAAATTCAGATAAATGATTTATGGCTTTACAAGATGCTTTCTAGAGCGGAGCCATGTTTTCTCCCACTTTGTGCAGTCATTACTTTCAGTGGAAACCAAACTCAGGACACACCAGGGACATATGGATTAATTAGCCGTAAAATACCATTGTGCGCTGATCGATTTTGGGTGTCAGTCTACCTTTTTAAAAATTCTATGCAAATGCGGATGTGACTGTGAAGCCTTCATCACTGATAAACATTCAGCACAACCTGACTAATGAAAGCCGATGTTGTTGCTTTATTATATGGGTTCCTGTAACTGGCCTGGTGCACATTTCTATGCATGAGCAGCAGGGAGCATCGCTAATTATTCTTTTTCTCTCCAGGAGGCAGTACAAAACATTCAGGTCTACCTTGGATTTATTTTTTCTTTATTCCCACCCGTACCTTTAGAGTAGCTAACTGTCAGTTTACCCGCCTGCCTCACACATTTTCTCTCACTTGTCATATTCTCAAAGGATATCAAGTTTTCTGCCTGGGTTTAGATAAATATAAAAGCACCACAAAAGACCAGCCATCTTTATTGTGCTTTATAGCGGCCTCTTTAACTCCTGTTTCCCCTGTTCGTCTTTTGGATCCATAATTGGAAATCTCCTCTGCTTTAGCAGCCCTGTCGGTCGGTGTGAGGGGAACAATGCGGCAGCATGTTCAGTGTAGCATGGTGGAGGGAAATAGAGCATTGTCTCATGTAGGCAAGGCAAGCGAGGGTCCGGGACTTATCTAAATTGAATATCTGTCTTGTTTTTTAGGCCTATAATGAGAGTGACACAGTGAGCATGGGGGTCTTCGGCTCTGCTGACAGCCCGCCTCTGTTTGAAAAGTTGACAGATAACATGGAATAGGATACATAAAGGCACATGCACACTGGGAATATGGGTAACAGCAGAGAGGCGTTACACAAAACTCTGCACAACCTATTATGGTACTTTTAGTATTGCTCATGGATCATTTGAATTGATACACAGTATGGGGATGCACCATTTTTGAGTTTAATTCATTCAGCCAAATGTTTTTAAACATAGAGTATGAGTGACACTACAAGATGAGTTATTAAAAAAAAAAAACTTTGAGACTGTGTACCTTACAACTTTATGTCTACACAGAGGCAGTGACTGTGCTTTGTTTTGATCAAATCCACATCCTCAAGACATTAGTAAGATTGCATCACTGAGATCATTAGCACATTGGCTGGTATCTTTAACCTTGGCATCTGATAATGTCAACTTTTAAAGTTGGTTGCGAACACTGGTAAGATATGAGAAGAGCACAGAGGTAGAAGACCTTACCATATCGCCTTCTTTGTGATAAAAACACACTACCTCAATTTGTTTTGCTCTTGTGTATCGAATCACAGCATCAATGGCAGATGAAAAAGTAAGTTTCAGTTGAGATATTATTCCGTATGGTGCTCGCGGCTAAGTGCTCTGCCCTCCCATTCGCCGAGGCGGAAAGGGGACGTTTGAGATGCAATGGAAATATCAATGTAAAGAAAACATGTCAGTCTAGAACAAGGGCTTGTGTATAATGAGTGGGGAGACGCTCTTTAGGAGAATGCTAAGCAATGGTGATGACAGACAGGCTGACAGGCTGGCACAGACCCTGCCACTCATGGGGCCAGGGGAGAGGCGCGGCCCAGGATCACTGTCACTAGTCCACCCGTGTGAGCTAGCTTATGCAGTTTGGTCCTTTAAACCAGTATTTGGAAAGCAAGTAAAGTAAAAACATGTGTAGTGCAAATATTTCACTTTTATAATTCAAACACAGCTTTGACACAACTAAATACAATTAAATAAATATGTATTACTTTCTTGTGCTAAATTTACTTACAATTTTAGCTGTAATTGTCATAAATCAGCCAGCACCCATAAAATTTTTCACAGGCGTTTTCTTCAACAAATTCTGTGCATATTCATATTGTTCCTGGAGTTCCTGTTTGTGAAAGATTCAAATCTCCACTGTGTCAGGTTTCTCTGCTCTTGTAAATCGTCTTGCAAGTTGTTGATATAGTTTTGACTTTGCTTCTTTGGAATTGCAAAAAACACTACAACACTTTTACTGTTGTAAATCTACCCTGTTTCAAATCCAAATGACTTTCATTCAAAGACATATTGGCACACCTGAGACACCTTTTTTAGATTTCACAAGGACATACCCCAGTTAATTACGTTCCCTTTTTGTGTTTTGTGTGTTTAAACATTTTGGAGATTGTTTTCACTTGTTTGTCTGATCTGTCTCCACACATTTTGTCTTCTTCCTGCTAGGTCGAAACAAGAAGCCGGGAAAGATAAATGCAGCGAGTGCGCTCACATGACGCTTGTTAATGAGGTTGCTAATTAACACTTGCACAAGTAGAGAAGGTGAGAAGTTTTAGTGCCTGGAATAGATGTGCAAGGTCTCACCAAGTTTGTGTCTGTTTCTCTTGTGATTTCTTGTACAAGAAGGTGGCTTGATCTTGATGTTTTGATTAAGAATTTTAGGCACAAATATGTCAGTGTGTGGTCGTTGAGATGAGGTTGGAGCCAAGCTTATATGCAGGAGCCATTTTTATGTAACCAAGGACAAAAAAAAAAATACTTTTGGCAAACATTAGTTGGGCAATGGACAGGATTAATTTCTTCTTCACTTTTTCATCATGACAAATGCCCAGTGCTGAACTTAGGATCTTCTGACTTCATCTAAATGTTTGTATTTTACAGTTAGCAGTGAATCCAAACTTGTGAGACCAAGACAAATCACTGACACTTATATCCACTCAGATCTTTACTAGACTATTTTTTAAATTTATTTATTTATTTATTTTTATTTGTTTTTATTATTATTTTCATTTATTTTCATTTTAATTTTATTTTCAGTATCTAAATGTTGCCTCACCAAATTCAGACAGTACCTTGCAATCATCCACCTGTCAATCACAGTCATCTCACCTCTGATGCAACCGGTGACCAGACTCGCATCTTCAAGTCAAATTGAAATGAGTATCTTGTGGAGTAAGTGCCCATAAACATGACAACAGCATGCTTTGGAGGCAGCTGGGATAGAACCACCAACTTTCAGGTCAGTGAGAAAACGCTATACCTCTATACCTAAAACAATACAACCGCAACTACTGTTTTGGATGGACTCTTTAGTGGTAAAAAACATTGTCTTCTTATGGGGTATACAAAGAAACAAATATGTGATGAAATTGGATGTGCTTTACTCCGTAGCCTTTACAACCCTGTCTTTTGTTCAGCCTCTGGAGATACAAGCACTCAGCCTTCGGGGGGGATTAAACTACTGCACAGTGCATTTTAATGAGAACCACATATGCTCTGATTCTACTTTATTTGACCAAATGAAAAAGTCTTGTATTCATATGTTGTTTGTTTTTTGAGATTTCTAGACACTTTTTGGTGATCCTGATCTATTCTGTATTCCTTCCTTGCTTGTTAATTTTTTCCTCTATTTAACCTTTATTATTCGCTTCTTGCTTGTGTTTAAGTTTAAAGTTCTTGGTGTAGAATCAGAGGTCTTCTTGACATTAGCAGATAAGGTTCCTGGCAGCATATATGCATGAGCGTGCAGGTGCGTCCTTCCTCTCCATTTCCTCCAGTGAGCCCTCTGGTGAAGGTCATCAGTGGAATTGGAAAGTGCACTTTGCAGAGTCAAACAGATGCGGACTAGCGATAGCACATTGTTTATCTAATCTTGTATCAGCGCTGAAACCAAGTACAAACAAAGTCCTCTCACAATCAGATGAGCACCGCCCGCCTTTTACACCTTCAAGGACTTGATGTATCTGCCCCCAAACGTGTTTACACCTTAGATTTCAGCTGGTTTTGTTTTAAAAGAGCGAAGTTTCAAAATAACATTAATCTCTGCAACTGACCCGTGTTTGTGGACAATGCTATGTTTCAGCTACCATCCCTGAGCCATTATCAATCTGAAGGTACTAGTCTGAGGAGCGAGAATTTACTGTCCTAACGGGAGAGCTATATTAGGTTACCCTGAAACTTGCCCACTAGTTTTGGTTGATTCTATTCGCTACTAGCCTCTGCCTCGCTACTATACAGTGCCTATTCCAATGTGACTGACACTGAGGTTGTACTTCAGTCCACCAGGTGTCACTACTTTCAGATTGATAATGGTTTCCGGGTGGTATCTGCAACATCAATTTCTAAAACATTGTCCTGTGAAACCTATCCTGCCATGGACGAATGAAGGATTAACTGACTGTGCCTGTGTAAAAAATGTACCATAAAGCATTGTATTACCTTTGTTTTTAGGAATTTCATAAGGAATACCATGTTAGGGCAACGTCTTGTTAAACAGAGTTGCGTGTGTAAGTACTCCATGTCAAATCAATATTAAAACTCTGAATGAAGACAAGATAGAATAACATTGACATTATCAGCGAAGTTAGGTCAATAGTTTGATTCACATTAATCTTGTAGAATAAATTGTAGTAGCCCATGAGCTGAAGAGATGAGATATGATGCTGGAAAAGTTTATTTATCACCATAACAAGATCCAGATCCTAGAGACATGAACCCTCAAGACATTCTAACATGTTGTCCATTCCAGTCTAGTGCAGTCCATTCTGGCTAGGCTTCCATTGTAGGGACATAGGCCAAGATAACAAGGGCCGGGCTGCCAGTGGAATTTCTCTAACCATCCTTTTGTGCACTGTAATGCCTATTTGCTTATCCCCATGTGAGGGCCATATCATACAATCTGCCTTTTCAATTATTATAGATTACTTGTTTAAAATGTCATCATTGTAGATTTGTAGTAAATGTGACTACAAACAGTTGCGTCCTCGTCCACTTGGGTATACACAACAAGACAGTCCTAAGTAAAGCGTCCGTCTCCTAAGCTCCTTGTTAAGTAAATGAGTGGTGCAGAAATTGCCTCTGATTTGGCTAAGGTCTCAGAGTGATTGTGTGCCAGGCCCAGTCACAGCCCAGACCCTGCCGCTGCCTCTGCTGCTGCTGCTGTTCTGTGGGCTGAATAATGATGGCAGCACATTGACTGAGGTCTTAAATTAAGGGTACTTATCTTAATTGAACATCTGAAATAATGTTTTATTTACTACAATGGAAGGAGCTGGAGAAATGAAGTGGCCTGCCTGACTCTCTCGCTCCAATGGGCCTTCTCTGTGCTTGGTTAAGCTTCAGTTGTTGCAGTATACATTTCTGATGAGATGCGTTTATGTGTGATCAAGCACTGAGGAATGTGAAGGTGAGGATGGGAAGAGTACCTCAAAGGTCTATTTGGATGTTTTATCACTATGGGCCACTAATGATTCAGAATATTAGTGGCCCAAATTGAAGAGTCAGAGTAAATTTAAGTATATATTTTTTTTGCAAGATACTGTCCACATCCTTCCAAAAGTGCGTGATTTCTTTTAACCAGTTACTGCTTTATGTGTATAGCACTGTATTTTACGTGTATGAGTAAAATTCTGAGAACACTGTTAATAGCATAATATAGCATGATAATATTTTAGTAACTTATATTTACTTGCCTTTTGTTAAGAGTTTTGAAGTACCCTTTGAATCCAGATGCAGTTCGCACTTCCCACCCAACTGATTGCTGGAAACTAGCCCAAGGAGCAACCTGACCGTTTCTATTCCCTCTTTCACCTGGTGGTAGTTGAATTCATAAACCAATTGACTTTCTGAACTAGAGTATATCATTTTGAAACTTAAAGGTCTCTGATCAGTTGCCATTAGAGCTGTTTGTGACTTTTTGTATTTGTTTCCTTTTTATCAGCCATTCTTTCTATTGAGAGTTATTAAGTACAGTGGAAAACTTGATTATAACCACTGCGTTGACCACACTGTGAATCAGAGATATTGTTGGAGTAATTGTCATGACTGGCTTCCCATCCGAGAGAGTATGTTAATTTCTGGCAACCAAATGTCAAGTCCAGCCTGGGAGCTCATCTGCAGCACGCTCCTTTAGCTAGCGTGACGGCTGTGATTGAGGGAGCTGATACCTTCCTCTGATCACTCGTGTGATTACATAAAATCACTACTTCTGAGGCAGAAAATGTCCAGCCAACAGGAGGAGAAGGAGAGAATTGATTGGGGATCTCAGCAATTACCCTTTATTCTTCTATAAACACAGAGCCTGTCATGTTTTCTGATATGTCTCCGTGGTGAAGCTGCTGCATTTGAATAAGATTGTTGATGATGTTGTTGGATATTTGCGGCATAAAGTTTTGATGAAAAAAAAAAGTTATGAAACAAAAAGGGGAAATCAAGACGTGACTCAACCTTTCATGACTCATTTTTTGTGTGATTTCAGCTTTTGGTTGTTTCTTCTTCAGGTGTCATTTCAGCAAAACAAATCACTGCATCTTTGCCATTCTGTTGTTGGTTTAATTAAAGGACTTTTATTTCTTCTAGTTCTGGAAAACAGCTTTTACCCCATATAGTACAAAAGGCACTTGTTCATTGAGAAGCACTTGGAAATGTCTGCCTTTTCCAGACAGTTGTTTCTAAGTAAACAGCTGAGTGAGAAAAGGGAAGTGGGCGGGGCTATATGTGTTTCTACAGGCCTTTTGAGCAAAACCAACTTCAATAAGATAAGAAGGTAATATGTTTCAAATATTTTATGTAGTTTTGTTTTTTAAATTCATTTGTCAACAGCATTGCATTTGGGTGTGCCTTTGGTAGTTTCTTTTTACTGTATATTTTTGTATCTTTTTCTCCTCTTCCCCCTCTCTCTTTCTCTCCCTCTCTCTCCTGCCATCTGCTGCCTCTGTCGGTAGCACCACCCAGGGCTGATGTTGTTGATGCGTCATCGCAGCAGGCTCTATCACCTGTCCCCGCCTTTCTCACACAACACACGGACTCATGAACCCACGTGCATGCACAAACAGTGAGGAAAAGGCCCGGACCACCTAAAATACAGGTCATGACTTCTAAATGTTGCTTTAAACACTATTCAGTTCTCAAATGTCAATCTCCAGACTACATCAAACAAAGCAATTAGCAGTGATTTTAACCAGCGCAGTGCTTTATCTTCGGAACAGTGTTGGCTAATCCTCCACAGGGAGCGATCATATATAATAGATGGTGCCCATGTCAGAAGCATTTAGCCTTGAGAGCCCACGTCCCAGCACAGAGTTGGAGATCAATGCTGGCCTGTGTCTGTGGGCTGTCAGTCAGAGGGCTGTTGCTGCTGCCCTGTGGAGTGACTCGGGGCTTATCTGAGCACCCGACCAGTTGGGACCTGCTCTGTGAAGAGAACTCAAGCCCCCATGACCCTCCTCATTAATGCTAAACATGGACTGCCTTTCATTTCTCCATTTCATATGTGTCTGAATGCCCTGCTTCTCATTTGCCTATATTTTCTTATTTCGCTTTTTACTGAGATAATCCTCTCACATATTCCGGCTGCTCGTACAAAGCCTTGCTCAAGGGCACCTTGACAGCAGCTGTTCCAGGAGGGTACAGTTCAGCATATTCATTTTCCCTTCTAAGCTAGCCTTTCCCAGCAAGCAGCAGTGTTTGAACCAGTGGCACTCCAGTGGTATCGTGTCTTTAGCCAAGCATGCACATGTCATTTAAATACATTTTAAGAGGCAGTTTTGGCTTCAGTAAGATTTAAATTCCCACCCCAAGGCCATTCGGCAGACACTGAGTGCTTAACACGAGGAAGTTAGTTCCAAACCACTTCTCCTAATTAACCTCTGAGAAGTCCTGTGTTAATGCGGCAGAAACGCACAGTTTTTTGTGGCGGTGTGCGTGTGGGGAGAGCGTGTGGAGGGCACAGCAAAGTAAAGAGGAAAAATGATGCTGTCAGGCCAAAATAGAGCTCACATTTGAATACATCTTTTCTGTTTAGCCTTTTCCTCGCCTCCTGCTCCCTACTTTCTTTTTTCCTCCTCCATATCTTTCTCAGCCGCTCATCTCTGTCTATCATGGTGACAGATGCTTCGTCTTCAGTTGAATATTCCTTTTTTTAATCATCCATTCAATATTTTGAGTGAGCCACTATGGAGTGGTCTTGGCTAACATACAAACACAATAAGAGGCTTTTACCTGTTCTACTGAAATATCATTAAATGTGGTGATATCATTATTTGTGCATATTGCTACACTAGAGTTCACTGAGTGAACATTGATTGGAAGTGAGCTGCCACAAACTCCTCCTGTAACAGCAGCAGCCGCCGCAGCGCAGAGGGCATACAGGCTGTGATAGAGGACAAACCGCGTTGTTTTCCTCACCCCTCACTTATTTATTTTCTCTTCCATTTGTCTCCCTGCTGCGCCCCCAGATGCTTTACATAATGTTGATTCTCCGCACTAAATAGGCTCCTATGATGAATTTCTTTGGGTTTTTATTTGCCACTGATAGATGGGATACAACAGACAAAGATGTGTTGGGTAGTTTTTATTCTGTGCTCACTGTCTTGTCACTGACTGGCTCTCCAGACAGTGGCCTTTTAATGTATTAGGCCTTTAGTGGCTCACAGGGCGGGGTCCACCTGGCTCTGCTGCCCTCAGCATTTTTCAGCTCCAGACACTGTTGGCAGCTTCAGCCCTGGACCACTGCCTCACATCATCAGGACTTCCTTTTCCCCATAATGTTAATTATCTTATCGAGCAGAGAAATCTACGATGATGAATGCAGATATAGGCTTTAGCTGGTGCTCGCTGAGGAGAGGGGCGAAGTGGGAGGAAGGATATAATTATTACTGATAAGTATCGATCCCCATCTCTGCCCCTGTGTTTGCCCTCCTCGCCCCCACCCTTCCAGCCCTATTGAGTTACAGCGCTGCAGTGCCTAAGTAATTTGTAATGGGCATTCACTGTGGCAGTGCAGAAATCCTATTTTGTGATGGCTAGCTAATGTGATCAGGAGCATTTTAAGCTGTTTTTTGGTGCTCTGAAATTACATCTGTTCCTCAGAGGACTCTCCCTCTTTCTCTCTGGATGATCTGATTATATGGCTAAGCTGTATTGGCCTTCTTCCTGTATGACAACCATACACACACACAACCTTGGGGCCCATCTTGTCTAGAATGTTACACAACAACGTTATACAACTTAACTGCTTTTCCATGATTTTTACCTTAACTTTATGTTAAAGTCACTAGAAAGTCATTAACAGTGAATTATTCCCTTGGTTTGGATTGTATGTTTGTGTTTTGAAACCTCTCAGGATAGTTCTGTTCAAACTGTCTCTCTTTTAGGCTGTGCGTTATAGCGTCATAAGTCAGTGTGAGTCTGAAGCAGAAGCCTGAACATAAAGTGCTTGTGCGCGTGTGCAGAGCCCAGCCCAGTGCCAGAACACTGTCAGGGAAGTGTGTCGTCAGGAAACATATTTATTTCCTCTGCCCGCCGCCTGCCAATCCCCACGGAGCTGTTTAGAGTGAAGGCGCACATTTGACAGAGCAGAGGCAGTGCGCCTGAGACTGGGGGCTTTTGCACATTTATGTGTTTGATTCAAAGTGCTTTGTGTGAGCGGGGTGTGTGCTGTATACATATGTATGGTGTGTAGCAGCATGGCTGATGGTTGGCAGCAGGCCTGAGTCTCCGTGTGTGGCTCTGAGGTGGAGGAAGGGCTGGGAGGAGGCGGACAACCAGCTCCCGCCCTTGATCTCCCCAGACACCTCCAGCGCGTGGAGGAGGAAGAGGAGGAGGAAGAGGGAGCACGCTGCATGCACCACTGTGTATGTGTGTCTCTAAACGCTCTGAATGTGCTGATGCAGCACTCGCGCCGCACCTCCCTCTCCTCCGCTCTCTGCTCTTTATGGCAGAGCACGCAGGTCACCTTCTCCGCTCTGAATTTAATACTCAGCTGGAGAGAGAGAGAACAGCAGTGGCAGAGCGAAGCAGAGGCAGAGGTTTTCCGCCCCTCACAGTGGATTTTTGAGACCCTTTCAGACGCACATTGTAAGGAGCTATAGGATTGTGTTGACTATGGGGGCTGTGTCCTGAAGCAGTACTGGTACTTGATTAGCAGTCAGGTCACCTTTCTCCAGCTGTGAGCCTGCTTCATTTAGATGAGCCTGATAAAAGTGGGAGCACACTGTAGCTGCAGGCACACGCAGCCCTGACGGCCCACTGCAACAGCAGCGCCACAGTCAGCACTCTCCATTGTCCTTCAAACAAGCACAAACACAAACAGAGACTTCCAGGAGGCTGTCAGTAAAAATATGTTGTGCACTGTCAAATTTTTGCTTTCTGCTCACAGCATCTCCTCCACATTATCTCAGCTATCTCAGCCATGTGGGTATGGTTACCCGCTCAGCTCCCCTTACCCCTGCACTGGTTTTACAGAGTGTTATGTGGGTGTGTGTGTTCGGGGCAGGGTAGCTCCTGTCTTTACCTGGTCCTGGCAGAATGTCTCTTGTTCAATCTAAGCTTTGTCAAACTCACTTATCTTTGAACACTAACAGATGTCTGCTCAGCCCAAGCTGCACCTCTGCCTGTTGTGGTGCCCTCAGGTACCACCTCCACCTGAAAACACTTACCAGCACATGCTCTTGTGCTACGCTAGCTGTCTGTCAGTTAGCATCACAAGCTCAGACCTTTATTGCAGAGGACAGACAGATGGATGAAAGGTGTGTAAAGAGGTTCTTGTACAGATAAACCAGGTTTCATTATTTTTGATCACATTTTAGTCACAGGGGTCCTGTAAGATTCAGATGTTTAAATTGATCCCTCATAAGAGCAGTGGGATAGACTGCTCTGCACATTCCAGCTGCCTAAGTGCAATTCACTGTTTTTCTGATTGATTTTGGCTTATAAATCTGAATATAGTGTCTATAATGACACCTCCCTGCCACTACCTCACTCAGACACATAGTTACACAAGTGTTTGGGGCGAGACTGGAACATCAATAGCTCCCCCTGTGGCAGCTTAAAGGCAGCTGCTGTTTCAGCTTGTCTCCACTGTTCAGAACTGACTTTTAACACATGAAACTATGCCTGTCACTAAGCAGCCTACGAACTACATAATTGTGAATTCTTATGGACTACTTCACAAAGTGGTCTTCTTTTGAATACACCCGTTTTCATAGCCAAATATTGCCTTGTATATTTTTTATACTAAAACTTTTGCACAGAGCCTTACTAAATTCTTTACACCAAAATACTTCAATTTAGTTATAGCAGAGCCTCAAGGAGTCAGAGGTCAAGATGGATAAAGATGCTCTGTTTCACCAGGAGAAAACAGAACACCTTGGTTGGAAATACTGACTTTGTGGGGTGGGTCAGTGTATGAGTTCCACTGTTGGAATAGCATGTTTGCTGAACTAAGATATGCTTAATGAAAATAATTTCAAAAGTATGCACATGATAAAGTTTGAGCCAATGGAATGGTGGGGGAAAGATACTAAATGAGTGTGTGCAAATGAAAGGATGAGCCATTTAGAGCATATCTTTTATTTGGTATTGGATTCAGGCCTGGTGCTACGGAGATGACCAAATATAGATTGCGGTCATTTCCCCCTTAAACAAATCATTTCTGTGTGTTAACATATCCATTAACCTCAGCCAGGAAAATCATTACTTTTCCCTCAATGGAACACATTAGTCATCAGGTCTGGTCTGCCAGTGTGTGGAGACAGCAGAGACAGTCAGAGAAGACCCTCCATCACTGTGGCAGCAGACAGGCAGGCAGACTGTTGTGTCAACAGTAGTGTGGACATTTGTGGGTTTCAAATACAAAGGTGCAATAGGCCATGGACCACCTCAGTAGTATAATGTATTGATGTCAATAGCGGTTTGTGTAATTTACTGTGGAAATAAGATTTCTGAAGTACTGCTGAAGTATAGAAAAGTGCAGGGATGTTTTTTAACACTTCTGTTTGTGTGACTGTTAAAACAGAGGATTTGGTTTGGACAGGAAATTTGGACAATACATTTTCTACCTTTTCATTTTATAATAGAGCATAAAGATTAATCAAGGCTTAATCATTTTCTGGCATGCCATTGTCGCCAGAAACAAGGTCACAAATCCTCTTCTGTCTGAGTGTAGCAAAAATGTTTTAAAACTGGACAAGGTAAAGCTTGAAGATAAAGTGGTCCAAGGACATTTATTTAGGTTTGCAACTGGAGATTTTTCTTGAGTGGGAGACAAAATGTCATCATCTCTTCAAACCATGCCCATTTGACACATTTTAAAACTTTTGCTGTGGACCAAACCTAGATGACTTGCATACACAGTGTGCTTTCTCAAATAAAATTGCCTAGAAACACAATTTTAACTTGTACCTGAGCGGAGTAATGTTAAATCGTAAGTCGTATTGCTTTCCAGTACATATGGATTGTCCATCCATCCTCTTCAGCTTGTTTGGGGGCGGGTCAGATGAATTGTGTTCTCATAAATTCTCATAAATGCTGAGGGCCACATGGCCCCTGTCCTCTCTTCGGTTGGTTTGAACTGAACTAGTAGACATCAGACCCACACATACAGGCTTCTATAAACCCACTATAGTTCTGCCTTTGGCATTGCTCTTGAGTGTGTACAAAGTCTCCACACACTGCTGCTCTGTCGCTAGGCTTATCAAGAGTTTTATTGTGCTTCACAATACTGGGTAATTAGGTGTCCTCCGCTCGGCGTGCCTCTCTCACTAACGCTAGAGAAATAGACCTGTCACTATTTGGGCACTCGAAGATTCAACAAATGCTAAGCAGTAATGGCTTGCTTTGTGTCCCTGTAATGCATTGCACTGACAGCGGGGACACTTTAAAAGCAGACACTGTCTTTTCCCCACACAATCTCCTCCTCTTTCTCTCTTTCATTTGACTTTTACTTCTGGTGCAGAGGCCAAACTTAAGAAGGCCAAAATCAGCCTAGTAAACCTTATTAGTCAATTAGTTTTGGTCTTAGTGGGGCTGTTGTTTTGATGATGAAGGGCACTGAGGGACATATAAGCCAATGTATCTGCTGCTTTATTTTCAAAAGAGCTCATTTAGAGAATAGTCTCCCTAATAAAGTGGTGCTCAAAGATGCATTTTAGCATCCCATACTGAGGCCCCAGTTTTGCTTATGCTACATTTTATAATATAATATTGTTGGATGGGGGGTTGCAGGTTCAATTCTTTGGCCACCCACCCACAATTTATTGGCATTGTCTCCTTCCTTACTGTGGGATGTTATCTCATTACTTTGAAAGAAAGCTTGAGTTACTTGACAACATCTAACTGATACTTTGCCTATATATCCTGGAGAATGTTTTATTAGGTTAAAAAGGCTATATGCAATGACAAGTATTCACCTGGACACTGCACATACCATAATGCACACACATCTATACATACACTATCACGTCTCTGGTGGTAGCTGCTGTAGGTGACTCTGTGTCAGCAGCCATATAGGGATAAGATAAGAGGAGATACTAAGGACAGCAGAGGACATACTGAGAGCATTACATAGGGGACAAATAAGAGGAGACACTAGAGGAGAGAGGAGACAAGACAAGGACACTACAACAGAACAAATGCCTGAAAATAGACCACCATAAAAACAATAGGATGGGATGTGTGATAGTTCTACATGTATGGGATGGCATTGACATGGGCCACCAACGTCTAAATCAAGCCTATGGCCTCTTGTCTCTATGTTAATCCCCATCTAGAACAATTATTCACTCACTTGAGCCATTCTCTTGACCTCTGTGTTCTGGTTCATGGACATTAGAGACTCTAACCCCATAAATTGGGCTAGAAGTCCTTCACATGACCAACAAACATCTTTGACTCTAGTGCCTCTCCTTCTGCTGTGATTAAGCTTCAGTGTAATATCTCTCTCATTAGCATTAACAGCAGTCAAGGGCAGTGCATGGCTAACACATATGTGGAAGTGTCAGAGGAGACCAGTAGATTTGTGGTTAAGCAGGCTGAGCTGTGAATGGGCTGTCCGTGGCCAGCACCAGGGAACTCATTCCACAGACGCCATACTGTGTGATAGCACAGAGCCACGCTGAGCTGTCATGGACCACTGATCTATTTCTTTACCTGTCAGCCCCTTAGAGAGACGCAGACAGCAGACCACAGTCTTCAGCACCTCTCTGTTCTCTTCCCCACTCCCCCCTCACCACCTAAATGTTGTGACAGAAGGGAAAGCGCCATCTTTGGGAGAAATACACCATACCACCAAATGAATTTCAGTGTAATGCATATGTGTTGTGTTTGAATGTAGACAAAGCATAGTCTAAGGCAGTCACCCACGTTAATGAAAGTATCTTACTATAACGTAGTGAGATCAGGAAAACGCCATATACTTTTAATGTACTAGTCTTATATGGTGAACTTGTGTCTCTGTGTCACTTTTTTGCTCATTGTCTTATCATAAATGTATAAAAGGGACTGCACTGGTCAAGCATTACTGCTTAAAGATTAAATATAGGCAGTAAGTGACATTTATACTCCACAAAATGAGATTAATGTATTAAAATAACAATTATTTGTGCCACATGTTGATATTTGTATAAGTTAACATGTCACTTTCATTTTAAACATAGAAAAATAATCAATAATTTATTACTAATTTTACTATGCAGTTGTAAAAAAAAACATTACGACAGTATTGACAGCTGCTCAAATGAGGATCTAATTTGCATGCTCGTTTTAGTAATTATTTCAATATTAAGATAATGCTTACAAGTAACAGCCTAAATCACATGGAATTCTTTTGAAATGTTATGGTAAGTTTATTTTAAGACAATATGTGTAGTTCTTTTTACAACTATGTTCCAATTCCTGTCAAAAAAACACTATTTGCTTTGTTAATCTCTGTGGTTAAAGGCCTATGAATGTCCGTCAGAGCTTCCATCACTTGAGTGCCGTTCCCTCAAAGAGAAAAGCCTGTTGTAATGGGCCAAGGCCTCTGCCCGCAGGATAAATAGGGCTGTTCTGTAGTAGATAATAGCTGTGAGTCACATATTATATTTATCCAACTCAATAAAGCAGGAGCAGCAGGCAGATTACTGTGCCCTGAGTCAAGGAGATAATGATATCTGGCTGCTAGCTGGCCCAGAACAGGCACACAAACACACAGTGAGGCTGGAGGACTTGTGCACACAGGAGTAGGTTAGCATAGCGCGGCTGTGGCCTCCTTAAGCCTGCCTGTGCTTGTGTCAGCCCTCCTCTGCTCTTCTGTCAAAGTCACCTTGGATCCTCACATGCACCCATCAGTCTGACAGAACTTCCTCTATTGCATCATAACATACCCCATTGTGCATCTGGTATTTGTCTTATGTACGTGTTAGCGTCATCTTTAAATCATTACTGTTCTATTATTTGTTTGCTTGTTTGATGACGTCAGCCGGTGCTATTTATGGTTTTAACTGTTGTAAAAAATGAAGAAATAACCATAACGTGGATTAAAAACTTTACAAGTTGCGTTATAAATACATCATTCTGCAGTTGTTCCTTTCTTCCCTCAAAGTTTTGTGGTTTATTTTAGTAATTTCGTATGAGATGTGTTTTACTCAAGATTTTTTCTCACAGCTCTATGGTCCAAACTGATGAGAACTGATATGTTTTGGCTATTTATGCAACACAAACTAGCGCATTCACCTGAAATAAGGTCTGGAGTTTTGAATACAAATTAAACGCATTCATCTCAGTGCTTTATCATATCATATTTTTCTGTATAAAAGCTCAAATAGGATTCCTAATTGGGAGCACATTGGCACATCATTCAGGCACTTCAAATTGACTGTGTAGCACTTTGTCTCCTCTCCACCTCCTCTTGGTCGTAAAGCTCTTCATTTCTCCAGCCCCGTGCTGCAGTCCAGTCCAATTTCTACCTCTCTGAACGTGACAAGTGATAAGGATGGATTATGGCCAGAGCTGAGAATTCCTCGGGATAATCCTTCACAGACAAAACACTTAAGACACTTTGGTGCAGTTGTTCCCTTCTTCCCTCAAAGTGCTGTGGTTTGTGGTTTGACATGGTAAATGCGTTGTTCATTGGAGATGTGTTTACTCAAGATTTGATTTATGTTTAGTAACTGTATTTATTTTATTTTTTTTGTTATGTTGAATGATCCATACATTTTGTCAGATGTTTGAAAAATGGGTTTGGGGATTTTTAGACTTCAAATCATTGTCTCGGTTGGTTGGTTTTATGTTAAATCAAATGTCGTCAAGTGGAACTCCCATTCAACCTGTTTATTTTAATAATACAGGCCACTATCACCACATCTTCGCCAAAACTCATACTCAACATCAAAATTCAAACATTGTTCCATGTTTAGATGATACTTAAAATTTCAGAGTTGTGTTTCTAAGATGATTTCTAAGATGATTGCCTGTAATTTCCTGCCAATTAGTAAAATGTTTCTGTTTCATTTTTTTTAATAAATTATCTATTTGGCTGTTATTGATCCAGTGTACCTCCTGCCACTAACCAGACACCCAGATACAGCCCTAGATTTGAGTGTGTCTTAAACTGTCTACAGCTGTCGTGAAGTAGGGATGCTATGATATTCAATTTTAGTGTTATGATTATTGCAAGAGGAAACGTCACAGTTTTACAATGATACACCGTCATTGAAACTATGAGCAAGCAACTGTAAAATCCTTTATTTTCTTTCATTCACATTGTCTAATCAGTTACCACTCCGCCAGTATGTGAACAGCTTTAATCAAACATTCTAAAGTTAATTGGAAATAAACAGACGCCCTAAAATTGAAAAATGTTTTGAGCCAAATTCATGTTTTTCAAGCAATTAAAACATCATAACTGTTGAGTAGAGAACGGTCCTCACTAAATTCTTCACATGAATACTTCAGCTTTACTCTATGAGCTGTGTATGTGTTCAAAGTCTCAAGTTCACTGCAGTATCCTGATATCATGTCTGGGCACAATAACAAAGGGTTTGCACAACGGTGAATTCTACTTTTGTGTGCTATAATTGTATTTTTATGGCCTGTCTCAGCATTCTTTTTATTGCTTAAATATAAGTATGAAGTGTCTTAAGCTCTGTAACAACATTTGCAGAATGAGATTGGAACCACTGTGAGATTAGTAAGTGAATGTTAGTGTGCGATGGAAAAGCCCTCCTCATCTTTGTGTTGTTTTTCTGTAGAAATCAGGTTAGAGCTGCTGTTGTACACCGAGCAAAGCGAAATCACATAATCACATTGTCATCGCTTCAGAAGAATCACTAAATATGAAGACAATGTAAAAAGTCCACACTAATAAGCATTAGTTTTTATTTTCGGATCACTTTTCTCATGTTTGTCAAGTTAGTTGTCTTTCCTTGTCATTCACGTGAACATCTGGTTATCTAGCTCATCTATTCCTGTACAAACTTAGGCAATCCAGGGGAGTCGTTGATTCAACTTTAGAAAGACACAATACAAAGTTGTCCAGACTCCCTTCATGCTCTCCTCATACTCATGTGTCTAAAGTGTGGTTATTAGCTCTGAGCCCTCTCTCCCACCTTATTCCCTCCTTTAGTGCTTGGTGCTAAGTAGGGACCTTGCAACCTCCCAGTGGTCCATCTGCGTTGCTACAGTCCCTCTAGGCTTCCTTTTGAAGGTGCTTTCATTTAATCATTTCTTCTAAAAAGATTTTTTTCCAGGGCACTGAGAGGTCACAGATCACATCAGAGCTGCTTTCCGGCTCACTGACCATTTAATCAAGCTGAGGTCCATTTGGCCGCCACTCTTTTCAGACCACCTTTTCTTCCTGGGGCTCAGAGGTGAAACCCGCGCCCTGCCGCTCCCAATCCCATTCCAGCCCGAGCTTTAGAGGTGAACCGCTGACTTACAACAATTCTGCAGGATTTAGAGCTCCGCTGAGTGTCCCATACAGACTCACTTCAACTGCTTCTGTGGGCCCAACTAGTCACTATGCAACACAAATGTTCACAAGTGAGCTCTCTTTAGTCTGTGAACAACAATCCAGTCTAGTGGGTCACAGTCTAAAGTGATGTCTATCATACTTTTATATTATAGTACTATTATTACATTTGTTGTATTTTAGATATTTCTTTTAATTATAGTGCGACAAACCCAGGGCATGAAATATTAAACTTTAATTATAAAATTATGTATTTCAGATTTTCCTAATATTCACATTTTTGTTTTTAATGCACTACGTACAATTCACCATCTCCACTGTAATTCAGCCCAAACCGCAATAATTAATTGTGATTAGATTGGTGACACCTAATTTCCACAGATATGTGGCATGCCTTCTTCCTCTGCTTGTGTATGTGGACCTGCTGCCGGAGCTCTATTGATCTGTTTTGCTGCCAGTCGATGATGGGTGTGGTGTTTTCCATGCTTATCAGACTGTAATCACTCAACTGAGGGAAAACTATCACTTTTTGTTCCAAAGGTTAGCCCACGCTTAAATTCCATCATGCATTCAATATTGGACACTTTCTTGTCTCTCTTCTCCATTTCCCCGTCCGTGTCCTAAAATAATGCATTCTCTGAGAGAAATGGTCGCTGGTCTGTTGCTCCGAACCATTAGCCGCTAAAGCTATTATTCATGTGTCAAACTGTTGTTTTATTTTCCTCTTCTCTGTAGCATCTGCAGCCTTGTCCATTTTGTCGTCATATGCAGACACAGAAATGGAGCAGGAGGGTGCTAGGTGAAATCAGATGCTGTGCGTTGTTTTAAGAGCGAGTGTGTGTGAGTATGTGTGCGCTCATGCATGTTTAAGAGACACAAGATTGCTTTTTTACAGCCATTCAATCACAAACAACTAAAAGGTGCATAGGGAAAGAGCACATAAATGCACTATATCCACTTCTTATACACTGCTGACTTCTATATACGTAATATACACTATTCCAACAGTTAATTGAATAATTACTTAATACATACTATTATTTACTATTATTTTTTGTTCAATTGTAAAACTGATACTTTGTGACAAAATCAGTCCGCTGTGTGATGTCCGCAACCCCGTGCAAGCCATGTTTGTCCCTGTATGACACTTTTGGAGCAGAGCTAATTGGCTGTGCATTGGCGGTCCACCTTGCTTTAGTTCTTCATCTGAAAAATCATTTTGTGCTTAAAGAATCCATGCATGTGAATACTACAACGATGCGCCAAAGGGTTTGTGAGAACTAGAAACTAGTTCCTCATTTTACGCATCAGTACTACTCTTACATACAGTGTTTTTGCTGTGAGTAGTCGCATTAAATCTGATTGATATTCTTGTCGTCCGTGCACCTGATTGAGTGTGAATAGAGCTCTTCTTGCTGCCTGCGTGTATCCTGCAGGGCTGCGGTGTCCGTGCCCTCCTAGACCTCCTCATCTCACCACTGTAACCTTTGACCCCACTTAGTGCTGACACAGCGGCCTGTCAGTGATGAGTGCGTGTGTCCTTCAGCCTTACACACACACACCCCACCCCCCCACACACACGCACACCCCCACACACACCCACACACACACACACACACACAGACGATGGAGAGATGTAGTGCTGCTCATGCATCATGCCTGTTTTGGTCCCCTTTTGACCCAGGCTTAGTTTTACCTTTTTCTTCAGACGCGTGTGAATGTGCTGTATGGGATTGGCGGGCCGTGGCAGCAGCAGTAGTGGACTCTCATTAACCTCCCTCACTCGTGTCTGCTCACCAAGTCTCCTTCATCAGCTCATCCAGGCCTGAAGTGACACATGGGCCTCTGGAGTGTCAGCAGCGATAAAGATGCCGCCACTTCACCATTTTAATTGGAGCTTGTGCTGTTGATGTGTGAACAGCTGTAGGACAGAGAAGGGCAGATCTATCATTGGTGGCCTCGATGGACCGCCTGGGGTCAAATGGCAGCAGTTACCCAGACAGGAAAGCCCCAACACTCCTGTTTATTTATGATTTTAGTGTACCAGCGCTGCCTTCCACTCACACTCCCATCTGCATGTGCTATTCCACAGACAGATACAGACAGAGGTGGCCACATATCCCTCGTCACACTAAACACTTGTGTGAATCCCAGAGTCCCAGAGGACATGAATCTATTATTCATTTAAAATGACTCATTTCTCGCCCCATGGCTCCTGCCACTGTGTAGCGTGCAGGCATATTTGTGTAATTAATTCAGATTGTGTCAGAAAACAAAAATAACAGATTTACTCTGAACCTCTGTGTTACAGTTGTGAAGGCGTGAAACAGTTCTGACCCCCTCCAACACTGTACAGCACAAATAATAACTGTTACATACACAGAGCGCTGTCATACTCGCTCTGCTAATTACAATCATTTTTGTATTTTTTACATGCTAGCTTTCCCAGAAACATTTGTGTCATTTTAAGCAGACTTGTCCTGCTTTATTTGATCTAATTTGAAAATACTTACCTACAAATACGTTGTACAGTCACCGACCTGTTTAATGTTATATTGAATAATTTACATCTCATGTACACAATGTCAGGGATGTAAAGCACTGAGTTATGATTCTCCTTGAACTGTTTTCCTGAGATATATTTTAATGAGTTAGACTCTACACTTGACGCATATATAATATGTATAAAAAAGGCCCTATGCAACGTGCTGACAGACAAAGCCGAGATCATTATAGAGCACGTTCACACAGGTATCATTACTATAGACAGTCCGTCTCCCTCCTCCTAATTCAAATATTTGATAAGGCGAGACACAGCGGTGCTTTGCATACTTTTAGATAGCAATCTAAATAACATTTACATGTCATTTACGTCTATTACCTTCTTTTTGAAGAGCCATGTCAGCACTGTGTGCATATTAAAACGCATATTTATTCCACAAGCCAGCATGGTTCCTTAGTAGAATTTGCAAATGAATGCAAATAAGGATTTCCTCCCCAGACAGCATTTGAGAGGCAGTGGTTCCAGGGAACGTTGTGAGAATTGAAGAGCTGATATCTGCTGATTCTTTGGTCTGATGTCTTAGTCGATGCAGGTGTTTGGGTCACACTTAATAAATGTAAGTGGACAAATGTGTTGTCTGTGACCTTGGGCCAGTGCCAGCTTGTCATGACATCTGTAATAGTTCATAGAGATTAGAGCTTAGCTGCAGGCACAGTTTACTCTTCAAAAGTTGAAGAGCAGTGTTTGTGATGAAATAATTAGTACTACCCCTAAAACTCTGTGTTTTATTTATAGTAACATGGGATTTCCATTTTTATTCGATGGTTTGGACTAGAAAATATCATCAATTAGTGTGAGTCAGGCTAATAATGAAAGCATTAAATCGCATTAACCTAATATGAGTGAATCACTGCTAAAATGGATTCCATAATAAGCTAATTACTATTTTAATGCTGCTTTTGCTCAGCTATCCAGTGTTCACTTTACCTGTTTTGAAGACTGATGGAGATGGATCTGTAGATATAATGAAGAAAAGAGTGCAAGAGCAGATAAATGAACTAAAGCAATGTTTTTGTTCTGTCCCTCTCAAATAACCAACAACCATTTGGTATTTAAAAGTATAACACTTTTACCAATCTGTATTTAAAAATGTTATACCTTAAAGCACTTGCTAATCCAAACAGTGAGATGGAGTCACACCATTGTTCTATTCATGGGGTGCAGATTCCTGTGAGAAGCAACTTTTCGAGGACTTTTTTCATTCAGAATATGTCATATTTTGTTTCAAATAGTTAATCACTTTGACAACAGTCCAAATTTCTCATCATTCTGAAACCCATGGATACACCTTTCTTAACAAATACTGCTCAACATTGCACAGTTGCTTCCCTCTGTCCAAGTCATTTTAATCCACATCCACCTCTTCATTATGAAAGCTCCTGGCGATTGTAGATATGTTGAAAAGGAGAAGCGTGGACGATGGAAGGAGAGGAGCAGAGCGGGCGTGGACGGGGAGAATGAGAAGCAGAGATTGGTTTTCATGCCTGGTAGTCAGCGAGCCTGTAAATCTCCCAGGAGCGCAGTGGAAGACAGCAGAAGGTTGATAGTCATCCATCACTCGTGACAACCCTACTGCCGTGGAAGGGCCTGACAGCACAGCCCTGCCTCTGAGAGAGACGGAGGGAGAGATGGAAAAAACACAGGAGCAAAGATAAATAGAAAGAGATGCTGCCTGCAGAATGAGCAAATTAACTCTTCCGTGGGTTAAAGAAATGATGGAGGGGTTGGAGGTAGAGGGGAGGAGGTGAAAGAGGAGTGTGCCGAGCCTTTAGGATATTGTAGGAGAGTAGAAGGAACATCGGGTGGACGTTGCGGTTTAGGTTTAACAACTATAGGTCTATTGTACTTACTGTATTTTGCATTTTAAAGCTGATGCAGTATAAGAGGCTGGGAGAATTGAAAAAAGACATTTGCCTTTTGATTCTAGTAATTTGTCTCAACCCTGCCCTTCATCAACTCACACTAGAAAATAACCCACCAGCCAGATACTCACGCTCCTGGATCTAGATCTAGAGGCTGTTCGGGAAGGATAAGTAAAACAAAGAACATTTTCTTCTTCTCATGGCACTAAAATCTACTTTAGAAGCTCCTTTTTCTTGACAAAACTCTAACTTATGAAGGAATTATTCAGTTTATCATTCCTGTCAGTCTGTATGCCTCTGTGAAAACAATCACGCCGTGTCTGTACTCAAAAGCTGATCAGTAATTCAGTACTGCATTAATTCTCACGGGTACTTTGGATTGAAAAGTTGTGGGTTGTGTCATCCTGTATATTATCAGAACTGCAATATTGTACTGGTGTTTTATTATTATTTGAAGATATCTGGTTTCAGTGTCTACGGAGATATGGAAAATTGTATTATTTCTTTTGAACAGAAAGTCTGAAGAGAAAGTCATTTTTAGCAATAGATAATTTAGCACTTTACCCACTTGGATTTGGTACTGAACACAATCGTATATCAAAATATCCAACGCTAACCTCTGTGACCAGGAAAAATGTAATAAAGAATAAATCAGGATGAATAAAAGGCGAACAAGCTATACTATAATATTTAGTGTCAAGTGGATCTGGGGGGTTATGTTCTATGCTTTTTACAGGATTTATAGCGATGGCGGTATACGGACAGGTCCGTAATAAAAAGGAAGTGTGTGCTCGCAGAATATATATGGTCTTATTGCCTTGGAGCAGTCCAAAGACCCTGTCAATTAAACAGACACAGTCCCTACATATCTGGCAATCTGTGTCCGGCTGAGCATGAAGCGTACCACATATCGACTCCAAATAGCACAAAAACGCACAAAGAGCAGTCATTATCACATCACAACATGGATGTGTGATCTTATTATGGCTGTGGTAATTAAATGAAACCAATGAAAGACTTCCTCGGCTAATGTTTATCTGTTGGTAGGTTTATTGTTTAAGCCATAAAATATTCACTGCACAAAAGGTCAATGGAGATAGGCTCTGCTTGTTTGGATTAGGGTACTTGTGTGTTGTGGTCGACCTCTGTGTCTCTGGAGAAGGCTTGTCTTTTCTGTCACTCAACTGTCACTATTAAAAAGGTCTGAATAACGCAGCTCAGTAGTCCACTGCATCCTCCAGAATAGCATAATAGAAGGGTTGTACAATTAATTTAGCTGAGATCAAGATTCAGGCATTCCTAATTGTTAACTCTCAGTTTGGGTCATTTTAATGGAGAGGTCTACAGCAAATTCTCTGCTAGTAAACCTGGGAGTGTTGTCATAAGATGTATAATTCTCATGAAGTGTAGTGTGACATCCAATAATCTTATAAGATGGGAAAAAAGCATTGTGCAGTGAACACCAGGTTTAAAAGCATGTAGTCTGGAGCAGAATTCATGCTTTGGTGGAAGATTTTTTGGGGGGGTTTCTAAATGACACTTGTTAAAAGTACATCTTGTTTATATTCGGGGAAAATCAATTTTGAAAGATAATTCTTTTTGTTGTTTTGTGTCACCATCGTAGAACAAAGAACAGTGCAAGGTACAAGACAACAGAAAGAGGAAGTGTGCGTCCAGAGGATTGTGGTGTTGTGACACTGGTGAGGTGCACTGTCAGGATGTAACACTGTCAGCTTCAGCTTGGCACCTGCCTCAAGATCATGCCCCCCCCCCCCCCCCCCCCCCCCACACACACACACAAACCAGGACTGGAGCCCCCTGCCCTCTGTGTCCCCCTTTGTGTCCCCCTGGCATGTCACATGTCCTGCCCTTGTGTTGCCCTATCACTGTGGCAATTGCTTCTTAGAGACTTCTCTCACTGTCAAAGGGTCTTACAGAAGTCATGATGAGCAGCTCCAGCAGGATTTAGGATTTACCTTAAGGCCAACCTGAGAAAGTCTCCAACGAGAATTTTGTGCAGCAGGAATGGTCCATTTTATTTTACATCTGATGCTTCATTTGTTTCTTTAAGATGTTTCTGAATAAATTAATAAAAAAGGAATTGTCAGATAATCACATATGTTCAATATAAACCACTGGACTATAAGAGACACAGATAAAAATTCCTTTTCAGTCATATACCTCTTTTCAGACATAAACCAAAAAAACATTGAAGTCTTGCTCCTTCAATTTTAAAATCTAATAATAACCTCTGAACTGTAAATCAAATCAAATTATGAATTACTAATCAACTCCAACTCCAACAATACAGATTTTGTCACAACTAACCCACAAATATCATTTCCATGTCCATAAATAGCCATGCAGAGTCACTGAGCAGGATAAGTGGTGATGCTGTGTCTGTATGAATCATGTCCCACAGTAATCATGCACTATGTATGTTGTGTACACTGGTACATGTGTGGGCAGCACCTGCCTCTGGCAGTGTCAGGTAGTCTCTGTTGTGTGGACGGCTGGCACGCTGTGCGTCAGTGATCACGCTGATCAAAGACAACAAGAGAAGAACAGGCAGCCCTGCCAGCAGCCATCAGCTGTCTGTGTCTGATGCCTATGGACAGGCTGCACTGCTGCAAATCATACTGCACTATTCTACAGGGAGTCTCAAATACATGTGTTTGTCACGTTTTGGGTCTGGCATTCACTTCTCATCTAAAATTTGACACTATATGTTTTAGTGTGAATATATACTTCTTTTTTAAACACTTTTTTTTGAAAAGTGTTATATGTTTGTAGTTTTGAGGCTATTCTTTAAAAAGTCAACATGTCCACTACCACAAAGAGTTTGTTTTCTTTGTAGAGGCCCCAGCCCACACTTTCCAAATGGCTTCTTTAATAATTTATCTTGTCTTCCTGGAAGAAGCCAGAAGGGCCACAGCCTGGATCGATGGAGATCAAAAGACAGTGTTTGGTCCGAAATGCAATCCTATCCTGAAGCCGCACCAGGACAGCTATTTCAGTGCTGCCTGCAGCGGGCGGAGCACCAGACGCATGGCGTTTGTTTAAAGGTGAAGGCAGCGGTCGGGGTCAGACATAAGTCACTGTGTGTGTCACATGAAACATTTGGAATCATGGTTCACGCCTGCAGCTCATGTCTTGGTCATAACTGCCTCTGAATGAAGAGGGCTGATGCTGGTCACATGACTGGGTTTTGGTTGTGATCTATTCACTGATCTTCAGGATACTACTGGACCTGTCCCTCTGCCCTTCAGCGACGATGATGGAGGCCTTTTAAATGCTTCCTATAGATTTTAAGCAAACTATTGACATAAAATACTCTAATAATTTGTCAGAAAGAAGACACAGTTTGTTGCATAAGAGGACCAAACTGTCTGTAAGGTTTATGTTTGCTTTTTGAAACAATCACTGTATAATTCTCACACATGAAAAAAGCCATGGCACATGATCAAATTAAACAATCCAATATTATGTTTGTAGGTCATTCTGTCAACCAAAACCACAGGGAAACATTCTGATTCCTGTGTGCTTACTCTGGTGATAAGTGCTGCTGTTTACAGATGGGAATGTGAGCACAATTTCATGCAAAAATGACTTCAGATTTGCACTCCTAGTATCTGCATAAGAACAAAGTCAACCGTGACAACATAAACTAACACATTTTTATTTGTAAAAGTTTCACAAAGATTCTTCTTCTTTCTATCTCTTGATATTTTCCCCCAACACATTCACATACATTTCTATTACAAACTGTCCAGGTTCTTTGTTTCTAAAAGGCCTTAAGACCCAGTAAGGCAGCATACATTTTCATCAATGACATCTATAGGCAAATTCTAAATATATTTCCATTGTGGCACCTGTGGGATTGTTGGGCCGAATCAGAAAGCAATTGCACATTTTGTAGAGCAAGAGTCAAACTGGTTGGGAATGAGTGTGCTGCTCTCTCTGATGTCAGAAAAAAGTCTTGTATGTACCATAATATTAAAACGTAAAATCTGTCAACAGGACAAAAAAGTTGTAGGAGAGAAGACGTTTCAATTCTCATCCAAGCTACCTCTTCAGTTCTGTTAGATAACTACACTGAAACTGGAAACAGCTATTGTTTACACTTTCTGTATGTAGGCTAGATCTGTTGAGCTACAGTAAGTGTGCACTGTGCCTGAGTCATTCTTAGCATATTCATTCAACTTTTAATGGGTGTTTTCACAATTATTGGCATTCTAGCTAGCTCTATTGTTCTCTTTGTTTCCTTTGATTGCTTTGGGAAAGATGATGTATAAGGCCCCCATTCCTGATCAAGGAAGGATTGTCTTTCCTACAAAAAATGCTTCTTTAACTCCCCTCTCAAACCATTTCGTTTTTCTGGCTAAGATCTGTAGCTCACTACCTTCAAAGAAGTGAGTAGTGTCTTTGAGTTGGAGATGTACTGTGGACTGGGGTCCAGAGGAGCTCTTGCGACAGTGTTGGTACATTCTCCTATGGAGTGGCTGTTTAGTTTCTCCAGTGTAACGCTCACTGAACTCTTCACTACACTGAATGGAGTAAACCACATTGCTTTATTGTCCTTCTCAAAGCCACTAACCACTCCTTTGAAGATAGTGGGGTACAGATCTTAGCCAGAGAAAATGGTTTGACAGGGGAGTTAAAGAGGCAGTTTTTGTTAGGAAAGACAATCCTTCCTTGAGCAGGAATGGGGGCCTTAGACATCATCGTCCCCCCATCTATATCTCTATCCCCAGACTCAAAGCAAACAAAACTTAATAGACCTAGCCTACATACAAAAAATTCTATTCTGGTCAGATTGCTGCAGTGTCCACCAGCAAGCTTACCAGAACAGAAGTGGCTTGGATGAGCAGCGAAACGTCTTCATTCCTACTACTTTTTTGTCCAGATTTTACTTGCCTTTTACTATGGATCAGACCTAGACGACTGAGGGATTACACAGGTATGTACCACAGTGCATGCAGGGAGAGAGGGCAGGGTAACGGTCCAGTCCAAAAGGTGACTGAGTCTGTTTGGCGTAATTGGTTTGGTTTATGTATATAAACTATTACTTTTTATAAACTATTTGTGAACCTTTTTGATAGTTTCGACTGCACTCTTCTGCCTTCTTCGGGAGTGTTACATGGTGTTGCTGTGCTGTGTCTGATCTTCTGATTTTAGCCGGAATTGCACCCACCAGACGGTAAATCGGGACAAGGGACGTACTGGCTGCCTCACTCCTGGGATATGTTGGACTGGGAAGATATTGGACTGCAAATAGTGCTCTCCAAAATCAGTTTAAATCATATACATCACAGCAACATCACTTAGCACTTAGCACCAAAAAACAGCAAAGAGTGCAGCAGTAACTGTCAAGGTATGATAAAAAACATAACATAATAAACTATAGAATAATTATTTCAGAAGCCTAATCACACTATTTTGATTTAGCAGATGGGCACTAATCTAGGCATATATAATATAATATACCTTACTTCATCACTAGAACATTGCGCGTTTTATGTTAAATTTAGTCTTTTTTCTCCCTCCAGCACCAGTCTCCTACTCTGACTTTTAGTGTCAGTGTGCTTGACTTTCTCTCTCAAAGGCTCTGTCCCTCTCACAGCTTCCTTTGGGCTAACCAGGCCCAACAACTAGATTAGAAACAGGGAGTGCGCTGCAGCTAAGGAGCAAGACAATCCCCATTTGTTGTGGATGGAGAAGAATGGAGCGGGAGCAGTATAGTCAAAGGAGCCAGTGGAGTCAGAGTGAGGCTGTATTTGCCTGAGGGGGAAAGGCTGAAAAGTAGCTCTCGCAACAGATGTGCGGGGCAGTAAAGTGTAATTGAAATGCCAGCAGCAATGGTCTTATCTCCCTGCTACAGGAGCCTGCTGCCAGTCTCAACATCAGTTAGATGTCATTTTACCTAAGTCTGAATCAGCCTGCCACAATCCGCAATCCCCGCTCCTCTGATGCTGCTCAGGAGAAAAGGAGAGAAAACGGGGATGGGGAGGAGGGGAGGGTGTAATAGGATTTCAGCAGCACCCAGTTAACTTCCACCACCTGGACTTAGTTGGTAATTTGATATGCTCCATCAATAGGATTCATTTACTTCACCGCAGTTTTACTATGGCTGCTCATTTGACTTTTTAACTATATATTTATTCATTTCTGTCTGCACATTTCCCCATCCTCCTGATGGTAATCACAGATAGCAGGGGAAGGGGAGAAGGATTTTGCAGTATTTTCAGTCTGACACAAAGTCCTTGGTGTGGAGCAGGTGGGGAGTCAGGCACCATGGCTGTTCTCTGCGCTCCAGGAGAGGCTTAATGTTTTGGGCTTGGGAGCGTCCCTCTGGGGAGGACCATAATGTCCTCATAGATTAGAGTTGGCCCTCCACAGAACGCCCGCCTTTTATCGCCAACTTTGCTGCTGCAACATGGCATCATCTGCCACACATTAAAGCATGCTTATCTCTTCACTGTACAACACATAAAAAGGTCTGAGGCCTCATGTATAAAGCCTCCATGTAAAACGAGGTCAGAAAAGTGCATACACAGCTCATCACGTCAAGGTTGGTATTTATAAAAAAGAACATGAATGTGAAACATTGCACACCTTCACAAGTCTGGACCTGGCGTATGCTGTACGCACAGCTCAGGGGTTGACGAGAGCAGAGAGGAGCCGTGTGGGGAGAGAGGAAGTCATGTTTGGTGAAAGTTTGAAACTGTTCAAACTGTATTTCCCAGAAAAAGACACTAAATCTAATTGAACTGTGAGCATTTAGTCACAAGCTTGTGTGAAACATGCACCATTTATCTGAGTATCATAATTTTACAAAGTATTGCGATCATCAAATCCATCCAAATGCAATGAAGAGCATTGGCACTGGCTGACGCTGGTGTTGCCTCACTGTGTCCTTTTATGAAATTATTTCTGGACACACGTCTGACCCTCTCCTGCAGCTGATCCACGGAGGAAACGCACGGCCAAAAGATGATCAAAGTCACGCTGTGGCCACATGATGTACAGCACTGCGCCTCCACTGACCCCTCCCTCCGCACACACACACACACACCCCTGCGCACACACACACACACCCCCACCCCCACACACATGCACACACGCACATACACACCTGCACACACACCCCCACACACACACACAGCCGAAACTAAACTCATCCACGTATTCCCCGTGCCTCCTCCACACCTGCATCTGCAGCACAAACACAACTTTCCCACACTAACATCCCCCATACACGAGTGTGCACGAAGCGATGTGAGAATTAAACAGCTTCTTACGCATATGTTTCAGTCGTTTCAATAAAGTACTTATGTGACAGGATGGGTGTGTTAAAATTTTAATTTCAGAGAAGCGGAGTACACTTTTCACTAAAGTTCTACATGCATGTATCCTCTTCTGCAGGGTCTTTCCCCGAGCCCCTCTTGTGCCAGTGTGTCAATCAAACCTGCTCAATATCGGCTCATGTTAAGGCAAATTTCATTCAGAACTCACTTTGCATTGCCCTTTTATGGTGAAATTGAGTCATTAAAGGGGTGTGACATGAGGTGGGATCAAGTGCACAGATTTCAGCTTCAGACCGCAAACTTTGAGAGGAAAGTGCATGAGAGAGTGCATTGTAGGGTTTTAAAAATGCCAATATTCTTTCACGCACATGGAATTTACCTTTTGTCTATACGAACTTTTGCATCTAGATTTTGACGCACTCTTTTATAAATGAGGCCCCAGGGCATTGTGGTGTTGTTTCTTTCTTGATTTTGCATTTGATAAAACTGAACATTGTATAAGATGTTTTTTGGGTTTCTTTTGTTTTTCAGAGGGTCATCTTCAATGTCGTCAACTTCTCCAAGACCAAGAGCCTCTATAGAGACGGCATGTCTCCTGTCGTCAAGTCAACCAGTCGGCCAAAATGGTACTTCCTGTACTCTGACTCAAGTATTCTGTTGTCAGAATTGCATGTTATAAACTTTGTGCAACTTTGACAAACTTGTTTTCACCCCAACACTCGACATTCATGCACCCACCCATGCACAGCAGCACTCTGAAGACTGATGCCTCAGATTTCCGGAGAGAATGCGTCCGGGCGCATTAGCATGTGATCCATTGGTTGGCAGTATGACGGGTGTCTGATGTAATAACGGCTGACTGATGGATGCGGAGCGGAGACTGTAGTGTTTGTGAATGACTAGGTGTGGCAGGAGAGCGGCCCAGTGCACTGGGGCTCGCACTCATCTGCCAGCCTGCCTGCTCTCTCCAGTGGGGCGAAGCGGCTCTACAGAGTGGTGTGATGAAGTGTTGCCGTCCAACACAAGCCTGACATCTGTCATCAACTGATGGAGGGCACCCGTGTAACGCCAGGCATCTGCCACCCTGAGCTTGCGCGTCTGCAGCCTCGTGCCCACACCAGCGTAAGCGTGCGTGCAGGGCGCAGGGTAATGGGAGTAGACAACGGCCGTGACTCCGCAGACAGGAGAGATGAACTGCTGTTGATGAAATGGCTGCATTCTGCCGCCGTGCTGTCTTTTCTCTGTGTGAAGTGGCCTTTCAACTTTGCACCCATTTTCTTTAGATATGACCACACTCTTGTCTCACACTGACAAACATTTAGAGTGCAGCTGGCAAGCACTTAATATAAAGTGCTGCTATTCTCAGGTGAGGCAGTTATACTGTCTGAGCTGAGGCAGAGAGGAGACTGTGTGAAGTGATTGTATTTTGAATATACAAATGTTACTTTAAAAACACTCTTTGCAAATGCAGTTAAATAACAATAATAAGAGATAAGTCATTTAGCACGGTAGCAGTCACAGTCTAGGACTTAATCTCCTCACATGTTTTAATCTGTATGCTTGCCTTTCTGGGTCATTTAAGTCCCCAAGCTCTTCTAAATGTGCCCCTCATGGCTGCTTGGCCATGTTTATGTTTCACTAAGCTCTCGTAAATAGGTGTTTAAGTGACAGACACAGCAGGGGGTACCATCACCAGGCCCAATCCCATTTACCTCCCCGAGCTAATATGCTTTTAAATGCTCGGCTCAGCACTGCCCCATCCGAGAGGCGTCATGTCCCCAGCACTTATGCCACCATTTTCAACTGTCTGCTGCCTCCCTCATTGTTTGTGTCCCCAAAAGTGGTCAAGATGCTTTTAACACAAGACCTGCTATTTGACTTTCCATGAGCAACAACAAAGCCCAGACAGCTTCTAAAGTAGCAATCTTCTTCCTGACAGTTACAGATATGAAATAAATAAAAATGGCAGAAAAGTAGAGAGCTCTGGCCTGTCTGATCCAAACTCACACAGGACACGATAAAGGCGCTGCCCGGAGAGACAGAGGGGAGAAAATGTACTAGAAGGGGAGATTACTTGAGACAGGGAGGACAGTTCCACCCTGGCTTGCCTGCATGTCTGAATCTATCATCAGAATTGTCAGTGTTAGCCCTGCAGTTGAAGCCTTTATCGCTCAGTGCAGGTGCCTTGTGTCTCGGGGCTGTGGCTTCTCTGGCTTTTGGTTGCCACAGGGCTCGGCAGGATCAGCGCTAACCTCCATGTTCATCGCTACAGGTGGAGGAAGGAGCTGTGCCCTCAGTACAAGTCACTCCCGCTGTCCAGGGTCAGTCTGGATAAAGGCTGCGATACGCCAGCTTTAAAACACAATGCAGTTTGTTGAGTATACGTTGCTGTATATCTATACCTGGTCAGTTTCTTATTTTGACTTTTATACAGGGCAGTGAGCAACATGAAATGAGGGTTGAGAGAGACTTTAAGCTAATAATCATAGCCAGGAAATGATCAGCACTTCAAAGCCAGTTTAGTAAAAGCAGACCTATTATGCAAAATCCACTTTTTTAGAACTTTTAACCATGTTATAGTTTTGTCCCCCTCACCATTTACTCACTTAAAGTTGTGTTTGGAGTGATTCGTGCATGTATGAGCTATCTTTAATCGCTGATTTTCAAGATGCCATTTTGCCGAACAACTATGCCACCAGCATACACCCACTGCTCTGTACTTACTTTGTTCTCCAATTTTATTTTCTTAATTGTTGATATGCGCAGGATTCAGCAGCGCTGGATAGTCATTTTTATACAAATGAAAAAACTATTTACTGTTCAATAGCATGATCTGCAGCTAACCACTGCAGGTCCCGGCTCTTTGCTATGATGATGTTTAGGGCAACATCAGCTCCCATTGGGTACCGCAGTTTTCTAATGCTGAAGACAGTGGACTTGTTTCTTTGACATAGCTTTAAATTATAGCTTTAGAGCAGACACAAGCACAATAGGTCTTCTTTAAAAGCTTTATTTTTGGAATTGTTGTTTTGAAAGTATTGTAAAATTAGACATATTCTTGCATTTCTTATATTTCTTTGTAGTTTTCTTCTTTCTTTCTTTTTTGTTTTAGTGAATTTCTTTTCAAATCCTCTATCATCTGACATTTAGCTGTAGCCCAGGATCCATGTTTGATAAATAATGAATAATAGATGATCCAATTAAAAAGGGACGATGTTGCTTTGTGAAATCGGAGACAGATTAATGGCAACATTTATTTAGTTCGCAGACACATCAAACAAAAGGAGAAATAGCTCTGCTCTGAGCTCACCGAAATGATAGATAGATACACTTCAGTAAGCCCCTTGGGTAAATACTGGGGTCCACTTGCTCTCACATAATGTGCCTTGTCATATTTTATAGCTTCGTTGGTGCTATTAAGGTGTCTTTGTAAGGCACTCTCAAGCTGACATTCAATATAAGTTGTACAGGTGAGTGTACACAAAATAAATATAATTGCTTTTCTCATTTGTTGGCCTGAAGACTTTGGAAAAGTTGGTCTGTATAAATCATTATAATTATTAAAATGCAACTTTAATATTGATAAATAGTATGACTTTTCACCCTCTTAAGCAATTGAGAGTACAAGGAGTTGAGTTTTGAGACAGAAATATCCATTTTTCCTTGTTCTAATGTGCAGAAGACAATGGCTCCCTTGGTGGCACTGTAGGCACCAGCTCAGCCCCACTGGCCGCTCGTTGTCAGCCTGCTAGAGCATAGAATTGCCTGGTGTACTTCTATTCGCAGATAAGCTAATTAGAAAGTCAGGGAGCGTGGTGTATTGCAGCTGTTGGGGGCCAGAATGGTGGTGGGTAATGGCCGCCATGCTGCATGAGACCAGTCCATCAAGAACTGCAAATGAAACTGCCTTAGACATCAGCCAACTTTATGTTTAATTATATGTTTGGAATAAAACCATAACTAACTATGTTAGCTATTTCTGTCTTCCATACAGTTAGCATAGATATATGTAACTATTGTGCATCACAGATAGGAGCCTTTCCTGTACAATGTCTAATTTACTCCCTACTTTCTTTTCAGTTGCTCTATGATGTTTTTAAGTCTGTGATGTTGGTCAGCCCAGATATTTTTTATGGATCATGTTGCTCACATTCAAGGCATGTATGGATCCCTGGACATATCTTAACCCTGTGCATTACCATCGTACATTGCTATATTGTGTAATATAGTGTTAATGTATAACTAAGACTGCCACTATGTAATCTTTTTTTACAGTTTGCATTCTGATTTTCATCATCAGTTTGATGTAGCATACCCCATGTTTAAATCCTCACAGTATTCCAAAAGGCACAGCCTCACAGCTGAACAAAGATGTTATGACTTTGGCTCTAGCATGTGGGGACACAAAGCCATGTATTCCCATCATTTCCAGGCTATTAAACCTATGATTTATACTTGGAAATGTCCTGATGAGTGCTGCCTCTTTTAATTAACTTTCCCTTTCTTCTGCAGTCAGTAGGTGTGTGTGATTAAAAATACCCACACCTCTAACTGAGCAGGCAGATGAACACCCTGCGCACAAGGAAATGGCTGCCAAACATTCCGTAGAAAGTCAGACCCACCCAACCTTGATCAAGGGTAAATGCTTTCCCTGTGTTTTTATGGAGGCAACATAAAAACTCAGGAGTGCCTTTAAGCGTGGAGACAGCCGTGCCGACCAGTCAATCAGTTTCTCAGGTCAATTTAGTTTTTCGTCTGGAATCCTCCTGTAAGTGCGTGATGCAACACAGTGGTGAAATTCTATTTGGAGACGTGCGCCTCTCCATCACGCTGTGTGTTAGCAGTAATTGTTCTGTCAGTCAGCGTGGTCGTGGTGCGTGGATCCCTGGTCTCTTGTTAAGGCCTGGTACAGACTCTAGCACGGAAGGCTTAGAGATCTTTGTATGACACTTCCTTCTCTTCTGTGTACTTTGGAAGAGGAATCTACACATAGTACACCCACCTCAAATCAGGACAAACAATGGACATGTATAGGGTTCTAATCAAATTTAGATCTATTTTTGTATGCTACATTCACAGAAAATAATATTATTCTAGAAATTAACCTTGGGTTTTGTCTGGTCCCAGAGACTTCCCCTATACTTTACAAAGATGTGAGTCTGGACAGCGGTTGTATCTCCTGAGTTCAAATGGGCCTGACTGACAGATCGATTTCCCAGTCAGGAACACAAACAATAAAAAAGATCACAGGGGACTAAAACCGATAAAATAATACTAGATGACCAGTGAGCTTGTTTGTTTCCCATGCTTCACTTAAATAAGCAAACCAGTTTACACGGCTTTGTCAGTTTGGCCTGAGGTTTGGTCGAAGTGGTGACTAGACTCAGAGATACCAGTCTGGATCCCAGGCAAACATGGGTCACCCAGATGTGCGAGCCAGTAGACCTCCAGTGCCTTAGCTCACTGATGTCCAATCACTTGCACAATTAGCTTTCCATTTTAATACTAGACCTGTTTAATTGTCACAAAATTAGAAGGGGTGTCAAATAGTTAATAGCTCTGGCTAATTAATAGACAAATCGAGTGCTTGTTAATTAAGGGCAAGATGACAAGGACTGACACGGCTAATTTGAGCAATAAAACTGCAACTAACAATTCATTTCTAAACTGGCGACCCCCATTCACAAACTGTGTAACATGTTTTCCTCCGTGCATCTTTGGAGTGTGTGGCCCTTGTAAATCACAATATAGTCTCACTGGAGGGGTGTTCAAAGCTATCGAACTCCACTTATTCCCCATGTACTTTTTGTCTTTTATTGATACTAAGCACAAATTGCAGTTTCAGGCAATGCCCTCTTTGCTCAGCTTGAAGTAATTATACCTAAACAACAGAGTAGTGAGGATTTACACATGTATAGTCCTTCTCAAGAGACTACCCTTACTGTCTTCTCACATCTATCTTTCTTTGCTTCACTTTAAGGGGTCTTTTATGGCTGCTACATTCTCCCTGCAGCATCCTCCTCCGCCTCTGTGCCAGTTTAATTTAAAAACGTTGTTTCCGTGCTGCATTTGTACCGCCGCAATCATCTGGTGTATGGCTTTCATGAATGATTTTTTGATTAAAAATGTTATATATGATGTTCCCTCTCTGTCAACATAGACTGCAGTGTAAGGCAGGCATACAAAATCTTTTAATAAACGCCATAGCAGCAGAAAAGTACCTGTCTAATTATCTGTCATTGGTTCAGCCACATCCAGGGAAGGAAGTGAGTGATTTATGGGTCTAAGTGAATATTTGAGAAAAGAGGAAGTATTTAAGTGAACAAACTCATGAACATCCTTCTATATGTTAAGGTATATGAAAAAGGCCCATACTTTCTTCTACACTACATTTTCTGGTAAAACTTTATACACTATACACTTAAATTAGCCTTAATAAAGCATGAACAAAGGCTTTATTTTAAGAAATAGTTTATTAAGAATGATTCAGGCTTAGCATCTTAATCAATATCCTAGCCATAAAGGAACCCTAACCATAAAGGACACATGTTGTGCAAAATAGATTTTTTCTTAGCTTTTAATCATGTTGTATTGTTATCCCCTCATCAGAACACACCTGGAATTGTATTTTACCTCATTCACACTTATTTCATTAATTCATTAATCCAGAGTTGTCTTCTCTGAGCCCTTTAAAATGCTCAGCTTGCATTTTGCCTGAATTGTTGCATCGCAGGTAAATATCCAGCGTTTTCAGGTGAAGTTTCATAAATCATCACCAGACACATTCTGTGCCCAAATTGTGTTTACAAAGAATGCGTGGCTATATTAGCATAGCATAGTGTTCACTCATTGTTGACAGCGGAGGGAGTTCCAATGCTTAAATACCTAACTTGAAACAGAGGTGAAGTTTATAAAGGGTGTTTTCTAAATCTAGACATTAGTTTAAATTAGGAAATGTGAATTACTAATCCCAACATGAGATGTTTAAGAGGGAATTAAAGACACAGGAATGAATAATATGTGTCCTGTAACCCGTTAATTAAGTTATGAGTTATTCCTAAAAAAAATATTTGTTCATTATGATTTATCTGTTTGTGCTTTATGAAGGCTTATTATCCTTGGTTACACAAAAAAAGTTATTGTTGTTAAGCCAACCAAGCCAAGTTTGCTCTTTTCATGCTGACACCTGTGACAGTTCTGGTTATATTTTTGTGGTATTAGATTTCAAACTATTATTGCAGTTGTCATAAAACATTAGCAACAACAAATTGTGGACTTTGCTATATGTATGTAATATTTTCAATTGCATGATCTACTAAATAGTGGCTTATTTATTGCATTCATTAATTTCTAGGCAAACTACTACACTATGGAGGTGATACACGTACTATTTTATGTCATCCAATGTTTAAAATAGACTTTAATGCTTGTGGTTAAAGTTACAAGTTAAACGGTTTTGTATTAATAAGCAGCAGTTAGAAATAGTGTTATGTGGTGCAGTGAATTTCAATTTCCCCATAGTTAATTCTATGTCAGACTGCTCATTTTGTGTGTAGGACAAACCCGGAAAGAGCAGGGGAATTAAGGAGAGAGAGGAACAGGGAGAGGAGCCAATCTGAACCATCAGCAGCACATGCAGCCTCCTTGTTCACAGAAACTCATTAGGCAGCTGCCAGAGGAAGTGAAAGAGGATTATGGGAGCAAAATAATGGCACCAAATGTAACAAATAGATTAATAATCTTCTAGATGAGGATAAGGCTGTGGTGTGGGTTTGTGCTATAGCAGTGCATGTGTATGTGGGGATTTAAGCAGAGAAAGTGTATGTCTATAGGAGAGTGAGTGAGAGCTGCTGCCACACAGAGGAGAGTTGCTTCTGGCTCTGCGATGCTCATTCAGCCCACAAATGACTTACCTGGACAGTTTTATGTTTGCCTGGAGCAGAATTAAAAAGGCACTTCATTTTCCCCTTTACAGCCCCGGTACGCATGTCAGTGTCGGCCGGCCTTCCAGCACTCTCATCTAAACGCTTTTGTCAGGGGAGATTTGGGCGATTTTAGCAGGCACGGCTACAAATTGGTTGTGTCATCTTCTAATGAACTGCATGACGCGTTGCACTTTTTCTGCAGCCTACAGTCCCCTGGTTACTGTACTGTAAGTCAGACCCATGCTGTGCCGACAAGTCTTATATTAAAATTATAGCAAGAATGCCATATGTTTATGATGAGACTCCAGGATGCAAAAAATATCTCAGCACTTAACATTACACTGTTATGCATGTAACAGAAGTCTATCAGTGGTGTTTGTGCGTGCTGGGCAGAAAACACTGAGGTGTCAGGGGGTTATTGTTGGCTATAGGCTGGTAAAACCTTATTGGTTTGCTCAGCACGGTGGTGAGTTGACCTCTGACTCCAACTAAAGGATTATGGGTATCTCAAAAATTCCACAAAGCCATGCTATCCGGTATTAACGGGACATATCAGGACAGTGTGTGCAGTAGGTGCATATCTTTGCACTAGCTAAACAGCCCAATCTCTCTGTGGTCAGCAAAGTACGGCTCTTTATCTGGCTCTTTATTACATTGTAGAATTAGCTGATGTTCGAGTTGGCCCATGTTATATCTTTTATCTAGTGAAATGTGAACTACTTTATTTTACATATATTAACTTTTGTTTGTGAAAAGGCTTGATACTCTATACTGCAATAATAAAAAAAAGAATAAATAACAGTACTTTGTTTTTGTTTGTATGTCATTAAATTCTTGTTCTAATATAGCTCAAGATAATTCTGAAATTATTAAGGAAAGGTCTTGTCCCATTTATGAGATGTTTTTAGTATTGATACTTTTTGTTCAAGTGAGTAACTAGTTTAGATTAATATCTGATATTCAATACTTTTGACAAGCCTAAAAACTTAACAAAAACACAAATGACAAGTGCAGTGACCTTGATGATGTTACTGTTATCATGTTCATGTCTTGCTATATATCCAGAGTGGCATGAAAGCTTTGTTGTTATTCCACAGTTAAGCCAGATTTGTCAAACATAGATTACAAATGATAACACACACTTCTAACTCTTACTGCTGTTGAATGTTCCAGCTTATTTAAAATGGCGTGTCACATTTTGTACTAGACAACATTAAAAGCTTAAGCTGACACAGACAGCAGTGGCGCCATGTTTGTTTTCCCATAAAGAGAACAATGTGTTGTGTCCGGATGGTCCATGTTGTGTGTGTGCTCCGTGCTCTCTGCAGCCCTGTGTGCACGCCCGCATCTGTTTGTGCTGTCTGTGTTTGCGCTTGTCAGCGTGTTTGTTGACGACACCGTAGGACATGAGAGCCCGATTGCTCCGAATGTGAGGAAACGGCTCATCTGAATATAGATAGGCCCCATCTGGAGGCGCTTGGCTCCGGCCCTTCATAATTCTGTAAGCAGCTAAGCATCTGGGGCCCACTAATGAAACTAAAGGCAGTGGAAAGGCCCTGGGCGAGTCTTGGCTCCTGACATCGCACTCAGAGCTGAGGAGGTGGGGGTGGTGTGAGGATGGATAGAGGGAGGCATAGGGCAGGAGGAAGCACTGTGCTGAAGAATATCCCAGGTCTTAAAGAGACTGAGATTGCTCCTTTGAGAGAGAGGCATGGGAGCCAAGTAGGCCATTAGAAAAGTCAGCCATAAAATGAAGACAGTGGTGTCTTTATTGTGGCCCATTAACTCAGATGTTCATGTGGAGATAGCTGCTCTATGTGCACCAGTAATGAGCAATATAACCATGGCACCACATCCACTGATGTACTGGAGCAAAAGGAACCCTGGTTAAGTAGAATTATGTTAACCAGACGCTCTTCTTCTGAAGGCTGGGCCTGATTAACTGGCATTTGTCCATCTCAGCAGGTGTTTGTCTCATCCATAACATATGATCTATGCTTTCCATCCAGTTTTGTTTTTTTTTCTTTTCTGCCACTTAACCTCCTTGTCCAATACTGTATGGCCTTAAGGAGCCGCTCTGACCACAGCAGCCTCTGCATGTGGTCTGTCCAGGGAAAAACAGCCATAGGCTTTTTTCTTATATCTTATTATTACAGCTCCTGTATTTGTCCCCCAGCCTGATTTCCCGATGGAAATGAAATGAAAAAGCAATTGTGTCTCCATTTTATTACTGTCATCTTTGTTTTCAGGCGCAGAGAGTAGGAATGCATGATCTCTGAGAGCTGCTTTTAGCTTCAATTTGAAGTCACAGCTAAGAAAAACAATACGATTGGAAATAATCATTGTCATAATAATATGACCTGTCAGAATGTGTGTGCGGGTCTGTGAGTGTGCAGGCTGCTGCCATGTGGTTTATGATGGAATGAGTCAGGCCCTGTCTGCCAATGCCAGCATCCCAGAGAATCAGTTTTAGAGGAGATTAGCATTTCAGACTGAAGAGGAGCTGAGGTCAAAGGTAAAGGACAAGAGTGGACTACAAATATACCCAGGTTCCAAAGGAGCAATGGGGGACTCCCGTATCCCCACCGGTGGGGATCAGACTCCTCATGCACACTGCTCAAATCATTTATTCATCAGCTTCATTAAGACTGAATTACAAGGTTGCTTAAAGACCCCCAGGTCCAGCACAATTCTTAATGAAAGCCCCTAGTGTCAGCTGTTTATGGCTTCTAATAATGTGGATTTTTAAAGAACAATTAAACTGAGCTTAGGCTCAACTTTGCACCATAAGCACCCTTTTTACCAGACACACAATATACTAGCTCTGTGATATTAAATACATATTTAAAACACAATGCCTATGTTTAGTGCCCGTGCTAATCAATGCATGCAAATAGTGTTACTGTCATAACCATTGGCTGTGATTTGTGAATCATTATCAGGCTGTGTCAGTGCAGTGTGCAGTGTCTATCTCAGCTAACTTCAGACAAGAGACAGAAGAAGAAAACTGTGATTGTCCCCTGGACCTCACGTGTGTAATTATAACTGAGGAAGATAATTAAAGAGGTGGAGAGGAGACAGATCTCGTTATTTAGTGAACAATGCTGTCCAATCTACTCATGGGCCTGCTGCTTCCTGCATTATGGCCTGACATGTCAGTGCAATCAGACGCTCAGCTGCGCTGTTGTAAAACCCAGAATGTCAACAGACAAAGCGCTAATCTGAGGTCCACAGTGATGGCATCTGAATATGGACGGTGGAGGCATGTTTTTTGGCATTTTCTAAAAAACATTTTGCCTATTAATATGTGGCAATTTATGGATGTTTGTGGAGGGTATGGTCAACTTGGTTGATTCATCACTGCTTTGAGTTTTAGTGTCTTGAAAAAAGAACAATATCTTACTCCTTAACAACACTGGCTTACACAGTAAGATATTAATTACCTTTTTCCTATGGAAATGTCTATATAGAGACCCAGAGCTTTGCAAAGAGTTGAATAAATCAAAAGTAAATTAGATTTTTGGCATAACAGAATTTAAGGTCAAAATTTCAGGTCAGGCTGTCTCATCATTGGCATTTTATCATCTTTTGGGTTTTTTTTTTTTTTTTTGGGGACGATCAGTTCTACACCCAGTTGATGTTTGTTGATGTTCTGGTTCCGGACAAAAATCATATTTTGCAGTATGTTGAGACAGACACTCTTTTGTATTTTACATCTAAGTCCATTGCTCAAATGTCACCTCCATCAGTGATATTATTGATTTTGTTGTATTGGATGTATTGGATGCTGGTCATCTTCTGGCCCTGAAGTGGTGCTACTTTAAAAAACAAGCACAATTCAATATTAGAAATCTTTATATGACTCACAAGCACAGGTATTTATTTATTTATCGCTGTTCATGCAAGTGACTGAAAATGTGAATTCAACTTTGTATTTTATTTCTCTCTAGGTATTTTTTTTTTACATTGTACAATCATGCACAACTGTTGGCCAAGTTGGGTATATATGGCTTCTTTTGCTGTGTAACTATAATAAACAGGAGTGAAATTGCCCTGACAGTGGTGTCCATCCTCTGCCCCCCTCACTAACTCCCTCCCTCCCTCCTGTGTCCTACTTATCCAGCTACTGCAAAATCACTTATCTTCACCTTGCTTCCTCTGTCTCCTGCTAATACACATTAGCAGCCAGCAGCCATATGTAATAGGACTGTGCGTGCCCCTGCTGGTATAATGGCTTCTCTGACACTTCTCCCATTAAATTTGGTCAGGCAGTGCTGCACAAGAACCCTCGGCACACGCTGAAATTGTCCTATATTTCCCATAAACAAGTTGGCCACTGTCTACGGCTTTAAGAGTGATTGGTAAACTATTTTCCTATTCAACCAAAATAACTGAAATAAGGTATTATATTTTTATATTATATTCTGCTGATATTAAGTGTAGGAGAATTTGGCTGTTCCACTGTAGTTTAGACAAAGATGGTGACTGAAGATGAAAGAAAGTGGAATGGTTCTTGATCTAAAATGATATACACACTGATAGTAGTGGTCAGTCTGTGTAATTTTGCTGCTCATGTGGTACAATAACACATAAAGCTGAAATAGTGAGATTGCGTAGGGGTAGATAGAGTGTTTTGGTGGTGAGGGAGGTTGTGGCTGCACAGAAGAACTGGTGCTTCTGTTCACGTTTTTCTGCTTTTTGAATTATGACTTAGTTTGGCGGGATAATATGCATGGTAAATATTCATCATCACTTTACACCAGTCACATGGCAGTTTGAGAAAAAAGGTTTGGATAAATAGTAGAAAATTACAGGATGCTCTAAAAAGGAATCACTGCGCTGAATAATACAATAATATATATATATAAAAAAAAAATACATGAACAACAATTATATATATATATATATATATATATATATATATATATATATATATATATATATATATATATATATATATATATATATATATATATATATAATACAATACAATTGTTGTTCATTTAACTTAGTACTGTGTAAATGAATTGAGGTTTTGCTTTATTAACTCTATATTTCAACTGGTACCGGGAAGTAAAATTATAAACAATAAGCAAATAGGGCGGAAAATTTAGGTAAAATATCTGATTCTGAGAATTGCAAGGATTCTGTTCAAAGTTCACATTTTAAACGAGTCCAAAAGAATTGACAAAAAGACTAAAGTGCTGTTGTTGTTGTTGTTTGTGGAGGAAATTGGTGCTATTTGCATCCATTCAAATTGCGACTTAGATTGAGTTGCAATTAATCTTGCAGGCCTTTAAACAACTGAGTGTTTGGAGAACTTGGTTGATACGGAAGAACTGGCAAATAAGTAGTCTTTTTTTATTGAATTTACTGTTGTCTAATCCCACACACTTTCAGGCCTCACTTTCTCAGCTTTAGTAGAAAACCTTTTACCACCATTTACTCGAGCAACCACGCCACATTATAGAGCTCATCAGATTACTATGTGACTAAGTGGACATGTCTGCTCTATCTAATGGGCCTGTTTGTGATCACCCGTATCTCCACAGAAACAGATAGCATCAGGCTCTCCCTTCCTCTCTCCTCCTCGTGTGGTGCAAACCCTGGCCAACTCCCAGATAACATGATCATCAGCACTGACGGTTACCGTGACAAACGCGAGTGCCGATCCCGGGCCGATAAGCGACATATTCATTTGTTTAATTAAAACAACTTGTCTGGTCTCGGCAAGGGGGTCATTTTAGAGGAATGTGAGAATTAAAGCAGGTAATTAAGTAAAGCCAGTGTGTGATAAGAAGGCCCATAGAGGTGGCTGGGGAAGGGGAAGGCAAACTTAATCTATCCCCCACTGCAATCCCGCAAGGTCGTTCACTTTATTAAAGTCTGATGCCACTGCTGCCCACTGGTCCCGCTGATGAAATATTTTATGTACTTGTTTGAAAGAAGGAACGGAGAATGAGGTAATATACAATACTGTGTAGTAGACGAGACTGTGTGCTAGTCTATGAACAAATAAACTTGTATTGAGAACAAAAGGCTGAAATAAAGTAGAATATTGAAAACCAGAATAACTTTGCGGACCTCTGCAAAGGCACTGGTCCTGTTCTGCAATAGTTTATAGGTGTAAAGGCTGTTTAAATGGAGCCTGAAAACCTCGTAGGTATTTATTATAATTTTTTTTATATCTTTCAAATTGTAAAGCTCCATTAGTAGTACTTCTGGATCTGTAAATGAATCTGTCTGTATGTCTCATTAACCCTGTTTTTTCACATTGCAAGTGATACAGTAACCGCAACAAAGACCATGGTATAGGCTGTAAAGTTGCTGCTACACAATATTAAGGCAATTAAAGACTTCCTTGTTAGCTTGTCTACAAGAACACCAGAAGAACTTGTACGGCAACGAGCACCTTGACAAAGATATTTGTTTGGCCAATGGAGTGTGGCGTTAATTATCACAAGCTGATTAAAGGCACCGCACAGGAATGGATGTCATTTGTCTTGCCAGTCGAAGATTACGGTGCAATCAGCCAGGGTCTCGCCTCCTTTTTTAGGTATTTCTTTATATATTTATTTTGGGGAGTGGGATGACCTGTTCTGTGAGGACGGGTTAAGTACAAGGTTAAGTGAATAAAAGATTTTGGTCCCTTTGGCTGGTTAAAGAGGGACTCATTTTGGTGAGCTGCCTGCCAGTTTTGTGTGATGATGGATAAAGCCAAAATACATCAAAATACATCTTACCTTATTTCTACCTATCTAACATAACTATTTTACCTTGTTTGTTGTAGCTTTAAATTATTGTTTTCAACAACATTTGATATTTACTTGCCTATTTTCGTAACAGCGTGTAAATGCATTGACAAATATAGCTCATTTGATGGGTCAAATATTATGAAAAGCAACACATCAATCATTAATAACATCTTAGCAGACGTCAGAAACTGGTTACTACAAAAATGTATTAAGGTGAACGCATGGCCCATTTCTTGTGTTCCTTGTTTTGAGTAATATATGAGTTCATCTCCTCTTATTAACCACAAAAGAGTCTTTTTTTCAGTTGTCATCTTTAAAATTCACTCCTCACATATGCACCCCACATCCAGAAATTCAACCCTGAGCGCGCGCCCCTTTCAAGGTCTGGAAAACAAATCTGTCCATTTTGCAGTTTGATTGGGTGTCAGCGCAGGGAGAGCAGGGGACAGGTGTGATGCATAAAATGACCCGCTGACTCCATCACAAGTGCGACAGCTTTATGGTGAGGAGGGGTTTCAATCACACTGCAAACCCAGAACACATCTATCAGCTCATGGCACAAACACGCCTGCTCCATACGTCGCACATGCTAACTCGGGTTGTGGGCTAAAGGGCTCTGCGGCAGTTATAGTGCTGTCGCAAATTGATCAAAAAGAAACATATCTAAATGAACTTTTGTCTCCCTTTTGTCTTGAGGAGCTGAGGCCACAATAGATGAGAAGTCAAACTAATAGTCAGTAGATTTTGAATGTGGTTAGGTGTTTTATTTTTTGTTTAGTTTTTTTTAAAGGTGTCCTGTATAATTAGTAGTTAATTGTCTTCAAAATGCATGCCAGTGTCATTTGAAAACATCACTAATAAAAAGCCTGATATCTTCAGCTGTTCAGGAGGAGTCAAAGCTGCATGTCTTTTAAATAAGAGGTGAAATTGTGTTGTCTTTGTAGAGCCTGGTGTGGCTGTCTGCTTTGCTGTGGCCGTCCTTGGGCTGCGCCTTTAATGGTTGTGTGGGGGCTGTGGGTCACTGTGCATCTTTGGGACTGCAGAAACATTTATTTTATAGATATATATGTCTAAGTAGTAAATGTTTACTGCTGGGTTTGCAAATGGGGCTCTATAGCTGTGAGAATGCAGTATTTTAGCTTTGGCGTTCCTCCAGCACAGACAGTAAAAGTCACTGTATCCTGTGGGACACGCCTTGCTTTTGGCCACTATAATGCAATATAGTGCTCTGAAGAGGGGAGATTTTGTGTGTGCGTGTGTGTAAGAAGAACTCAATAAGGAGGGGGGCGCATCAGCCATGCATGTGAGTGTGTTCCAATGGGTTAAATGAAAGTCAGTGAGCACACATGGGGCATCATAAGCAGACAATGAAAAATGAGAGTGGAGGAGCGGTACAGCTAGTTTCCCTGTGGGAGCAGCACAAGCAAGCGGACGTACATTTGGTAATAATCGCTTTGTGCGTGCTCGGGAGTGTGTTCATTTCACTGTGGAAGCGACTGAGCAAAACTACAAGTGAGGAAATATAATAAATACAACAGGGATTGTTGAGCAGCAGTAGATTCACATTAACCCTTTCAGCTTCTGGTGGCAGCCATCTGATTATGGCACAAATCAATTTCTTGGAAATTTAATCCTCAAAGACTTTCAATTCAGCCTCTGCCTTTGTGCTGTCTCTTCAAAAGCACCACCTCACAGCGAGCACCAGTTCAAGGCTCTTCTTCTACCAGTGGCTACCCTTCAGCTAATGCTGGACTCTTTTGCTGTGCTTGGATAAACAAATCTTTTTTTTTTTTTTTTAACCTTCATAACAAGTTCTTTATACATGACTAACATTATAATCTGTGTTCCTCTATCAACAGTATTAAGGTCAAGGTACACTTTATAGTCCTTCCTTTAATCCTGCTGGGGCGCCCTGTTGAAAACAGTGGGAACCATCTCCAGATCTGGGCTCGGTCAGTACCAACTTTGCTAGAGGATTTGGCCTATTGTGCATGTTTTGGGCTGAGGAGGGAAAATGGAGTGCCAGGAGGAAACCCACCCAGACCAGTCCCAAAACCTTCTTTCTGTGAGACAAGAGTGCTGCCACTCAACCTCCAGGCCACCTCTCCGATAACCCAGAACATGCAGTCACTTACATATTTATACTTTGGTGATCTTAGTAAAACTAAAATAAACACAAGTGAGTACAGACATGTCAGCAGTGTAATATGTTTATTGCAACATTTCTATGGAGATTTCATGGTTAGATCTCCATATGATTTTTTGTTGAAATCCAGAGTCAATAGACAAAACCCTTGTATCTCACATTTAATGAAAAAAATCTACTTCATCAACTACACGTATAGTCTGCTCTCCTTTTTTGGAAGCTTATGTCTATTGGTTCCTGTTGTTCTCCTGTTATGCTCTTATATATAGCACATTTCATAAGATCCTTCCTAGCCCTGTATATTTTCCATCACCACAGCAGCATTGAGGCATTACTCGGATGCTTGGTTCTTATCTCATGTCAGTCCAAACACTCTCCTGACAAGTGGTATTTGACTCCAACACGCAGCCACAGATGAAGGAAGAGAAGAAAATGTGGAAAACAAAAAGACAGACGGACAGGCCATTTCTCCGCACCGGCATGTGAGGTGCTGCCAATCTTTTCATCACATGCTCCTCTGTTTGTCTGATAGAATAATCAGCATGCACTCGACAGGAGAGTGAAAATTGCCATTCACTGACAAAAACATGGCAAGGCTAGTCAATTATGTGTTGGGTTTGTTTTTCTCCCTCTGTGAACCATTTGCATATGGCTCCAATGAGAAGCAGCTTTTGATCCATTTAGACAATTTCAATGGTATGATACAATGTGACTATGTCTTATTAGCTCTCTGTGTATTCAGACAACCAAAAGGTCAGAATCTTCCTTTGTTCCCATGGCTCCCTTTCTTCAATTAAGACCAATAAGCAGAGCCCAGCATTGATCCAGCCTTGAAGCTTTCTACTGGATTTGGATCATCTATTTGTGTGCACAGCTCAACTAAAACATGTGTGTAAATGTGGCGTCTTGTGATCTCTAGCGGATCGAATGATTTAGCTTTCTGATGTAATGGACCAGTACCTCTGCCTCTCCCTCTCTCTCTCTGTGTCTCCCTCTCTGTCTCTCTGTTTCTCTCTGTTCGTTCGATGTGCACTAAAATATTCTGCCATTTACTTCCGTGACAAGTCGTCTGTCAGTCAGAGCAGCGTTGGAGCGTCCGTGTCTGATGGACAGGGTCCCCAATGAGCCTGGGTGTCATTGTGGACGAGCTGTGCCTGTAATTTGTTGGCACAAAGTACGGCACCAAGTAGTAAAGTGTGACCAAACCAACGACTGATTTGGAGAATAACGCAAAGTTGCATTTGGGGAGAGATTGACTCTTTTCATGAGCTTGCAGAAATCTTTTCAGTGAGGAATATTTGTCTTGTGTCAGACTGTGAGCTTCATGTTGACAAATATCTGGCACAAGGCTACACATCCATCCTCTTCCCAAAAGCCAAAGGAGCTTTAGTTTCCTTTTCACTTTGTGTCACTCGACGAGGCTATTTGTTTGTGAGAGGCTGTATCAAATATTGATTCTTTTAAAATGAACTGTGTGGAAGAAAAATTATTTTGTGCTGGACTCGGGTCACATAAGCCAAAGATAGGTTTAAAGTACTGAGTTTGTGGCAAGAACCAAAGTTATTGTCGTGTGTGTTTTTCATACCTGTCCACTATCTTAACTGAACATACATTGAGAAAAACAGAAAATTATCAAAAGGTTTCTTTACAGTTTTGCGATTAGGTACATCTGATCCTAGTTCAGTGACTGCAGCTCTGCAGTTGGTTGCCCATTGCTCTGTCATGCATTGAAGGATGGGTCAAATGCAGACCTTAACTTCCCAACAAAAATCTACTTTGAAATAGAATCACATTATTTGTGACCAGCGGATGTTTGTTGATTGTGGTTGCTGTAAGCCTTTAAGGATATGTGGCCTTGGCTGCAGTTGCCAGCGGCTCTTCTCTGTAATAGCCAGTAATTTCTTGTGTCTAGGATAATCAGCGACACAGGCTGGCCTGGAAAACACATCCACACAATCATCTTATGCTGCCAACCTGTTGCTGTTTATTGTGAAAAGTGCCCTTTATTTAAGAAAGGTCAGCAGCAGTTCTGGGAGGTCTGGGCTTCAGGGGCTCCTCCCTCTCTCTGGCTGGCCGCCTGTCATCCTCCATAAGAGCCAGTGTGTGCTGAACATGTGTGAGTTTTGGGAGGGGCTGGAGGCACAGGTGCCAGACTCGCTCCCTACAGCCCTGTGGCGGCCGCACAAGTTAATTGGCAGCATCTGGCTGTCTGAGAGCCCGCTCCCCTCCCCTCCCGGCCTGCACCTCTCCCTCCCATGAAGCATGCTACCCCTGGCACCCGCGCACCGTTGACACCAGTCTGGCTGCAAGCTGTGAATGGAAACACTGTGCATGTGTGCGATACAGCAAGGACTATGAGGCAGACAGGGCAGCCAGGCCCCCAGCTGCCACCCCTGTGCCAAGGGAAATGCAAGCAGACAGGCTGGCATCTCCACACCAAGGCCACCAAGGCCCCCAGGGAATAAGGAGGTAGAGAGGGACGTGAGATACACAAGGGAGCACAGAATTCAACCAGGACAACTCAGCTCAGCACGCAAGCCCCAACCTGACCTCAGGGTGACCTCGCATCCATCTGAAAACTTCTTATATTGTAGCTAGTGTGAAAAAATTTTCAGTTTAGTTGTAGTGCTCGGACTGTAAACACCTTCTTTGACTCTTACATCTACAAGGTCCTCTCTGTGTCCCTCATATGTATTACATGTTCACTGTGAGATAAAGCTGTTACAGTACAGTTACATGCAATTCAAATCATTTCATTCAAATGCTTTACTGCCGCGCTGCGTAGAATAAAGATGAGGTCATCTCTGTGTGGAATTGGATAAAACAGTGATTTCACAATGTGTCATGTCCGCCATGTTGCCTTCCCCTGAGTACATTTACAGACAATGATCTCATCTGGTGCAGTTGACCTTACTCCACACTCACTCAATGCTAAATCTCACATCTCTTCTGTAAAAAGCCACGGTCAAACAGAGTGAGATCACACTGTTGACTCATACATTAGTTTAGTCAGACATGTATGCAGCCATGACCTTGCCTTCTCAGACTTTTATGCACTTAAAGGGTGAAATCAGTATGAAGACACGTCACAGTGGTCACACCATACTGCATCATATAGAGCCATGTTTCATATCAGTATAACGGAGAGATAATTCAACCAAGTCGGTAAACCTACGAGCCAATTACATCTGAACATAGACAGACAGTGGTCGTCACTAATGGACATCTCTCCTATAAATAGAGTTATGCCCTGCTCACGATTTATCCTCTGCCCTGTCACAAACAATATACATCTGATACGGTGGGTATTTGAGTGAGTCTTTTATGTTCTTATTGTCTTGGTGCAGATGATTACAAGCAGTCTGGCGCCAGTCTGTCAATTAAGCACACTTTTAATGCACTCTTTAGACACTGCTCTGTACTGTGATGGGAGTATACTGTTGCACTCTGGGAAATGCTGTATCATACAATTGGCACACAGAGGCCTGGTATCACAGCTATCTCACAGCAGGGACTCAGAGCTGACATCATCATTTCATTAGCTCGCTCACTGTCTGTGTGGATTGTGTTTTAGGAGCTTCTGTGTATTTTCTCTGATGCCCATTATCCCAGCTGAATGTGCACCTGCCCTGTGAGCCTGTGGGGACATGTGGCGCCACCAAGCCAAGAGTTCACTGATCAGCTTCTTCCTGTTAATTGGCCTGACCTCCCAAAAGACATTAAACTGATAAATGATATGATGTAGTGTAGCTTCACCTGGAACAACCTCACACAACCTTGTATTATACTTTATTTGTGGGATTTAACAATAGACTATCATATATACACATCATGATCTCATTGTATTCATTGTAAACATCACTATTGATCCAAAAGGCGTAATAGTCATAGTAATAGTCATTTAGTATCATTTACTTCTATTTTTTAATATTTGTAACACAAAATGTTTTAACATTAAGGGATAGTCTGAATAAAAAGTAAATTTAAAGCCTAATGGGGTAGGTGCACAAAATACATTTACAATACAACAGTGAGTAAGGTAATAATGAGTGAAAACAGTATAACATAGTTAAAACCAATAAAACATGATTGCATATGTTATAGTTATTTTTTGTGTTTTTTACTTTTTTACTTTTTGGGCTGTAATCGTGACAAACCCCGTGTTACCTCTGCAGAGGTAGTATTGTTACCTTGGCCAAGATTTAGTTTTTGCCAGCATTTGTTTATTGGTTTGTCCTTCTGATTTTATAACTCAAAAGTTATAGTTCAAATTTTATGAATTTTTCTGAAAAGGTCAGTGTTTGCTTGCTTTTTTGTTTGGATCTGAACATGATGTAAATCCTAGATTTTACTTGACTCGCCAGCATAATAAATAACTTTTAACCTTTATTGTCTGGATACTGGAGACACTAATGATAACTTTGACAGTTTTAAATTGTTTTTGGGTTTTTTTGTATTTGTTAAATACATAGTATTTGGAATAACATTTGCATAGTGTTACTTTAATCTTATTTTATAAAGGGAACTCAAGCGGATTTCAAGAATATATTTTAAAGCAAAATTCTAAAAGCGTACATTCGTCTTTCCATTGGCGGTGCCTCTTGTCTGATAAAAGGCCTTCATATGAATGTATGAGGCTTGTACATCTGCCTCCATTTTATCAGATCCACAAAAGAACAGATTAGGACTCCCAGATACAGCCACCAATAGTGTGCACACAGAGCTGTATTTAGAGGATAACATTTGCATATAAGAAAAGCGCTGCTCCATCTCCTGCTTAAAGGTGATAATGGTTTTATGGATAAAGTAAGAAAAATCCACTTTAGATTTTAAGCAGTGAATTTATTGAACCACAGAATAATTAGTGATAGTAAATATATATTTTGTGGAAAAACAGATATCTGGACAGATTTGTGATAAAATGCACACTCCTGGATCATTGGGACATGGGCTACACTTGTAAACATCAAACCTTTTCAAGATTTATGTGCGGATTTTAAGCTTTGAGGAAATAACTTTTTATGTTGGCTGCAGTGTGAACTCGTATAAAGGGGCTTATGAGAGCACCTGACCATGTTTAATCTTGTGCAGAATCACTTTTGTTGAATACTGGATGAACACAGTGGAGAGTTTGCAGTAGGAGGTAGCATGGCTTTGTCTGATGGATTGGTTCCTCCTGGTTGTGTTCTAATGTGTAAGTGTCCTGGTGTGTCATGTATCAGCCTCATCACAGAGCTGCTTCTGACTGTCAAAGGCTGCTAACGGTGTGTTGTCTCCACAGGAGTCCTGCCCACGTCTCTCCACACAGAAGAAAGTCCATATTTCAAGTACTAGAGCTGGCTGTAAACATCTTACTCTTACTTAAAAAGGCAGGCCATAGACAACAGAATAAACAATTCCAGCATTCATTGCATATATATATATATATATATATATATATATATATATATATATATATATATATATATATATATATATATATATATATATATATATATATATATATATATATATATATATATATATATATATATATATATATATATATATATATATATATATATATATATATTATCTTATTTATTTTCTCACTCGGACGTTACTGTTAGAATGCTGTTTGATGTGCTTATAATGTACACTATACACTAGTTTGATGACCTATAATAAAGTTGCGTAACTGAATCAGGATTGTATAGGGAATGTATACAGGAAGAAAAAAACACACGCTCATACATACAATACAACAGTATTTGCAAAAAACAGTTACATTTAAACTGAAAATATTACTACTGGGCATTATTAAACTGATAGATACACACATATACATCCACATATGTTTTTTGTCTGCATTAGTTAGACATGGTAACAGAACACACACTATTTTAAAAATCTTTCTATCTTTTTTACAAACAAGTATTGTCAGGTATCAACAATACTCAGTTTACTTCATCACTGTTCTCTAGCTGTACCTCTGCTTGCTGGCATAAACTAAATTCAAACATTTTAAATATCCTTTACCTTTTTACAGTATGTAGCAGGCCAACAAAGTGGTAAACCTCACACAGGTTGCCTAGTAACAGTGTCCCCCAAAAGCTTTTGTTGCCTCTTGATTTGCATCCAAAAAGATGGATGGAAGCAGTAGAATATATATAGCATAACACACGAGGTGATTTCCTTGCACCTCAATATACTCACACACCCGACAATCTTTAGTCAAATGCTTTCTATTTGCCAAACAGGATCACATTAGACCAATGGGCCTATATGAGATCATTTTGGATTGCTAAGAAATACCGTGTCTATTATGGGTGTCGTAACATTGAAAGAACAGAAGTACGCCTCTCTCTGTGAAATGTTTGCCTAGCGTGCTGAATATTTACCTTAAATGAGGCGCTGTGTTGGCTGACAGCTGTGTGAGCATATTGGAAGACATTTAACCTTCGTAACAGTCTGCAGCATGCGCGTTTGACAAGCCGAGAGGAACAACAACACAAAGTAAAAGGCAGGGCTGGGTGAGTGCTGCCGTGTGCTTGAGCAGTGGGCCTCCCAGCGTACATGCTCTCATGTGTGTATGTGTGAGGGAGCAGACGTGATTGGCGTGTCCTCTACGCTTGATTGATTTAAAAATATAGACAAGATGTCGTCTGTATGAAAGCTACCAATTTACAAGCCTTCATCTCCCGACTTCAGAGAGACGCCGGGGCCATCAGAATCAGAGCGCCAGTTTGTAGCGACCAATGGTTCAGAAGTAGAAACAGCGCAGTGACACCTCGCTAAAGGCTGCTAGCGCTACCAAGCTGCCTCTCTTTTGTGTTTTTACCTGGCTCTTTGTCTGTTTGTCAGCGCAGTCTAGACTTGTCCCTGATTCCTCTTTCTTCTCTAAGCCACAGTGAGAAGCTTTAGAAGTTGACTTGTCCCAGTGCTCAGTGTCAAAAGCAATGACCTTGATGCTGCTGGCACACTGTTTGCTGTTCTTTTCCACTCTCTGACTCTTTGCATATTGCCCTGTCTGTGTTTCTGTAATCACTGAATTGTAAAACCATGTGTGAGCACGTTATCATGTGGGGGAAGCTTCTGCAATTTTTTTCCGTCAGTCCCACGCGGTGATAATTCTGTTTGGGAACGACAGCACTGTACCACGTCAGGAGATGGGCAGGGGAGAGAGGCATTGGGAGCTACTATTTAGATAAAACAAATTGCCAGCTGCCGAGCTGGAGCAGCCACAGCGTTCCGATAAAAACCAATGGGAATATGTGCATTATTTTGCATGTGCTGGGGATATGGTGAATGTTAATTCTTGTGCGCCTGACTGTGTGCTTCCGAACTCCAGGTAGAGCCCCTCAACTTCTCCTTTCACATGAAGCAATTTTTCTGGCCTATAACCATAATGCTGTGATGGGACAAGAAGGCAGTAATTAAAATCAATAGCCAGGACTTTTTCAGTTTGCGGCAAGGTCACGCGGCACCAGAACGCAGAAGGAGAGGGAGAAAAGGGGAGGCCTGGGATTGCTTAGATGGGCAGAGCCAAGTGGAGAGATATGTCAAAAGGTGAGGTGTCATCTTATTTTAATTAACCCACACCTCAGAGGCCTGGCACCAGCACTACACCAGTGTGTGGGTGGCTTTATGTCCCACTGTCATTGGAAATCTACTGTGTCCTTTGTCGGTCATTTTGAATCACACTAAGGTCTTGGTAATATGAACATTCTTTTACAGAAATAGCCACTTTGAGCTGAATGTTATTTTCTTGGGGAAGGCTGGAGGATGCAGGGTTAGCTCGAGCTTCACTGGACAGACAGGGCGTGGTTTCGCTAGCTGCTGACCACATTAGTATTCACAGTTTATCACCACATGCATATATACTTGCCCTCTTCTCCCAGGGAATAATCACCCTAGACTTTCTCTCTCTTTCTGTTTTTGTTTAAGCGTTTTCTTCCTCTTGCTGTCTGCAGGAGCATATTCCGAGAGTTTAGAGCGCATATGCAGTGAATTCAGATGCAGGGCCATAGCAGGAGATGGTGCATTAGGAGGCTGTGCAAACACATAAAAGTCCTATGTGTTTCCAGGGTGACTCAGAAGGAGAGGTTCACTCTGTCAGGCTAACAGCAGAGCAGTGTCCCCTGTTTGTTGATTATCTAGTCCCATTCCTATCAGAGCTCCGATAAAATCTTCATCTGATCTTGCGCGGGGGATGTGAGCTCACCAGCCGGCCTTGCCTACACGCGACAGTTGCCCGCAGAGTGCGCACACCTTCCCATATACTCGTATCAGGGCCAGATCTGCCATTGCTGTGCTTTCTCATCTCCGTCTTATCTCCTTATTCCACCTTTCTCCTGACTCCCAGCGCCTCAAACACACCAATCACTCATCGGCTGCCTCCTTTTATCCGGCTCTGTGTGCACGCGCCAAAGATGCTATGGCGACGCTCTAATTCCCAGAGCCTGGTCTCCTCAGCACTAACTGTCAGGGTCAACGTGGTGACTGACACAAGACAAGGAAGTTTTGGAAGGAAACAGGAAACCAGGGAAAGTGGTAGAAAGACAAAAAACATTTAGATGCAACAAAATGAAATTCAGTATTTTTTTAATCTCCATACTATTTGTTGGGCTGCTTATTATTCATGGTTCCTAAATATACAGCATAGATCGTTCAGCTAATTGACCAAGATTAGCTCATGATCTGGGAATGGGTTAGAGGTACTTGATAATGGCTTATGTCAGTATAGATTGTGTGTTGTGATGATATGAACTTTACTTTAGTAGTCATAGCATTTGAAGAACTTACTTGTTTTTGAAAAAGAAAAGGTTTTTTAAAGTCTCTCTCTCTCTCTCTCTCTCTCTCTCTCTATATATATATATATATATATATATATATATATATATATATATATATATATATATATATATATATATATATATATATACTTCTGTTGTTGCAGGCAGAGGCTCCCTCCCAAAAACGTGTATTACTACCGCTGTCCCGATCATCGTCGCAACTATGTGATGTCCTTTGCCTTCTGCTTTGACCGCGAGGATGACGTATACCAGTTCGCTTACTGCTACCCCTACACCTACTCCAGACTACAGCACTACCTCGGCAACCTGGAGCGCAGGAACCTGCCCTACCTGAAGAGGGAGCAACTCGGCCTCAGCGTGGTAAGTCAAGTCCCCAAGGTTCATCCAAAAGCATGTCACGTACCACATAGTGTTAATAATTGATAATAATTAATAAAAATTTCATAATTGAACACCTAAATATAAACAAAAATAATATTAATCATGAGAAAACCATGACTAAATATGCAATAAGTATTCATATTTTTTCCCCAAAAAATCTAAAATCTAAAGTAAGAAGCTCCAAATGAATTTCTTTCCAATCAAATTTCCTCTTCAGTAAAAAAATATAAGTTATGAATACTTTAAAGTTGAAAGAACCTGAGAATCAATTGACGTTTTAAACAATTTCATAAAAAAAAATATTATCGGTACATCTACGGTACCTACAATAGGTACAAGTACATACTTGTACTACTATAAATCTTAAAATCTTCAGCAGTCTATTTTTTTAAAAAAAAGGTTTGGGCTTCCTCATTAATTACAATTTTTATTATATAGTCATGTTTGATATCTAGATCCATCCATCTGGCTTCGTTTGAAACATGTTTGAGTTTATTTATGTTGTGCCATTTTCTATTACTAATTATGTCTAAATAAGTAGATGTGTAGGTTTGATTTGGCTTTAAGGAGGTGAGTGCTGTATTGTCCCCATGACTGAAGAGAATCCAGTGCAAAGGTTTGCATTGGGCATTACTTGTCCCACATGGGCGTGTTAGGTGTGCCTGCGGTGATGACTTGAGCCTCTCGTGTTCTTATTAGAAGTGCAGAACCCTGAGATGACGGACTGTAAGCTGGCGGCTGTGTGAGTGTGAATGCAGTGTGTGTAATCAGCACAGCTCTCACCTCACCAGTAGGAGCTAGTGTATCATGCACGCTGCCTCCAGTCCTGTCTGCTCTTATCAAATAATTGTAGGAGAAAAACTCATTAGAAATGCTTGAGAGATTACGACTTTTTCTTCTGTCCTCCAACATCCGTCAGGGAAAGCATGCAGCACGCAGCACACCATGAAAGTACCGCTATTTATGAGAAGCAACTGATGATAAAATACACAAGTCTGAAATGAAGAAAGCGTGACACACTCAGGGGTAATGATACTGGTGAAAGAGTATTTAGAAATGTGCCATAAATGGGTATGAAGATATAAAATGGAACTGCTGAAGTCATAACTTTTAATGCATGTTTTTAGGGTAACCTTAATAAAAAGGATCCATAGTTTGTCCTTCAGTGTGCGTAAAAAAACACACTTCTCTGAACACAGGTATGGTCAGGTTACTGTAGCTGTCCACATTCCATTTAAAGTTTATATTAAGAATCCATTTTTTACTTACTACTCGCTACTCGGGTTTCAGATCAATAAATACCAGGCGCAGAGCTAATTCTAGTCTCCTCTCCTGATGTCCCGAGGAGGAGGCATGAACTGCTCAAACAACATGGAGTTTGCTCTATATCCCATCAAAGACTTTCATGTTCTGCCTTCCCTTGAATTTTAAAGTTGTACTATGTAACTTTTTTGATGGAGGTTCAGGCACCTGCTGGTTTCAGTGAAGATGTTATTACTTTGCGTGGAACGTTACACACACATGACATTAAATCTTTAGAGACAAGTCGGTGGCGGATCCTCGACCAGGAAAGGTACATTGTACACCTTTAACTTGACCAAGGACACTGTCATCTATATCGCAAATCCAAGCATTCACTACATTTCCTTAACCTTCGATCTACGTCTGCTCTCCGCATTATAAAAATAACATTTACAGACTACATTTCGTTTTCATTACAAGTTGAGAAACCTGTTTAAAAGTCTATTTTCGCACCTTAACAGCACGCACCTGATATGCATAATAAAAGCTACTAATGAGGCTATATTAAGAAAGTTTCTTCCCTGTCTGTTTCCTTTTTTTTACCCATCTACACCACAAAACCAACAGTCTTAACATACCTCTCCCTTAAACAGCCTATTTCATCCTAATTCAAATGCATTACAATTCCCTGCGTGACACCGGATACGCCGAAAGGGGGCCCTGACACGTCTTGACTCGCACAGTCTCAGTATTAGTATGCATAGTCATACACATCTTTTATGGTCATATTTTCCTCTTTATGTTCTGTGGGCCTCCGTGGCAGACAGCCCAGCCCCGCCCGCTTACATCTCCCTCAATGTCTGGTTCACTGGCATTCACTCTGGTACCATCTCCCCATCACACAGAAGAAGGGATGAGGAGAGCTTTCTGACCACATCAAACTTTAAAGACGACGTATAGCTGCTGTTTTGGTGCCTTATGCAGAGGACAATAGCTTTAACCTTCTGTCGGCTATAATAATCTCACGGGGAAGGAAATAAGAGCGCGGGTTATTTGCGGTGGCATTCTTCTATCATGCTGACTAATTTGTTTTCTGTAATGTATTCCGAATCTCCATTGTACAGCCAGCTCTGGTAGGTTCAGATACTGTAAGAAAGGTCAACGTCTTTCTTCTTTGTCATAATGAGAGCTGCGACAATTATTGACGAACATTTTTTACCTAAAAGGATTTTCAGACCTGGGCCACGTTGCACTGCAGAAGTCTTTTTAATTGAGTGGGGAGGAAAACTGTAGATTTGGAGGCATGGAGATAGAGGAGATAGAAGGGGAGATGGAATAGTTCTATGGTGAATGAAAAGGGCAAACTAAAAGGATTTGAATATGATTTCCACATCAGCTTCTCAATTCTCTGCACTCATTTTCCACAGCCGATTGAGACTTTAGAGGCAGAGTGGATTTCACCTGTTCAGGAAACTCTCAGATCTGTGGAGGGAAAGTGGGGAGGCAAGAACAAGCTGTTTTTTGGTGATTGTCAGCTAACATCTCATCTATCATTCATAGCAAGAAATGAGGAGACGGGTTTTGTTTGATTTAACTTCAAAGTTATGGGTTTTTGTGGTCTTAAAGCTAGTTAATTTTCATGAGTTTGATCCAATGGTATTGTGAGTTAACTTGCTCTGGACCAGGTTAAGGGACAAGATGGACAATAGCATAACCTTTTACTTATATGATCTACAGTGCCCACCTCAGTGGATTTACTCATTTTGCATTTTACTTTTAAACTGAGACTGAGCTGTAACTGTTAGTAATTTGACTAAGCATTGGGTTGCATCTTGTGGATGTGATTGGTCAGGTGTTTTGGAGTTTCCTTGTTTGCTTCCTTTTTGTTGTAGTCCTTTAATATTATACAGATTAATAATAATAATAGACATTTTTGTAAAACAAGAAAAGCAGCTAGGGTTATTGCCGTTTAGTTGTTTGTTCAATTATAGTTTGATGGCGTCTAGTCGACCTTGGTTTTATTAGATTGTAAGGATTTATATGCCCCATAGCAGAGCGGAGAGAGCAGTTAGTTAAAGTTTGGGGACTTACTGGACAGTTTAAGCTGCTTTTTCACTTATGAAGATCTTTTTCTGGCCACTCCCAGTAAAAAATTTGGCAAGCTTTTGCCAGTGCTATGCTGCTCCCCCTTTTAGTCCATAAATCGATGCACTGGGCATGCATTTAGACGGGCCAATAATTTATTTAGTTGAGTATAGCCCTAGCACCAACATTTTATTCCTAAAAAGTCAAATTCCGCAGTGCAAACAGTTCCCTGAGCCATGCCACCACAGGGGAGGCTTTAGTTGCCCCTGCTCCCTGCGCTTGGTTCATGTCTTTGCTCCTCTTCCTCTGGTCTCTTGTCTTTCTGAGCGACTCTGACAGATTCTGCCTCTCCTCTCCCCTGAGGCATCCAAGTGTCCACGGAGACCCACACAAAAACACATCTTCAACACACTCCAAACCAACAGAACTCTTTGAAAAGATGACTTCGTGCTTTCAAACTGCCGCCTTGTTTCGGTACAGTCGTCTGGTGTCGTCCTGCCATCTGCCTTTGAGGACTCCATATTTGGCCACCACAAAATCTTGGCAAAGCGTTTCTTTTTCCTTCGTCTGTCTTTTCGTTTTGTGCCTCTTCTTGCCTGTCTAAGCTGAAGTTGCCGAGGCAGCACTTTGAGGTTTCCTGCGATGTGGGAAGGGCAGGGCTGTGACACTATTAGTCACTTCTGACATGGCGCGGCCCCCGTCTGTGGAGCAGATGGAAAGAGTGTAGACAGGAGACCTCTATGGGCACAACACTGCACTGGCCAGGTCTAAACTTACGTCAAACTTAAAATGAAGTCAACTACAGGCCTCTATGATGGATACATTTTGTAAAAAAATATAATTTATTAGACAAATATTAAGAATTATGTCTAACGACTGAAGTACATGAAAAGAAGATCAAAACAATCCTGATGGTGCTATTGTTGTATTAGAATTTATTATGAAAATCTAAAATCTAAATGCAGCACCAGTATCAGTTTAAATGAATGACTGCTCTCTGAAAAACATCTAGCACCAGTTTGGACTTAAGGGAATCTGTCAGGTATAGGCTTATTAAAATGTTCAGTTTTAGACCAATTTCTCACTGACTGGATTCACAATCATTTCTTCCAGCATAAGGACTCATAAGGATCAATACAAATGGATAAAGTACTCTTCTTCTGAGAAGTTTTAGCACTTTGTAACTCAATGAAATGTGATGTAAGACATAAATATCTGCTGCTCTTGAAAGGCGTGAACAAGTCCAAATGCTGTGTATAATCTGACTTTATTACTTAATATATGATTGCATTTTAGCCTTAACTCTGTCTGATGTCAGGTACTGTGTGTGGGAGTGCAGTCACCAAACTTTTTCTTTTCTTGTTGGTCCATAACAGGAGGAGGAAGTGGAGTGGGCACTGCAGTCTGGCTCTCTCTTTCTCTCCCTCTCTGTATCTCTCCCTCCCTCTCTCTGTCTCTCTCTCCCTCTCCTTATCTCGGTGTTTGTACACTGTGTGCCAAGATCCAATCAATAGCCACTCGAGCCATGGAGAGAGGAGAAGGTCAGGAGCCACACTGGACCGGCCGGGCTATAGGCAAACTAATGGAGGCACGCGCCAGGCAGGGAACATGTGGAGGTGTGGGCCTTGCTGCAGTCATGTTAATCAGAGACCTTTAAACATGGGCTTTTTGTGATAACGTTTGGTATTTCACTGGGGCACTTTTTATATTGCAACCTTGTACAGCAGAGTTTTACAAATTATACTAGTACATAAAGTTCAGTGTGTTCATAAACTACTAAAGTAACAGATAAGATGCGGTACCTATAACTGTTTGGACATACACAGTTATTATATTAGATTGAAAATCAGATGGAACTTAAAATTGTATGGCCATCAGCATTTTTCTTTGGGTTGTTGTGTTCTCATGTGTGAACATCACTAGAGTTGTCATTCATTGTATTTTTGGGAGACATTGTTGACTGATTTAAATGTACACACAGTCTGTACTGATTTTGTACCTAGGCAAGGTACAAAATAGTCTGTCTGCTCATCCAGAGCATTTAGATACAAAGGTAAAAAAAAAAAAAAAAAAATCTATTGTCCTTTAAAAGAAATGCTCTCCACCATACCTGAAGTCTGATATCTTCTTATATGAATATGAAGTTTAACTGACTTTTATAATAATAGTTTTCTGTCAAACTTGAGGCTTCACAAGTCAAAAGTGGCCAAAAAGGGGACAAGGATACAGGTTGATATCACTAACTACTTCAGTGTTTTTTGTGCTGGCTTGTGTGTAACAAGTGGTGTGTTTAATTAATTGAACTAGTTAATGGTTGTCTAGTCTTTTTGACACTGGAGCTATTGTGTGAATAGCCAATTGGATTGGTCTAGAGGGCCCTTCACAGGGTGACTATCTCCAACAAAGGCCACTGCATGAACAAGCTGTTTGCAATTCACAACAGGGTAATACTGCAACACTAAAAAAGGACATGATAAAATGGATGGACCTCAATTAGAGCTGCATATTGTATACTGTATAAAATGTTTGATTTATTCATAATGAAAATTACATAATTAATAATCCCTACAAGATAATTAGTATGCAGTGGTCTGGGATTCATTTTCGATTTTTCCCCAGGTTAAACCTCTACTGTTTATAGTTCATATCCCATTAGTTATCACATAATGCATGTCTTACCATTAAACAGCTATGATCTCTCTTAAGATATAAATGTTAGCTTTGCTGTGCCTCTGTAGTGGTGTCGCTGTAGCCTGTAGTGACGGCAGACAGGAGAGAGCTGGCAACACTTGAGTGAGGAAACCGCTTTTCCCTGAGCCGAGGTAAACAGCTCCTGATAAGGCTGCACTTTTTCTTTATAGTGGCAGACTGTTCATGAATGCATTAGCTGTGGCCTAAACATCAAACAGTCAAAAACACATTTTAAATAAGGAAATGTAAAAGAAAATGCAAACAGCTACATCAGTGACTGGAAATTCAATTTTCACTCCCTCTTCCTCTGTAACTCACTTCTAATAAAGTTTTCTCTTGTTTTTTATGCTTTAACTTCAGCCTTGCCTGCAATACCTGTTCGTTTTTTGCCTGAAATAGTTGCTGGTTGGAAAGTTGTGCTTTCATACTGAGGCAGTGTGTGACCAGTTATACCACAAAACATTACACACATGTGTATGTTTTTCACCTCAAACATGTTAAAATACAGAACAAATGGATTGTCTTTGAGTTTTTTGTTTGAGTTATTAATTTTTCCTTCAGAGAAGTAATGCTGACAGTTTAATTATTGTTTTTAAGCAGACCAACAGCCAACAACAACAACATATGATAACCAAAGATATCATCTCTACTTATTAATTATATTTTTTATATTTTATTTTGTACTGATATTGTTCACAAGCCAATGCAGTTTGTGACCATCTCCCCACAGCTGAATGAATAGAAAAGGCTGTGTCAACCTGATCTCTCAACTTCAATGAATACATTTTGCACTTCTTTCCTCTTGCTCGTTAACTTGGTCTCTCTCATTGTGTAATCTCATTTGTTTCTGTTTTCTCATAAATAGTTGTTGGTTGGCCTTGGAAAGTTGTGCTTTTCTTCCCTTGGCACCAGCTAACAGGTATCTAGATTAAAAGAGCCTGGATATTCATTGCCTAATAATATGTTAATCACTGCCTTCAGCACTGAGACAACTCAGGGAGATGTTCTCAAAGAAGGAAAGGTCATCGTTGTATCTTTGCAGGTTTCTTGGCAACATTTGCGTTTTTTTACGGGTCTTCTGTTTACCTCATTAGCATGTGACCCTTTATTCTTTTTTAACATCTTTAGCGCAGGAGTCTTTGGCCCATAGTGGAAGAAGGCCCGGTCTTATGGGAGAGGCAGATAAGCAGGTTTATGATCTATGCCTTCACGTTACAGTGGCGGAAAACCTCTTATCTCCAACCAATAGTCCCCCAAGGAAACTGAATGCTTTATTACAAGAGCTGCACCTATGCATCTCTCCTATCTTTCTGCCTATCAACAAAGTGGTAATAAGGGCGAGATGGCCAGGATTGGAGGGAATGCATTAGGTATGGTTTGTTAATGTGAAATAGGAAGGTTGTCTGCCTGCCTGTGGTGTTTAACTTAACTCTTTTCAACACAGCCCGGGTCAAGCGTCTGTGCCGAAGTATGCAGATAAATAGATTAAAGAGTCACAGGTGAAGCTTTCCAAAATGGATTGTTCACACGGCGACGACCCCTATTATAATGTTGGCACAATACCAGCACACATTTTGGGTTAGTCAGACAGAGATAATATTTATTTAGAAAATTGGAACTTATTCACACTTAATGGGTTCGTCTCACTGTCTCTTTTCTCCTTCAGTCTCCTCCTCATCTGTGGTTTTGCATGAATAGATAATGGAAAGTTCTGTACTGTTCATTTCACCAGCTGCCGGGTCGTTAAAAAGCTTTAGAAATTAGAAGGAAGAAAAATGATCATTTAACTGAGCCTTCGCAAGTGAAATCTCTCTCTTTGCCGTCTTTACATCTGCCTAGAATTGTGTTTTGTTGCGTGTTCTTTTTTTAGCTTGTTAGCTGTTGGTTGATTTGTTGACTTGTTTGCATAATCTAGTTACTGTACTATTTTAAGGTAGAAAAAATAAAACGTCCAATCAGTAGACAGTACATGAACAAATGATTATCTAACAGAGCTGCTAATCAGGTCTTATTTTTCAGTTTTCAATAACATTTTTTATTTGGGAGTAATACCTTTTTAACATTCAAAACCAACATACTAATTCAAGTCACCCAGTGTAATTACAAAACCAATGCTCTGTTATTGGATATATTATCATTGCAGTGCAGCAGTGCAGCTTTGTAGACTGTGCGTTTACCCCTGAACTCATCACTATATCCCTGTACACTATTGCACGTATGTCATAGTACATCCAAGTTGTTTTAGTTGATGTTCTACCCACCTTTCAGTTTTCCAAGGCAAATCCCTCTCTTCCCCGAGGGCAGTGTTACAGCTCGTGTATCTGTCCTGCCACAGAATATTTACCCGCTCGTCTTCAGCGATGGCTGTGAGGAAGGCGCAGCGTGCAGGAAGTACTCGGCCCATCTCATTTGGGTGTCAGCACTCTGTTTCCCAGACGGACACAAAGGAGCGACAAAATAGACAGCGTTCAGGGCTTTTAATAAATCAGAATACAGCTTTGTGACAGTGTAATTGCTTTCCCTTTTGCAAAAGCCTAAATTTACCAGCAAGCGGGGATAAGAGCGCACAGGAGGGAGAAAAACAACAGACATGGAGAGCGGGCTTGTACAGTAGATCATTTGTTCAGGGGGAAAAAGAATGAAAATTAATGAAAAGAGAGTTGCTCGTCCTCTAAAGGCAGCCATGCTTGAAATTCACTTTGAAGGAAACTTAATTTGTTGTAAATGGGCAAAAAACATATTAGGGTGCGACGTGTGGTGGGCCGCGCTGTGTGTCCTGTGACTGTCTGTCTGGTGGGGTGTGCTTATGGCAGATGAGGACGCTATGCTCTGAATAGCTCAGCTGAGAGGAGGGGAACACAGGAGCCTGTTAATAACTCCAGTAACAGCATTCTCTTTCTACATGACTGCTCTCCAGCTCTCTCATAGCACATTGCCATACAACTCCAGGACGTGTAGAGCAACTTGTCAAAAGTTGCTTGTAGAGAATAAAGTTTGCCTCATTCAGGTGTGTGTTTGAAAAGAGGTGTGTGTGAGACATTGTTTCCATTAGAGCTCAAAAGGCTCGATGACGTGAATGTGAAACTTCCAGTAAACTTTCATGGCTTGTTCCCATTCCTCTAGTGAGCAATAGTGGTATTGCAGGAGAAAGATATAAGTCTAATACTACTACTATACTATAATAATAAGAGTAATAATAATAATACATTCAAGAGTGCTTTTTTGGACATCTATGACATCAGCTCCCCTGAACGCCACCAATCACTCGCTCACACATACATAGCCCAGGTGAATGAAATGCCTTGCCTAAGGACACATCAAAAGTATGCATTATAACCACTGTTGACCCCATTGTGGCAGCTGGAATACCCAGCAACCTCCCATAGTACTAACTACGCTCAACCCTGCTGATGTACCGTGTATTGTCTAGAATTGACATGCACCTGAATATTCTTTTGCTACTTAGTGTGGTAGTGTCATCAGCACAGGTTATTGTAAGTGTAAATTTATTTAATGGTACCTTTCAGTCTGCAGTACTTAACATTAAACTTATTAGTAGAAAGTTTATTCTGATTGTATGTAAGGCAACACCATCCCTCTGCTTTCTCTGCTGTCTGCAGTTTACACTAGTATATTGCATGGCTGGGAGCTAATTCACTTCCTGTATATTTCTGCAGGGTTAAATGACTTTGAATTCCAGATACAGCGAATTGATCCAAGCCAATCTGTTTAGTGATAAGCTGGAGCCGGGAGCCAGGCGTGAGTGACAGATCCAGCTTAAACACAGTGATTCCAGACTTCGCTGCTGCCTTATCCTTCTGCCTACAGTTATATACCCCAGCACTCAACAGTTGTGCATGACAGGAATATGTAATGAACCACGTCAGACTTTGCATGACATGAAGCCCTTGACCCAAACCGGTGCTACGAGCTCTCTTCACTGCTCCAATCGCAGATGCTCTCGAGTGGATGAGAGGCTATGAATGCTTTATGCTCTTACACGCAAAGAGAGTGTATCTGGAGTCCTCCACTTACCAATGTTCTCCATGCTCCTCTAAAGAGCTCAGATTTGTATGCCACGCTGCTGTCTACATGAAGCTTGTGGAAATTGGGTGCTTAATTACACCCCAAATTGAAAATGTCATGCAATATCAATGAACTTGTGGCTAGGATAAAGTCGATCTTTTATGTGCTACTTGTAACCCTCTTCAGTCTAGCCTCACTCTCTCTAGTCTAGTGGCTCCTCACCATCCTCAGGCAGGGACTCGAGCTGGTCCGTCCCCCCAGGCGCAGCCCTTCTGATGCGGGCCAGTAGCTCCGGACGCCCCCCGGGGTTCTGCTGTCCCTTGATAACGAACAGTCTCAGCCAAGCGACCCGCCTCCCTACGCCTATGCAAGCATTTAGTCCACAAACAACTTCCTCTTCTCTAGGTAGCACTCAACAAAATTCATTCTTCCATTTTGTCCATTTTGAATCTAAAGGAAATTATACTGTTTTTTGGCCTTTGTTCCCTTTCGTCTGGTCGCTCTGTCTGGGCAAGAGATAATGTGGAGACCAAAAACTAGGTCCCCATGTAAATCCTTCATTATTCAATAGTTCAGATATGAGTTAAAATAGTTAAGGTATTATTTAGATTAAGGTTTGACAAGTAATAATTATGGTTAAGTTTCAGATCAGTCTCCAGGAAATTAAGTCATGATGTTCCCACAAAGTATCGAAACATGACTTGTGTGTGCGTATGTGTGCGCGTGGGTTGAACGAGCGAGATGGATGCCCCAGTCTGGTGCTCTCTCCTAAGGCGCCCTGTCTCCTGCCTCTCCTCTGCCCGCTCGCCCCTCACCTGCATATTGTGATGTAGTGCCTGTGTTGAGCCAGTCGATTGGCTTTAACAGGACTGGGGCACAGCGGCCAAATTGAAAGGGATTGCGGCCCGCTCTCCATCAGAGTCATAGCAGAGGGTAGAGCAGGGTCCGCTGGGGTATGAGAAGACATTTTTTCTTGGTTTTCCTTGGTCGTAGACTGGAATAGATCTATTTATCAACATCATAATCAGTTGGACAACTCTCATTTTCAGTTTTGGGTTCATTGATCTCTTCCTTATTGCCCTCTTTTGCAATAAACTGCATGCTATAGCTTCCCGAGCGAAACTGGTCAGTTAAAAAGAAGTTCCATCTTACAGCGCATAGATCTAATGTTATTGTGAATCATCATGGTGATTGTGGCTTAGAATGTAGCATGGTTGTCCAGTAAATGGGACAATAGTGCTCTAAATGCATATTGTTATTGTACTTGTAGGCAAGATATTTCTCCTTGGGCACACAATAATACAAGAGATAGTGACAAATCTGTAACTTCTGAGTCTTGAAAAAAAGTTCAAAGTAAAGCAAATGCTCTGCTGCTTTACAATTTAGCAGTAAAGTATACAATGGTGAATAGTTTAGATTATCAAGACCAGGATTTATACCATGGTCAGTGAGAATTCTAAGGCTAACTGCCATGCATTATGTAGCTCGGGAAATGGGGTTTCCGACGTGAGAAATTGGGATTTTGAGATCACCGATATTAAAATCACTCAGTCTGCAGCATTAATTCGGCTGCATGGGGTTCTAGACTCCGCATCTTTCCTGCTTCTTGTTGATTAAACTTCACATAAAACACATTACAATCATCATTTTTAGCATTTCTTTCATTTGAGTTGATTTATTTTAGTTATTAAACACATCAGTGACCCAAGTAATTGATTGGCCTACCCCTAACTGAGGAACTAAATAAACCACATTTGACCTTGTACACTAAAGCTACTTTTGAAATCTCCAGAGATGACGGGGCCATTAAAAATGAGGCTCTTTAACTTGTACATCAACAGTCTAGTCAGCCAACAGGCTCAGCAGTCAGTGTCAGCCATGAGACAGGGCCATAATCCAATTCTGGTTTTTACACGGCGTCATGCCTTTACCTTCGACAGCATGATTGATGCGTATGTAAATGTGTTTTGAGGAGGGCTCTGAGCGGCTATTTAAAGCGGACATTAAGGGCTGCCCTGTCAGAAAACAACAGGAGAGGGAGACTAGAATACAAAATCAGGACAACTATTGATCCATAAATGAAAGAAGATGGACACTAGACAAGGCATTGTTATATTTTGGAGCCTCATGAATTGGTAGGAAGGCAGTTTGACACTTGGGAGCATCCAAAAAGACCCAAGCAGGAAAATGTTAGTCCCTTTTCAAGTGCTATCTCTATTGTGCACTCAAACTCTTGTCCTCTTTTTGCTTTTGCCATTTGGAAAGTGAATAGACAACACTTCCAACACGGAGGTACAAAACAAATCTCTATTCTGTGCCAGTGAACATTTCTATCTACACATGCTATTGCGGGTCGTCCCTTGGCTTCAAAACCTGCTTTTTGAAATGTGGCCACTAAAGTTAAACAACTCCTGGGTAACAATAGGTGACAGTTTCCTCAAATCTTTCCCGCCTGTTTCCACGGCAACCAAGAAAAGAGAGGTGCAAAAGCAAAAGGAGGAAGCAAGGTGGTAACAAGTGTTGTCACCATCATGCACACATCCACTGTTGTAGGAAGCTATCAGTCACTGCAGTCAAGTGTTTCCGACTTGGACTCAGCATTCAGGCAGTCAGCTATGGCACCAGTAATTTGTTTGAATGTTGTCAATGGAGCGTCTAAAACAGAAGGGCCAACGCATTTATTTATGATAGGCGGCAAGGTCGGCTTTAAGTGTTCTGACATAATAGATGATTTTAACTGACATACAAATGATACTTTCAAATGCACTTGTTTGAGTCTAGAAGGCACAAATACACTAGAATAGTTCATTACAAAATAGCCAGTTCGTAGTGAGTCACAAACTCAAGTGCTCTTATGATAGCTTAGACAAATATATATGTGCAATCTTGCTCCAGAAGGACATAGTTTACAGTGTAAGCTAATCCAACATCTATGCAGAGTACTGAATGTACACTTTGTCAAGCAGATGTTTCACTCTGTTTAAGGAGAAGACATTAAATCCACGCTTTGATATTCTGTGTAAGTGTAAAAGACCTTGTGTCTTGTGTTGTGTGTAAGGGAAAAGGTGTTCATTTCGATTCCATTATAGGAATGAGCTTTAGGTTTCACCGTAGCTGCTGTATGTCAGCCTGCTGCGCTGCAAACATAACAAGCTCAAAGTATCTCAAAGTGTCACTAACCCATTAAAACGCAAGCATTGTTCATTACAGTCAGCCTTTCAAAATGTGTCTTCTTCTCAAAAAATTGCAGTAAAGAGCCATGTTTATGTGACAAATTTCAAAGGAAGAGGCTGACAAATGAAAACTATCTCCTTTGAAATTGTTGTTGATTTTGTTTTTGCAATGAACCCTCCTGGAAATTAAGAATATATTGGTGAGTAACTTCAATGTTTTCTCAACCATTTGAAGTTGTCACACAATGAGGCTCAACCATACACAGTCCGCCATAATTTTAGTTTTGGTTTTGTAAGTGTTTTATGGCAAAAAACCTACAAACCCCACAAATCTGATCTGCAAGTTGCCCTTGTGACACTTGTTTGTTTCATGGAGGTGTCAAGTTAAGTTGGCCAACCCTCCACCCAAAAAGTTCCATAGTGCGCTTTTAAAACGCTCTCACATTTATAAATAGTTTTGCGTAATCTGCGTAATGTGTCAGTTTGAAATGGTCCATCAGTGTTTCTAGGGAGGAGAGTTGGGAGTTGGAGCACAGAGAGGAGGGGGAGGGCTGGATTGATGAAGCGAACCCTCAGTGGACAGGCCTGTCGACAGTGCCATGTATCAGCAGGCCCATCATCATGGCTCATTTGACAGTCTGATCATAGCACTTCTGCTCCACGCGGGTGAACGTGACCACCTCACTGTGATGTTTCTGCCTCGTGTCTGCAAACATAGCACAAAGAGAGAGTGAAGCCCATCCCCAAGGAACTGCCATCTGCTGCTGTAGCCCCCTCACTCCCGCTCCAAAACGCTGGTAATTAACAAGTACTATAGGCGTAATGTAAATTGTCTATTTCTGCTCTACTATATGTGTGTGTGGGCAGGTTGGGAAAACATCACAGGATCTCTAGCCTTTTAATTAGACCGTATTTATGGCAATTACGGCTTCTTCTTTGGTGGCTATGTATAAGACTGAATACTAAATGACTGAAGCTGGGATGAGTTTAAACTGTGAATACCAACGCTGTGGTTTGAACTGATTGAAAACAACAAAATCCATGTATATTTTCAAAAAGATTTTTTTCTTGTTTTAGTTTTGGGTTTTACTTCAGATTATTATTTTTTTATACTTTGACTACTATGAAAGGACATCACATTTTGACCATTCACAGGCTAAGATAATGTCAAATATTTCATGATTAACTCGCAAATGTTGACATTTTATGAATGCATTAAAAACAGGAAAAATAAGAAAAATGGTGTACAGTAAGTGTGACGATTTCAGCGAGTTTGGCAAGACTCGAAACACGAAGCCAAAACAACATGCTCAGTGTTGATCTCCTACTTTTATGTTATCAGTACCTAACAAAGAGGGTTTAAGAAATATTTTATCAATATAGTTGTATTTCATCTCATGCAGATGAAGCATAGAAACCCAAGCCATGTGTTTGCCTGGTTAAACCTGACCTTGTTCCTTGTGTTTTTTATCATTGGCTGCTTTGTCCTACTGTCTCACATGAGGAGTTTGATCACAAATATCTCACTATCCAATTACCAGGTGAAATTGGCTGTTTAATTTTACTGCCCCAACCAAGGAGCTTTGTGAGAGTGATGGCCGCTCAGTTATCACTCTAACTCCACCTTGGGCAAACTGCACATCGGAGAAAACTTTGGGTTTGTACCTGGAAATAAAAAGTGAAAATATGAATCAAGGTTGTTGACATTGTGATCCATCCTCTTTTTTCTTGTCTTTCTGCTGATATATAATTGTTTAGGAGTAATGAGGTGGAAAACAGGACAGTGAATCTAACAGTAAGAAGAGAGAGCCACTATTGTAAGAAGAAAATCAAGCTCACCATTGTAAACTTGACTGATAAAACAGCAATTACGAAGCCCTCATAATTATGGACCACCTCTGTGCTGTCCATCTTCCCAGTATGCACCACTTCTTCTCCATCTGCAATCATCAGGCAATAAAGCACACAATTAAACAGGGCTATTCAGACATCAAATCGTAATGCACTGTTGTATGACCGATTCAGCGCAGTCGTGGTTAACTAACGTGGTGGGGTTAACCATTTTTACTGTCTAATGTTCTGGAAATTAGCACACGAGTAAAGTGTTCTCACGTGTAACAAGGGGATTGGATGGATTCTTAGAGGACGAAAGCACAAGAACTGTGTCTGGAAGGTCAAAAAACATGTAGAAATAGTAAATACTTTGACAATCCAATTATTATAGCACTTTACAACAGGTAGAATACATTTGTTTTGTTGTTTACAAAGTGCCACAAAGCTAGCTATGGAAGGACATTCTAAATAGATGAATCTCGCCTATATACACTGCCTGGCCAAAAAAAAAAGTCACCACCTGGATTTAACTAAACAAATAGATACGAGCCTCCTGCAGTTGGTCAGGCCTCGGTTCAGCAACAGTCTGTGCTCAAAGAATGAGGTCAGCTGACACCTGAATATACTGAATGACCAGGTTATTCCATCATTGGATTTTTTCTTCCCTGATGGCACGGGCATATTCCAAGATGACAATGCCAGGATTCATCGGGTTCAAATTGTGAAAGAGTGGTTCAGGAGCATGAGACATTATTTTCACACATGGTTTGTCCACCACAGAGTCCAGACCTTAACCCCATTGAGAATCTTTGTGATGTGCTGGAGAAGGCTTTGTGCAGCGTCAGACTCTACCACCATCAATGTAAGAGGTGAAAAATTAATGCAACACTGGATAGAAATAAATCTTGTCACATTGCAGAAGCTTAAATGCGGTCCAACGAAATATTGTGGTTTTTTTGGTGGCGACTTTCTTTTTGGCCAGGCAGTGTATTTTTATATCATCCATTTAAAAATATAACAATGTAAAAGAGCCCCACCTGGACGACGGAGGGATAACACTATAAAACACTGTATTATTATTTAATCACTGAAATAAAATTGGTTAGAATCTGCTGTTCATCTTTGCCTGTAAATATTTAGTATGTTTGAAATTCTATACTGGTGAATAAATAGGTCTTCTATGTGTGTCAGTCCAAAGCATGAAGAAGAGAAGACAGTTGTCGTGGGATCAGGATTTGCCTTAAATTCCCATATCAGGTCAAAAATTGTTGTTCGTAGTAGATTTTTTCTGGACGTCTACAGTAGTAAGATGTTTTTCTGTGTGGTCAACTCTAATCTCATGTTTTTACTTCTGCTTGAGTGTCTGGTGGATAGATTTCTTGTAAATAAGATAATTCGGACATGACTTTGAGGCTGAGCAAGGACAGGACAGAGTGAGCAGGTGGGGCAGATAGCATTGATTTGGATCAGGGCTGAGAAAACGGCCTGTTATAAGTGTGTGTGTGTATGGGCCCATTAGAACAAGCCAGGGAGTACTCGGGCTGTCTGCATGACATCAAACTTCCCTGTCTTCCTCAGATCAGAATTACCACCTTAGATGGGAATGAGAATTTTAATTAGAACTGGGGGCTATCTCATCTGGCTGTGTGTATGGAGCTAAAAGACTAATTCCCAGCACACACGTTGTCACGGCTCCTCCAGCCCTACCTTCACTGGCCACTTTGTCCCTTCTTTAATAGGCTCTTTGTTATCTGCCTACTTGGGTCTGCCAGGTACTTAGGGCCCACCATAGGAATATTAGGGACTCTGATGAGGCAGGCAGCTGTGTGCGCTCACGCAGATGGTGCTGGCCATAATCAGTGCTCTCCAAAGAACGTCTCTCCTATCTCCCCCAAACTTATCCTTTTTATGATTATAAAACATAGAGCTGCAAATTATTATGAACAAGACAGAAATATTTACTGGCAGGATAAAAAACAGTGGCGCCAAACAATTCAGTCGCGTTTTCAGGTTGATTCTCTTTTCTGAGTGCACTTTCCCAGATGAGGACATTGGGTGGAAGCATGTGTGGCATTCAAATTGGCCCCGCTCTAAATAGGTATAATATTGTGTGATTGGATTTCGAGAAATTGAGACCTTGTAGAAATGGTGCGCTTTATGTTCAATTTGTTTGTCACAGCGGTCAAGGACAGCAGCATGGCCTCATGGGAGAGGCTTGGACGGGGACGATCAAATCAACTAGGTACAAAACAAACGAGAAAGATCTGAAAGCAAAACACACTTTACTTTGTGAATTAGCTGTTCTGCATAAAAGTGTGCCGCCTGATCACGTGCTGGCGAAAATGGTTGGGTTTGCATTTTTGTGGAGGATTATTCTCATTTCATTTACACTTCGTAACCAGAATGCATGCGCTGGCCCGACACTGCAAATGGAAATTGGGTCTTGAGTGAATGGCATTTATTGTGAGCTTGATTTAAACAGGAAACCAGGGAGCTTATAGAAATGCATATGATTTTCTTTCCCTCTCCATACTGTGAAATGTTCAGGTTTTTATGGAAAAGATAGCATGACAATGTTGTAATGGGGGATTTGACCAAAGTGCCGCACATGCACAAACTCCCTCTCTATATATTCTGTAACATATTATAAAAGAAATGATATGTACAATACTATGGGATGCTTATAGGCTGAGACACCTAATAGACTTTACATTACATTATTTCTTCGCTCCACACCATGTAAACTACTACTCTAGCCTCAGCTGGCCTGGGTAAACTCATGGAAACGCTCAAAATTAAATTGCATTCTGACAGATATACAGACTTATGCGTTAATGCTTTTTTCAACTTTTATTTCATAGGTCAAAGTATAGTGAGAAGTATTCAAACCACAACTTTAAGGCTCTTGAACTACATGTTTTTACCCATACTATTTAACCTTTCTTTATTTCCGTACTTGCTGCGAAGAGCACTGTGGTGGTAAGTCTTGTCAGGTGCAGGCTGGGACCTTATCAATGGAGTGGCGCGCTTGGTAATTAGTGCTATAATAACCTCCCTAATTCAACCAGCCCTCTGCCTCTCTCTCTCTTCTTTCCTCCATTCACTCCTTCACTGGTTCCTATTGCCTTCTCGCCATACTGCTCGGTCTCTCCCTTTCCCAGGCCTCCTCTGTCCTTCACCCATGTGGATCTCATGCCAAATGAGTGAATTTGTTTCATTAGCGTGTGTTGGGACCAAAGGGAGAGCCTGTAGTGAATAGCTTAGCACCGCTCAGAGGGGTCAATGAGCTGGTTACAGACTAATGTTTAATACCACACTGTTATTCAGACAGGACCAGGGTTTATCATTTCCTGCACTCATATAAGGTGACCAGCAACCTGCTCCGTTACATATGTATGAACTTGCGGTCGCGACACTAATGATAATGATTGTACTTTTAATAGGATCGGTTTTAGCAACCCGAAGTTGAGAAATCCTAATAGGGCAAATGAAGAACTTTCTGAGTCAGCAGACTAGAAAGAAAGTATAAAGGCAATTTTTAGTCCTCATTTCCATGCAACGAGGCAATGAAGTGCTAATATATACATGGTGCTACATATTATTACTTCTATTATTAAAGAAAGGGGCTATAATGGCAAGCCTCCAGAGCAAGAGTTGTGCCTTGTGCTGCCTGTGAAATTATAGTTGTAAAAGCATATTACATTATAAAACCTACACACTACACTACTGCAAGCACAACAAATATAAACATTGAGTTAATGACTTTTAAATTTATGCATTCAATGAATACAAAAATGTACATCTGTATGACTTCTGCATAATCTAATGGTTCCGAGTTATATTTGTAAGAGAAGTTATAACCTTACATATAACATTACCCTTTATTGTTCCTGTAGGGAAATTTGTCCTCTGCTACCTGCAGATTTTGAACAAGTTGTCGGAAAACCTAACTTAGCTGGAGGATTTTACCTATTGTGCAGGTTTTAGGTTGATGGGGGAGAACCTGAGTGCCTCGAGGAAACTCACCCATGCACAGACAACCATAAAAACTCCACATGAGGCCTGGGTGGTACTGGACTCGAACTTACAGAACTTACAGTGGTGGCTTACAGTCTTTATGCAATACCACTGAGAAGCAAAATGTAAAACACCTTCTTTTCTGCATTCTCCAAGTTCATCTTTTTTGTAATAGTCAAACATACATATTTTTGTCTGTGAAGAACCTTGATGGAGAAGAAGGATCCACATCATCATCAGAAATAACAGTAACATGTCCATAAAAGTGTATTGTACTCTTAACTTGACCCTCACAGTCTGTATCTGTGCCTGTAAGAGCACTTTAGTTTTGAGCCTGTTGTTGTTTGTGTTGAACAAAAGTCAGTGGAGACTACAGCTGTCTGTCTGATTTGTACGCTGCTGGAGGAGGCCTGGGGAGACGTTTGGTTCTCTCAAACTCACACAGATGCGTTTGCAGCCACTAGAGGGCTTTTTGGCATGTTGCCTTTCTTGTGGCGCTGTGTAATGTGATTGGTCCTGACTTATACCCCAAAGTGCCCTGGACTGCCCCTCTGAGCTCTCGTTAGCCCCTGCCCTGTCTCCTCACCCCACCTCCAATTTACACGCTAACCCAATTAGCATCTCGTCAATAACGCTCAGCATTTCATTTTGCTGCTTTAATTAACAAATTCAATTTGCTTGAAACTGCTGTGAAAACAAATTAAAAGCACAGCAAATGAAAGGCGCTTGGTTCCACTGGATATAGCTAAGGTGATTACAGATGCATCTAACAACACTTTTCTTGTTTGTTTTGTCTCGGGAGAGAAATGAGCCCCCGGAGAGCGCAGAGACCTTGACTGGGACACTGGTGTAAATCGTACTGTACATTTGGAACAATGCTGCGTTAAGAAGAGCCATGGAGAGGTTTGAAGACTGGAGGGCAGATGGGAGAGGAGGTTTGGTTGTGTCCCAAGAGTCCTCACCTGTTACTAAATATGAACATTTGTCAGAGAACTGCGGTCAAAGAGATAGCTACACAAACTAATGTATATTTCCAAAACCAGGAGTTTCAGTATATCAACAATTAGATCTTAGATCTGAAATATTAAGTTGTCTTTTGCATTTTACTAAACTTGTACAGTTTGAAAGTGGCCATACCTGCCCAATCTCGTCAAAACTCAAGTAAAGCTAAGTAAGGCCGGGCCTGGTTAGTATTTGGATGGGAGACTACTGACAATACCAGGTCACTTCAAGGGATATGCATTTGCATTTGGAGTTAGCTGTTTAATCAACCAGGACATGTCTGTGAAAGAAACACCATATATTGTAGAAATGTTGCAGTCTGGATTCATATTTCCAATTCTCAAAGTTGTTGCAGCCACAGTTTGTAGACATTCCTACCCAAATTTGATGGTCCGATCACCAGCAAATAATGTGTTATTGTGACTAAATTAATTTGATGTTTGAAGTTACTTGCGGCGACCTTTTAACATATTTAAGTTTTCATTTTCTTAGCCATAGTTTGAATGTTTGTCTTACTGTTAAAATTTTCTGATCTCATGCGCCTCCCTTTTTCTGCTTTGTTCTCGGCTCCTCCTGCCCTGACACTCATCTGTGATTAGAAGCTAGCCAACAGTGCATCCATCTGCTCAGCACATCCACATCTGGAGAGGGCGGTGGCTGTTGTGACTGGGAGAGGCAGAGGATCTTTCATTCTGAGGGCTTTAATTGCATGTGGGTGTGCGTGTGTCTTTGTGTTTTTGTTTGCTTCCATTGCATCTCTGTCAGACTCACTTTCCCCTCCCTGTCTGTCCTCCACTAACAGCTAATTATTGTCCCGTTTAATTACAAGTAGTGGCCGGACCCGCACCACTCTGTTCCCAAGTCTGATTGAACCGCGCTATCACTGTTTCATTTTGTTTCTAATATGGTTGTCACTGTCTGATTAATGTCTGCATGATTTTAGAAAAAAAATGTGATTTTTCTGACAAGCACAGCAATTGTGAATAGATTTGCTATGTATGTAGAAAAGATTCTGTTCAGAGTGCACATTTTAAACAACTCCAGGAGTATTAACATTTGAGAGAAGACTGGAATATGAACTTATAAACTAATACAAGTATCCCATGTATTTCAAAAACATGTATGTACAGGTGTGAAGTACCGGGGAAGCAGATTTTTCAATAAGAACACGTATGATATTTAGTTTACAGTGTGCATTCTATTATCTAAAGAACTGCACTTTGTGATTTCATAATTGCAACCTTCTCAAATTGCGATCTCGATTGATTGATATTGTGAAATCTTATTTTGCCTGTCAGATGTTGAAATTTCTTTTAAAAGTAAATCAAATAGAAAAAGGCTACAGATTCAAGATCTCCACAACCCCTCTATTGGATCCATAAAGACAATAAACCAATAGTAACATACACGTCTTCTGACCTTCAGCTCCAATTAGACCCAAGAACAGATGCTGAACTTTTCAACTTTACGGCGTGTCTATTGATACTCTGGTTGGAAGAGAAAGATAGAAGATAGTCCAGTCAATATTCACCTACACCGTTCTTCCAGACACAGGCTTTAAAAAGATTAAAAGTTCTCAAAAACAATACAAAAACCTGCTCAGCTCTCTGTAAACGAACATATTAAAGAGCCACATCTTGATATACTGAGAAATGTTGATGGTTGTCCAGTCCACAGCTGTCAGCGTGAGTTCATTGATTCAGAGGCCGGTAGTAAATACCAGGTCACTTCACCTGCACTCCATCAGTCATGGGTCAATCACAGCCCAATGGGACAGTAATGATAGGACAAAGTCTGCTGTCTGACCAAACTGTCCTTCACATTGTAGTGTTCACAAATCAAGCATGCTATCAGTGTCGCCGAGCTCCACCATCCAAAAGTGGCATTGATTCTTTGCTATGTCATTGAAGATATTCGAGTCTAAAGTGTTAGAGTGGCATAACTGTTGACAATGGGAGGTACAAACAGGTGATTAAACACATGGAACACATAAATATAATAATACCACCAGTTCATCTTAGTCCGCCACATGCACAATATTAATTTTAGCTGCTCCCCATTTGTATTAAATATTACTGGCCTATACAACATTGTGATGTCATCGGAAACCCAGCAATAGAACTTATTTGCTGTCAAGATTAGTTGCCCCATGCAAAATAATACAAGTCCAAAGATGATGACGGCGCCCATGGCAACTAACTTGCACTTGAGTGGATGGTACTTCTGGTTAAATTCCACTCATTTAAATATAGAGAATAGAGAAGAGTCTTGCCACTAATGCATCCTTTCTCTTGGTGGATTGAAAACAACTTTGTAGTGTAGTCTGTATATAACTTATTTGCTACAAAAAAAACATGTATTTCAGATCATGTTTGTAGATGTCTAAAACTACAGGCTTAACATGTTTCCATAAAAAGACAGGATGTTTTGTTTGGGATTTTTTGGGATTAGTTAAATACTGTTCATTGTTCAGACCTTAAATGTCACATACTTGAGCCCTGTAGGCTAGTTTCATTAGTCTTATCACCCTTTTAACTAGTTTAAGTGCTTCTTTGCTCCAAATATTATATCTTTTAAGCGACACTTGAAAATACTCCTTGGTCCTTTCCCTTTGAGCCTTGAGTCTATGGTCTGTCCGGGATAGAGAGACATCACAGATTTCTCACAGACTCTTAACTGTTCATTTAATTGGCCTGCATGAATATTTAATGAAAACCCACTTTAATTGAATCATATTTGAGTGGTTTTAAGGAAGCGCAGTGGTGTGCAGGCATGTGTGCTCATATAAGAGCGTATAAGAGGCTGATCACATTACTGCAGTGTCAGTGCTGTGGTAGTGTTACAGAACCATCAGCAGGTGGCCTGAGATGTCCTCCGCCTCACTCTCACAACCAATGAATCTTTAATTCTTGGTTTGTTGTATTTTTAACCGAGGACTCCTGGTCACGCAACAAAGCCTACCACTTTGCCTGTGCTTTTCACATCTCTACATCGCAACATGTAAGTCCACAATATCAAGAGTGCAGTTTTGGATACAGCAGTTTTTCTATGATTATATACATTAATAGTAGTTTGTGTTTAATACTGATTATGCTGTTTTGTCTCATCAAATGTTGCATAATTAGGTTCCTGATTACAAAAATATAAAAATAAGATTATACTGTATACAAAAACCAAAACCAGAGATGTAAATTTATGATACAATAATATTATTTTCATCGAGAAATTTCTGTCGATTTTTGTTTCTTATTCACCTTCTTCTGGAAATTGCCACCTTCGTCATTCTAGTTGTATGATTTTGCATTGGGCTGCCGATCTTGACAGCATTCTATATGGACTACAAAGCCGTTTTAAAGCCTCCTAGAGAACTGGTGCACTGTTGACTTGTTGGTCACATGAACTTTTACACAAATCAACCTACATATATCATGTTCTTGCTGCAAAACTTTTCTCAAATTCTCCCTTGAAATTAATGGGATTCCCACTTAAATAAGGTCAATAGCAAAAGATGGATTATTTAGATCAAGTGATTCACATACTTTCTTGCACTCTTATTTATACCGTCACACTTTTCTTTTCTTTTCTTTTTATTCTTTATTACATGACACCTAGCATCCTTGTATTTCTCAGAGTATGACAGCATTATGCCTCTGATTTTACTGGGCCAGACTGCCACGCCCAAACCTAACTTAAAAGCTCACCCATTAGCTCATCCTTAGCTCACCCTGCGCCTCATTGCAGGACCATGACTAAGATCCACAGACAAGGACACACAACCAGTCCCCCTTTTAGCTCCACAGTCTGCTCATGTATTACGTGTGCCGGTCTGGGCGAGCTTTCGGTTTAAAGTGGTGCCTGGGTTGCCCTAAACAATATTTTTTTTTATCTGGGAAATTTGATAGGTCTTTTTATATGTGTTTTAGTGGTCACAGGGGACATTGGTGAGATTAGATGCAGATGCTTCCTTCCTGTCTACAGAATGACCTCATCAGGAGGAGCGCGGGGCTAAAGCAGCGCACAGTAATAATTGATGCATCCCTGGAGTAGTAAAGATCAACAGACAAAGAAGGGACTTGCAGTTTTATTAAATGTTTATCGCCTAAACCACTGTCATATTTTTTTACTAGTCGCTGTTCCACTCACCGTAAATGCAGATGAATCATGGATGGGCCTGGCAACATGATGCAATGTGGTGATAGACTAGAGTAAAGTCTATTGTGCCAGTTTCACATTTTATTTCATGTGTATCATTATCTTTCAAGACAGTTAGTTAAATTAAGCTGTTGTTATGGTTCTCTTTGAGTGCTCCAGACCATAATGTGTGCCTGAGTTGTATTGGGACTGTGATAAAGCAATCCTATGGCTCCAAACACTGCATTGTTCTTAGTTGCCAGTCAAATATAACTGTTGTTGCGGAATGACTGCTAATGAGATGTGCATGTTTTGATCATATTTAGCATCATTAACTGCTTTAAAAATGTAAAAGTCTATAATTATTTCATTCTAACACGAAACAGAACTACCAAAAACCTAAAAAAAAACACCTCTATTTTTCTATAAAATAGCCTCTCAAGAGCAAAACAATAAACAGGCAAGCCACAACTTTCAAACACTGCGGGCGACTCTCAAAGAAAAGAAGCCCAACGTCTGAACAAAGAAGACTTGACTGGGGGTTGGTCAGCTCTAGTCTATTGAAACACTTCCGTCCTGGAGCACATTCATTGAAATCCCATTCTTGTCTTGTTTGTTGACATAGGTTCTCAGTTAATTTGCGATACTGTTAATTTATGCGTTAGAAATGATTCATCTTGACATGCATATTTCTCCCGTACATGAATACCTCCCTGCTTCGTAGCTCTCACAAAATGCCAGTTTAATGGAACGTTTAAAGGAACAAGTGGACGTTTATTCTTAGTTCAACACTAATAAACACTGTTTGCTCTTTATCTTCCAGCTGTGTAAATAAATACTTCTGCGGCATCAACTATAAAGACACTATACTAATCTGTTGTTTACATCTTTCTCTTTCTGTGCTCACTTATATTTGCACACACCATATTATAATCGGAATGCTCTGTTATTTCTATAATGGGATTCCACCTTAAGAGTCGTCCGTGAACACATCCAATACACACGTACACACACACACACAAGTAAAAACTAGTTGGAAAGTCACTAAGGCCATGCAATTTTGCCATATTGACTTTAAATTAATTTGGAATGAGCTACAAAATGATGTGTGCGGGGGATTTGAGCCTTCTTCCTCCTCTGTCTCTCTCTTCTCTTGGTGATAACAATCAGCAAATATGAAAAGTAAATTTTGGAGGAAATGTTGGCAAATGGGTTTTGGGTAGATTGTGCATGAATATTTCATTTGGTAATATAACAGGGCTTAGGACATGAATGGTTTTGGTTTGCTGTCATTGCGCTGACCCCTCCTCCTCTGTCTCTTCTGATTAAGACTTAGGCCGGACTCCTGATTGGTTCTGTTAATGACCATATTTATACTGATTAGAAGCGTATGGATTTCTTACAGCGAGGGATGGACCTGTCAGGGCTGCAATATAAGAGCCATTTTTTAGCGTGAACCAAGATGGACTCAAAAGAAGCTCAATCTGAAAAAGAGTTTTAGCGAAAAATACGGCAGTTTGTCTTTTAGTCACAATGTCAATTTCATATTAGTGTGAAGCAAAAGCACATCTTTCAACCTAATACAGCTAATAAGTTCCAAGGCGCTGTTAGGCGGACAAATATCAAAACGTATTAGTGAGTGATGCTGCATTCACACCGGGTCAGAGACTTGGACAATAAAACTGCTTTCCTTGTTTCCTTATCAGTACGGAGTCATTCTTATACTTGAGATCGCTGATTTCATTTGGATTCTTGTTGATTCTGTTTGTTTTGTAAGTTCCTTTGTTTCCTGCCATTTTCCTTAATTTTTAGTCTTTCACTTAATAATGGTCCAGAGGCAGTTTGCTTTATAGATTATTGTACCAAACTAAGCACTCTAAGGCCCATTTGCTGCATAATCATTTTGAAATAGTTTAACTGACATTAACAGAAAATCCAACACTATATAGTTAATGGGTGTAATTTATACACATTATAACATTTTTTCATCTACTGGGCAGCTAAAGTGTTTTACATCAAGGAATTCACAAATTTAGTACATCAGTTTATACAGTCCCGGGTTAGGTGACATACCAGCAACATTCACTTATGGGAGTAGGGTTCAAACCAACAACCTCTGGGTCACTGAATGCTCTACCAGCTGAGCCACTGCCACCAAAATCTGAGGCCAAACTACATATTTTGGAAGCTGGCTTATTCCCAAACTGCACAGAATAATCAAATGTAAATACCGACCTTATCATTCCTCTTTTTGAAACCCTTTGTCCACATAAAACATTCATAGAGATATAATACATTTGTGTTTGAGGCCCTCGGTCCCAGCGGTGTTTTTCCGTTGTTTACCGTGGTGCTAAGTGAGTGGGTTGTGGCTGTGCAGACAGTGACAGCTGCAGCGGCCTCACCTCTGGCTCCCTGCTGCTTCCTTGTTTATTGACCTAATAACACGTAAACTGGCAGGTCCGCTCCCCACTCGCCCGCGGGACACATCTGTGGAGCCAGGGCCACTCCGCTTTTTGCAAATAATAATTTAACCCTTGCTGTGTTTGTGCAGCAAGGCATGAGGTCAGTCTAATTAATTATCCCCAACACACACAACAGCCATGTAACGTTGTACTGGAGTCGCTGTAAATACAAGTACTCAAATAGAAGATACTGCAAAAATTCATTCAGTGTTTTTTTTTTTTTTATTTATTTTTACTACATTTAGAAACACATAGTAGACATCAAATATATGAAGCAAGATATATGAAATTATGTAGTAAAGAAAAAAAGTAAGTAGTTCTTTACATAATACATACATACTTACATAATTCCATATATCTTACTTCATATATTTGATGTCTTCTGCATGTATATAAACTGTAGAAACTAATAAAACTAAAGAAAAAAAAACAAAACACTAAATGAGATGGTGTATATTAGAGCCTGTATAGTTGTTGATCAGTTGTATTGTAGTGTTTGTTTAAGCACCTCACAATTACACACACTATTCTATTATGATTCACTTTGTAAATCATGTATAGCCCAAAGCAGGAGACACCAGCTTTTTTCATATTATAAAAATATATCGATGGTCAAAATATTGTAAATTAGAACATTCTTTATGGATTTATTTCCAATCCACTCCACTTTTGTATAGCACATTTCGTAAGTTTATACAGTTTTCATAGTGCTGCACAGAAACAGGTAAAAACAATATTACAAATAAAGGGGAAAAAAAAGCAAATTTTAATGTTTTCTTGTAAATTTGTCCACATACAACCTTCTGACTCAATACATCAGTCTTGGCCCATTCCTCTGCATTTTTCATCCCAACAGCGTGGCCGATGCTGAGGCCAGGCCGGCTCCACTGGGGGTGTGATCCCTTGCTCTTGGCTCTGTTTGATAAAGATTAATTCAATCCTATTTTCTGCCCTGAAATGCTTTTGCTAATGTGATTCTCAGTGTGGCGGATTCCCCTGCTCTTCTGTCTGTGTGCCTCCTATAAGCGAACATAAGCACCTTAGCCATGTTAAGGACCGGCGGCAGGAGGAGAGGGCACCGCTTGTGTCTTGTAATTCTCCCTCACGGATTCATTATGGAGAGGCAGGGTGACAACAAACCAAAAGCGTCTTTATTTGCTTTAAATAACTCAAATTTTAAAGGTGCTCTGTGTTATTTTTCTGGTGGAGGGTCGGCCGCCTGCAGGTTTCCTTAGAGATGTAATTTCTTTGTCTGGAATGTTCCTCAGTATGACGTAAACCAGTTAAAACATTAACATCGATGAGAGCCCCTCCCACAAATGTGACCTATTGCATCTTGAATTGATTAGTAGTAATTCTGAGGTTTAACCTACTGTTTTTTACCTGTGGAGTCTGTACTTCACCTGCGAGCCATGCATTTGTTGCAGTTTATGGCAGATCCAGTAGAGGGTGCTGTGCAATCCCAGAACACAGTCGAACCAGCCTGTTTCTATGAAGGCCTTTAAACTTTGAATGACATTGTAACTTTAAACATTTAATTTCATCCGTGCAATATTTGTATCAACTGTAATTATTACCATCTCACATTTATGAATCATTCAGAGATAGAAACAGGTTTAATATCAGCACAAAATATTCCATTGTAAATCTAAAGGTTTTCAGAGTTTTCACATAGAAAATGGCTGTGCAATTAATTGAATTTCTAATCAAGGTTCCAGTTTTTGCTCTATTCATGTTGTAATCGTTAATAAACTTCAGTTTGATTGATATGTGAACTCATTCTATCCTGAAAAACCTGGAGCAAAACCACTCATCTAATCTACAGGGGCACAAAACATTTTAATAATGTTGATATGTTTAATCATATCCGAACTTAGATTCATTTTGACATTATAGAATTCATTGTTTTAAATAATTGTGATTTTAAGTTTTCCCATAATCAGGTACCACAGTGGACTTTTTTTCAGTAGCAGTAGTTAAAGTAGTAGTAGTAGTAGTAGTAGTAGAAGCAGTAGCAGTAGCAGCAGTAATAGCAGTAGCAGTAGTAGTTGCAGTAGTAGTAAGAGCAGCAGCAGTAGTAGTTGCAATAGTCGCAGTAGTAGCAGTAGTAGCAGCAGTGGTAGCAGTAGTAGTAGTAATAGCAGTTGCTCTGGGGGTGTAAATGTCTGCCACCATTATTGATCACTGCTGTTGCTCCCGGTGCTTGTGTGAGAGTCAGCAGTCTGTCGAGGTGCCTGAGCGCTCCAGTCTGGAGTAGGGCGTGGGCCTGTAAATCTTCTGCTTCTGTACATACACTATATACTGTGGGTCTAACATATAGGTCTAGCTGCACTCTGGTGAAACGGCTGACGCTGTGTGGTGCTGTCACAGTGACCTCTGCTGCTGACATGATCACCACTCACTCCTCGCACACCTCTGCAGTATTTACACGAACGTCGGGATAGGAGCTTCTGCTGTGAGAAACCGGCCTCTTCACACAAGCATCATTTATAGTCGGAGCTAATGAAATTTGTCTCTCTCCTTCTCATTGTACACATCTGCATCAGCACTTTACGTACTCACTCATTTTGTTAGCAGCTGTATGGTACGTTTTTTATGAATTCTGTGACAACAACAGAACTAGCCACTTATAAAATGAGTCCAATATCTCTGTGAGCATCTATAACAAAGATTTGACATGTTTTATTGTTGAAGACACAGGTTATTTTCACGTTTGCTCACCTTTTATAGCAAATTCCCTCTCTACAATCAGCTAGAAACGTGTGCATCTTTTATTATTACATATTAAAAGCAGCATATCACAGCTAATCAGAGAGCTCCTCCCCAGTGTCACTGTACATAAGGACACGAGGACTCTAAAATACTGCTGAGAGTCACAGCGTTGATCCTTCTCTGCTCCACACTTGAATATTAATGACGTCTGCTCCAAAAAGCCTCGACTGTGACCTCTCCTCACACACACACGTGCTCATGTTAGATTTCCGTGCTTCTTGGGGACATTACATTGACTAGTGTTAATTTCCTGGAGACTGAGCTTGACCTCGCTTAATGCCATACTGTGAAACATTCCAGGCAAGCAAAAAATGTCCATGGAGGTAAGCAGCTAATGGACACACAGTGGACCTTTAACTTGGTGCCATTCATTATATAATAAAGGATTTGCATCATGAGAACTTTTTTTATGATTTTAGTCCCCACAGTGTGATAATACACACTCACACACGCACACACACCCCCACGCGCGCGCACACACACACACACACACACCCCTGAATTGGAGACCCTTCATCCTCCCCTCTCCCGGATGTGAAGAAGTTTCCTGAGGGACCGAGAGACGAGGAGCACCGAGGTGTTGATTACGGCACTGCGTGGAAAGAGAAGAGGAGAGAAAAAGAGGGTTAAAGGGAGAGGAAAGAGAGGGTTAAAGAGAGAGGAGCGGAGGAGAAAGAAGCGAGGAAAGGAGAGAGTGGAAGGAGGAGAGATGAGAGGAGAGGAGACAGAGGAGTGACAGAAGGGGAGAGGTGGGAGGAGTGAGGAAAGGAGAGAGGAGGGGAGGAGAGAAGAGTGAGAAAAGGAGAGAGAGGGTTAAAGAGAGGGGCGAACCAGCACCTCTCCGCACCTCTCCGCAGCTGTAGGAGACATCAAGTGTAAAATTGCACGGTCCTTTCAAACACACTCCATCAAAGCTCATGAGGTCACACCTGCACTCACCAGAGTCGGGGAATTTCTTCAAAAACATAATCACACACATGCTTTTTATATGGACCATGTTGAATACAATACTTTCTCTGTGGAGATTTGAGATATGTTTTGATCTGATTAAGTGTACCTACCCCACATTCGACCGAGCACACTGACCTTTTAACGTGCTACCTGGGCATTTCAAGTGTTCCCTGTAGAGTGCATTTTCCCCTCTGATATTCAGATGTTATCACTCTGCAAATAGATGCTGTAACACACTTTGCACCTCCATATGAAGGAGAACATGCATGTCACACCTTCATGCCTGGAATACACTTGTCACCTATAAGACATCGCACGTAAAACTATAGAGGGATGACTCGTGAAGTGGAAGATTTTAAAAGATTTGTGCTGTAACTCAAATCTTACTGTACCTTTATGTCTCTTTTAATGAGCTATTCTATAAAAAAGTAATTTAAATGAACAAATACACGCAAATCTGTCACTGGTTTGGTCAATAATGCGGTTACAGTGGCAGCTATTGCATTTTTTTTACAATTATGAAAACCATTAATTCACACATTCATACAGTAGCTATAGAAGTAAGATGGGTGAAGTGTTTTGCCCAGTGACACTTCAGCAGTAAGATGCTAGCAGGAACTGACAACTTTCTCAATATTTGATATGATCTAAGCCATCAGTCCCATTACAGTGCACACGACAAGTTCAAATGCGCAAATCTGAAGAATACTTGAAACCAAATAACATTTTGTTTTTCCTCTTTTGCAGCAACAGCGACGTCTAGACCTGCTGACCATCACCAACCCAGGTAAGGGCTGAAAATCATCTTGAAACTATCCGCTCATAAAATAGAACTAGAATGCATACATAAACACATGGCATAGTTGTGTCTTTTTTGTCTTTTTTGTGTTTTAGCTTACGCCACATCGTTTTGTATTCAAATGTAATCATAACTACACTCAACATTTATGGGTGCTAGCCAGTATCCACAGGGCATAAAACTGAGGAAACTGATGCAAAAGTTTACTATGATACTATATTTTTTTACCACACGTGTCTCATTTTGAAGTCATCCATCATAGAATTTTTGCTTGGGCTTTTTTGGGAATATAATCAATATACTACCACTGTTGTTAATAAACAGTGTGGGTTGCCAGTTTTTGCAGTTTTGCGTTTTAATCTCCTTTCAGTATGTTTGACATGCCTGTGCGCTTTCCTGAATTGTGTCCAATCTGCACCTTCTATATTACATTTGCACTACCAACACAGATGGTGCTTGACTCGTAACTTTGACTAGATGTGGAAACAAATCACAAAGTAGTTTCACGAGGGGACCTAAATCCACAGCTGTGTGAGGCAGAGATCCACCGAGACACAGCGCCAAGAGAAAAGGCAGAGAAATGCAGAGCAAAAACAGATGGGGACGGCAAGGAGGATACCGAGACCCATATGTGTAAAGTATCTGGATGATTTAATGTGCTTTGATTAGAATAATGCAGAAGTGAGGCTGGTGCAGTCTGGGTTAATTTAGCAGGTTTACTCCGCAGCTGTTGTTTAGGCTCAGGGCAGCGCTGTAACTCGCCCCCGGACTTCAGAAGCTGACAGAGGGCACACGGGACAGAGAGGTGTGGGCGGAAGAGGTGGATGAGATGGAGTATGGCAGAATCTTGGACATGCAAGGAAGAATGGAGCGCATCTGTGGAGCTTTTTCACACAGCACTATTGACAAGTTGATATATCATAGTTGTCTGCAGTCTGTAGTCGCTGTATTATTTTGGCAAAAGCATCTACATGACTATTTGTCCATACATCAGTGTAAAGGCCAATAATTATGTAACCTTGACTACCTTGTGTTTAATTGCAGCTGTTTTATCGCAAAAAATGACATAAGTACATGCATTCTAACTGTGAGCATTGGATACATTCAATACAATACTCTGAAATTTTTCCAATTTAATATCTCCATGGATCCAAGCAGGTGGCAGACCCTCCACCCAAAAAGATACATAGTGCACCTTTATATTTCAGCTCTTGTCCAAAGCGTGTTGTTGTAGTAATCCACTTCACTGTTGTCCTCGTGTTGTCCTCGTGTGCCTTTAAGCACCATGGACAGTTCCCACTTCAATCATTCATTCACCAGTTCTCAAGACACACAAAAACAGATTAAACCATGACAACTGCAATTCTCATGTTTATTTTAATCATTGGCTTATGAAACTAGACATAAAGTTTAAGGTCTTCCATTTAAAAGGAGAATGTTCATTAAAACCAACCAGCGTGACTCCACACTATGTAAAATGAATCAAACAATATGAGTAAAGTAACTGGTAAATCAGAAAAGTAATAAGTTGCATATTTAAACCAAATGGTGTATAAAACATCCTTTAATCAAAAAGTCAACATGTACCACACAGAGAAAATTACACTCACTCTTAAAATAAAATGACAGAACTGATAAGTACTAAGAAAAAGGCTTAAATTCTGTTACAAAATTCCTCCAATGTGGTAATGAGATGTTCTGCGAATGACACCGCCTTAACAGTTCTTCGGATATCATGCTGAGTGGATCCCGAATCTGCTCAAAATTTTACACAAGAATATTTTAGTGTTGGACTCCTCTTTTCCTGCTCATAAAGGGCCCTAGAGATGTCTTTCAGGCATAACTCCAGAGAGGCAGGCTTCTGTGACCGCTGCAGAACTCGGTGTGCTGTGCTAAATGATCGCAGGTCGCTTGTCTGCCTGTTGTAACCTGTGGCCTTGAAGTGAAGTCTATTATAATCTTAACTTGGCGGACATATTTTATCCAGGCCTGTCGTGTATTACTATTCACAGTGGGCGAGTGGACATGCACAGAAGCTCTCAAGGTTATTATGATGGCTCTGTGAACGAGTCTGATGATTGGGACTGATAAAGAAACTAACAGGACATCCTCTTCTCTCTGGTTTAAAGGGCTTACTGCCTCTCTCTAGCTCTCTCTTCATCTTTCTTTCTCTCTCTCTCGCTCTCTCTCTGTCTGTCTCTCTGTCGGCCTGTCTGTCTTTCTCTATCTCTCTTTGTCTCTCTATCGGTCTGTCTGTCTCTCTCTTTTTCTCTCTCTGTCTCGCGCTCTCTATCTGCCTTCCTGTGTGCAACTCTCTGTCTGTCTCTCTCTATCTCCTCGCCTGTCTCTCTCTCTCTCTCTCTCTCTCTCTCTCTCTATCTGCCTCGAGTGTGCGTCTCTCTCTCTTTCTCTCTCTCTCTCTATCTGCCTTGCTGTGTGCATCTATCTTGGTCTGGCTCACTCTTTTTTTTCTCTCTGTCTCTCTCTCTCTGCCTTCCTGTGTGCCTCTCTCTCTCTCGCTCTATCTATCTACCTGTGTGTGTCTCTTTCTTTGTCTCTCTCTCTTTCTCTCTCTTGTCTCTCTCTATCTGTGTGTCTGCCTCTCTCTCTATCTCTCTGTCTGCCTGTCTCTCTCTTTCTCTCTCTCACACACACACACCTTCACTCTCTGTCACTCTCCCTCTCTCCCTCACAGTTTTCTTTGGTTTTTTTTTAATATCACAGGTGTGGGTGAGATTTAATGTTGCATGTTTTAATTATAAAGGTCTGTTAAACTTCAAATCTCTCTCTTTCTCCCTCTTTGTCTTTCTGCCTGTATTTCTCTCTCTCTTTCTTCCTGTTTCTCTTTCTGTCTCTCTCTTTTATATTTCTGTTTATTTAAGAGTAAACCCCCTGCTCTTCATGTCCTTGTGCATTCCTCTCTCTCTCTCTCTCTCCAGTTTGTATAGTGTGTGGAGCGAGCGTGGCCAATCACAGGCCGTGAGCGCGTTAATAGGCGGGAGTAACTGGCTGTATGTGAGCGGGAATGAGATTTGATGAGGACTGTGCCCGCGCTGCTCCACTGGCCTCTGTTTCTAATGGCATTCATTAGCCACTATAAATAATGATCAACTCCCGTGTTCTCACACTCTCTGTCCCATCTCTTCAGTTAGTTCTGCTACACTGAGGAACAACTCACATAAGCAGGAATCCTTTGTGTGGTCCAGGGATTTGTTTATAAATGGATGAAGAAGTTTGCCTGTACTTGTAATTAAGACCACAATCATTGCACTATTTTACGTCAATTAATTAGAATTATCGAACTGTTTATGGTCTTGTATTGGTCCAAGAAATTGTGAAATAAGAGTTTAAAAATGATTTCTGGAACTTTCTGAACTAAGAGTAATTGAAAGAGTCTGAAGTAACATTGTAAAAAAAAAACAAAAAAAAAAAACAAAACAACCCATGCCTTCAGAATATAAGGAAATATCAGGGAGGTCAAAGGTCACTCAATTTGATCTCCACTTTCCTGATTTTTTAAACGTTTAACTTGAGACACTGCGGGGGATTAGGAACAATATCTTCCTATTTCAATCTGAAACTTGGACATATGAAGAAAAAATGCTAGGTTTAAAATTTTTGCTTAAATGTGTTAACATATTAGACACAAAAAACACTGTTAGTTAATGTAATTTGAATGACAAAACGTGAAATAACGCACAGAATCTCACAACTCAGAAAAACTAAATCATATCTGAAAGAGTGGTGTAAAAAAACCCACACAATATTATCAAAAGTGTTACGGCAGCCACAATTTGTAGTCAAGTAAAAGTACTGTAAAATATATGACTTAAGTAGGAGTAAAAGTACGCTTCTAAAACTCTACTTACTTTAACTGGATAAGTACCTCTTGACCTACGCCAACCTCACCGGTGATGTCTCTCTCCTAATCCTCCCTGAACCTTATTCCAAATAGAGTACTCATGTAGTTGTCCTGCTTGTGTGACGGCATCTTCATAACTTGTCTTCCCTCAGTTCTTCCTCCAGCCCCCCTCTTCTCCTCCTCCCGAGCCCTCCTCCGTCCTCTTTAATTGGACACTTGAGCGGCGCGTGTTGCATGTGGCCCCTGTAGAACACACAGCCTGACATTTCAGACTGCTGACCTTTGCAGACCCTCCACAACTAAATAATGATTAGCGCTGGCAACTGTTCCTCCATCAGGTGCACACCGCGGCGCCACAAAAACACCTGGACGGGGCTTTGTCTGCGCCAGGAGACAATAGAGAGCGCACCATTGTTTTATTGCGTATTGATTTCATTGTTCCATATCTGCAGTCAGCTCTCAATAATGTGGGATTGTAAATGAACTGAACTCGCTACTGTTTAGATTCTTTATTGCTTTTATAGGCTCTTTATGGCGGGAGAAAGGTCAATAATATTCATGAGATCAGGACAGGTTTGAGAATTCCCTTTATCCCTGAGTGCGTGTACAGTATGGATTTAGGACTGTGAAGTAATGTGCAAGTGGATCTCTTTTATTTTGGTTCTTCTGCTGTTTATATCAACACAAATCTTCTCAATTACAGCTTTGATGCCATGTGTTTCATGTTCAGCGCTGCCTTCAGAAAATAAGGATCTGGGAGGTCAAAGGTCACTCAACTTGACCTCCACTTTACAGATTTTTTTACGTGTTTAAGGCGAGACGCTGCAGGTAAATAGGAACAAAATCTTTCACTTTCAAACAGAGGGAATTTGGAGTGGTTAGTATTTGAGTAAACTAGATTTGACTGAAAATGTGTCTAAATACTAACATTTTATATCATGATTTTATGAAATTGTTCTAACTTGGATATCTCCTGACATAATATAATCATATAATATTATTTGATGCAGTAGTTCATTAGTGTGCGCCATTATTCCCGTCTCCCCCACACACACAGATGGCTTGTTGTTGCCGCCATTATATCAATTTCTCTCTAGTTTCCTGGTTTGTCTCACATAGAGCAGGTCCCAGCAGACGCAGTTGTTTCCAGACGTGCGGTTGACCCTGGAATAAGAACAGGAGAGCAGCCCTCCCAGCCCCTATACTCGCCGACATACCTGCACTGATGGAACTCTCCGGGCTTTAAACCTGTGTGTGCTTGACTGGCTCTGAGAAACTGTGGGCTGGATTCCACTGCAGACTTTGCAAACACAAAGAAAGAAGTGTGAAGTCAGACAGGGACAAACATTATTTCAAAGTGATTAACAGACTTCTGTGGAAATGGGCAGCTGTGAAAACAACACTCCTTATTATTGCCATATCCTTTCTTTGTCAATTTGCACATTTTATCTCGTCATTACAAAACCATGCTTCTATTTAATGTTGTTTAAAATGTGGAAGGGTTGGTATTAAATGCTTTCTATTTGATTTTGCTTAAGGTTTACCACCAGAATACAAATGAACAGATAAAGAAATGTATTTTTACACCTCAAAAACATAAATGGGAAAGTATTTTGTTTCATTCACATGTTTATTTGACATCTCCCAGAATTCTTTTCATTATGGTCGGTTTCAACACTGTCATGCTGCTCTTTAGTCATTGCTTTGCTCATTGCGAATGTTTCCAGTAATCTATTCACACTGTATTTTAAGGTATAAAACATATAAACCTTAAGGGGTTTTTTTAATGGCTGAAAAAGCATATTATTATAAAGGTTTTTTTTGTGAAAATGGGAATATAAACATTGGCAAAGAGGGCAAGGAACAATAATATTCATCCAATCACTCTGAATGTTTGTCCATGTGTGTGCCTGTAGGTTTGTCTCTATAATACTAATACACAGAGTAAATATTTCCTGTGTTGCAAAAGCGGTAATTTCACGGAGTGCACACACAGGCAGCCATGTGTTTCATGTTTTCATGCATAAAGAGCAGTGAGTGTGTGTGTGTCTGTGTATGTGTGCGTCTGTGTATGTGTGTTAACTCGGAGGACAGTAAATGACAACAGAGGCGCCGACAGCCTCTCTTCTTCTTCTTGCCTTTAAAAGCATGCTGCGTCTGCGGCGGTAAACAGCGCTGAACAGGCTGTGGGCTCTCAGATTATTTCTTTGTCAGAGCTTCAGCCACCAGTGTTGCCGAGCACTGCTGTGGAGCAAATCCTCCTAGAGACGACTGATTGGATTTTTGTTCCAGGGAGCCTTTTGTGTTAGCAGCATAGGGACTAGATAATAGAGGCTGATGCCACTCTGTCTCTGTGTTATGGCGGCTGGATTGAGTTTTTAGACGCTGTGTGGTGTGTGTGAGAGAGAGTGCTCACATAAGGCTGTGGTCAAATAACTGTGCTATAGGATTGCCACTATAGACCTCATCTACTGAATATAGGGTCTGTTCTCCCAGTGATTTATGGGTGAATTCAGGCTCCTGGACACTATAGCTCTGGGTATGGTCAATCCATGGGTTACAACATGATACAAAAATAGGACCGCTGAGGGATTAACAATTTTTTTTTTTTTTAAAGATATCTTTTGAATAAGAGATAAGTTTCAAATTGTTGCTTGTAACAGGAAGCTGAAATGAATAGCAGTGGTACCCAAACTGTGGTACATGTACTTAGTGATACCAAGGCTGTTTGCAAGAGGCCTTCTGCAGATAGCATTTCTTGTATTTAATGACAAATCTATGAATGTTTTTCTGTCCTTTAACTAATCCTTTATTTTACTTTCATTTATTCACAGTTTAGTCTCATTCTAGTTAATGTGGTTAAGATCTGGTGGTATTCAGAAAGCCATATTTGATCTTTGAGAAACACTGGTCTGTAGTATGATATCTACAAGCGGCTGTCTGTTGGTTGCGCTGTGCATGCCATGATGCGCATGGGTGATTTATTTATTATTATCATTAATGTGAATATTTGATACATTTTAAATAGTTCATATACACAGTGCATAGTCAATGTCAGAGAGTGCCAGGAGATACTGACTCCCACAGTGAAGGTTAGAGCTGTCTTATCTCAGCCCTTTGTCAGAAGGACACTCTGAGCACATGTGCCCACAAGCCATGCATGTATAGGTTAAAAATGTACACATTATTACACTCCATAGGGAACAGACACTTTTAATTGGCTTTGCTGAACTGCAGATTTAGCCTTCAGGTTTAAGTGCAAAAGCAACCCGAGTAAACTGTAGGAAAAGTGTTTCTGTAGTAGTGACCCCTATTGGACAGGTCAGAATACCTCTACATAAAACATAGAGAACAACACTTGTCTGTGTGGGTTTAGATATCTAAATTCACTGGCTTATGATGATAAAATATTAACATGACTATGAAAGATCTGAAGAAATCAGCTCCAGTTGAATAACCGAGGCAGAGTACATTTTAAATTCTTTATATTAAACATAAACATCTTTTCAAGGGCATATCTCTTTGTGTGACTTGGAGGTTGAAGCAAATTTTCCCCCAGATAATTGTGATAAAGCTAATGAGGAGAAAAATTTCTCAAAATGTGTTTTTTGTCAAGAATCCTGTCTAGTATGTTTGACAGTGCCTGTTTTTTGCACCTCTGTGTTTTCCGAGTGCATCTGCAGCTCAGTGCAAACAGAGGTGACTTTTGTCAGGCTGCGTGTCCGGCCTGGCTTCTCAGGTCTGATTCATCCTGACTGCTTCTTCTCCACAGACTAGAATGTGTCTCACATGAGGTGCACTGTATTTACCTTCTTCACCTCAGATCCACATTTCAAAGGATGCAGAAATGCATGACAAGTGACATACTCTTCTTCTGTCAGTGTTCTGTTTTTTACTTAACAACATTTTATTTACCTGTGAATTTATATTTAATGAATCAAAAGAAAAGAAAGGAAAAACAAGGAATGTAATTTGGAAATTTTATTTTTGATAAAAATCCATGATTTTTGTAGCATTGTGAGGTAGTAAAGATGTTTGCTCCAGCCTGGCTGCCACTTACTATGCATAGGTTTTCAATTTAACAAGACCCAATGGTAACATTATCTCTGAGCTATAATATAAATATTAGAGATTTTTAGATTTTGTTCATGAATCTCATTCCAAAATAAAATAATAGAATATAATCTTGCAATATTTATACTGTATCCTTTACTTTGGAGCCACACTTTTTTGCATTGGTCTTGTAGAAAAAGCAGTAAGTAGTGTCTAGAATCTAATATTGCACTGGGAGGCTGTGTGCTTGTGCAGACCGGGGCAGCTGTGCCAGCATGCTGTATTAGGCTTCAAATCAATCTCAGCCTCTTCCAAGTGAGCACTAAACGATTGTGCGGAGCGATGTGAGACTGGTGACCTTGCTCGTCCTTGACTACAGTGCGGTGTGTGGGGGGCTGTTTCTCTTGTCTGGCTGGTCAGTGGTTAAGTAAAGGCCTCAACTTGTCAAAGCTCATTGGCCGTGCCCTTGTACGTGACCTCCAACCCACAAGCGCAGACCCCCTCATCCCCTGGTGTGATGCAAGCACTGCTTGGATAAGGTTTGATCTGCGATTATCTGTCAGAAGCCCTGCACCTGTAGAAGGCAGTTTGCCCCTGTGCCTGACAGGAGGCTGTGGTCATTGGTCCAATCCCCAGGCACCCCACTGCCCACACAGGCTACAGCATGAGGAGTTCTGTGGCCGCCTCCATCTCTGTGACAGTCGCTCAGAGGAGAAGAGGCAAAGGGAGGAGAGAGAGAAATGGCATTAAGATGAGCAGTATTCCCACAGACCAAAGCCTGCCCACCAGCCATGTGCTGCGGCTCACCTGGTGCCAGATAAGTGCAGATTAGAGGTGAGCGAGGGTATTAGAGGCATCAGGAAATATCTCTCTGAAACCCGGCCTCTGCCTTGATACTTTTGGGGATTTCTTGTGTCATGTCTGACATTTGATGCTGAGGCAGAAAGGGAGAAAGGGCACAGTACACACCACTCACTCAACTCTTTAATCTGTTGTGTTTCAGATTATTGTGCCCTTGCTTTCGCACACTGGCTGCTATGACAACATTTAAAACCTGAGTTGATTTCTAAACTCTGAACTTGATTTGCTATAAAATATGTTTGAGATGAACTGTTCACTTGATAGTCTTGATTTGGTTTTGGTGACAATCTAGTCTGTCTGTTCTTAAAAATCACTACCTTGTATTGATTAGGCTATTTATATGTTCTTCACTACAACATTATTGTAAGAGTATTGCTATTTATACTCATAAGTATACATAAATACACACAAGTAAAAACTATGCGGGTTTTCCAATTGAAGTTACAAACTTAACATTTAGTATCATTTTTGTTCATGCTGTGTATTGTCTGATTTGGTGTTGCAACTGTATAAATGGCACTTTTTTGAGATCCTCTCCAGTTAGCAGAGAATATCAGCTCACTGACACTCACTGGATCAATACAGGAGCACAGCAGGAGGCACAGCGCCTCTAATGAACCGAATTGACTGGTGCAGAAATATGATTAGTCTTTCCCTGGTGGTCATTATGTTTCTTATGAGGAAGATCAATGTCTCTTCGGTGGATCAGTAAGCACACCCAGCATGAAGGCACGGCCTGCCATCAAACTGCTTAATGTTTAATTAAGTCACTATGAGCTCCATATCTTGTGTCTTTCACTCTTACTCAAAGGTCTGTCTTAAGCAGAGTGACTGATGTGGCTGTATGAGCCTTGGCTCTTCATTTCATGGGCTATCTCATTTTAAATTGGTGAATGCCTTCTTTATGGTTGATTAGCAATTCGTGCAGATCTAATTATGGAACATAATAGGAAAAGTCTACACAGAAAAACAAAACTGGCCTACTTTGTAAGCAGTGATTGTCCCTGCCAATAGAGTAATAGTTATATTTACATAGATATAGCATTAGTGGTTAGACCTATATAACTGTATTTAGTACAACCTATCAGAAAATAGTTGTTATTACCAAATGCACTCAACTTGTGAACCGAAACACAAAATGTAATATCTGACATACCCTTGCTTGAGTAAGTGAAAATAAAATTGCTATCCCTTGATAACTTTTTGCCCATCGTTTTATGTAATTGTATTGTTGATAAATTGTCCCTCACTGAAATATCTTCTCTAGCTCATTTTCCTGCACAGGCATCAGTTATGAGGACAAAGTCTTGCCCATTGCCTTGATGATATTTTAACTTCACCTGTCAGTTGCCATAATGCTACTGTGCCTTATTTCTGTTTTTTATTTCATCCATCTGTCATTTTCTGCTTATCCGGGTCACAAGGGAAGTCTAAGCAGGGACTCACAAACTTCTCTCACCACTTCCTCTAGCTCCTTCAGGGGGACCTCAAAACGTTCCCAGGCCAACGGAGAGACATAGTTTTTCCCAGAACCTCCTTCTGGTAGGATATCAGCAGAAGAATCGGAAGACTGCCTGGAACACCCCCCCAGGGAGGCGCTCAGGAGATGCCCGAGCCACCTCAGTTGGCTCCGCTTGATATGAAGGAGCAGCGGCTCTATTCCAGGCTCTCCCCATGTGACTGAGTTTCTCATTCTCTCTAAGGGAGCGCCCAGCCATCTTGCGGAAGAAACTCATTTTGACCCCTTGTATCCGCAGTCTTGTTCTTTCAGTTATTACCCAAAGCTCATGACCCTAGGTGAGGGTAGGAATGTAGATTGACCAGTAAATAGAAAGCTTTACCATTCTATTCAGCTCCTTCTTTACCACAACAGTCCAATACAGTGACCGCATCACTCCACACAGACCCACCTGCCTGGTGCAGCCATCTTTTTAATGTATCTGCACACTGTCCTTCAAATAAATAAAATAAATAAATAAAATTAAAAAAACCTGTCAATTTCAAGACCCCGAGATACTTGAACTCCTCCACTTAAAGCAGGGACTCTCCACCCACCTGGAGAGGGTGAGCCACCTTTTTCTGGTCAAGAACCAAGGCCTGAGATCCCTTCATCCCAGCCGGATCTCAGCTGGAAACAGCAGAGATGAGATCCTGTGATCCGCAAACTGGATCCCCTCCGGCCCCTGGCTGCGCCTTGAAATACTGTCCATAAATACAATGAACTGAACCAGTGACAAAGGGCAGCCCTGCCAAAATACAATATGCACTGGGAACAGATCTGACTTACTGTCGGCAATGCAAACGCAGCTGCTGCTGCCTGCCATACAGGGACCAGACAGCCCTTAGCAAAGAGCCACGGACCACACACTTCCAGAGCACCCCCACAGGACACCACAAGGGCCACAGTTTCCACATCAACAAAGCCATGGATGAGTCCACAGCTGAGACCCCAACATATGCTTCCTCCTCAGAAGACCTGATGATGTTTTGAGGAGAAGTATTCTTCAAAGTATTCTTTCTACCACGTGACATCTTCCCCAATCGTGGTCAGGCATCACAGACCTCACGACTACAGCCATGGACAGCTGCATCTGGTCCACTCGGACTCAACGTCCTCTGCCTTCCCCGGGGTCTGGGAGAAGCTCTGCTGGAAGTCAGTTTAAGGCCCCTCAGACATCAGGCAGACCCTCACGATATGCACCAGGTCTTTCCAGCTTCCTCCTCTGCCAGCAAATCCAACTCACCACCAGCTGGTGATCGGTTGACAGCTCTGTCCCTCTCTTCACCCAATTGTCAAAGACATGTGGCCAAAGGTCAGATGATATGACATTATAGTCGATTATGGACCTCTGACCTTGTGCTTTAACATGCTGTTCGTTATGGACAAACTGTGACTAGCACAGAAGTCGATAATAGAACATCTGATCTCCCTCCCTGATCTGGGTTCAGATCTGGGTTCAGGTCAGGGAGGCTGTTCGTTCCGATCACCTGTCTCAGTGTCACCTGACCAGGTGTCACTGTCGTTGCCCGTATGTGGGTTGAAGTCCCCCAGTAGAATAACGGAGTCCCTGGTCCGTGCATTATTCAGTACCCCTCCCAGGGACTCCGAAAAGGCTGGGTACTCTGGTTACACTGCTGTTCAGCCTGTAGACCAACACAACAGTGAGAGAACTGTCCCCGACCCAAAGGTGCAGGGACATGACCCACTCGTTCACCGAGAGGGTCGCATCCCTACAAGCAAGTCCATACCAACCCGCCGCCTCTCTCCACGGGTAACGTCAGAGTAGTGGAGGGTCCAACCCCTCTTAAGGAGTTGGGCTCCAGAGCCAAGCTATGTGTGGAAGTGAGGCCAACTATATCTTTTCGGTAACGCTCAACCTCCCACATAAGCTCAGGCTGCTACTCCCTCAGTGGGATGAGATTCCATGTCCCCAGAGAAAAGTTTTGCACCCAGAGGCTGCACATATCTCTCTGCACCTCCTGCTGCAGGTGAGGAGTCCAAATCAGGATGGCAACACAACTTTTTCAGGCCAGACACTCACCGTCAAACACCCAGCCCAGGCCTGGCTCCAGGGTGCCTGGTGACGCCAATCCAGGTGACATATTTGGTCCTGCTCGTAAACTTGCCATAAAGGGCTTCTGAACTGCTCTTAGTCTGACCCATCCCCTAGGACTTGTTTGTCATGAGTGACCCTACCAGGGGCATGAAGCCCTGACAACATAGCTCCCAGGATCATTCGGGTGCTCAAACCCCTCCACCACGTTAAGCTGGCGGTTCAATGAGGGGTATTTTATTTCAGTTTTTTTTAAATGGTATGACCTTGTCAAATGCACTTGCTGCTCATCAGTTTTGCTGAGGCTCATGCCAGCCATTATAACACACACCTGTACTTGCACCTGCTCAGCACCACATGGCAGTTCAGTAGCTTTCAATAGCTGAAAGTGAAACACTATGTTAGCATAATGTTTTAACATTTATTTGTATGGTTTGAGCAGCATGTAAAAAAATGTGTAAGAATTACATTGTCATTGATGAAGTCAAACATTTTACTCTGAAAATGATATAAAGCTCAGAGAATGTCTCATGTCCCCGTAGTTACTGCACAAACATTTATCCATGTATCACACAATGCATAAACATTTATCCATGCTGCCCAAAAGTGCAGGGTGTGTGTCCATCTGTGGGACCTTTTATAATTCAGTCTCAGTGTTGCTATGATGACGTGTGGGGCTGCAGTCTGATTCCATCATCAGCATCATTACTGCTATTATCCCGTGTCTCCCTTTAATGTGGCCTAATGGATGACCAATAAAGATAGATGAGCCTGGCAGTGTGCGGCTAATAGGCAGGACATGATGTCTGGCTTATGTCCTGGAGCACATCTTTAACTATCAACTTCAGCCATATGCAACTAGAGGAAATGAATCCACAAATGTCTACACATTCATGTTTCCTTAATTCACTTTTATTATTTAACTGACTATAGAACATCTTTGTAATTATTACATTGCCACATTACCAGCCAAGATTACACTCATTTTACTATTCTTTACAAATATGTGAAGTCTGGAACCAGGCCTCCACGAATTTCAATGAGCATGACTGACAGGTCCCTTTGTGTCAAAACAAACATGTCAGCTTTAAGAAAACAAGAAACAAACAACACAGAAGACTGAGAAACAAGACAGACTTCTGTTGAGTCGACAAGTGATGCTTTTAACTCTGTAAAACTGAGGTAAAAGAAGTTTCAGTGTGAGGGATCCAATGGTATTCAAAGGGAGGTTTTCCTGACATGTGACATGTGTCATGTGATTGATTGGATTTCTGTGTGTCTGGTCCCAGAGAGGGACTGGTTTAGGCATACACTCAATTCAGTTTTTTGGGTTTTGTTTTTTTTTGTTTGTTTGGGTTTTTTTAGGAGGAGGAGGAGGTTGGCATCCCCCTAACCTTTCCAGCCAAGACACAGATTTACTGCCTGGCTTCCCCCTGCACCCCCCTTCAAATAGGCCTTTATTAGGATGGTGAATGTATAATTAGACTGTAGTATTACTGTGTTGGTTTGGCCTTCTGTCATCATCACATTTCATTTTTTGTTCCGTTTCAAACTAAATGTATATCAAAGAATAAAAACTGAATGTTCTGCGTGAATTGCTTTTCAGTGTATTTGCTATTGCTTTTTATAAACTATTGCGTGCTGTATTATAGTAGTATAATATAGTAGTTGGTTCATATCCATTAGCTCAATTTCAGGGATTTCAATTGACATATCTTATTATGTTCTGTTTTTATATTATGTTAAATTAAGTTAATTAATTAAGAAGAGACTTCAGTGACTGAAAAGTTCAACAATTATGTCATGTTTTCCAATTGAATAACTAATGTTGTGTGATAATAAGAACAAACTTTTAAAATGTAACACATTTCATGTTTTCATGTAGTTCTGCTGTCACGTCTATTATTCATGCCTTAATGATCTTCTGTGGTGATGTGGACCAGACAGGAGTAGCCGAGCGCAGACACCCACAACCCCTCTATGTGTATATTTTTTTAATACTTTGTGAGGAAAAACTGTCAACCATATCCAAAGTGCAGGACCAAAGAGAAGTAAATAATGTATGCTTTTGTTAGATTCTTTGAAGACAATATGTGCTACGCGTTACCAGTTTCAAACGTGGCAGACTTCAGACCTCTGCACAAGACAGATTTTGATAATCAGAAGGTGTATCTGGTTCACAGAACAGAGGAGAATGGCAGCGCAGGCCAGCCGTGCGAAGCACACATTCTTGCCCTTGCAGGTAAGTTGTCCTCGTAACTCGTCCGTAGTGTTTTTCTCGTGCTTCTTCTTTCGGCTGAGTTAACAGAGATAGTGTGCGCAGTACTTTAAATGTGTTATATCGAGTTGTTCTTCTATCGGTTCTGTCAAGACGTGATCAGCTGGAATCTGACACTGATAGCCATAACATTGTCCTCGTCCGTGACTAGCCTGATGTGCTAGTAAGATATGCTAAAATAAGTTTGCTTTGTAGTCACGCCGTGTCAGCCATCCTTTATGGTGCTCTGCTTTATATTGCTGGGTCGAAAATGTCTGCGGTGTTACAACGGAGCTTTGATCGCTAAATACGTGGCATGCAGCGGTAGCCGCTGAAAGCGGTTGTTTACAACATAAAGCTAATGCTAACATGCTTTGCTATTAGCGTTAGCGTGTTAGCACCGACACGCTACTTACAACAGACAAACGCAGACATGTCACTTCATTAGAAACGCTTATGACACATTGCCGAAGGTGCGTTATTATTTCTAGTGGGTTATTAAAGCCCTCTATTGATACGTCTGTGTGGTGTCCTGTGGTTTACAGTTAGCTTAGCTGCCCTATCAGCTGGTTTGTGCCATTGAGGAAAAGGGATGCGGTGCTGCAGTCATCTGTGTCATTGATCGACGCAGACAACGCAAAGTAATGCTTTTTCAGTAAAATGTCTCTACTCTGTTCCACCGTATGTTTAGTGCAATGGATCTGCTTTCACTTTGACAACCATAGTAAGCAATCGCACTCTTTCTTTTTCGCGTTCTTTATCGGAGTAAATAATAAAACTTCCATTATAAATACTGTACCGTCTGGACATCTAGAGGCCACTATAACATGTACCATTCAAACGTCAAATCCTTTGTGTAAATGTGCATATTTTTACCGTATACCATAATAAAGTGTTAATCTTTTTTCAGACTCATTAGAAGATTTTGAAGACTGTATAATGCAAAAGAAAATGAAAATACCCAAGATGTCTATTAAGAATTCAGGAATTTCAATTGAGAACAACTTTGGAGAAGACCGAATGCCACTCAGACATAAAAAGGTAGTACATTCCAGCTTTTTTTCGTTTTTCTTTTTCTCACCTGATTGAGTTATCATTAGTAACATAAATGGGTGTAAAGATCATTCTGTTCATCACAATGCTACCATGTATGTTGTTTATAGCTTTAGTCTATATAAAGCATCAGTTGAAATAACTGTATCTCTTGTTAGGTATTTGTTTCAGTTCCACAAACTTGGCTCACTGCCAAAATCTCTTCCACTATTTTTACCATATGCTGGATTAACACAAATTCAGCACTCTGGACAGCTGCCCTTTCACAGATAAATCCTCTGAGCGGCTCATCAAAGAACTCAATGACTCTGCTCCTTCCAGTTCCTGTTGATTTACAGTCATAACAAACAGTTGCCAGGCTCTCAGTCTTGTCTGAACTAACATAATAATGTTTTGATCACTTGAAGTTGATTTATGAAATGAGACAGACATTTAAATTGTTTGCATATGTATAATATCACATTCAATATAGTATTTAATGAATCATATATCAAATTGCTGTCTATAGGCCCTTTCTCAGGACCATGGGCGTCCCCTCTCTAACTCCTCTAAGAGCCTGGCTGCTGTAGTGGCTCGTCTGGAAAGGAACGCTGCGAGCTCCTGTGTGGAAGGGGAGGAAGACCTGGATGATGAGCGCCTGGCTGAGGGAGATGATGCAGACGATGAAGATGAGGAGATGGAGGCCGAGCAGCAGAGACATTATCACCACCAGCAGCAGCATCATTTGGACGCAGACTCTCAGTGTGTGTCTGAAGTGGCCCCTGTGGTCCCCAGGGTCTTGTACGAGGAGCTGGTGCACAGCTACAGGCAGCAGGAAGAGGAGATGAGGCGGCTGCAGCAGGAGCTGGAGAGGACCCGCAGGCAGCTGGTTCAACAGGCCAAGAAACTCAAGGAGTACGGCAGCCTACTCAATGAGGTTAAGGAACTGAGAGACTTCAACCGCAGGCTACAGGACGTCCTCTTAATGAGACTGGGCAGTGGTAAGGAAACACATTCACTCAAACCCAACTGAAGACGATCGTGTTGTTACAGTCTAAACATGGATATGCATAATGTTATCAAGGTGAACAGAGTGTATGTTTCTAGAGTCTGTGCATTTAATTGAAATAGTTTGACATTACGTGTAAAGATACGAAAAGTATGTTTTTGGCAAATGCTGGTAAACTTTAGGGTAGAGGTGACTACCTACTTAGCATACTATCTATGGGCTGAATATTGACTTTCCAGATTTAGTTTTAGAAATAGTTTGTCTGTTGTGCCTCCGCAGAGCCTATGCATGACAATGGAACTCAGACAATCAAGGCTGAAGTGGTCGAACCCATTGTGGAGGTTCAGGACACATGTCGAGAAGAGGCCAACACCAGCTCCAGCTACTCCCCCTCCCCTAGGACAGTCTACACCTGCAACGATGGGAAGGTCAGTTACCCTGAGTATGATGGAGTTTTTAGACTGATGTATGCTATGCTAGAGATGTGACTATGTAAAGATTCGTCAGTAACAATGATCCAAAAATATTAAAATCACACAGACCTGTTGTTTGCGTTGTTAACTTTTGTTTACCAATGCTGCCATTATTGATGAGCTGCTACCTCTTATTCAAGGGTTGTGGATTTTTGTGGAGTCTGATTAGTCGTACACAGACTGCCCCATCCGTGCAGGTAAAGATTGAGAAGATTATTAGTGCCTCTGCTATCCAGACCAGCATCATCAGTGTTTATTAGCCTGTTAGGCTGTTCACTCCTCCACTGCTGTAACTTAACCCACATCCTGCCTTTTCTGACAGGGGGGAATTGGTACTACAAGCTTTGGGGCCTGCAGCCCCCTCAAGCGTGAAGAACACTTGCAAATTAGAACTCTCCTACATTAGGGACCCTATATTAATTATTTGCACGAGAGGAATTTATAGTGACTGACAGGTTAGCCCAAGTGAGAGAGCGAGGGGGGAAAGGTTGAGAAGCGCAAGGGAGATGAAAGGAGAGATAAATGGCAGCAACAGGGAGGGAGGATGAAAACAATCTCCAAGTCCAACTTAAGGCAGAGAAAGCTTGTCTGTTGTCCTTCAGCCTATAGAACATTAGCTACACAGGGAATAACCCTTTGGATGTTGGCCTAAAGACTTACCATTGATAAGAAAGTGGAGCCAGGGCTCAGAGTCACACATGCCCCTGCTGCGTTAGCTCACCTGGCTAATGCAGTAGGGGCATCTACTTCAACTGTGTGTACAAACTAGGTTGCGAAGAGCCGCAGGCAGTGCTCCAGTAATCCAGACAACAAGCTGCCCTGAGCTCAAACCACTGTCTGTTAACCCAGTGGATTCTTTTCATTTAGACATATTACTGTTTTTCACAATGACACATGTCCCTTTAGGTCCACCTAGGTGGGGGGATCTGGGTTGAGGAGGAGAAGTGGCACCAGCTACAGCGCACACAGGGAGACTCAAAGTTCACCAAGAACCTGGCTGTGATGATCTGGGGCACTGAAACACTGAAGAACCGTAGTGTGACTGGAGTGGCCACCAAAAAGAAGAAAGATGCCCTGCCCAAACCTCCATTGTCCCCCAGCAAGCTTAAAATAGTCAGAGGTATTAGACAAAACTGCAAATAGGTAGATGGGCAAATAAAACTAACAAGGTTTTCATGTTCTCTGTTTCTAGAGTGTCTCTACGACAGAGTGTCCCAAGAGACAGCTGACAGTGCAGAGATCACACAGAGATTGTCCAAAGTGAACAAATACATTTGTGAAAAAATCATGGACATCAATAAGTCCATCAAGAATGAGGAGCGGCGGGAGTCCAAGCTGCTGATCAGACAGACAGTCAAGATGGAAAACTACACCTATGATGGCATGTAGTGACCACTGTGGTCCAAGCCTTCTGCCCAAACCACCAGTGTGTAGAGGACTCAGCATGGTGGGTTTGGGGGAGTTTTGTCATCTTATTTTATTTTTTCTACACCATTTGCTTGGTTCATAGGCAAACCATGTTATGGCTCTAGTGATAGCAAGAATCCATCCCCTTCGGTGGCGAACAATTTGGCAGCAGACAGCTTTACCCAGCAGTCACTAAACGTGAACTGTACAATGTGAGCATGGGTGAGTGTTTGATAAGCTTGGAGAGGAACAGAGATGTGCTGTACTGGTCCAGAGCTATGTATTTTGTCCTGAGTGATAAGATGTCAATGTTAAATTAATTATTGTTCTGTGTCAGAACATAAACTTTTAAGCTTTTAAAAAGTGTGTCCCTAAAGACAAAGTCGTTTAAATCTGTCCAGACAATGATGCTGCCTTTTAAAAGGTCTTAGACGTAAACAGTCCGTGACACCCAGGGATTGTCTGGCTGCGTTTTTGGTACCTCCCACAATGGGCATCAGGGTCATGAATGTCCATATTTGAATCAGTTATAGCCATATTTCTTCTCTAAACTTGACATTAATGCTCTGAGAGATTTTCATATTGCCCCTTAACTAATATACAATGACTTTCCCTTTTGGTTTAAGAGAGCACAATCATGATGTAAAGCCTGTGTGTTCTTACTGAAAGTTTACTGTTAAATACACTGTTGGTACATGCGTGGCGTACAGAAAGGCCTTAAAGGATGTGAAAATGCTCAAGGTCTGTGTGGCCTGAGTATTTAATAAGCTGTGATTGTAGATGAATAGAAAGCTGAAGCACTTTGCAGTGAGAATGTGGAGAAGTCAGGTACTATTGTGTGACACACACTCACTATTAGACTGAGCCAGCCTGAGCTGTCCTGCTGTCAGAACACTCTGCAGCTCAGGACAAAGAGGACAGTGTGTGGAAACCAGGGCACAGCTCAGCGCGGCTCAGGTCATCCTATGTGAGAGTAGTGGTAGCTGTGGGTAAAGCTGTCTGAAACTCTATTTGGCTGTTAAAATTGTCTGGGCCAGCCCAAGCCTATAATAAGCCTGTGTTTTAAAGCAAGCCACTCAAGACAAAGTAAGGTCGCTCCAGTGACTATTTCCTCTCGAGCCATGTCACAAGAACTTTTAAAACAACCTTATATACTTTTTAGATGTTTTCTTTTTTCAATTTCTTTATTTTTTTGATCCAAAAGGGTTTGCTCGGCTGTCTGCAGGCTGGAACTAAATGCAGCAGATTGAAATCTCTACTGTGACCTAGCTGTGGCTAACTGTGAATCTGAGCAGAGCCTTTCATCGTCACACTCACCCCAAGAGTTGTTCTTTGTTTTACTTCCCCTGTCCTTTCTCTCTGTTTTTTTCCATTCTTCAGACCAGCCTTTTTCATTTCCTGTGTTTTTAGATGTTCATTGTACATAAGAGACATTTTAGTTCTAGTGTCTGGTTATGTTCTCATTCAGTCCATTCTAGCTCTTATTCATATTTACTTTTCTCTTGTCTTTTTACACTTTTTAATTTTGTATTGGAATTATTTTTGGCTTTATGCTTGCTATAATGTCCACATGGTGACATTTTTACCATAGAAACACAAAATGCCACATCCAAATACTTGTCTAAGAATGGACACACAAGTTCCAAAAACCCTCTGGACAGTTTTACTAAATTAAGCCAAATTAAAACCACCACTTTAGAATCTATCTGATAAATAATATAGACAAACCATTGTGCTTGTGGCACTGAGACGAAGTAGTTAGATCAATACAAATCATCAACCTAAAATGCACTTTACGGTTGTGGGGAATTTGATGAATTTTAAATGTGTTGTTTAATTTCTTATAGATTAAGGCCTAACAATCAATGTATTATCATGAAGCACCTTAGGCTATTGTTTTGTATGGTAAAAATAAGAACGGGCCGCTTTTGCAAATCAACAGGCCCCGTCAACTATCAGTACTTAATAATAATGTACTTAAATGTTTGGGGTGTTTTGGCTCCTCTTGAGCCCCCTGAACAATAAATAATTACTGTTAAATGCTAAACTTGGCAAATTGACAAAGTGCGGCCATATTTAGCTTTATGAGTCCAAAAGATTTTGTATGTTGTATGAATTGTGCACAGTGACTGTAATGTGTGCTTTAACTTAATGTGTCAAGATGCTGGGATGTGTAGCTGATTCTGTAGAGTTGAGTGCGTATTTTTACAATGAAATGGTAACTGTAAGCCAAAGTATTGAATGCTGAGATCAAGGGGGTGCTGACTGAGGGATGAGCAAGGTTTGCACAAAAAAGCCAATGCCAATTAATAATGTTAACAATGGCATATTCTCAATGATATTTTAATGGTTTCTTCTAGTGTCCCTCTCAGTGTCCCTTAGCTTTTGTTTTCCCTGTGTAAAGGGTTTACTCGCATAGGCATGTGTTAAAATACATGCAACTCAAGAAAAAGCAAAGAATTCTGCTGTGCAAATCAAGCGCGCTTTCTGATCCGTCTTGTATTGTAACTGTGTTTGTTTCTTTGTTGTCCAATGCCAAAAGGGGGTGTGGTTTAAGTAATGCTTTAACAGCATTCATAGAGCTATTACATTGTGTGAAATGTCAACTTGTTTTTCAAATCTAGAATCCTGGAGTGCAATTAAGCCTAATCCTTTAACTTAAACCATCTTTAGAGGATGAGCCTCTATGGAAACCCACATGTTTTAACCTAGATTTTGCCTAAGCTTCAATGGCACGGCCAGTCTCTGAATTCTCTAAACATACAAAAGACTTGGAGAAGAGCAGCTTAGTGTATTTGAACATGGAGCAGTACAGGTGAAATCAGTGCATTGTAGACGAGTTTGACCTTTGAACTCAATGGCAGAGCTCTTTGCCGCTCACTGTCAAACTCAAGTAGCGATAGGCAGGAAAAGTAACCTCATGGCACCGTGGCCCACGTCACTGCCACATCTTATTCCTGACATTTCTCTGGACTGGATTTGAAAGTGCACATGTATCTACTGGCTCTGGTGTGGCCAAACGCAGCACGTTGTCTTTGAGCCTCAGATACACACTTGTTGGAAATGAGAAACTGAGGAACACACTGTTAGGACTATGTAGAATAGTCTTAAGCTATCAGTAACTTTGTATACAATCCACAAACCGGTTCTACTTCATCTTACTTCACCGTCCTACCTCATTGTTACTCTGGTGTTTGTCAGTGACTGTAAACTATGTGTGTATAGTATAAAAATATATAGAAACAAACGTTATACCTGATTACTCTCAACATGTACAGCTTATACAACTTGTAAAACACCTCAGTACACAATATCATTCTTAGGAAAAGTCCGTTTTATTACTTGCTTCTAAATGCTGCTGTACGGGGGTGTCCGCGTGAGGGTCGTCTCTGGGTATATATCTCTGCTCTTTGCTCTGTCGTGCAGTGGAACTTGGTGGTTGTATTCTGTCTCTGTAACGCATTCTGAGATTTTTACTGGTTGACGGTGCTACCAGCAAACAGTTCAAACATGATCTGTATCTCGGACCTCAAATGGTGCTGTTTTTCTATGTTTTTATCCTTATACACCTCTCTGTGTTAATATTCAGGTGTGTCAACTGCTACTTTCCCCTCAGCTTAATCAATCTGTAACTAATTTTCAAAGCCAAAATATTTCGCTAAATGATAACCCTGCTCTTATTGTACCTGCTATATGCTATCCATCCAAATATTGTAGATAGTTACTACTATATCCTCAGCTGTGAGTTTCACAAGTACCTCAAACATTTTCAATGGATGCATCTGCTCCTATAACACCTCTTGTCTACCAGTACCCTACCGTTGCAGTATATTTAGATATATGCATTTTAATAGATCAGGTTACACTCTATAGTTCACCAGATAAGCTCACTTTCCGACTAATCTAATGGATACCACTGTTCACTAGCGATGAGTTGTCTATGAATTTGAATACATCTTGTAACATGGAGATTCCCTTGGCAGTTTCCAGGTTTCCTCCAAAATTCTTTGCAATCTAGTACTTTTTATATCAAATGTAAAATGTGCTCAGGATTGGCTAAATGTGAGCTTAAATCATATACATGGCTGTACAGAAGTGGTGCCAATGGAATCTTTCTGTCTTCTCTGTGTTGTCTATTTGTTTTTTTGTAACGCTAAGAGGAAACAAGCTGGGGAAATCCTCTTTACTGTGAGCAGTGTGTGAAAAAAAGAAAAAAATACAAGCACTTAAGCCATTCGTTGGACTGTTGCTCTGGTCCAGGGAGAGATTACGTGTGTGACTTTCTATGCAGGTGCTGCGTTGTGATCACCTGGTACCACATCACTGTTGGGTGACGGGGAGTCAGGGAGAACCTTTTTGAATGTGTCTGCACAGCCTTGAGATTGTGAATGAGACAATGGCGACATGACAAATCCATGCAGAACTTGTACAACATGTGTAAAGTAACCAGCTGTGGGTGTGTGGCTCTAACAGGGTTCTTACTGTATGGTGTGATAATGTGAAGCCGTTTGCAGGAAATGCTCCCTCACCCACTTAAAGCCTCTCAAGGCAACCAAACATGAACAATGTGATTAGTATTTGCCATATTAGAGTGTACATGTCTTTGCTAAACCGGCCACACCTCTGCTAACGCGAACAACTCCTTGACGCTTAGCATCCTGTTCTGTGTATCTCTTGCTGCATTCAGGAGCACCTGTTTAATGTATAGATAAACAAATAAATCAAACTTTTATTCAATCATCCACTTGGTTTGTGTTTTTATTATTCGGTGTCCTCGTCTTTCTGTTTGCATCACCTCATGTTAAGCACGATAATAACAAAGTCACTATCCAGTTATAGTCCATCGTGAATATTTTACATAATTCTTCTTTGACCTTGAAACAACATGCAGAGCACCAGCTTATTTTGTACAATGCATTTCCGTCCCAATCTGTATTTTTAAGAAAAGTAAATGGAGGTTACCACTGAGCGGTAACTGGGAGCACACACCTCCCACAACCCTTAGAGCTGTTAATTTTCTTTACCCAATCGCCCATTTGCCAGGCCTAAAGAAGTCTTCTTTTTCAAATTGATGGTCACGGATGTTTAATGGATTTTGTAAAACCTTCATGAACCCAGGCTAATGCAAATTTTCCCGTACATGGTAACCTGGGAAACTTAATTTAAATGGAAAAATTAAACAGAAGAACTGACTTTACAATAGAAGATGCTCATTTTTGGCAGTGACAAGCTCAAAATACACGGGACTACAGTTTATTGGCCCAAAAACCTGTCAACAGTTTTTAATAGTGCCAGATTTAAAAGTAATTTGCTTAAAATGTCTTAAAATGACACTCACTTATGTTAGTGTTATATTATATTATCAAAATGAGACTTCCCTCCATGCAGGTAACTTTCATATTCCACCTCAAATTACCATTCACTTTATATTCAACAGCAAAATGATAGATTCTCTTTATCTTTTCTATGTGTATAGAACATATTGAAGTGTCAAATGTGTTAAAGGCAAGCTATATTTATATTTTACAAAGGTGAATAAATACATAGACTTATTGGAAAATAGCCAGAAAAATATCAAAATGGCACTTTCAGTTTCAGTGAAACGGCTCCTGCGCTCTCTCCTTGCATGTTCCTCACTGTCTGCAGCCCTGATACATTTCCATACATTATTGCCCCTGTAAGCAGTGTGTCATGTGCCCAGGCTTTTTTCGCAGCCCAAGGGGACTTCTCAATGTCATTATCGCTAAAGCCTGCCACATGCCTGTAATGTATTGCCGCCTGTCTTTATTGGCACCGCGATGATTCAGTGCTGGTGATGATGGATTAGTTGCGCCTCGAATCGGGCCGAGCTCACAAAGTCCACTGTTTGACGCATAAACAATATGTCCTCCTCATACGCTGCAGTGTACCTCCAGACATACAGTATTTAAGTCACATACAGTCTAATGAATAAGTTCATTTAAAGTCATTTTCCAGGGGCTCTCATCCAGACCCGGTGTATGCGGCAGCAGAAAGTGATGTATGGCAGTAATGGAGTGTCTTTATGGCTCTGTTAGTGTTCTGAATGTAAAAATATACCGGCTTTTGAGGTCGATAGGAGAGGCTTCACAGAGGAGAATTTGAATGTATAGTGGTACATTCTGTACTAGCATGCCTACTTTTAAAGTGTATACTTAAAGGGTCACTATGTAACTTTTCTGGTGAGGGTCTGCCACCTGCTCAGTTATTGCTCAGCCTAGAATGTTCCACCAAATGGTTTGAAATGTGAATATCCCCATAGAAGCATGCAAAGACGCCACCAGACCAATATAAAACACCTGTAATTTAAGGATTGCATGATAAGTTTAATGGCATACTGTGGAACATTCCAGGCAAAACACTCCACTTTATCAACTCAAAACACATTTACTCCACAAAAAGTCCAGCAACAGGCCATTCATGTGTCACTGTAGGGCCCAATTTTACACAAAACAAAAAGTTACTGTATGTTAGAGATAACTATGCCTTAGCAGCAGCAAAAACAGGTTTAGAGGTAACTGTAGTGTGTGTTTTAGATTGTGGTCAGTTAAAAAGAATTCTGTAAATCTATGCATCCACTTGCTTATATTCCCATAAAAGCGTGTCTTTATGTTATTTGTCATTTACACTATGCAAAATGCTTAGTTCAAATGATGTGTAAATGTCATTGTGGGACTATACTTTATTTGATAGTTGTACTGTTCAGTATAAAGCATAAACTCTGTGGTATCTCTCCTCTTTTTTTGTTGTAGCTCATGACAAAACAGACCAAGTAGTTTCGTGAGTTACTCCAAAATGGAAGGACAGTTTAACATTAGATCCTCAAAGCTCCTCTCTCTCTCTCTTCATGTAATATTCTCGACATTAACCAAAAGTTAATTACTTCGTCTCTTCTTGAGTTTTCTATCGCTGGGTTTGTTTAAATCCCTATTTGACCCGCCCAGATGCTTTGCTTATCTTGCAGTATTTTCCCTTTGGCACTAAAATCATTCTCATAATTATAAATAGCAAAAGTTTATAATTTCATCTCTTTTGTGCTTTTAGTGTTTCATAAGCTGAGCAGTTATTATCTAATTTTCCAAAAGTTTGTTTTTGTTTCCCATTTAGAGTGATCTCATTTAGTGCTGGAAGTTATGTGTATCTGCCTTCATTAACTCTGTTGCTGGATTCATTTTAAAATCAAGCCTCTCTTTCAGTTTAAATTGAAAATGACTGCATCAGTTGTGTTGTGTTTTGGGGCTAAAATGGGGATGTATGTAGCCAGTTTTAAGTGGACACAAGCAGAGCTGTTCAACACACACACATCTACTGTACAGCACAAACCCTGCACATGTGTGTCCTAAATGGCCTCTATTAATGCAGACGGCTCTCCCAATTAACACAATTCAAAGTGATGATGAATTTTTTATTCTCTGAGCATTTAAGCTAATTATGGCCCAAATGAAGCAGGTTCCAGTGAATCAGTGTGGCAGGGGCTGCCAATGGCACCCAATGTCACTGTCACAGGCAGTCGGCAGCAGCACCCGCCTCGTCATTACAGCTGCTTAATATTCATGTGCAGCCCTGCTCCGCACTCACCTCTCCCATCTCCTCTGTCTCAGTCCTTAACCTGTCTCCTCTCACCATCCTCTGCTCGCTGCCTCTGATGTGCTGTTACAAATGAAATGCGTTAATTGTGCTAATGCCATGTTAATTACAATTTAATGTAGTAAATAAAGCTTGTTACAAGACAGGATATTTTATTTTTGACTTCAAAGACAGTAAGTCAGAATGTCCAATGGAGTCGCTCTGTTGATGGAGATTCTGCTCAAGACCTTCAGCCAGAGAAAGTGACACAATGGAGCATTAGTCCTAAACATGTACAGTACATATTCCATGTATATTTCCTCTGGCAGTGTATATATTTGTTTTATTTTAGCCTGTCACCTGTTGGTGACTAGAGCAGCAGTCCGAGCAGATGTGGGTGCTCAGTCACTGCTGTCACATCATTTTGCCATTTAAAATAGTTATTGAGCATTTTGTGGGTGCTTACCTTGTGGTAACTGCATATCTCTATATATCTATCAACAGGTTTCAGCTAAATTAGTACATCTGAGGGTTGTTGGTTCAGTTCTCACCTCTCCGTATTCACACTTCCATCCAATCATTAGTCTTCTCTTCTTTTCTAAGCTTATAGATCATTGTCACGCCTTTATTCCCTTTACAGACTGTGGAGGCTCAGTGGTTGTTGTTTTGATTGTTGTTTTTATTTTGTGAAATGAACATACCTGAGACTGTTTTATGTCAGCTTATAGCTCTGTGAGTCAATCTCCCCTATTAAGCAGATTAGATTTACCTTCTTGTAATCAAAGATGAATGGTGTTTTTGTATTTGAATTTATGTGCACGTTTATCTTCAGCTCCCCCAGACTAAACAAATTAAAATTGATGAGGACGTTGAGTTTAAAAGGGAAAAAGAATAAAGTGCCCAGAGACAGAAAAACAATTATATTTCTCGTTTTATGTGGTAGCAGTGGTCATTTAGCGGCCGCTCTTTATTTAAATGGTAATGTGAAGCGGGCTAAACAGGCGAGGAGAATCAGTGGGAGAATAGAGGGGGACTTCAAACCGCGTCGGGCTGTGTGACTTTATCTGCTCATTCCTGCTGTCGACTGGCTCCAGACCTAGAGAGGACCACTGACTGACAAGGGGAACTCTTCCTCCTCACAGTTCCACCATAATTAATTAGATGAGATAAATTAGACCATTTCTACCCCAGCAGCAATTGGACTTGTCCATCTAACACATTCAAAAAGGATCATTTTAGACTTTTCATTGGACAAAAGTGTACTTTAATCTTTGGTCTGTACGTATTTATTTTGGACATTTTATGTAAAGATCCAATGCAAAGGCAATAATATATAGACACACACTTATTCTGGTAAAGTTCTTCTTGTCTAGACCTCCATTGTTCTTCAGTAGTAAAGATAAGTTGTCTGGTAGAAGTCACAGAGCCATGCAATCAGTTTTGTTTATTTCAGCGGCACATGGGAAATGAATTAGCTCATTGGATATATGATACTTGTACCTGATTTTTTGTCTTAAAATGTGAAAAACAGAACTAGTTTATTTAAAACAGTTTGCACCAGTCCAGAGTTATTCCTTACTTTCCTGATGTATTCTTCGCATCTTATTCACCACAAAGAATTTATAAGTGCTCTTCACAACTTTCAGAGGCCAGGGTGGAGTTTTGCTGTCAACTAGTATGCTAATAGTGTGTGCAACAAACAGTCTTACTTCCTGGTTCATAGAAGATAAAAATGCTTTGTAATTAGATTTAGACAGCACACAGCTTGTCTTACTTTGACTCTGAGAGGAGCTTTTACAACTTATCTTTACTGGGGCAAAACAGAATGTGCTTTATCATATTATGCTATAGCTCCTTTTATTTTCTCAATCCTATTAGAGCTATTTGTCACTTGTTGTCAGAATCACAATATTTTTTATTGCTGTAGTCAGTGAACAGAATGCACAAACTAGGAACTTGCTTTGGCAGTGAGGTGCAACAAAACAATAAATAATAACAGTAAATATAAGATATGATGAAGTAAAAATAAAGGCATGCATTAAAAATAAGATCTTTTTTTAAAATGACAAGTATACATTATGGGCCAAAATAAACCTTGTGTCTGCCCCCAGCCTCCATCTCCAGTGGCACAGAGGCCGTCCCTCTGCACTAATGACCTGGTGTTAATGACAGTCTTGTTTGAAGCTGCGAGATGACCACAGGGCAGGTCAAACATTCACGCCATCTCCATGTTCACAGCTGTACATGTCAACCACAGTCCACAGTTGTCAGAGCCTAAGAACCAATGGAGAATGTTTTTCTTACTGTACAATTTACTAATCTGTGATATCACCTGCATTGCATAATCTATATTTATGTTACAGTGTTCATATGACATTCATTAAAATCATCAATGCTGTGGCATTCACATGCACGTTACAGTATCTTTTTATCTTCGCTTGTTTAATTTTCTTGTTAATAACAATCTAAATGTACACGTTATCTCGCTGGCGTTTTGTCACTCTCTATTATCAGAAAGGTTAATTGTTATTATACTTCTGAACTTTAAAGAGGGGGTATTTTACTTTTATAGGGTTAACTGCAAACACGAAATATTTTTAGATCAGCATGTTATCGCTAATTGTTTTGAAAATGCTAATTTCACCAAAAACAAAGCATTAACATGTTTTATACGTTTCACTTTCGTTTTTTGATACTCTGAGTTAAAAGTCACCCCACCGTCAGAGCGCTATCACGTTTCAGTTACGTTCCACTAATGAAACTACTGCACATTGCATCAGGTTTGTAAAGCTGTAGTGTATTGTTTGTATCATGCTTTTGTATATTTATGGAGAATTGTATTTTGGGAGCATGGGTGATGGAGGCTTGTGGGCGGAGCGTTGGACAGATGGTACAGCTAACCATAAGGAGGATTTGAATAGGGTCCTAGAGAGATCGCTAAATTACTCAAACATGCATGGATGACATATAAAACCACAGGCAGATTTTTGAACAATGTTTAACATAGTAGAAAGCGCCAAAAAGTTGTAAGTAATACTTTAAATGAACATGTTTATAGCATACCATACCAAAACAGAACATATTATTTGTAGCCTTGTCTTAATCACATATCCACGTCTGTACTGCCAGGGTTTGTACCACACTGACATTTAGTCTTAAGCCTTTACGGAAGAACTGATCATTTAAACAAACTCTGTATTAGGGCTGAGGGATATAGTGATAAAAATCAAATTGTGATCTCAATCTTGTGACCATCTGCTATTTTGATTAAATCGACATTTCACGATTCACACATTTTCTCTTGAATGCAGCTCTATGCTCCAGACACTTTTCTCCCATATGTCAGCCTCTGTAAGACTCTGGGTTAGTGACAGGTGGATTTAACCAGTTACAATGAAGACTTACTATCAAAAGAAGCAGATGTCTTTTGTTGATATTCATTTGTCGGTGTATCTCCCACCCCTACTCAGTATCAAGTATATTTTCATGTCATAAACTCCAGTATGGTCACTTTGATACACTGGTTTTTTTTTTTTGTTTTTTTTTTTATTATTTGTCTTGGGCAAATAGACATCTTTTCTCTTGCATAGCCTAGGCAGCCACAATCGATGTCAATCAACATGATACAAGAGACAAGGAAAAATAAACAAAAACAGACAGCAAAACACACACAAAAAAAAGAGTATCTCCGATTGCCCAAAAAGGAGTGGGAAGAAGAAAACTTATTTAATCCCACCCCCTCTGCTATTATTTCTTAATTTTAGCATACTTTACTTCCTTTTCATGATTGTATTACATGATTGCATTGGGGACTATGAGTTAGACTCATGCAACTTATGTGTTACATCATATTGGATAAGGTGCCAACAATGGTAAGGAAAGTTATTAATACCAACAATGGTAACGGACAGTAAATACCAACAATGGTAATGAACAGCAATACAGCAATAGTAATGGACAATAAATACGACAATAGTAATGGACAGCAAAATACAACAATGGTAATGGACAACAATACCAACAATGGTGATGGACAACAGATACCAACAATGGTAAAGAAATGGCAGATACAAGCCAGCATTACAAGATTACTGAAATTATATTAGGACTCTTCCTCTAGATACTGCGACCAGATCATATTTTTATATCGATGCTTGAACGTACTGATACTATGGCATTGCTTGATGTGTATATCCAGACTGTTCCAAAGTTTAACACCACATACCGATACACAGAAATTTTTTCGAGTAGTTCTAACTTTAGGCAATTTGAATTTCTCATATTCTCTAAGATTGTATGTTCTCTCTTTGGCTGTAAACAGAACTTGCAGCTTACTCGGTAACACGTTTATGGAAGCTTTAAATAGTATAGTTAATGTAACATATTTTACAAGATCAGGAATTTTTAGGAGCTTTGAATATATGAACAAAGCATGTGTGTGCTCCAAGTATCCGACTTTATGGATGATTCGCAAAGCACGTTTCTGTAATACAACTAGTGGATTAAGTGTAGATTGGTAAGTATTCCCCCACACTTCAACACAATAAGTGAGGTATGGGAGTACTAAGGAACAGTATAAAGTACGTAGGGCATTTTGATCAAGGTAGTTTTTTGCTTTATTTATTATTGCGAGGCTTTTTGAGATTTTGCTTTTTATTTGTCTAATATGGGCTTTCCATGATAATTTATTGTCTATTATAACACCCAAAAATTTTATCTCATTTACACTTTCAATTTGAACATCATCAATCAGGATTGGTAGCTCTGTATTAATTTTTAAATTTCCAAAAAGCATAACTTTTGTCTTCTTTAAATTAAGCGATAATTTGTTGCAATCCATCCACTTTTTTATTTTATCAAGTTCCTTGTTTACAGTACAAATGAGTTCATTGTAATTTGGACTACTGTAAAATATGTTAGTATCATCCGCAAATAAGATAAGTTTTAATGACGGGGATACATTAAAGATATCATTTATGTATATATTAAACAGTTTTGGCCCCAAAACGGAGCCCTGGGGAACTCCACAAGCAATACCAAGCATATCAGAAGTGTGCACTCCCATCTGTACAAATTGTTCTCTCTTTGTGAGATACGTTCGTAACCAGTTACCGGCTAGTCCTCTGATCCCATATCGTTCAAGCTTTTTTAGTAAAATATCATGATTGATGGTATCGAAAGCTTTTTTCAGGTCTATGAAGATACCAATAGCATATTGTTTTTGGTCCAATGCATTTGTGATTTCCTCTGTTGCATCAATGATTGCCATTGGAGTTGTTCTTTTTGCTCTAAACCCGTATTGTCTCTCGTTGATAATTTGATGCTTATCTAAAAATGTTTCGAGACGTGAATTAAACAGTTTTTCAAGAATTTTTGAAAACTGTGGTAGTAAAGAGATTGGTCTGTAATTCGTAAAGCAGTGTTTGTTGTCACTTTTGAATATTGGAATTACTTTTGCGGTTTTCATTTTTTGGGGGAACTGACCTGACTGAAATGATAAGTTGCAGATATGCGTCAGAGGTTTTGCTATGTTATCTATTACCTTTTTTATTAATGCCATATCAATATCATGACAATCTCTGGATGTCTTACCTTTACACTTGAGAACAATGCTTGTCACTTCCTGAACATTTGTTGCAGATAAAAACATAGAATGTGGTTCAACTACATGAAAGGAAAAATCTTTAGTGTGTGGGTATTGTAAGCTCTAAGATATTTATAGCTGAAATCCTCTTAGTATTTGATCCATTTTCTTCTGTTTTCTAGCTTGTGAGTCCCTTGCGAGTGTTTCCCCATCTTTAGCACCCTTGGTTAGTCTTGCTTTACTTGTTGACAGCGCTGGTCTGATCAAGCTGGTTGTGTGCGGAGAGACCATTCACCGGGTGTGGAAAAAAAAAGGATGTGTGCAAGAAGCCAAGCTGTGACACAATCAGCTTTTGTGTGCGCGTGCTTAAGCAAAGGAGACTGGGGAGCTGGCAGTTCACGGCAGCCTCGCACCTGCACCCGGGGCTAGGTGTTGATATGTGATGGAAGTGATGGGAGGAAGGGAGCCAGGGCAAGAAGAAGGAGACACAAAAATAAGGATAGGAGCACAGAGGTGGGCTAGCTCTTGACGCTGCATGGGTTCCTGTTTTGTTTGTCTTTTGTTTCCTATGGTTGTGTGTGTATATATATATATGTGTGTGTGTATGTATATGGGGGCGTGTGCCAGTGGTGACAGAGCAGACAGGAGAGCCAATTGGATTGATGCATTCTTTCACAGGTAACTGCCAACACTCAAGCGCAGCCAGGGTCTCATTTGTCAGACTCAAGGATGTGGTGTAAAGGCATGACATTTTATTCTCGTCTAGCGCACACAAACCCATATGCCCCTCCTGCCTCTTTGGATCGTATATAGCAGGCACCAATAATGCTACTGACATATTGTTTATTTAAGGAGTAATAAGAAAGAAACAACAAAGTTTAAAGCGCAATATGATGTCTAGTATTTTTAGAATCAAAACTGTTCATTCAGTCACTATTGCATTGATAAGTTTCAGGTATAATACAATAAAACACTGTAATCTAGTTTTCTCATCGATTGTATTGCCTACTCTAGATTATTGTTTTACATTTTGTTCATTGTAAATTCAAACGGCATCTCAAAGCAGAGGCACGGGGCTCTTTAAATATTTTACTGTCATTATGGTAATGTGCTTACGTTGTCCCTCAAAGATGACCAATCAGAGCGCAGGTGCTGTGATGCATCAAAGGAAAAATACCAATGGATATGTAAAATAGAGGTAGTTATGTGAAAAAAGGCAAAAGTACATGCTGATACTTCCTTTAACATGATTTTTATGGCTAAAAAAGAATAAAGGCGAGCTATACTGGTCTATAATGTGCTCAGTCCTTAAAGGGTTAATAATGGACCATGAGTACAGGGCAGTGGGTGTGGATAGGGGGTAGATAAAAACATAAATGTCTTGATTGCAGGATTAAGCAAACATGCTCTGAGTGTGTACCTTTTTATATCAAGTGAAGAAGTGATATTGGCTGATGGGTGGTTGGCTTGATGACTTGTTGGGATATGTGCCAGACTTATATATTGGTAAAGTGTTAGAGCCTTCTTTCTCAATTCAAATTAATTAAACCAATCACTCAAATGAGAATAATAGCAGAAATAGGTTAAGTGAAGGTTACATGTAGTTTTAAGTCAGTCCATCTGGTTTCAAATACATTACCGCCTATGATATTGACTCTGGGCTGGCATTTTGGTGATTGTACGGCATGTTGCGTCGACACATGTCTCTGCACTTTACATTCATTAAGTGTTTTAACCTTTTTCAACCAGCTGTGTTGAGCTTAGCACTGAAACTTATAGCAGCTCTCTGGGGAGTCATTCTGTGGCATGTCACGAGAACTCCATGACACTGTCTGCACTGCACCGCAAACCTCTCCCTCGTTTGAATAATTGAAGTACGTTGCATTGAAAATTTAATACAGTAGATGTGATTTGACAGCAGGCGGTTAAAGTTTGCATTTGGTGTATGTCACTAGGGAAAAATAACAAAGTTTCTGCAGGTAGGCATGTTTAATATGGGCAGTGCTTTGACAGCGCTGCTATGACCTAGTTGTTTGCGTCAGACAGATGGGAGAGGGTTAATTGAAGATGACATGTGTCCGGTGCTTCTGTGTCCCCAGATAACACAGCCATATGCTTGCGTCGCCTTGTTTAGCCCCAGCACTATCTCAAATCCACTTTTCACACCAGCAAAGTGAGGGGAGATATTTGCTGGTGGGACGTTAGCTGTCAGCACTTAATCTCCTGTTTTGCTAAGTGTGCGGAGCCGGGCTCTTGCAGATCTTGTTTGGTGTCATGTCAGTGTTATGTCTGGGCACACATCGTCATGGGCCTGTTTACTCTCACTGTCTGCGCTGTGTGTGAGGGTCTGGGTTCATATTTGGTCTGCCACAATACTGGTTTTCACACAGTTGGCAGTGTTATAAACAGCTGCAAACATTTTTATCATTTAAAGAAATTAAAACAGAAGTCCTGAATGTAACTGTGTTATTTAGGCTGTATGTGACGCACTAAACTGACCAAATACATACACTGGCTTTATAAATTCAAGCCTGATATTACCAAGAATATTGTTTCCTTTCACATCGTCTGTTAGTATGTGAGAAGGTTAACTCTAAAGGACGCTACAAATGACAAAAGTAATTTATGGGTTGAGGATGAACTAATTACATTTTGATGGACAATAAATCACTTAATAAATGCACCTTTTTCCATAAGGAGTCAGTAAAGGAACCATTAAATTGTTTTATGTCTATTTTAGTGACATTGTATTGTTAAATTTAAAAGGTTGTCAGAGAAGAGTCTTGAAGTCTTAACAATTTCTATGCATTTATATTTGATCCCATAATGCTATCTCCTCCTCTTATTCTGCCGCTGGTTGGGATATGTCCCAGCAGACTTGCCGTAGACTGGCAGAGTGTTGATCTGGATGTCACTGGGACCATAGCGCTCTTCGTCCCCTCGCTCTTGTCCTCCTCCTCCTGCTGACAGACAAGGTCAGGGACTCATGCCGCCTGTCTCTCCCCGCTCCTGACAGCCTTTCTTCTGGGAGAAAAACCCTGGACAACCAAGCACTCCCCATCACCAATTAATATTGCATCACCATTTTCTAATCTGCTGCAGGCGCAGTGTGATCGGGCCACCTGACTCCCCTATAGCCTCCTTCAGTATCAGGAGAAGAGCAGCAGATAGCAGGAAAACAGATTACCCAGGATGCCGTGCTCGTCCCCTCTGTGTTTTTGTGCTGTGGTGATTTGTCACAGTTTGGGATCTTGATTTATTTTATTTGAGATGTTTTTCTGCAGGGCCCCGCATAATTTTCTGTTTTTCTACTCTCCAGTTTAATTCCCCGTGAAGGGCCTTTGAGTGGATGTATTTCAACTGAATTCATTTTATGGACTGGAGGAGTGTCAGACCTGGCTGTTAGGATTAAGTAACAAGAAGTTGCAGCGTACATTTCAACAACTCTTTCTGTATCACAAAGATGTCAAAGAGTGCCTCAGTTGCTCTCCTCCTTATCTGAACATTTTAATACAAGCACTAAAAATGCATCTGCAGGTAAACAAATATTATTCCAGATAAATTGTGAACATTTTGACAAATCTGGCTAATCTTTTGAATGGTCAAATACTTTTGGACTGAGTAATATCTCCCTGTGTCTTTGAGGATCACTTCTGGTAGCGTGTGACCTGCTTTGGGGTCAGCAGTGGCCCCATGTGAACTCCTGTACTGGGACACAGGTGCTACTGCGATGTCATGTTATCGAGGAGTCTGGAGGTCAAAGGTCACGTCGGGGCTGCTGCTGCACTCACCTGGCCTCTGCTTAAGCCTGATGGATTTGCACTGGGCCAGTCGAGGTGGGACACAGTCATCTGTTCAGTCGTAGCCTATATGTAAGAGCATGGACAGAAAAACAAGAACAGCCTGAGCACATGATTATGTGTCCTCCTTCAAACAAATAAACCAAATGAATGTCAATATCTAGTAGTATAGTAGTAGAAGTATTAACAATAGCATTTTTATAGCAAATGGCTTATGGTCACATTTTTACATAGCACATTTCCACCTTCAAAGCATTCAAAGAGCTTTACATCAAGGAACCACTCACCCATCCACACACACATTCATACACCAGTGTACGCTGACAATGGGGGTGTCGGGGGTTACGTGTCATGCCCAAGGACACCACGATCTATGGGTCAGTGAATCTGACCACTCAACCATGTTTATGTTGAGAGTTGGATTCAATCTACCAACCTGGACAAACACTCTACCGGCTGAGCTACTGTCATTTATTCTAACTTAATCATGCTTTTTAAAAAATTGTATAGCATAGAACAAAGTATAACATACTACATTCTATAATTTTGTTGAAGGTAATATTAAAGACCTCTTTTAATATAGGTTTGTAAAAACCATCAAGACTTGACATTTCCCTGGACGTGATTGATAGATAAGTTGTACTGACTCTAATTGAGTTGTGAAACTAGTCTGAATATTTTACCCTGACATCATTCCCTATGTATGGGTTTACATGTGGAGGCTAATCAGCTCCAGTGTCCGCCTTGTGCATATATATATATATTCTGATTAAATAGTATTAATTTCTCCTAAAAGTCCTGTTTATAATCTTAACATTTTCCTGATCAAAGCAACTGAAAAGGCCTGCCTCTTCAAACAAGCACAAACACATACAGACAGGCCGATACACATTTCATATCCATTTCAATACACAGTAATTACATGAGCCTGTTGTCATAGCAACCACGTTCGTCCTAAACCAATCAGCGCGAGATGGTTACATCGAGACAGCCAATCAGCCATCATCAGCTCAATTACCATTTCAGTGCTCATTTAATTCAATATTCAATCACGGAAAAGACACTCACAAGTACCCAATTTGTCGAGCAACTGTGAAAACCATCTCTATAATTTTAATTAAGATTTTTGCCTTTTGTTAAACTGTATTTGTGTAGCATTCATAAATCATTTTTATATGTTTCAGACATCATTTTATTTCCCCAGATAAGCGTTGATGTTATCAGAGTCATTTGATGCCAGCTTTAGCAGGGCATGTATTATCAGCAGGTGTTGGAGTGCATTGAAATCCTTTCAAGTGAACTCACAAAGAGATTAGGGATAACTTTAACTTTTTAATCACACAAAACAATACCACAGTATTAAAGCAGTTCATTTACAGCCTGAGGGAGGACTTCAATACAGTTATTTCAATGGCCCAACATTACGTGAAAAGCAAAGATAATATCAGATTTAGCTGAAACAGAAAGTGCTCAAACCATCATATTTTCTTTAGTGATACTAATGCAGACCCATCGATCAACTTTAGCAGATAATTAAACTCTTGGGAATCTCCTCGCTCAAGTCAAATAACCACAAAACAGTGTGAATTCCTCCGTTCATCCCCCGGCACTGCTGCTTGGAGCTTAAAAGTATCTGAACCAGTGTGAAAGAGAAATAGCCATTAGCGGTGCTGATATACAACTGAAAGCCTTGGAAATCACTAAAGAGCTGAACGTAGCCATGGTTCAAAGAGAAGCGTGGTGGTGGACGGCAGGACTCCTCTCTCGCCTCCGCTACGACTTCAGACACACGGGCGGCTGCTGCTTCTGATAGAGCTGATTTACTTTGAGATGGAGAATGAAGGAGAAAGGCCCACAGGCTGTGGACTGTCATGTTTGTACCAGTTTATTAAGATTAGTTCAAGATGGAATTAGCAGACTCGTTAACTGTTGATTTAAAGCTGAATGTCGTGGATATAACGCTTTAACATAGTAGGTTAAAATTTGGACTAAATCTGTAACATTCCAAACCAATGGGCAAAAACAAACCCAGAAATATGTTATTCTTTGTGTAACCAGGTCTACTCTAAACCAGGGCCAAATACATAAAGACAAAAAGTTAATTACTCCATATACCTGGCTTATTTATCTAAATATATGCGGCTCATTTTGTGTCAGGCACTGTGGAAACCGTAGCATAAGATGAGCCTGGTCTGGAAAAGTGAGCTTCTATTGGAAAAGTTTGAATTTTTAAGAAACCTGGAGCAGCTTCCAGGTTTAATTAAAATAAACACAATGCAAGACTAAGCCTGAGCTAAAACCTGAGATTTGAAAAGACTGAAGAACACTTAAGAGGCCCATGCATCTCTATTGCAGCGTGAAAACCACTGGTCCACCACGTAATGTGAAGTACTATTGTGATCCTACTGTCAGAGTGTAAAAACAGCACATTCATTAGAGGAAAAGAAGGCGTATTATTTTAGCTTTCTCCGCTGTTGTTGTTTTGGAGGCTCCCAGTGGCCTGTTGATTTGAGGCGCGCTCTAAGTGGATGTTAATGGCACAAACACGGCAGCAGTTTTAAAATAGCAGACTGCCCATTAGGCTGGTATTAACAAGGTAATGGTGTGTTACTAAACTGCTGAATGACATTGCGGCTGCTGCTGGCTGCGGGTGGAGCTAATGTTTGTATGTACACATGAGTGCCCATATACAGTACTGCACTACAACACAACAACACCTATATTAACCATCACCCCCACAAAGAGCTACAACTTTGATTCTAAAATGTTGCATAAAATGTTGGATTTTAAATAACATCTTAAGATAAACATAACTATTAACCAACCAACTTATGGTTTCATTTTAGCTAAATGTTAAAGGTCCTTTAATATTGTTACCTCACCAAAAATATGTGTGTTTTGTTTCATTCACACATGTTTGAGTAGCCCTTTATTATTAGTCTGTCTACATCTCCAAAGCTCAAAATGCTCTGTTCCACTTTGTGATGTTATGACGCTGTAGTTTTCAAGTAAATAGTTGAACCTTTTACATTTAGTTTAGTAGAGATTGGAAATGCCAGGGCTAAAATGATCCAAATGATTGTAGTGAAGGTGTGTGGGTTTAAAAACACAGTGGAGCACAAGGGGGAAAAGAGTATTGTCAGTTTGGGAGAACAACTCAGCCTAAATATACAGGGTTTGTTTATTAAATGTGTCAGTAAAACAAAACACAACTCCAGGTATGTATTTGATGGGGAAACATTATAACATAGATCAAAAAATAGCATAATATGGGCTCTTTAAAGACTGTTGGTATTGTGTTCAGAAATGGCTTCAAACTGTATTCTTAGACAATAATTGTTAGTTACTGACCTCCCAAAGCATTCTTGTTCCATCTAGTGATTTGAATATAGAATCAAAATCATTTCTTTTAGAACATAATATTGACCCTGCCCTAATTTTATCTCAGTAAAATGTTGGCAGTAATGCATTTGCACACAGGTGTTTAGCCCTGATAGATCGTGCTCCATCAGGTCGCAGTTCAAATCTGAATTGTATATGTGCACGTCATTGTATCTATGTGAGCTACATGTTATCAAAAGCAGTCTTTGTTCTGAACTTTCCGCTTCACCAAAGAAATGTGTGATAGAAAAATGAAGAGCGCTGGTATATCGAACGGAGAAGAATGAGCAGAGTATTGAGTGAAGGACATAGCTGGAGGTGTGACGGTTTTTATTAAAGCTGGGATGCACTATAGTTGTTTTCCTCAGCCGGCCCGTATTGTTGTTCCTCAGAAATTATTGATAAGCCGGAAGAGACAGAGTAATAAAGAACTATACAGCAACCAGTTAGGTCTATACGTCTGTCTGAGTGCTCCACTTTTCAGATCAAGGCTACATACACTATAGTGCAAGAAAAACCACATCAACCATTGAGGCATATGGTTTACATACTGTTTATCTATTAGTGCACAGATAAAACAACATCCAAAGCACTATACTTGAGCTTTTTTTTTCCTTTTCTTTTGTGTAAACGTTTTAAAATTGTCATCAGGAAAGCACATTTTCTAAGTGATATTAAAATAGCTTGTTTGAGTAATGCAAAGATACAGTGAACTACATTGAACTGCACGGTATTATTGTAGGACATGATTAAAATCTTCCTATGCGTTCCCTCACACGATATAGTCTCTCTTTGAACAATTACACAGAATTGGCTTATCCACTGCATGTTCCCTGCTAGCCCTTTTGCTGTCTCCCACTGCATCTATAACGCACACATGAACATTCTTGGACTGTGTGGCGCAGCGATAGGGCAGCCCAGCAGGGGGCATATCCCTGGGAAATCATTCTTCCCTCTTCCCTTTCTTTCTATTTGTAACTTGTCCTTTCAAGCAAGACGGCCCTTAAAGTTCAGTGGCGCATTCTTCAAAAAAGGCTATTACTGGCCTGCCTCTGATTCTGTATCACGCCGTGCACAGACCAGCCATCCCTCCGTTTTATGTGCCTCTCCTTCTGTCATCATTTTGCCAGAGAGGAGAAGTCAGGACCAATGGCTCTAAACCCAGCCGCCTTGGACGTCCATATCGTATCGCTAAAAGGGACTATTGCTTTTGATAGTTGACAGAGCGGCCTCTTTGTCTCACTGTCTGTAATTCTGTGTCCATGTCTATCTCGTTCATTGTCAGAGCTCAGGGCCATACAAAGCACTGTCAGTGAAAGAGATATGACCACTTCTGAACACAGAGGACAGGCCTGAAGATGCTGACCACCTCCCAGGCATCATACAGCCTTCACTTTTCTTATGTTATTTGATGTCAGGTCATAGAAAAATGTATATGGTGGAAGTTATAGAAAGGAATAAGACTCATAAAGATGAATAGGACTATATAGCGCAAGTTGATCTTTCTCTGGATGTGCTCATGGACATTTGAAAATAATAGATCTATCTCCATGTTTATAGTCTTTGATGGCTAAAAGAAAGATACAGTATCTCACCTTTAATAAGCAAAGTTAGTTTTAAATTAAATCCGTGTATTTTGGACTCAAGGATTTGCATTTTCCGTATTGATTTAGCATTTTAGCATTGATATTGGATTAAAATTGCATTATTTCATTTTTCTGGTTGGGGTGGTGCTTGTCTCCATAGTGATAAATGTTTAAAGCCATACTGTGCAACATTTTACACAATGCAATAAAATCTGCATGTAGATAAGCAAGTGCTGGACATGAAACACGAACTTTAACATGAAATAACATGAATAATTCCTTTGTGGTCTCATTTGCAAACATCTGCATCTTTCAGCTAAATGTGACCACTTCTTTCTCTTATTTAAAGCATGTAGAAGCCCTTAACAACCATTTAGATCATCACTGTTCAAGAACCTATTTGTGGCAAGCCTTAGCATGTCCATGGTCAGCGAATCCCACAGTGATCCTCCCTATTACCATAACGAGTGGGCCCTCGAGCCTACAGCCTGAGCTACAGAGCTATGGTCTGGGCTGTACGCATTACACTCCTCCATCACTGCCTCTTCTGTCCCTGTCTCTTCTGCTGTCTGTGACCTCCACTGTCATGGCGGCCGCCCTTGAGGAGCACAAATCTCTGCTTCACAGGGACTTGTCGTGTGTGTGTGGGGGGGGGGACTTGATTGCGCCAAATTGATCGGTAATCATGTGGTGCTCAGAGCTTTTTATCCTGCTGCCTCTTTATCTCCACTTAAGAGGCTGTGGTAGGTGTATTTACATGCTGTCTTCTCAAGGGTTTCCTCTGCTCCCCCCCCCCCATCATCCCCTCAGTCACTCACTCTTTTATCCCTTTTGTTTTGCTCACGCTCCTCCGTGGCCCTCATGGCATCCACTGTCTTTCTGTCTTCAAAGTCTGGACATCGTAAATCCCTTATAGGTGTACTGTATTTTGTACAAGCACACACACACACAGAATTTTGATGCTGGTGGTGCGACAGGGGAAGTAAGGCTTGAGGAAGGACTAGGGTGGCCGATACTGACAAGAATAGAAAAATGTATCTTTTCTGTTCCAAGATAAAACAGAAATTTTTCTCCAAAACAGCTTAAACCATGTCTGTCAGCTGAGAATTTTGAGGTATATTTTTCATTATAAACACGATTATGCTTTACATGGGTCTGTGTATGACACCAAGTTTGGATGTGCACAATGTAACACATTTTGTTTTGGCTAAAATACTGGAATCTCCATTGAATTATGTTGTAATGATGTTTAAAACTGATACATTTCATGAAACAGAAATGTAAAGTTAAACAAACCTGGGAATTTGAAATGTCCTCTCTATGAAAAAGCCTTTTGTGTTTTGCTCTCAGTTGTGTTGTTTGTTTTTCTGGCTTTGCACCACTTTTCACCAATCACTGTCTGTGCATCTGTGCATGCAGCTGTCTGTACAAATATATCTCTGTTCTGCTCCTTTGTTTCAGACCTCAAAGTGAAACAATTAACAGTGTTGTCATCTCGGGGGTCCTCTCTCAGAGTTGCTGGTTAGCAAGTGAAGAGACAGGGCAGACTTTTTCAGCTGGCCTTGGCATTGTCTCATAAGTTTAACAGATTATGTTTGGGACAAAAACAACCACACAAAATTTAAGCGAGGGATCTGGACAATTATGGAGAAAAAAATAGCTTCATAAAACTCCTATCACAGTTGAGCCCTCTGTACTAGTCTTGTTATCCTTATACCTTTCTTTCTCTCTGAATGTCCTTGAGGAGGTAGTGGGTGTTGCCTGCGTGAGGAGGGGGGAGTCGGGGGTATGTGGGGTGCTTGTTGGGAATCACTCGGCCGGGCAATACACGCCTCCGCAGCTCGTCTCAAGGCTCTGTATAAATTCAACGCCATTGACAATTTACGGCCCGCGCCCATCCTCGATATGATGCAGTGAGCAGGGAGCCGACCGTGTCCTGTTGCCATCGCGCCAAACTGAAGCTAATTTATTACAGTGTAAAAAATCCACAAAGCAGAGAGAAGGGGCAGATGCAGAGATATAAGGGGGCCTTGGCTGGAGAGTGCTGGTATAATGTGGCATAAGGCTGTGGCCATTCTGACATCGTTGTTTTATTGTGTGGAGGAAAGCTTTAACAACTTTTCAAGAGTTTACATTCTCTATTTTTAAGGGCTTGGGCTCAGGAATATGTTTAGTTTGAACTTTTAGCCCCGCCCACTTAGTCCTTGCTGCCACTGTGACACAGAAACAACAGAAACAACTGTCTGGGATAGTGCCACGCAGTTATTTCCTTGTAGTTCTCTTATCTGTGCTTACCATTTGTTTTTATGACACTTTTGAAAATGCACCACGACAGAGAATCAAGTGTCTGGGACGGTGTTGGCAGTTGGTGTCCCTGCCTGATTGGACATAAAATGGCGACCTGTCAGGAGCTTCTGTGTTAGTTAATACCAGACAAAGTGCTAAGTAAACGAAGAGATTATATAGATTATAGTCTCAGTGTATTTCTATGTTAGCTGCATTTACTTTATGATGGATGATGTAAAAAGCATTTATCTTGACAAAAATACATTAAAATCAAGTACAGACCCTTTAAATCCAAGTTTATTTTTTAGGTTCTTTTCAAGGACAGTGTTTGTAGTTGCTGCAGATGTGGCTGTTAGTCTTAAACGAAACTAAAAATAGCTTTGTGACCACTTTCTAAAATGGGTTGCTATGCTTTGCTGCTTTTGTTCACAGGTTTATTCAGTGTTTAAGTGGGGATTCTTCCTGTTTCTGCCTCTTTTTGACATGATAAGGCTATTTCAAATATTTGACTGCACCAACATCATTATTATCAGATCTAAATCCTAAATGTACAGTTGACATCAAGTTCAACTGAAGATTTCAAATCTGTGAGTAAAGGGGGATTAGTAATCACTGAATACTTAGTTAACATCATAAGTCCTACTACAAATATACAACTCACATATACTGCAATATTTACTATTACTACAACTATTCCAGTCACTGTGGATACTACGACCACAGTACGACTGCTTTGGACTTTGGGACTTCTGATAACCCAGGGAAACTTATGCCTATTTTCAGGTCAAAATCTGAAGGACAGGCTATCTATGCAGTGTTATACTTCTCACAGTTTCTCAAAACACTGATTCTTTCTTTTTAATGGAGTCCAGTATTTGCACCGTTTTGCACTTCCTTAAACATATCCGATCAATTTCACATTCGATTTAAAATAAAAAAAAAAAAACTGTGTAAAATGCCTGATTTTCCTGAGTTGCATTTCCTTTCAGATTAGGTACATTGATTCAAATCCACGGCTGACGGGGTTGTGACGGGTCTCCCTTTGTACCCGCTCCGAAGAATGATGAAGATGATCGCAATTAATTACATCACGTCAAAACTTGTGAAAGCCGGCCCAAACTTCCCTGAGCGCTGTCACGAAAACCGCTGACCAGAGCGACGACTGACCTTCACAAAACCACCAGATTTATGTTGCTTCTCACCTCCACTCCTCGTCTCCTCACTCATTTACATATTTATCAGAGCTGATCGCAGTTTGACATCACGTTTTTCTTTTCTTTTTTTTCTCGATGTGCTCGCTGGAGAATGGAGGTGTAATGTGCATGGTTGTGGCAGGTGAGGAATGTGCTGAGGGAGCGTTTTGATTCGGAAGTGTGGGCATAAATTCTGCCTGGGTTGCGTTCGCTCACTCACTGTAGCTCTGTCCTGTACTCCACTAATGTCTTTGTCTTGTTAATTCTTATTGTATTTGGGCTGGTGTCCCCTGAACCTCTGAGACAGGCCCACTGAGGCTGGCAATGACGGGAATGGGAGTTAAAGAGATTTGTAATTTTGAGTCATGGATTTTGCATAGATAGATGGAAGTACTGAAAACTATTAAATGCAAAACTTTATAATAAGTACACCTAATTAGCCTTAATAATTAGCCTTAATAAAGCTAATTAATATCCTAACTCACACCACCCCTTGATTAAGTACAAAGCCTTAATTAGTGCCCTAACCCTAACTCCCAACACATTAAGTAGTTACTAAGCCTGAATCATTCTTAATAAACTATACTATTTTGTGTAGTTATCAAAAAGTGTAACCAAAAAGTAAAAAGGCAGTTCAGTCTGGTTAATCGTTATCTCATATGCCTTAAGTAGCAGTGGTTGGAAGAAAAGTAGTTGTGGAGGTAGTAGAAGTGGTAACGTTATATTTTGAAAATCCGAGCAAGTAAGTAACCTTTGTTTTTATTGTTTTGCATAATGTGATAAAAGCACAATCCGTATCAGACTCCAGGAGACCACTTGTAAAACTGAATACATATTTATATCTAAATGAAGCAGCACGGATTAGTATTGACCATGCATTCAATTAAAGACATGAATGCTGTGTCGGTTTTCCTAAATACTGTATGCTTCTACTCGCCGTACTGAAGGCAATTACTGCTGCAGCATTGTTTTCATTTCAGCTGCAATTTCTCCAAACTGTCAGCAAATACAGAGGAAATGTTTTTGTGTGAAAGAGAGTTTGATCATTTTGTGTTACTTCAGAAGGCTTCAGTTCCTCAGTCTGTGGTCCAGGGGTCTCCCTGCTGAGCCTGCTGATCTACAGTGACACCTACAGATCACCAAGTGCCACTGCAGTGCTGTGCTGTGAGGCTTCGCGACTGTTGTGACCTTAACTTCAATGCTGAATGGCGACCATACATTGTAACTGTATGTTTCACACAACCTGTAGTTATTGGCTGTTCCCTGCGCTCTGGGGCGGCCTTCAGCCTGTGCTGCTTAATTTAGTGCTACAATGCCTGGCTGGGCACAGCAGATGCAGAGGAATGCAGAGATACAGACAACACATAAACACAACAGCTACTTGGGGAGCGTTTGTGGCAGCCCTGAGGAGACATGGACTGTCACACTCTCACAGTCGTGTGGGATGAACAGTGGATCTATTGTAAGCTTGCAGAGCCCGCACCCGCTCTCACACTAAATGTAGCATGACCATGATGCTTGAATTCCCTGACAGTCAGGACCTTGGCAGCTGCCTCTGCTTTGGCGCACTACTTCTGGGTTCTTGGCTTTTCTGTGGAGAAGTGTGCGGCTGATTGGAGAGTTGCCTTGTACAACACTGCCATGTGCTCGCATCAGGAGTCCGTGAGGTGGCCTGGGGTCCGGGCCAAAGGAGAATTTCTAAGTGATGGAATTTCACAGCCACCAAGCGCCCAGCGGCTGGCCAGACTGCAAGCACTCACATTTACAACAAGCGGCCCGCCCCACTCCACAGAGACTCCTGAATGGCAAAGCCATTTGTCTATGTGAAGGGCAGGGAGAGAAAAGGAAATAAAATCACTAGCACAGCACTTAAATTGAACTTTTTTGTTTATGAGCCCTCTACACATTCACACGTAAACACAGACTAAACTAAATTGGAATTAAAGAGAAGGAAAGGTGCATAGCCTGTTGCTAATTAGCATTTTCTCTGCTCAGCACAAGCAGCCAGAGGAATCAATAAGATATTAAGTTTGTATAAGAATGGGGCACACAATCACTTTAATCCATTTGCAAGTGCAGATTAGAACAGAAACTCCAACTCTCAAAACTGCAGCAATCGAACCACTTCAGAGTGTACTACTAATACACATCATGCTTATGGCATTACTTGTATCACTTGTATTTCCTCCTCGGATATCTCAAAGTGCTAGAATATACACTCAAACCCAACACTTGAGTGTTGCATTCAAAACAGCTACAAATGCCAGAATAAGGTCAATGCTTAACATGAGGTAAAGACAAGAGACATTGCATAAAGGCTCTAAATAATAGGAAATTGAACAGAAAAAGTTAAAAGTGGAAAAAAAACCAAAACTTTTTTAATATAATGAGTTTCAGTGAAGTGGATATTTGAGAGTGAGTCATGACGCTCAGATCACGTCTTGGTCAGCTCACACCTGCTGCTGCATGTGCTGACCCCACAGATGTATAATTGACCATCATGTTGAATATTCTCATCTGAATTGTGGTTTGATGTTTGATTCATGTGTGTGGGATTGACAGGTCAACCTGAGTGATGTTTTTCTATCTTAAACACTGTTTTAATTGTGTATTCTTGGCCTTTCTGTCTACAGACCATCTGAACCAGGAGAGAGAGAAGAAGCTGGTTTTCCTGACATCTAGGGTGCACCCCGGAGAGTCTCCTGCCTCTTTTGTCTGTCAAGGTAAAGTTTTAATGTGAGGTCAGAGGTCAGATTGATTCATAGGATGATGGGTTGAAGCAGACTTTGCATTATAACTAAGATCATGTCTTGTTTACTAATGGTACCATATATATGTGCTGTCATTTAGATTGTAAGTCTTATAAGATGTATAAAATATTTCTCAAAAAAGCAAAAGTATAAATAATAAGCTGAAAAATCTGCCTTGGCATTCTATCTGATAGATTCTATATCACCTACTGGTGCCTTCAATCATGTTTGTCCTGGCTTTCACTATATCTGGGTTTCAAAGAAGTGAAGGTTAAAAAGAAGTGGAAGATTAAATCCACATTTAAAAGCGTACACAGGTCAGATGTCATTGTGCACGGCTCTACACTTATATACTTCTGCAGTATCACAGTACACATGCTCTACCTGCACCCTAGAGCGTTGTGCATCATTACGAATCAGATGAGTTGGTTGCTCGCCCGCTGGGTGCTGTCTGTTTTTCCATCGCCGTCAGCTCCATTCCATTTGTATTGATTTGGGTGCTCCGTCTCCTGTTCCTCCTGACTCTGACGATGCCCCCTCACTGTCCTTCCCTCTCCTTTTGTTTCACAAAACTCAATTAACTGCCAGTCCGTCCTGGCTTTTCTCTTCAAATCTATTCTTTTCCGTGTGTTTGTGTGTCTTCAATAGGTGTGATTGACTTCCTGGTGAGCCAGCACCCAGTGGCACAGATCCTTCGGGATCATGTGATCTTCAAAATCGTCCCCATGCTAAATCCTGACGGAGTTTACCTTGGCAACTACAGGTACAGAAATGCATTCACACCATCAGCCAATTTGTTTATTTGAATACATGCTAAATTAAATTGAATTCCCAATTTGTATGTCTTTATTTGTTTCTACCTGGGATTATATCTTCCTGCCTCCACCTTTAGGGAGACTAATGAATTCATATAGCTCACAGCAGTGCATTTGTTAGAAGATAGTGTTTGGCCGTAGGGCTGTTCTCTCTGCCAGTCTCTTCTCTCTGTCTTTAACAGCGCCGCTGCAGCTCCGTGGGCATCCTCCTCTCCTCCATTTTCCTCTTTTCTCCGTCCCTTCTTCATAATTGCCTTTTACTTAATAGGCTCTGCTCCAGGAATACTAATGCACACTCAGATAAGATCAGCGCTCAGCTCCAACAGTGTTTACCGCTGCCATCTGCTGGTGCCTCTGTGCCCAACATTTATTTAAACAGTCATCATATTTTCCTAATATGCCTTAAAAGTATGAAAATTACATAGGTTAATTGCATTGAATTGAGTCATATATCTGTATTTGTCTTAGGCATATAGTTTAACACGTGTGTCTTGTTGTGGGCAAACTGTATATACCATGTTTACATACAAAGCTAAAGTCACTTAACCTGAATTTGTTTCTGACTTCTGCGGTCTGAGAGAGCAGCCGTATCACAACGCCTGTGTCATTAGAGTGTCCATAGGAAAATGTCAACGACTCCCAACACAACCATCAAGTGGGACTGCTCTGTTTACACACCATCATTCCATTAATGAAATTGTAGCTTCAAGGTGATATTAACTGCACAGCAGGTGTCTTTGAACACACTGGACTATTTTACACAGAATAACCCATGACTGACAAATATTACAAGTCTTTTTACTACTTTTTTACTTTAAACATGTTCTTCAGTATTCCTCTCTATGTAGATTTGTATTGGCAGCAAAAGTTTAAGTGGGTTATGATCAAACTAAACATGGCAGTAAAATGCCAATACACTGTTAAAGGAACTTTACTGCCTGGTCATAATATTATGGGCTATAACAAACAGATTCATATTCACCCAATGTTGTTAATCTGCTGGTTTGTACTACACTTTATCCCAGAACTGTCACCACCAGATCAATGCATTGATGTTACAGAAAGTAGTGCAGTAAAAACAAAACAAAAACACAAAACTTTCAGTTTTGGAGATACTGTTCAATAACGATTCATAACAATTGTTGTTCGCGGAGAACTTTAAAAGTTCTTGCCGTTCTGATACTTTTAGCGTGTTCATGTTGCAGGTGTTTTATGAAGAGGCTTTCCTCAAGATTCATGGTTTGTTTCTTGGCACTGTTTGTTCACAGGTGTTCACTGATGGGCTTTGACCTAAATCGTCACTGGCAGGACCCCTCTCCATGGGCCCACCCAACACTACACGCTGTCAAACAACTCATAGTCCATATGAACCAAGACCCGGTAAGCCTGACCATGCTCATTCATATATGCATATATTTACAACACCATGGTCATGCTTCCTTTTTATCATGCTGCTAATTTGATCAGATTCTGCGTGTTTTGGCTACGAGCACCGGGGAGTGTTAGAAATGCTCGTCAGCATCTCTAAAATGTCAAGCACAGCTCTCCTGGCCATTCAAAAACATATTACTGAAGCAAGTCTGTGTGCTGTCTGTTTAAACCTTGACAGTAACGTTTTTAGATTTCCATCCCTAGAAAGGCTACAGAAATCGGTCTTTTTTTCTAGTCTTTATTCCTGATGTTAATTATAAGCAAAGCGGCAGGTTGGTGGGATTACTGAAGGTCAGAGAGTGTCCTGGGAATACTCTGCCCTTTTGTACGCTGCTCTAATCCTGATAAGAGAGGGAGCGGGCGGGGGCTGGCCGGGGCGGGATGGGGCAGGCCAGAGACGGGTAGGGCGCTGGGCTGGCATCGGGCAGATTAACCTTTTCCCCCAGTGCTGACACACTGATCGATAGGCTCCGTCATGGCTCCATCCACTCATGCCTGTCATTCACACACACTCACACCTCTCATGTTGTGGGTAAACACACATAAACACAATAGTACTTGATCACACAACAGCAGTGCCCCGGCAATGCACTAAAGGTGCTACTTATCCAATAAAGAATGTCTCTTAACCTTCTGCTTAAGCTTTGTAATGAATACCAATACAGAAAATGGATGGCACACTGTCTCTGACCTTTTTTCTCAAAGGCGGCAAAGACTTTAAATTTTGTTTACTTAAACCAACGAAACTTACTCAAAGAATTAAAATAATTATCAGCATTGTTTTTGTGTCAAAACTCAAACCTATTAAGCCAATTACAAGATATAAAAGAAATGCATACATTTTGTAAGACTAGCTATTTTCATCATTTTTTTGAAATACAGCCTTAAAATGATTTGCTTTTTCGGTATATATGAGATATTGTACACTGAAGAATGCATTTACAATCATTGTTTTTATTTTACAAAAGACATATTTTTCTTACCTTTTGGGGAGGCTGTAGTGTAGAATCTGTTTGTGTGTATTTTAGGTCTTGCATAACACCAGATGTTTTTCCTGATACAGTAATGCGTTAACTTTGCATAGTCAGATGGATTCTCGTGATATTTGTGAGTTCACAAACTCACAAGAATTCATCTTGGCATTCACCCATTGGTGCAATAGCGTCCCACAGGTGGTTGGCGCACCAATCACACAGCAGCATTGAGGTTTATGCAGAAGCCAAATGCAAAGTGCTCAAGCAAATCAAAACAAACATGGCGACGCCAACAGACATACTTCAGCCTATTTTAGCTTCAGTATGGACTATTTTGTTGGTGAAAAACATGCAGAGGGCAAGCACTTTGTGCATTTGTGGACAGGGAAGATGTCTGTGCTTTTCTCTCCACTGGATGCAACAAACGTTTGATTTTTCTTCTTGTTCCACTGTTGTGACACTTCAACCAATCAGATTCAAATGTCATGATGTTCTGTGTATCCATCTGAGATTGATAATGTGTAGAACTTAATTCAGAGTGACACACATATCATTCTTGCGTGAGCTAGGTCAGTAATATGTTGTAAAGATGGCACAATGGAGCTCCTGTATGTAAGTGTTTCTTTGTGTTTCCAGGACTTGTATTAGACACTACAGCTCCTCACCCATTCAGGCTCACAGAGGACAGTATATTGTAGGAAAAGTAGTTGACTGACTTCTCAGGTCTGACCCATCCCAGTGTGTTGTATCAAATGTTTGCCTGGTTCATTGGCTCCAATCAGACAGCTCCTGTGTCGACTTCTGTCCCTCCTTGGTGTCCCCTGGTACCCACCTTTCCTCACCCATTGCCTCGAGTGTCGCAGAGTTAATTTGGAGGCCTGGCCAACCTTTCCCTTTCTATGTCTCCTCTCTGCACAAGCCGTTAATCCCATCAGACACACTACCCGTGTCTGGGGCTCCCCAATGCCACTTCCAATGCCAGCTCTGGAGCAGGAGGGCCCTGAGCTGCCCTCCTCTCAACCCCCTTACACAGCGGGCGCAGAGTGTAATGAGCACACGGGGTTGGAGGGCTCTGCTGGACCACTCCATTAGCCAGAGATCAGCCGCACTTCAGCCCAACAGTCAGACTGGGCTGCAGCGTGTGGCCATTTACTAGCTGTTAACTCAACGTGTATTTGTTTAAAAGCCATCACTGGTTAAGAAACTAGCACAGAAGGTCATTTGAATGGCGTTTTGTTTTTTATGCTTTATGCCACAACTTAAAGTTTGCTTGGTGAGAAATTAAGTTGGGAATCAATTTGCTTAGAAAACAGTCTTGATAAGGTTTCAAGCAGTGGCATGTTCATAAAGCTAATTAATATAATTTTAATAGCAGCACTGTTTTGACATTTTAATGTTGTTGTTGCCTGCTGTTAACTTTGTACAAGTGCATTAGGAGCTCAAGTCCTGTAACTAACAGGGCTGATACAGTGAATGTTAATGGTGTCTGTAGGCTACAATAAATTATAATGGCTTGTTCCTGATAAGCACAGTCAATTTTGTACAGCCCACATTTTTCTGTTTACAACATAATACAATAATGCTTTGCATAAACACAAATGTGATCATCAACATTTTTCAGATGCAGCTATTCTTCCAGGCCTTTTACATTGCAGCGTGGCAGTGTTATGCAGTTAGTAGCGCTCTTGAACTTTTTGAACTTAGTATTGCACCTATCATAGAAAATAAATACTATATGGAATAATGCAATACAATTTATGTTGGATCGGGTTGACATGAATATCTGAGGTTCTATCTCCACTAAAAAAGAAGAACAAAATGTGCTTGTTGTTGTAACTTCTTAATATAAGCTCTGGATCTGTAATTGTATTGTAATTCATGACTTGATTCTTTAGATTTGCACTTTACTGATGGAATACAGTAAAACAGTCATCTTTAATCCGTTTGTAAATGTTTTAAACTTTAAAATCCATGTCTTCCTCTTTAACACCAAATTTGAAAAGTTAAAACTGGGGCTAAAGTCATTGCTAATCCACAGGCCTGTCCCCAGCTTTAGTAAATCCAGCACAGACGGTAAAAGCTAATTGAATGAACAGCGCAGTGCACAGTTGCCTTGTGCCTCGGAGTCTATAACTCTGACTGTGGTTTTGTCAATCACCATGACTTTTTTACTGCTCCTCTGTATTGCCACAGATCTCATAATTCAAAGTCACATAGTCCACACTTTTTCCCACAAAAGAGTCCATTTAGTTTAAAACACAGGAATCAGATGTTCTTGTCACTTCAGTCAGTTCAGCGGGAGACTTTTAGCTTTTTGTTCTCTGCAGCCAACATCTTCACTATCAGAAAGAGAAAACATTTCCGTCTAAACCTCAGGCTCTTTGTATATTGCAGTCATGGACATGCAATTATGGACATGTATTTTTTACTTTTAAGTGATACATTTTTCTGCATCCATTATATGAACTAAGACAGTATTTCTGCAACTCATTTATCTAGTTAATCTCATTTAGAATTATTATTATTATTATTTTGTATTTATTTATTATTTATTTATTTATTTTATTTTTTATTTTTTTTTTTTTTTGGGGGGGGGGTTGTTGGTGCTTTAGTTAAAAACATAGAATATTAATTTACAGTATTTTTTGTTTTGTTTTTTGTTTTTTTGCACAGCTATGTGTCTTTTGTTAACCCGATACAGAACAACTGGTGGAGGATGGGGGTGGGTAAGTGAAACTCAGAGCACTGAAGTCTCTGAGATGGGGGTAAAATCACTTTAAAACTATAGTCCTGTTGACAGAATTGTGCTATTATATGGTTGAAAGCTCCTTGAGGCAAGGAGAAGACTCAGCAATAGAATTAACCCTTATATTCATTTTGTAATAGATTAGGACAGTGGGTAGACCAACTTAAGCAGAAAAATACTGTACTATATATACTATGCTATACTTGGCAGGTTAAAAAAGTGTTAAACCATTTATTGAAACCTCATAACTGTTTACTATTCAGGTGTTGATGTGGACATAAGGCCCACCTGTTCCATCCCTCTTCAAAATAAAACTCAAGCTTGTTACATAATGGTGTAATGCAGGTTTAAAGGCCTTATCTTCTACTTTTGTCCCTTGTAATAAATCCAATATGGCGAACCATTGTGTGCATAACGGTCGGTACTATTTCCCTCCAAAGCTGGCTGTAAACGTGGCCGTTCCGCCGGATCTGAAGGCACGCTTCGCTCAAGCTGTTTCATACAATTCCATCATTTACCATCTGCGGCTGAACATTGGTCAGTAGGGAGAATGGCTGAAAGAGTCAGTGATGCAAGGAGCTATAATCTGTTCCCAAGCCGCCACCCTGTTGTTTGTTTTGAAACGAGAGAAATGGAGAGGCAAAAAGGGACCACGGAAACAAATGGACCCATCTCCTTCCTAAAGCGTGCCTTTTCCAGCTCATTTATCAAACGCACGGGAAGAATTATTTTTGATTGGCTTATTACTCGAAACATTCATCACCGGGCTGACATACCCCCACCAATCTGACACTGCCATTTTGGATAATTTGTTAAGGATGACAAAGGGGTCATTGTTGCCTTAGCTTCTGTTTGACCTTTTTAAAATTAGGGAATTAATTTTCAATGTGGAACAAACGTATTAGGCCCTGTCACACCCCGAGTGATATTTGCACCTTGGAGTCCTCCCTATTGCCCTACTTCTTTCTGCGATCCATCTTCCTCCGTCTTCTGGTTGTTTACTCCATAGTGGTTGTATGGCTCTTCTCTTTCGCTTGTGTTATTTTTGCTGTTTGTCTGTCTCCCTCCTTAGCCTCCCCATCTTACTCCCTGCTCTCTCAGTGTGTGTTCAAATGTCCTCCGGTGTCATCCAGCCATTTCTGAACCATTTTCAAGATTTATGGCCAATTTTGTGCCCATCAAGCCTGCATCACTTCAATCCTGCCATCATCTTGTGCTTTATTCTGCCTCTGTTGGAAGCTCAATTGGCTTCTTTCATGCAGACTGCCTATGCATCTGCACAGCTTGGGTATTTTGAAGTTCAGACACCTTCAGCTCTTCTCAATAGTTTGAAATACTTATTAGTTTGATACATTTGATAATTATGTATATTTAGCAGGTCCTTGTCAGCAGATGGGACAGCTTATAGAAGGACTAAAGCTTTGACTGTGTGTGCCCGTTCAGCCTGATTACAAGTCACCTCTGTGTTCATAAACAGATAAATATCCCCATCAATTTCAGTGTGTTGTTGCGAGAGAAGGAGAGAGGCAGGGCGGACAGACGGAGCCAAGGTTTTGCGTTGTCAATGCTCCTCTATGAAGCAGGTCATGCCATCTGCCATGTTCTGTCAATGCTGCATCATTACAGGGTCACTGACCAAACGTGCACTGTGCCCTCACACAGCTCCTTCTAATGAAATGTGGAAGCAGTTTAGCAGCCAGTGATACATGAGAGATAGAGCCCTTTTTACAGATAGGAAATAAATGAGAAATGTGGATACGATCTGGGAAGCAGAAGTCGTTAATAAAAGCAGGTAAATGTTATTGTAGAAATAGACTTTGTAGCAATAAAAGGACAGAAGATAAACACAGTTATTAAATATATTTTTTAGAAATTGTATGGAAGTATTACTGAAAACCTCAAACATGTCTCTGCAGGTTCTACCAATAACAAAATGTGCACAAACACGCAGACAAAAATAATGTCCAATAAACAAATGATATAAAAACAAAATAGAAATGCAAGTTACAGATCAGATCTTTGGGGAAGCAGGCCCTCACAGCATGAGTACATGTTTTTCAAGCTATTTTTAGCAACAAAAACACCTGAAGTTGATTATATCCAAGATATATAAGTTTAATGCCATACAGTGAAACCTTTCAGGCAACACTAATATTTTCATGGAGACAAGCAGGTGATGAACTCCACACAAAAAGACTTACATTGTGCACCTTTAATGGCATTCCAAAACTGGCTTATAAAATAACAAATTTTGAAATGAACTGTAGATGCTATGAAGGCTGTCACAGATCATGCACTGGAACTACAGTCTGAAGCCAGTGTCTGAATATTTGACATTTCCTCTGCACTTGAACAGACACATGCCTTGCTCAAGGGCCTTTGCCACATTTCTTTCTCACTTGCATCATTGCAGTCACAGATTTGCTCTTGCACCTCCAGGCTGACTTTGCCCTCTTCAAATCCCTGTTTGATTTTTACACATAGAGGAACTCAGTCCCCCCCGCTGGCATGATGGCAAATATGATCATGTGGCTTAATATGCATTATACAGGTGCTAAGTCCAGACATTCTACTTTGAAAAGACAGCACTTTTCCATCTCCTCAAGAGCTTTATTCAAGAGCTTGTAATCCTGCTTCAATCAGCTCCTTTTCCCTTTCCTGTGTAAAGATAAGCTTGCATTTACAGACTCTGCTGCGCACCCTGAACGCACCACTGGCTAATTATTATGCAGCAGATAAGCACTTGTCTGAATAAATACATTCCTTTGACCTACACTAAATGGACATAAGTTCAGCACAAGTTCCCTGGAGTTATTTCTACAGCGCTGTGGGGACTTGTTTTTGTATAGGGTTTAATTTCTCCCCTCCTACTTTCTCAAATTGTCTTCTGACTTTCATTTAGTAGCTACTCTCTGTTTCTTAATTGCCCCTAATTGCTTAATTACAATTTCAAATGAACAATTCTGGAGGTCAGAGCTGGTTGTTAATTGAAGCATCAATCACAGCATTGAGGCCTTCACGAGCATCACAGTTTGATTGGCAGCGCATTAACGCGGCATTGTAGTGCTTTGGACATGACATTGTGTGAAAGCGACATGGCTGTTTCTGCTGTTCATACTGTCCTCAAGTGTGAAGGAGAATTGTACCGGAACTCCAATTTGTGATCTCACTTTCACCTCAATCTCAGCAGACTATTAATTCAACTCATTAAAGGTGCATTATATAACTTTTATTCTTGTCTCCTTGAAGATGTTATTGCTGTGCCTGGAATGTTCCACAGAATGGCATAAAACTTATTGCCTGGCGAGCCGCTCTCTCCTATTTTCTGTTCCAGACCATAGAGCACATCACAAAATCCTCCAGTTTTGGAATGTTCCTTCTCATTTGTATACCATGTGTCTCTCGAATCCCGTAGAAACCTCCTTTGTATCATTCAGAACAAAATATATGACTTCTTACTCATCAGATTTACACTTTTGTGCTTCATTTGTAGATTCTGCAAAAATTGGAGCTGTTTCTTAATCCTCTGTAATTTTTTGTCTTTCTTTTTTACCTGTAAGCTGCCATATTTGCTTTGCCATAAACACAAACCACGCATTTCTCTGACTGGTTAATCTAAATGTCAGTCATATTGTGGACACATGATACGGCTCAAAACTGCACACTTTCACATTACATTACATATTTGAATGTCTTACCACACCTGCAAAGAAATAACATCTCTAGAAAAGTTACTCAGGGCACTTTTATGTTTTAAAAAGACCTTACTTACTAACCAGTCCTACGATCATAATCACTTAACGTGCCCAGTGTGTGATACTGCAGTGCATACACATACAGTTACAAATGAGAAAGTGTAGTCTGCTGCCAAAGCCTGAAATCCGTATCTCTTTAGATTCAAAAGCTCCATGTTAAATACACTTTTTCACAAAAGCTTATCTATCTCTGGGAATGAAAACCAACCCATAACTATAGAAAGGATTGCACTGAATGTTACAGCATTTTACCAGTGAAATCTTGGATTGCATTTCTACTGCCGCAGTCCTGTATGTAACCGGATTAAAAACCAGATCTAATTCAGTAGAAAGGGCCCTCAGTGTTCATGTCAAGTCGATTTTCTAGCATTGATGCAACATTACACATTTTCTTTCAAAGCCTTGTGCATCTACGGCAGCCTCCACCTTGAGACCTGGTGTAGCATGTAAGAGCCAGTTAACCTATATTTTTACACTGTGCCGTTCACTTTGATCGGCTACTTGTCCGCCTTCCTCCACCACCTGCACCTGCTGCTTTTATCCTAGACTCTTCCTCTCACCTTCTCTCCCTCTCCTCTCTCTCTGTCTCTTTCTCCCTCTCCCTCTCTCTCTCGTTCTGTCTGTCTTTTCCGGCAAAAGCAAAGGAAGGTACAAGTGATTATGGGCTGCTTTTCTTCGTGTGTGATCGTCTCAAACTCTTGTCTTGCTGCCTAATGGAGCCTCCTCTCCACTCAGCCGTGCCATCCTTCCTTATTTTGCATGTCAAGTGTGACGACTGTACCGGCTACACATTCTGCTTGTACATTTTGTGGTGATTGATGGTGTGAATATGCAAAGTACATAATATAGTATAATAATATTTTTTTCTATACAATTTTTTTTTTTTTTTCAGTTCAGTTTTGGAATTTGAGACCCCGCTCACAGAAGGAAAGCATATTTTTTTAAATAATTTTGAACTATGCTAAATAGATATTCTTAATGCCATGCTAAATGATACAATTTTCTTCCAACTGTATACATACTTTCCTTTCAGGTTCTATAATAAAATACATGCCTCCATTTAGTCTTTCCAAACCAGTTCTGACTCCATTTGCTTAATATCTCATACATATTTCTATCTGTGTCTCTCCCATCACTCCATTAGCTGCATTTAGCCATTTTCATCATCTCTTGCCTTTCCTCCTGTATATGTGTATATGTGTGTTTTGTTTTTCTGTTGTTCTTCCTCCTCCTCCACCTCCACCTCCTTCTCCGCCGCCCCTCGCTGCTGCTCCTCTCTCCTCTGGGGCTCCATCCATCAGGTTGTCGGGGGCTGCTCGCGGCCCACTCGCACCCACCATATTTCAGCAGCAGCCAGCCAAGCAACTGACAGCGCCGCCACCACCAGGAAATTGCTTTGGCTGTGAGCAGAATTTCAAACGCATACGAAGACGCACACACAAGCCAGGGCCGAGCGAGCATGTCTTTTCCTTACTCTCTCTCTCTCTCTCTCTCTCTCTACATCCTGATATCTCATTCTCTCACTCCACTGTCAATCGCTTCATTTCTATATCTTTCTTTATGTACCGTTTTGTTTCCTCATATGCATTTGCCACTATCTATCGCCATGCTCTAGTTATACTCCTCCTTTTATGCCCTATAGGGAACCATGTATAGAGCCGCATCTGTAATGAGATGGATTCATGATGCTTCAGAGTATAATTGTAAATACAACGAAAATGCTGGGATCTCAATAATTATTCCATAAAGACAAAGAAGCTGCACTATGTTACTTTTCACCTCCACCACCTTGACTCCATGAAGATGATGCTGCTTTGAATGAAATTTTCCAACAATTACAGATGTTTTTTATTAGCCAAAAGTTCATTGAGAATCGTGCATGTTATATTGAAGATTATGTCAGCTGCTCGTCTTTGTGAAATGGGTTGTTTAAGTTTAAGTTGCTATAATGTGGAACATTTCAAGCAAATCAAAAACATTTACATGCAATCAAACAGGTTCTCTTTTAATTAACAGCATAAAGTGTATATAGTGTATCAAATATGTGTTTAGTGTATCAAATAACTAAAATATCGTTAGTATGAAATAATATTGCCCTATTCGTATTCGTATAGTACCACTGCATGTAACTGATGATTACTGCCCGTGGTTGTGGTGAACGATGAAGATGAGGAAAAGTAGAATGGAGGAAGCAGATAAAGCCTCACTAAGTCTGTGTCACGACTGTTTTATTTAGCTCCACCCAAAAAGAGGGAGACAGGGCGGTTTGCTGCTGTGAACTTAGCAGGAGATCATTACTTAGCATAGGCAGCCAAACCTAATCCCTTTTCAGCTTGTGTCTTAGCATACATAATGTCCTCATCATCCAGTTCTAATATCTCATAAGGTTCATTCATTACACTGCTCATTAGAGGTGGTGAGTCAGAATTGCTGTCTGCGTAGAACTATGGTGGGGAAGTTTGAATTTGTTCAAGTGAAAATATTTTCAATAATTCTCAAGTTATTTAATCACAGAAATTATTCAGGTCCATTAAAGGGCTATTTGCAAGAACACGGCGTTCGTTTCCTTTTCAGTGCAACACAAAGTTACCAAAACCTGAATTGACAAACCTCTTGACTCCACAAAACTTTGAATCAGATATCAAAATATTTATTTGCTGTTTAATTATTTTATTCACACATATTCTCTTTTGAGAGAATGGTTTAAATGGTTTAAATCTCTAGAAAATAGCATCTGTCAAGTATTTTGAAAAATAGTGCTCTCCTGAAGGGTAATAGAAGTAAAGGATTTGTACCTTTGACAAGCCAAATTCTTAGAATGTAACTAATGTAGAAAAAAGTATAGTCATTGTGCCTAGTATAGTCACATAAATAGATCTAATATCTGAAGTATTGTTCCTTAAAATATTCCAGAGTGTGACAGAAATCCTGTTTGTGCTGATATAACATAAAATGTGTTTTCTGTGAACACTTCAAATCAAACTGAATCACTTCCCTCAATTGAACTTTTTTGATTACTCTTTCTATTTTGTGTTTTATTTTTATCTTATGGTCCAAAGCCCACATCACACTAAATCTGATAAGTGCATTTGTGTGAATGTAACAAATGCCTCTTCCCTGACACTGCGTTTCTCTACATTTGTGCTGATCTCAGTCTGAAGTGCAGCAGTGCCCTTCACAAGGACAGTGTGGCTGAAGTGATGTGTGGGTGGTATCGCTCCTTTCAGCTATCGAGCCTATTCTCACTTTGTACTATCGGGGGGTTTGAAGCGGTCCCTTGGGTGACAGCCTCCTCCCTGCTGCACCCCCCTCCTGTGGCCAAAGAAAGCATTGCTAACTCCCAGTGGGGACGCCCCGGTTGTGGACTGTTGCTCAAAGTGTCAGACAAACCGCCCTGTGCTAACCTTTCTGTCAATTTTTCTGTCTTGTCTCCATCAGAGGGTGAGTTTGGAGTTCTACATCGATGTCCATGCCCACTCCACCATGCTCAACGGCTTCATGTACGGCAATGTTTTCGAAGATGAGGAGCGCGTCCAGAGACAGGCCGTGTTCCCCCGACTGCTGTGCCAAAACGCTCCAGACTTCTCCTTTGTAAGGCCCATTGAAGACACATGCTTCACATGTGGTACAAGACCAGAGGCAAAAGTAGAGAGACCCTTCACTGCCAACTGTTGCATTCTTTTTGAATCATAACACAGCGTCATTTCCTAGACGTACAGTAGTCTACAATAGTTTAAGTGAGATGCGAAATTAAATCCAGTCAGGGAGAGTTTTGAATAACTTTTGAATTTTTATAGGTAAATCAAGTTAATAATTTAGGTTTGGACCTAGACCTTTCTGGAAAAAAATGTTTATCTAAATTAGTTCTGACTAGAGATTCTGCAATGAAGTAGTCTTCCCTCAAAGCAATATCATTTAATATAATTGCACTTCTTGTGTATAGCTAATTCATATATAACCCAGACTACCAAGCTAAAACCTAACCTAAAGAAGGTGTTGATTAAAACAACAGATGGTTAGATTGTGGTCTGTCCCTGAATGTACAAAGGTGCAAGGAAGTTCAGCATATGTATTATTAAGTTGAATACAATTATTTTAGTTGAAGACACAAAAGTTCACACTTGTGCTGAACCTGTGAAGCCGTCTGTGGAGATAGGTGTGGAGCAGAAGCTGGACCAGCTGTGCACAAAGGCTCTCACCTTGACTTCACAAACCCTAGGCTCTGTACTGTGAAACTTATAAAAGGTGTGGAGAAAATTATGAATACACACAATGTTATGGTGAAAATGCATGAAAACAACCATTCAAAAACACAAGGTGTCTGTGCACAACATGCGGTGCCGAAACCATTACATCCTGTCAAGATAATCAACAGAAGTATTTAATAATAATAATAATAATAATAATAATAATAATAATAATAATTAAAGATATAATTATAAAATTGAGTGTAGAAATCCTGTATGGATGGTACCTTGGGAGACTTGGTGATTGTGACGCACAGGCTGCTCCTTCCTTATAGGCTGCTCCTTTCTTACAGGTACATTTCCTCTAAACTGTTTCCTCTCAGCTCTGTGTCACTTTTCTGACCTTTGATTCCTCAGTGATGGTGACATTTCACAGCAGAGCCACTTTACACACATCATAAAGAATAGCCTTTATAGCCCATTGACACTGGTGTCAGGCTGCACTCCGAGCCAATAGAGGCTGATGTTCAGCCATACATGTATGGAAATGTCAGTGCGGAGAGTGTGGACGATGAGTAAAAGGCTGTGTCTCTGTCTCTCTGCTGCCTGGGTGACAGATGGCTCAGGGGTCACCTCCCTCACTGTGGTTTTGTCCCTGTGCCCATTCAGCAGTACCAAACCCCAGCAGCGGCAGCACAACACAATCACCGCTAACTCCCCCCGGTGGCCCCAAGTCTGCAGTTCAGCACGGCAGCTCTCAGCGCTGTGCCTCGGACTGACAGTGAAAAGAAACTTTTTACACACTCCTCCCAAGACAGAACACTTTTTGTGCAGTTTAGCTGACACACTCAAAGCCCAAAATAGACTTTTTTTCTGCAGAAGCTGTTTAACCAATCTTTGAAATGACTTTGTATGTAGGGACTCGAAAACGCTGAAACTCTGCAGCTAATTGTACGATATAATGTATAACTAGAATATCAAAATCTGTCTTTCTTTTGGTTTGTCCCAAAAGCACTTCAATTGTCAATAATTAGTAATAAATTGATTTGACTTGTGTCTTGAGTATTGCAAATGATCAGTATTTGGACCCTTTTATTACAGTATGTACAGAATTATTTGAGCAAAAACTGTATTTTTACATGGAAATGGCTTTCTGCAGAAAACTTTCCAATGCTCAAAGGGTATATTCTGTCTCCCCACTGACATCTATTTCTTGCTTTAACTGTCACCAAATCCTCTGAAGTATTGCTGATATAACTTTGATAGTGTCCTGTTTTCTCATATTGCGGTGTTACTGTCTGCCCTTGTAGTCAAACACATCCTTTAACCGGGATGTGGTGAAGGCCGGGACGGGCCGCAGGTTCCTGGGTGGTCTCCTTGATGACACGTCATACTGCTACACTCTGGAGGTGTCCTTCTACAGTTACATGACAGCTGGCAGCAGCGCCCCTGTGCCCTACACTGAAGACACCTGTATCCTCTACCATGGAAAAAAAGATTCACAAACAGTCCTTTTCATGTGATTTAAATGCACGCTCCTGTTTGTTTGGTACTACTTTGTGCATCCTCGTAAGGTCATTGGAAAGCTGTTGCTCTTTTGTTGCGGCTTGTTGCGACAGATGTGTACCAGCAGAATGGGGGATGTGATAGCCGTGTCTATTGATTTCATTTACAAAAGGAGAGGAGAGAATGGGAGCTAGTGTTGGCGTATGGAGAGCAGTGTGCTGCTTTGATTGCGATAAACAATGGAACAATGGAGTAAACATGATTCTTGTCAACTTCAATCACACACACACATACACACACATACAGTCTCATTAATGTGCTCGTAACAGGAAGCAAAGGTCACATTCCTTAATTGAGCCAGATAGCACCAAGTTTTCCTTCAGGTGACCTTCTTGGGGTTAAAGAGCTCCTTACAGTCAGTCAAAGGCAACTGAATCTCAGCGATAAGTGAGCGAAAAGGAAGAGAGATTCAGAGAGATAAACAAAACATATAGAAACTGCTCTTGGAAACCCATATACTTTTATACAGGAGGGGAGGAAAAGGGGAAGTGATGCAGTGCCCTCTAGTGCTAACACCAGAATACAGAATACAGATCTTGTTTAAAATATTTGACTAAATAATCAGGGCTTTGCTTGTGAACAAACTTAAAACAACAGGATCTCACAGTGTCTAAAGCAAATGTTCTGCTGAAGACAACCAGCATCAAATTCTTCCAGTTCTAATCATTCGGCTTGCCTTGAAAGTTTTAATGCCCAGTCATCTTGTTGATGTTGGTTATCATGTCATTTGCCATCTGTGTTGGCAAAAATGACTGTGTACAGCCTTTTGCTTCCCAATTCAAACTTTGGGGATGTGTTATTGTGATCATTTCCATTCACAGATTTATTGACTATTTGTCAAATATTTCATTTTTAACATTGGACTCAGTGTTGATACTTTATTTGATTACCATGTCAAATATCTTTGATTAGCAGTATTTCTGTTTGTAGTCTCCTCTGAAGCAAATACAAAGATGTTTGTCTCAGCCTTGTCTGAAATTATCAAGTATAATCATTTTCCAAAAAGGTGTTTTGCCATATTTGCACATTTATTGATGTGTTGTGATATTAGACCGATAAATACATGTAAAATAAGATTCCCATCTCTCAACAATGACAAAAATAATCGGCTCACGTCCTGACCTTAAAAATATCATGCCTCTTGTATCAGACTTCAGAGCGCTGTGTGCCACAGTAGTGCCAGCAGGAGCAGCACATTCTGTGTTGACCTGTCAGTGTTCCAGGGCACAGATAAGAGCTGGGCCGACTGTTGTTGTGGACGGGACATTTCATCTGAAGGTCGGTTTGGGCTGTGTCCCTGGTTTGGTGGGAGGTGCACTTGATCTTTCAGTGGGTCCAGGGATGCATGTTTTGTTTTGATGCGGGGGCGTGAGGGGAGGGGCTCTGCGGGGTGGGCGCCGTGCACAGGGCCTGGTGTATAGTGGAGATTGGGGTCAGGCAGGTTGAAGGAACCAACCATGTCACTTTTTCCGCCCGGGCAGTCGCGCCGATGGAGCGTGGAAATCATCAACAGAGACCTTTAGCATCATGATTCACACCCCCACCTCACTCACCTGATCTACGGCCCTGCCCTCACTCACTGTCCTCTAAACTAATACATGACAAATAAATAATAAGTACGCCTACACATTACATGCCCACATAGTCTCCCCACTGCTGTGACTTGTCGCCTCTAAAATTGAAATGGTAACCTTTCTGTGAGCTTTTGCCACAGTTTGAGGGCGCTTATAAAATTGTGCATTGTGTGTATGTGTGAGATTATTTTGAGATTTGTCCCCTGCTCTTCCTGTGTCTTTATGTCCTCGTGTCTCCTCTGGTCTGTCCTTTCCTCTCATCTCGTCATGCAGGAGATAACAGCTCATTATATCATCTAGTCAAGCTGAGAAAGCCCTTTTCTCAAACAGCGGGGACAACCTCTGTCTGTCCGTCTCGTCTTTGTCCTTTAATCATCCCACACCTGTCTGTGTCTTTGAGCTTAATGTGCACGGCCCTCCACTCCGGCATAGCTTTTTCACGCAGAGCAGAAAGTGACTGCACTTCAGCTGTAGGCAAATATCCTCTCATATCCATGGTTGTCTGGGAATTTCACTTCTTTGGCTTTGAAAAACATAGCGTACAAAGCTTGGTATGCAGAGAATTTTTCTCTGTTTTTATATTCCAGGATTTTTAGCACTCTTTTTGTAGATACAAGGTTCATGGCCATCCGACTTTTATAGACCACTGAAACTGTTTTTTTCCTTCCAAGCGCCCATGTTTGATAATCTCCATTATTCATCAGATGGTGTGCGCTTCCCTATGAGGATAAAAGGATGTGGCCAGCTCACAGAAGCATACATACAAGTGGAGTGCATGTCAGGTTAACCGGAGGAACTCACAGAATCCTGAGTTGCCACCAGAGCATCAATGGTGGACAGGCTGTGACAAATATGCAAATGAAATCGCTTGGAGGCAAATCTGCTTCACCAGCGCCCATCATACACATCACATCCCACTGATATAGCCAAATGGATTGGAGCTCAGTCTGCAGCAGGGCACATGGCTTTACACACAGACAATTACACAAATAGTTCAGCTCAGATGAACAGGCTTCTTCACAGAGATGCACATATTTGCACGCTGCTCCAGTTGTTTGGTCGGTACCTGGAATAATGGAATAATTTAGATTTTTGGGACAAATTCAAAGAAGGTTTTAGACAAAAAAAACATTTTGAGATACAATGAGTTTGACTTGTAATAGATATATTAATTAAATAAGAACTTTTGTTTATGCATAATAAAAAACAGTGTTACTACTTAACATGGCCAATGCCATTTTATTTTGACAATTAACAATTTTCACAGTCAATCAATGTAATGGGTACATAAAAAGTGAGCATGTTTTGTTTGTGTATTGAGTCATGCATCACTTTTGTTGCCCTCAGAGAAAAAAACACTTTTAAATCTTGTTTGTTGTCCATGTTATTGGCACTGACTTTTCTACCCATCAAAGATTTAAATCAGCCTGTTGTTGTCCCTGATAAGATTTGAGGTCTTTGAGTCCCATGGATGCCTATTGGGGACAAAAATGTCTCTTTCTGTATCGCTGTTGTTGTTTCACCTCTTAATTAGCATTGATAATGACTTGCCCGAGTGTCAGTGCTGTGACAGGAGCTGTCAGTGGCCAGTATTGATGGCTTGAATGTCCTCTCTCTTGTCTCCTGTTAACTCTGCGATCTGGACAGCATTTTGCCCATGGCTTGTTGCTTTTACCACTAGAGGCCTTGTTGTCTGATCGTCACCTTGTCTGTCTGTCTGCTGGACCAGGCACCTGGGACACAGCGCTGAAATCCGCTAAATGCCGCGGTGACAGTAAACAGCTGCAGTAAACACATAATGAGCGTCCTCTTTTGTCTCGCCCCTCTCGTATCTCATCAGAGCCTAAGCTGGCACGCCCTTGAGCCCTGACAATGACCTGCTATTGATCAGACGCCTCCATTATTTGTACGAAGATGTTCAGAAGCACTGCAGTGACAGCAGAAGACCAGACGCATGCCTTTGACCTTTTCACAGCCTAACAATAATGACACATAATGATCACCTTTAGAGATGCTGATGACACATTTTACTCAACAGTGCAATATTCAAAGTAGTTCCTGAAGTGTGATTTGTGCCAAGACGTGGAAGCTCCTCTCTCGGCCACCCACTGTTACCTGGCTCTCACTCTTCGCACTTCCTGCTGTTGAGGCATCCATGTACCAGAAGGCACAGTTGCCCACAGCAGCGGACTATGCAGCAGTCAGGGTATTCTCTGTGTCTCCCTCTACATCCGGCTACCTTTAGGAGCTGACCGTCCATCACCAAACCTGCTGTAAGGGATGTTGAGTCGTGACAAGCCAAGCTGAGAGGCCATCTGTGCTCATCGGGATCTGGGAGATATTTTTGTCGCTGAGCGTGCTTGGCCAAAGAGCTCTTGACTGGCACTGGGCTCTGCTGATGAGAGGAAATGGGGGAGAACACCAAAAACTTTCCTGAGGTCACTATATATAATGGGTCAGTGATATGAGTTGACTAAGTCATTGGACATTTTGAAGTAAAGTATTCACAATGACTGCCATAGGTAGTATTTATTATTATGGTATTATTTACTGTAAGACCCACACCAGTGCTAAATTAACTCAGCAGGCCTTATATCTGGCAGCTGTAAAGGAAAGTTTTTCTTGTTTGCTTTTTTGAAGATAATATGAAATCTTTGCGACAGCCATAGACTCAAGCCATTAAAATTCCACAGTTTTTGCCAAGGCCAATTGCATACGTACTGTGATTGTATCATGGCATTAATTCTTTGTTGTTCCTTATTATGCTAACTTCTTTTGTGCAGGAGTTGCATGACTATGCATTATATTGTGCAGTGATTGATATTTCTAGTGCCTTAACAGTATTTTTCAAATGGTATAGTTACTTTATTGAGGATTGACAGCAATAAAATAATTGTAACTTCAACTTCTAAGAAAAAATGTGTCACAAGTTCAAGCATTTTTCACATTTACTACATAACTGTAGAAGATGCAAAGACTTCTTTTGAGTTTGTTTGTAATCTCCTCTCCATCCAATCACTGTTTTCAACTTTGCATCCTAATGATGGGTTTGTGCAGAGCACAGGGCTGTGCTGGCCTGATGCAGGACCAGACAAACAGATGGGGCATAAACACAGACTGTGGCGTCCTGTGGAGAGTGTTGCTTGCTCTCAGCTTTTACTGAAAACAATGAAGTTCTGCCCAGACTCCTGAACATATGCAAAAGCACTCTTAAAGGCCAAGGTGACAGTGTACAAAGGAGCAACTTCCCTTTGCAATTTGATACTTGTATACTCTTGTGTGTGTAAGTGTATTGTTGAAACTTGACAAACTATTAAGCCTCAAGTGTAGGCGCAGACAGCCCATTAAATCAAGGATAGATGGGTTATAAGTTAACAGCTTTTAGAACAAGGAGAGCTTTTCACCTTTATGGCTTCAAGGATTTATGCAGCAAAGGTTTTTGGTCATTACAATGAAATGGATGAGAAATAAATACAACATTTTCTTATATATGGCATTTGTTTCAATCATACAGCTCTAACTGATGGATAGTCTTGGATAACTGGTTGCATCAGAACATCAACACGATAATGACAATGGAATGAGACAGATTATGTTTGTGTCCAGATGAACAATAGAGAAAACAATGTGTCAAAACAGAAAGATAGATCAAACATAATCCTTGGGATTCTATATACCTAGTACATCCAACCAATGGACTGAACATTGTGTGATGTGATTGTATTATGGAGCAATTGGATCATTCCTTGTTCTCTACGTGTCACTGTTCATTACTGTTACTACATTTTTTTATTTGAATTTGATTTTATGGGAAAATCCTTGATTAATAAAAAACACATTTTTATACATCCATTTTCTTACTCTTTTTCGGGGCCGGGTCGCAGGACAGCAGTCTAAATGGGGACTCCTACACTTTCCTTACCCCAGACACTTCCTTCAGCTCCTCTGGTGGGACTCCAAGGTGTTCTCAGGCCAGTCGAGAAACATAGTTCCTCCAGCATGTCCTGAGTCTTCCCCAGGGCTTGCTTCCACCGAACAGATGCCCGAGCCACCTCAGCTGGCTCCTCTCAACGTGGAGGAGCAGCAGTTCTAATCCGAGCTCTTCCAGTTTGACTGAGCTTCTCCCCTGTCTGTAAGGGAGCGCCCAGCCATCCTGCAGAGGAAACTTATTTCAACTGCTTGTGCGGAATAGACCTTACCCGGGAGGCTTAGTAGTTGTAGTTGGAACACACCTTCCAGTCCTCCTTCTTAAACACCACCTCAGTCCGCCAATCCAGAGGTACTGTCCCTGACAGCCACGCAGTGTTACAGAGGCATGTCAGCCAAGACAGCCCCACAACATCCAGAAACTATACTCGGATCACATCCACCCCCAGAGTCTTGCCACCAAGGAGCTTGCCAACCACCTCAGTGACTTCAGCCAGGACAATGAATGAGTCCTTAGCCTCTGCTTCCTCCTCAGAAGACATGATGGTGGGATTGAGGGTATCCTCAAAGTATTCATTCCCCAACATCCCCAGTCAAGGTCAACAGCTTTACACCCACACAGCCTCCCCTTCCTGACCTGTCTCTGACCTGAAGGCGCAAGGACACGACTTTCTTGCTCACTGGGGTGAACTCCGACATGCTGCAGCTGAGCTGTGGGGCAATATAGCAAGCCCACACCAGTTTGCCACCTCTCCCCACAGGCAACGCCAGAGAAGCAGAGAGCCCAGCCCTTCTCAAGGAGTTGGACTCTCTGGGTTCTCAGCTGTGCATTGAGGTGAGACCGACTATATCTAGCAACGCTCAACCTCCCACACGAGCTCAGTCTCCTTTCATCCCAGCGAGGTTACATTTCATGTTCCCAGAGACAGTTCCCATGTCTAGAGATCTGGTTGAGGCCCCGTCTTTGACTGCCACTCCCTGCACTGGCCCCTTACGGCTCCTCCTGCAGGTGGTGGGTCCACTGGAGGATGGCTCCTTTAGGCTGTGCCCTGTCGGGCTCTATGGGTGAAGGCCTGGCCACCAGCCGCTTGCTAACGATTGTGCTTATCATAAGGGGCTTTTGAACTGATCTCAGTCTGACCCATCTCCAAGCACCTGTTTGCCATGGGTGACCCAAGGACATGAAGCCCCAACAACATAGTTTCTGTAATCATGCAGGTGCCCAAACTCATCCACCATATGGAGGTTATCTTTTTAGTCAATAGAAAATCATTTTCAACACGAGATAATATATTAAGAATTTATAGTTCTGATATAGATTCTAAAACCTGAAATGGTCCAACTTCATACTATTTAATGTGATGTGTATGTGACAAACCTGCCGAGCACTACAACCAAGAAATCAGTTGTAGCTTTGAAGACTTCTACACAATCGGCAAACTTTTTTGCAGATCAATTTGACGAACAAATTGTACACTTTGCTGCCCACCCATAAACAAGTGCCATATTGAAGGAATCCATGTAGTTATTATTGCATATGTAAGTGGTTATAAGTATGGTAGTGTAAGTATTGCCTGATCTGCAACATATTTTAGAGTGTACATTTGGATGTGAACAAGATGGACCAGTCTGGATAGACTGACAGCTAGTTATTGATAGTTTTCTCGCCCCAGTGACAAGATGCAATTTAGCTGTGTTACTGCTGTTGTTCTTATTTATCTGTATTTGCTATA